>NW_026060858.1:3677142-4290000 GCF_929443795.1 Astur gentilis
GGTTAGACCCCCTATCCCTACCTGATGCTCCGCATTAGGCTTGGCACCCATACCCGATGTTCTGGGGTAGTAGCGGTACCCCCACCGTTACTCTGCGGTAGTATCGGTACACCCACCGGTACTCTGGTGTAGTACGTGAACCCTTACTGGTTCACTGGGGTACACCTGATGACGTTACGGGCACGCGGTATAGACCAGACATTCCTACCTCACCCTCCGTGTTAGTCCCGGTATCCCTACCTGATGCTCCGTTGTTGGCCTGGCACCCCTACCCGATATGCTGGGGTAGTACCGGTACCCCCACCGGTACTCTGCGGTAGTATTGGTACACCCACCGGTACTCCGGGGTAGTACGTGAACCCTTACTGGTTCACTGGGGTACACCTGATGACGTTACGGGGACGCGGTGTAGACCAGACATTCCTACCTGAAACTCCGTTTTAGGCCCGGCATCCCTACCTGATGCTCCGTTGTTGGCCTGGCACCCCTACCCGATATGCTGGGGTAGTACCGGTACCCCCACCGGTACTCTGCGGTAGTATTAGTACACCCACAGGTCCTCCAGGGTAGTACCTGAACCCTTACTGGTTCGCTGGGGTACACCTGCTGACCTTACGGGCGTGCTCTGTAGACCAGACATTCCTACCTGACCCTCCAGGCTAGGCCCGGTATCCCTACCTGATGCTCTGCGGTAGGCCTGGCCCCCTACCCGACAATCTGGGGTAGTACCGGTACACCCACCGGTACTCCGCGGTTGTTTTGCTATACCCACCGGTACTCCTGGATTGTACCGGAACCCTTACTGGTGCGCCGGGGTACACCTGCTGACCCTACGGGCACACTGCTTTGGACCCACCCTTCCTACCTGACCCTCCGGGGTAGGCCTGGTATACCTACCCGATGTTTCGAGGTAGAACCGGTTCCCCCACCGGTACTCTGGGGTTGGAACGGAAACCTTTGTGATGCGCCAGAGAACACCAGCTGTCCCTTCGTGCGCGCTGGACTAGACCCGGCATCCCTAATGGAACCCACAGGTTAGACCCGCTATCCCTACCTGATGCTCCGCATTAGGCTTGGCACCCATACCCGATGTTCTGGGGTAGTAGCGGTACCCCCATCGTTACTCTGCGGTAGTATAAGTACAACCACCGGTACTCCGGGGTAGTACGTGAACCCTTACTGGTTCACTGGGGTACACCTGCTGACGTTACTGGCGCGCGGTGTAGACCAGACATTCCTACCTGACCCTCCGTTTTAGGCCCGGTATCCCTACCTGATGCTCCGTTGTTGGCCTGGCACCCCTACCCGATATGCTGGGGTAGTACCGGTACCCCCACCGGTACTCTGCGGTAGTATTGGTACACCCACCGGTACTCCAGGGTAGTACCTGAACCCTTACTGGTTCGCTGGGGTACACCTGCTGACCTTACGGGCGTGGTCTGTAGACCAGACATTCCTACCTGACCCTCCAGGCTAGGCCCGGTATCCCTACCTGACGCTCTGCGGTAGGCCTGGCCCCCTACCCGACAATCTGGGGTAGTACCGATAAACCCAGAGGTACTCCGCGGTAATTTTGCTATACCCACCGGTACTCCTGGATTGTACAGGAACCCTTACTGGTGCGCCGGGGTACACCTGCTGACCCTACGGGCGCGCCGATTTACGCCCACCCTTCCTACCTGACCCTCCGGGGTAGGCCTGGTATACCTACCAGATGTTTCGAGGTAGAACCGGTTCCCCCACCGGTACTCTGGGCTTGGAACGGAAACCTTTGTGATGCGCCAGAGAACACCAGCTGTCCCTTCGTACGCGCTGGACTAGAACCGGCCTCCCTACCGGACCCCACAGGTTAGACCCGCTATACCTACCTGATGCTCCGCATTAGGCTTGGCACCCATACCCGATGTTCTGGGGTAGTAGCGGTACCCCCACCGTTACTCTGCGGTAGTATCGGTACACCCACCGGTACTCTGGGGTAGTACGTGAACCCTTACTGGTTCACTGGGGTACACCTGCTGACGTTACGGGCACGCGGTATAGACCAGACATTCCTACCTGACCCTCCGTGTTAGTCCCGGTATCCCTACCTGATGCTCCGTTGTTGGCCTGGCACCCCTACCCGATATGCTGGGGTAGTACCGGTACCCCCACCGGTACTCTGCGGTAGTATTGGTACACCCACCGGTACTCCAGGGTAGTACCTGAACCCTTACTGGTTCGCTGGGGTACACCTGCTGACCTTACGGGCGTGCTGTGTAGACCAGACATTCCTACCTGACCCTCCAGGCTAGGCCCGGTATCCCTACCTGACGCTCTGCGGTAGGCCTGGCCCCCTACCCGACAATCTGGGGTAGTACCGATAAACCCAGAGGTACTCCGCGGTAATTTTGCTATACCCACCGGTACTCCTGGATTGTACCGGAACCCTTACTGGTGCGCCGGGGTACACCTGCTGACCCTACGGGCACACTGCTTTGGACCCACCCTTCCTAACTGACCCGCCGGGGTAGGCCTGGTATACCTACCCGATGTTTCGAGGTAGAACCCGTTCCCCCACCGGTACTCTGGGATTGGAACGGAAACCTTTGTGATGCGCCAGAGAACACCAGCTGTCCCTTCGTGCGCGCTGGACTAGACCCGGCCTCCCTACCGGACCCCACAGGTTAGACCCGCTATCCCTACCTGATGCTCCGCATTAGGCTTGGCACCCATACCCGATGTTCTGGGGTAGTAGCGGTACCCCCACCGTTACTCTGCAGTAGTATCGGTACACCCACCGTTACTTCAGGGCAGTACCTGAACCCTTACTGGTTCGCTGGGGTACACCTGCTGACCTTACGGGCGTGCTCTGTAGACCAGACATTCCTACCTGACCCTCCAGGCTAGGCCCGGTATCCCTACCTGATGCTCTGCGGTAGGCCTGGCCCCCTACCCGACAATCTGGGGTAGTACGGGTACACCCAGAGGTACTCCACGGTAATTTTGCTATACCCACCGGTACTCCTGGATTTTACCGGAACCCTTACTGGTGCGCCGGTGTACACCTGCTGACCCTACGGGCACACTGCTTGGACCCACCCTTCCTACCTGACCCGCCGGGGTAGGCCTGGTATACCTACCCGATGTATCGAGGTAGAACCGGTTCCCCCACCGGTACTCTGGGTTTGGAACGGAACCCTTTGTGATGCGCCAGAGAACACCAGCTGTCCCTTCGTGCGCGCTGGACTAGACCCGGCCTCCCTAATGGAACCCACAGGTTAGACCCGCTATCCCTACCTGATGCTCCGCATTAGGCTTGGCACCCATACCCGATGTTCTGGGGTAGTAGCGTACCCCCACCGTTAATCTGCGGTAGTATCGGTACATCTCCCGGTACTCCGCGGTACTTTTGCTATACCCACCGGTATTCCTGGATTGTACCGGAACCCTTACTGGTGCGCCGGGGTACACCTGCTGACCCTACAGGCGCGCCGCTTTACACCCACCCTTCCTACCTGACCCGCCGGGGTAGGCCTGGTATACCTACCCGATGTTTCGAGGTAGAACCCGTTCCCCCACCGGTACTCTGGGTTTGGAACGGAACCCTTTGTGATGCGCCAGAGAACACCAGCTGTCCCTTCGTGCGCGCTGGACTAGACCCGGCCTCCCTACCGGACCCCACAGGTTAGACCCGCTATCCCTACCTGATGCTCCACATTAGGCTTGGCACCCATACCCGATGTTCTGGGGTAGTAGCGGTACCCCCACCGTTACTCTGCGGTAGTATCAGTACAACCACCGGTACTCCGGGGTAGTACGTGAACCCTTACTGGTTCACTGGGGTACACCTGATGACGTTACGGGCACGAGGTATAGACCAGACATTCCTACCTGACCCTCCGTGTTAGTCCCGGTATCCCTACCTGATGCTCCGTTGTTGGCCTGGCACCCCTACCCGATATGCTGGGGTAGTACCGGTACCCCCACCGGTACTCTGCGGTAGTATTGGTACACCCACCGGTACTCCAGGGTAGTACCTGACCCTTACTGGTTCGCTGGGGTACACCTGCTGACCTTACGGGCGTGGTCTGTAGACCAGACATTCCTACCTGACCCTCCAGGCTAGGCCCGGTATCCCTACCTGATGCTCTGCGGTAGGCCTGGCCCCCTACCCGACAATCTGGGGTAGTACCGGTACACCCACCGGTACTCCGCGGTTGTTTTGCTATACCCACCGGTACTCCTGGATTGTACCGGAACCCTTACTGGTGCGCCGGGGTACACCTGCTGACCCTACGGGCGCGCCGCTTTACACCCACCCTTCCTACCTGACCCGCCGGGGTAGGCCTGGTATACCTACCCGATGTTTCGAGGTAGAACCGGTTCCCCCACAGGTACTCTGGGGTTGGAACGGAACCCTTTGTGATGCGCCAGAGAACACCAGCTGTCCCTTCGTGCGCGCTGGACTAGACCCGGCCTCCCTACCGGACCCCACAGGTTAGACCCGCTATCCCTACCTGATGCTCCGCATTAGGCTTGGCACCCATACCCGATGTTCTGGGGTAGTAGCGGTACCCCCACCGTTACTCTGCGGTAGTATCGGTACACCCACCGGTACTCCGGGGTAGTACGTGAACCCTTACTGGTTCACTGGGGTACACCTGATGACGTTACGGGCACACGGTATAGACCAGACATTCTTCCTGAGCCTCCGTGTTAGTCCCGGTATCCCTACTTGATGCTCCGTTGTTGGCCTGGCACCCCTACCCGATATGCTGGGGTAGTACTGGTACCCCCACCGGTACTCTGCGGTAGTATTGGTACACCCACCGGTACTCCAGGGCAGTACCTGAACCCTTACTGGTTCGCTGGGGTACACCTGCTGACCTTACGGGCGTGCTGTGTAGAGCAGGCATTCCTACCTGACCCTCCAGGCTAGGCCCGGTATCCCTACCTGACGCTCTGCGGTAGGCCTGGCCCCCTACCCGACAATCTGGGGTAGTACCGGTACACCCACCGGTACTCCGCGGTAGTTTTGTTATACCCACCGGTACTCCTGGATTGTACCGGAACCCTTACTGGTGCGCCAGGGTACACCTGCTGACCTTACGGGCGCGCCGATTTACGCCCACCCTTCCTACCTGACCCACCGGTGTATGCCTGGTATACCTACCCGATGTTTCGAGGTAGAACCGTTTGCCCCACCGGTACTCTGGGGTTGGAACGGAACCCTTTGTGATGCGCCAGAGAACACCAGCTGTCCCTTCGTGCGCGCTGGACTAGACCCGGCCTCCCTACCGGACACCACAGGTTAGACCCGCTATCCCTACCTGATGCTCCGCATTAGGCTTGGCACCCATACCCGATGTTCTGGGGTAGTAGCGGTACCCCCACCGTTACTCTGCGGTAGTATCGGTACACCCTCCGGTACTCCGGGGTACTACGTGAACCCCTACTGGTTCACTGGGGTACACCTGCTGATGTTACTGGCGCGCGGTGTAGACCAGACATTCCTACCTGACCCTTCGTTTTAGGCCCGGTATCCCTACCTGATGCTCCGTTGTTGGCCTGGCAGCCCTACCCGATATGCTGGGGTAGTACCGGTACCCCCACCGGTACTCTGCGGTAGTATCGGTACACCCACCGGTACTCCAGGGCAGTACCTGAACCCTTACTGGTTCGCTGGGGTACACCTGCTGACCTTACGGGCGTGCTCTGTAGACCAGACATTCCTACCTGACCCTCCAGGCTAGGCCCGGTATCCCTACCTGATGCTCTGCGGTAGGCCTGGCCCCCTACCCGACAATCTGGGGTAGTACCGCTAAACCCACAGGTACTCCGCGGTAATTTTGCTATACCCACCGGTACTCCTGGATTGTACCGGAACCCTTACTGGTGCGCCGGGGTACACCTGCTGACCCTACGGGCGTGCCGCTTTACACCCACCCTTCCTACTTGACCCGCCGGGGTAGGCCTGGTATACCTACCCGATGTTTCGAGGTAGAACCGGTTCCCCCACCGGTACTCTGGGTTTGGAACGGAACCCTTTGTGATGCGCCAGAGAACACCAGCTGTCCCTTCGTGCGCGCTGGACTAGACCCGGCCTCCCTACCGGACCCCACATGTTTCACCCGGTATCCCTACCTGATGCTCCGCATTAGGCTTGGCACCCATACCCGATGTTCTGGGGTAGTAGCGGTACCCCCACCGTTACTCTGCGGTAGTATCGGTACACCCTCTGGTACTCCGGGGTAGTACGTGAACCCCTACTGGTTCACTGGGGTACACCTGCTGATGTTACTGGTGCGCGGTGTAGACCAGACATTCCTACCTGACCCTCCGTTTTAGGCCCGGTATCCCTACCTGATGCTCCGTTGGTGGCCTGGCACCCCTACCCGATATGCTGGGGTAGTACCGCTACCCACACTGGTACTCTGCGGTAGTATTGGTACACCCACCAGTACTTCAGGGCAGTACCTGAACACTTACTGGTTCGCTGGGGTACACCTGCTGACCTTACGGGCGTGCTCTGTAGACCAGACATTCCTACCTGACCCTCCAGGCTAGGCCCGGTATCCCTACCTGATGCTCTGCGGTAGGCCTGGCCCCCTACCCGACAATCTGGGGTTGTATCGGTACACACAGAGGTACTCCGTGGTAATATTGCTATACCCACCGGTACTCCTGGATTGTACCGGAACCCTTACTGTTGCGCCGGGGTACACCTGCTGACCCTATGGGCTCGCCGCTTTACGCCCACCCTTCCTACCTGACCCTCCGGGGTAGGCCTGGTATACCTACCCGATGTTTCGAGGTAGAACCGGTTCCCCACCGGTACTCTGGGATTGGAACGGAACCCTTTGTGATGCGCCAGAGAACACCAGCTGTCCCTTCGTGCGCGCTGGACTAGACCCGGCCTCCCTACCGGACCCCACAGGTTAGACCCGCTATCCCTACCTGATGCTCCGCATTAGGCTTGGCACCCATACCCGATGTTCTGGGGTAGTAGCGGTACCCCCACCGTTACTCTGCGGTAGTATCGGTACACCCACCGGTACTCCGGGGTAGTACGTGAACCCTTACTGGTTCACTGGGGTACACCTGATGACGTTACTGGTGCGCGGTATAGACCAGACATTCCTACCTGACCCTCCGTTTTAGGCCCGGTATCCCTACCTGATGCTCCGTTGTTGGCCTGGCACCCCTACCCGATATGCTAGGGTAGTACCGCTACCCCCACCGGTACTCTGCGGTAGTATTGGTACACCCACCGGTACTCCAGGGCAGTACCTGAACCCTTACTGGTTCGCTGGGGTACGCCTGCTGACCTTACGGGCGTGCTGTGTAGACCAGACATTCCTATCTGACCCTCCAGGCTAGGCCCGGTATCCCTACCTGATGCTCCGTTGGTGGCCTGGCACCCCTACCCGATATGCTGGGGTAGTACCGCTACCCACACCGGTACTCTGCGGTAGTATTGGTACACCCACCGGTACTCCAGGGCAGTACCTGAACCCTTACTGGTTCGCTGGGGTACACCTGCTGACCTTACGGGCGTGCTCTGTAGACCAGACATTCCTACCTGACCCTCCAGGCTAGGCCCGGTATCCCTACCTGATGCTCTGCGGTAGGCCTGGCCCCCTACACGACAATCTGGGGTAGTACCGGTACACCCACAGGTACTCCGCGGTAATTTTGCTATACCCACCGGTACTCCTGGATTGTACCGGAACCGTTACTGGTGCGCCGGGGTACACCTGCTGACCCTATGGGCTCGCCGCTTTACGCCCACCCTTCCTACCTGAACCTCCGGGGTAGGCCTGGTATACCTACCCGATGTTTCGAGGTAGAACCGGTTCCCCCACCGGTACTCTGGGGTTGGAACGGAACCCTTTGTGATGCGCCAGAGAACACCAGCTATCCCTTCGTGCGCGCTGGACTAGACCCGGCCTCCCTACCGGACCCCACAGGTTAGACCCGCTATCCCTACCTGATGCTCCGCATTAGGCTTGGCACCCATACCCGATGTTCTGGGGTAGTAGCGGTACCCTCACCGTTACTCTGTGGTAGTATCGGTACAACCACCGGTACTCCGGGGTAGTACGTGAACCCTTACTGGTTCACTGGGGTACACCTGATGACGTTACTGGTGCGCGGTATAGACCAGACATTCCTACCTGACCCTCCGTTTTAGGCCCGGTATCCCTACCTGATGCTCCGTTGTTGGCCTGGCACCCCTACCCGATATGCTGGGGTAGTACCGCTACCCACACCGGTACTCTGCGGTAGTATTGGTACACCCACCGGTACTCCAGGGCAGTACCTGAACCCTTACTGGTTCGCTGGGGTACGCCTGCTGAACTTACGGGCGTGCTGTGTAGACCAGACATTCCTATCTGACCCTCCAGGCTAGGCCCGGTATCCCTACCTGATGCTCTGCGGTAGGCCTGGCCCCCTACCCGACAATCTGGGGTAGTACCGGTACACCCAGAGGTACTCCGCGGTAATTTTGCTATACCCACCGGTATTCCTGGATTTTACCGGAACCCTTACTGGTGCGCCGGGGTACACCTGCTGACCCTACGGGCACACTGCTTTGGACCCACCCTTCCTACCTGACCCTCCGGGGTAGGCCTGGTATACCTACCAAATGTTTCGAGGTAGAACCGGTTCCCCCACCGGTACTCTGGGGTTGGAACGGAACCCTTTGTGAGGCGCCAGAGAACACCAGCTGTCCCTTCGTGCGCGCTGGACTAGACCCGGCCTCCCTAATGGAACCCACAGGTTAAACTCTGTATCCCTACCTGATGCTCCGCATTAGGCTTGGCACCCATACCCGATGTTCTGGGGTAGTAGCGGTACCCCCACCGTTACTCTGCGGTAGTATCGGTACACCCACCGGTACTCCGGGGTAGTACGTGAACCCTTACTGGTTCACTGGGGTACACCTGCTGACGTTACGGGCACGCGGTATAGACCAGACATTCCTACCTGACCCTCCGTGTTAGGCCCGGTATCCCTACCTGATGCTCCGTTGTTGGCCTGGCACCCCCCACCCGATATGCTGGGGTAGTACCGGTACCCCCACCGGTACTCTGCGGTAGTATTGGTACACCCACCGGTACTCCAGGGTAGTACCTGAAGCCTTACTGGTTCGCTGGGGTACACCTGCTGACCTTATGGGCGTGCTCTGTAGACCAGACATTCCTACCTGACCCTCCAGGCTAGGCCCGGTATCTCTACCTGATGCTCTGCGGTAGGCCTGGCCCCCTACCCGACAATCTGGGGTTGTATCGGTACACACAGAGGTACTCCGTGGTAATATTGCTATACCCACCGGTACTCCTGGATTGTACCGGAACCCTTACTGGTGCGCCGGGGTACACCTGCTGACCCTATGGGCTTGCCGCTTTACGCCCACCCTTCCTACCTGACCCTCCGGGGTAGGCCTGGTATACCTACCCGATGTTTCGAGGTAGAACCGGTTCCCCCACCGGTACTCTGGGGTTGGAACGGAACCCTTTGTGATGCGCCAGAGAGCACCAGCTTTCCCTTCGTGCGCGCTGGACTAGACGCGGCCTCCCTACCGGACCCCACAGGTTAGACCCGCTATCCCTACCTGATGCTCCGCATTAGGCTTGGCACCCATACCCGATGTTCTGGGGTAGTAGCGGTACCCCCACCGTTACTCTGCGGTAGTATCGGTACACCCACCGGTACTCCGGGGTAGTACGTGAACCCTTACTGGTTCACTGGGGTACACCTGATGACGTTACTGGCGCGCGGTGTAGACCAGACATTCCTACCTGACCCTCCGTTTTAGGCCTGGTATCCCTACCTGATGCTCCGTTGGTGGCCTGGCACCCCCCACCCGATATGCTGGGGTAGTACCGGTACCCCCACCGGTACTCTGCGGTAGTATTGGTACACCCACCGGTACTCCAGGGCAGTACCTGAACCCTTACTGGTTCGCTGGGGTACACCTGCTGACCTTACGGGCGTGCTCTGTAGACCAGACATTCCTACCTGACCCTCCAGGCTAGGCCCGGTATCCCTACCTGATGCTCTGCGGTAGGCCTGGCCCCCTACCCGACAATCTGGGGTAGTACCGGTACACCCAGAGGTACTCCGCGGTAATTTTGCTATACCCACCGGTATTCCTGGATTGTACCGGAACCCTTACAAGTGCGCCGGGGTACACCTGCTGACCCTACGGGCACACTGCTTTGGACCCACCCTTCCTACCTGACCCTCCGGGGTAGGCCTGGTATACCTACCAAATGTTTCGAGGTAGAACCGGTTCCCCCACCGGTACTCTGGGGTTGGAACGGAACCCTTTGTGAGGCGCCAGAGAACACCAGCTGTCCCTTCGTGCGCGCTGGACTAGACCCGGCCTCCCTAATGGAACCCACAGGTTAAACTCTGTATCCCTACCTGATGCTCCGCATTAGGCTTGGCACCCATACCCGATGTTCTGGGGTAGTAGCGGTACCCCCACCGTTACTCTGCGGTAGTATCGGTACACCCACCGGTACTCCGGGGTAGTACGTGAACCCTTACTGGTTCACTGGGGTACACCTGCTGACGTTACGGGCACGCGGTATAGACCAGACATTCCTACCTGACCCTCCGTGTTAGGCCCGGTATCCCTACCTGATGCTCCGTTGTTGGCCTGGCACCCCCCACCCGATATGCTGGGGTAGTACCGGTACCCCCACCGGTACTCTGCGGTAGTATTGGTACACCCACCGGTACTCCAGGGTAGTACCTGAAGCCTTACTGGTTCGCTGGGGTACACCTGCTGACCTTATGGGCGTGCTCTGTAGACCAGACATTCCTACCTGACCCTCCAGGCTAGGCCCGGTATCCCTACCTGATGCTCTGCGGTAGGCCTGGCCCCCTACCCGACAATCTGGGGTTGTAACGGTACACACAGAGGTACTCCGTGGTAATATTGCTATACCCACCGGTACTCCTGGATTGTACCGGAACCCTTACTGGTGCGCCGGGGTACACCTGCTGACCCTATGGGCTTGCCGCTTTACGCACACCCTTCCTACCTGACCCTCCGGGGTAGGCCTGGTATACCTACCCGATGTTTCGAGGTAGAACCGGTTCCCCCACCGGTACTCTGGGGTTGGAACGGAACCCTTTGTGATGCGCCAGAGAGCACCAGCTTTCCCTTCGTGCGCGCTGGACTAGACGCGGCCTCCCTACCGGACCCCACAGGTTAGACCCGCTATCCCTACCTGATGCTCCGCATTAGGCTTGGCACCCATACCCGATGTTCTGGGGTAGTAGCGGTACCCCCACCGTTACTCTGCGGTAGTATCGGTACACCCACCGGTACTCCGGGGTAGTACGTGAACCCTTACTGGTTCACTGGGGTACACCTGCTGACGTTACTGGCGCGCGGTGTAGACCAGACATTCCTACCTGACCCTCCGTTTTAGGCCCGGTATCCCTACCTGATGCTCCGTTGGTGGCCTGGCACCCCCCACCCGATATGCTGGGGTAGTACCGGTACCCCCACCGGTACTCTGCGGTAGTATTGGTACACCCACCGGTACTCCAGGGCAGTACCTGAACCCTTACTGGTTCGCTGGGGTACACCTGCTGACCTTACGGGCGTGCTCTGTAGACCAGACATTCCTACCTGACCCTCCAGGCTAGGCCCGGTATCCCTACCTGATGCTCTGCGGTAGGCCTGGCCCCCTACCCGACAATCTGGGGTTGTATCGGTACACACAGAGGTACTCCGCGGTAATTTTGCTATACCCACCGGTACTCCTGGATTGTACCGGAACCCTTACTGGTGCGCCGGGGTACACCTGCTGACCCTATGGGCTCGCCGCTTTACGCCCACCCTTCCTACCTGACCCTCCGGGGTAGGCCTGGTATACCTACCCGATGTTTCGAGGTAGAACCGGTTCCCCCACCGGTACTCTGGGGTTGGAACGGAACCCTTTGTGATGCGCCAGAGAACACCAGCTGTCCCTTCGTGCGCGCTGGACTAGACCCGGCCTCCCTACCGGACCCCACAGGTTAGACCCGCTATCCCTACCTGATGCTCCGCATTAGGCTTGGCACCCATACCCGATGTTCTGGGCTAGTAGCGGTACCCCCACCGTTACTCTGCGGTAGTATCGGTACACCCACCGGTACTCCGGGGTAGTACGTGAACCCTTACTGGTTCACTGGGGTACACCTGCTGACGTTACGGGCACGCGGTATAGACCAGACATTCCTACCTGACCCTCCGTGTTAGGCCCGGTATCCCTACCTGATGCTCCGTTGTTGGCCTGGCACCCCCTACCCGATATGCTGGGGTAGTACCGTTACCCCCACCGGTACTCTGCGGTAGTATTGGTACACCCACCGGTACTCCAGGGTAGTACCTGAAGCCTTACTGGTTCGCTGGGGTACACCTGCTGACCTTATGGGCGTGCTCTGTAGACCAGACATTCCTACCTGACCCTCCAGGCTAGGCCCGGTATCCCTACCTGATGCTCTGCGGTAGGCCTGGCCCCCTACCCGACAATCTGGGGTTGTATCGGTACACACACAGGTACTCCGTGGTAATATTGCTATACCCACCGGTACTACTGGATTGTACCGGAACCCTTACTGGTGCGCCGGGGTACACCTGCTGACCCTATGGGCTCGCCGCTTTACGCCCACCCTTCCTACCTGACCCGCCGGGGTAGGCCTGGTATACCTACCAAATGTTTCGAGGTAGAACCGGTTCCCCCACCGGTACTCTGGGGTTGGAACGGAACCCTTTGTGATGCGCCAGAGAGCACCAGCTGTCCCTTCGTGCGCGCTGGACTAGACGCGGCCTCCCTACCGGACCCCACAGGTTAGACCCGCTATCCCTACCTGATGCTCCGCATTAGGCTTGGCACCCATACCCGATGTTCTGGGGTACTAGCGGTACCCCCACCGTTACTCTGCGGTAGTATCGGTACACCCTCCGGTACTCCGGGGTAGTACGTGAACCCTTACTGGTTCACTGGGGTACACCTGATGACGTTACTGGCGCGCGGTGTAGACCAGACATTCCTACCTGACCCTCCGTTTTAGGCCCGGTATCCCTACCTGATGCTCCGTTGGTGGCCTGGCACCCCTACCCGATATGCTGGGGTAGTACCGGTACCCCCACCGGTACTCTGCGGTAGTATTGGTACACCCACCGGTACTCCAGGGCAGTACCTGAACACTTACTGTTTCGCTGGGGTACACCTGCTGACCTTACGGGCGTGCTCTGTAGACCAGACATTCCTACCTGACCCTCCAGGCTAGGCCCGGTATCCCTACCTGATGCTCTGCGGTAGGCCTGGCCCCCTACCCGACAATCTGGGGTAGTACAGGTAGACTCACCGGTACTCCGCAGTAGTTTTGCTATACCCACCGGTACTCCTGGATTGTACCGGAACCCATACAAGTGCGCCGGGGTACACCTGCTGACCCTATGGGCTCGCCGCTTTACGCCCACGTTTCCTACCTGACCCTCCGGGGTCGGCCTGGTATACCTACCCGATGTTTCGAGGTAGAACCGGTTCCCCCACCGGTACTCTGGGGTTGGAACGGAACCCTTTGTGATGCGCCAGAGAACACCAGCTGTCCCTTCGTGCGCGCTGGACTAGACCCGGACTCCCTAATGGAACCCACAGGTTAGACTCTGTATCCCTACCTGATGCTCCGCATTAGGCTTGGCACCCATACCCGATGTTCTGGGGTAGTAGCGGTACCCCCACAGGTATTCCGGGGTAGTACGTGAACCCTTAGTGGTTCACTGGGGTACACCTGATGACGTTACTGGCGCGCGGTGTAGACCAGACATTCCTACCTGACCCTCCGTTTTAGGCCCGGT
Organism: Astur gentilis; assembly: GCF_929443795.1. Lineage (NCBI taxonomy): Eukaryota > Metazoa > Chordata > Aves > Accipitriformes > Accipitridae > Astur > Astur gentilis. The sequence continues at coordinate 3,690,995 of NW_026060858.1, forward strand.
ATCCCTACCTGATGTTCCGTTGTTGGCCTGGCACCCCTACCCGATATGCTGGGGTAGTACCGGTACCCACACCGGTACTCTGCGGTAGTATTGGTACATCCACCGGTACTACAGGGCAGTACCTGAACACTTACTGGTTCGCTGGGGTACACCTGCTGACCTTACGGGCGTACTGGGTAGACCAGACATTCCTACCTGACCCTCCAGGCTAGGCCCGGTATCCCTACCTGATGCTCTGCGGTAGGCCTGGCCCCCTACCCGACAATCTGGGGTTGTATCGGTACACACAGAGGTACTCCGTGGTAATATTGCTATACCCACCGGTACTCCTGGATTGTACCGGAACCCTTACTGGTGCGCCGGGGTACACCTGCTGACCCTATGGGCTCGCCGCTTTACGCCCACCCTTCCTACCTGACCCTCCGGGGTAGGCCTGGTATACCTACCAAATGTTTCGAGGTAGAACCGGTTCCCCCACCGGTACTCTGGGTTTGGAACGGAACCCTTTGTGATGCGCCAGAGAGCACCAGCTTTCCCTTCGTGCGCGCTGGACTAGACGCGGCCTCCCTACCGGACCCCACAGGTTAGACCCGCTATCCCTACCTGATGCTCCGCATTAGGCTTGGCACCCATACCCGATGTTCTGGGGTAGTAGCGGTACCCCCACCGTTACTCTGCGGTAGTATCGGTACACCCACCGGTACTCCGGGGTAGTACGTGAACCCTTACTGGTTCACTGGGGTACACCTGATGACGTTACTGGCGCGCGGTATAGACCAGACATTCCTACCTGATCCTCCGTTTTAGGCCCGGTATCCCTACCTGATGCTCCGTTGGTGGCCTGGCACCCCTACCCGATATGCTAGGGTAGTACCGGTACACCCACCGGTACTCTGCGGTAGTATTGGTACACCCACCGGTACTCCAGGGCAGTACCTGTACACTTACTGGTTCGCTGGGGTACGCCTGCTGACCTTACGGACGTGCTGTGTAGACCAGACATTCCTATCTGACCCTCGAGGCTAGGCCCGGTATCCCTACCTGATGCTCTGCGGTAGGCCTGGCCCCCTACCCGACAATCTGGGGTTGTATCGGTACACACAGAGGTACTCCGTGGTAATATTGCTATACCCACCGGTACTCCTGGATTGTACCGGAACGCTTACTGGTGTGCCGGGGTACAACTGCTGACCCTATGGGCTCGCCGCTTTACGCCCACCCTTCCTACCTGACCCTCCGGGGTAGGCCTGGTATACCTACCAAATGTTTCGAGGTAGAACCGGTTCCCCCACCGGTACTCTGGGGTTGGAACGGAACCCTTTGTGATGCGCCAGAGAACACCAGCTGTCCCTTCGTGCGCGCTGGACTAGACGCGGCCTCCCTACCGGACCCCACAGCTTAGACCCGCTATCCCTACCTGATGCTCCGCATTAGGCTTGGCACCCATACCCAATGTTCTGGGGTAGTAGCGGTACCCCCACCGTTACTCTGCGGTAGTATCGGTACACCCACCGGTACTCCGGGGTAGTACGTGAACCCTTACTGGTTCACTGGGGTACACCTGCTGACGTTACGGGCACGCGGTATAGACCAGACATTCCTACCTGACCCTCCGTGTTAAGCCCGGTATCCCTACCTGATGCTCCGTTGGTGGCCTGGCACCCCCTACCCGATATGCTGGGGTAGTACCGGTACCCCCACCGGTACTCTGCGGTAGTATTGGTACACCCACCGGTACTCCAGGGTAGTACCTGAACCCTTACTGGTTCGCTGGGGTACTCCTGCTGACCTTACGGGCGTGCTGTGTAGACCAGACATTCCTACCTGACCCTCCAGGCTAGGCCCGGTATCCCTACCTGATGCTCTGCGGTAGGCCTGGCCCCCTACCCGACAATCTGGGGTAGTAAAGGTACACCCACCGGTAGTCCGCGGTTGTTTTGCTATACCCACCGGTACTCCTGGATTGTACCGGAACCCTTACAAGTGCACCGGGGTACACCTGCTGACCCTATGGGCTCGCCGCTTTACGCCCACGTTTCCTACCTGACCCTCCGGGGTAGGCCTGGTATACCTACCAAATGTTTCGAGGTAGAACCGGTTCCCCCACCGGTACTCTGGGGTTGGAACGGAACCCTTTGTGATGCGCCAGAGAACACCAGCTGTCCCTTCGTGCGCGCTGGACTAGACCCGGCCTCCCTAATGGAAACCAGAGGTTATACTCTGTATCCCTACCTGATGCTCCGCATTAGGCTTGGCACCCATACCCGATGTTCTGGGGTAGTAGCGGTACCCCCACCGTTACTCTGCGGTAGTATCGGTACACCCACCGGTACTCCGGGGTAGTACGTGAACCCTTAGTGGTTCACTGGGGTACACCTGCTGACGTTACGCGCGCGCGATATAGACCAGACATTCCTACCTGACCCTCCGTTTTAGGCCCGGTATCCCTACCTGATGCTCCGTTGTTGGCCTGGCACCCCTACCCGATATGCTGGGGTAGTACCGGTACCCCCACCGGTACTCTGCGGTAGTATTGGTACACCCACCGGTACTCCAGGGTAGTACCTGAACCCTTACTGGTTCGCTGGGGTACACCTGCTGACCTTACGGGCGTGCTGTGTAGACCAGACATTCCTACCTGACCCTCCAGGCTAGGCCCGGTATCCCTACCTGATGCTCTGCGGTAGGCCTGGCCCCCTACCCGACAATCTGGGGTAGTACCGGTACACCCACCGGTACTCCGCGGTAGTTTTGCTATACCCACCGGTACTCCTGGATTGTACCGGAACCCTTACTAGTGCGCCGGGATACACCTGCTGACCCTATGGGCTCGCTGCTTTACGCCCACCCTTCCTACCTGACCCTCCGGGGTAGGCCTGGTATACCTACCCGATGTTTCGACGTAGAACCGGTTCCCCCACCGGTACTCTGGGTTTGGAACGGAACCCTTTGTGATGCGCCAGAGAGCACCAGCTTTCCCTTCGTGCGCGCTGGACTAGACGCGGCCTCCCTACCGGACCCCACAGGTTACACCCGGTATCCCTACCTGATGCTCCGCATTAGGCTTGGCACCCATACCCGATGTTCTGGGGTAGTAGCGGTACCCCCACCGTTACTCTGCGGTAGTATCGGTACACCCACCGGTACTCCGGGGTAGTACGTGAACCCTTACTGGTTCACTGGGGTACACCTGATGTCGTTACTGGCGCGCGGTATAGACCAGACATTCCTACCTGACCCTCCGTTTTAGGCCCGGTATCCCTACCTGATGCTCCGTTGGTGGCCTGGCACCCCTACCCGATATGCTAGGGTAGTACCGGTACCCCCACCGGTACTCTGCGGTAGTATTGGTACACCCACCGGTACTCCAGGGCAGTACCTGAACACTTACTGGTTCGCTGGGGTACGCCTGCTGACCTTACGGACGTGCTGTGTAGACCAGACATTCCTATCTGACCCTCGAGGCTAGGCCCGGTATCCCTACCTGATGCTCTGCGGTAGGCCTGGCCCCCTACCCGACAATCTGGGGTTGTATCGGTACACACAGAGGTACTCCGTGGTAATATTGCTATACCCACCGGTACTCCTGGATTGTACCGGAACGCTTACAAGTGCGCCGGGGTACAACTGCTGACCCTATGGGCTCGCCGCTTTACGCCCACCCTTCCTACCTGACCCTCCGGGGTAGGCCTGGTATACCTACCAAATGTTTCGAGGTAGAACCGGTTCCCCCACCGGTACTCTGGGGTTGGAACGGAACCCTTTGTGATGCGCCAGAGAACACCAGCTGTCCCTTCGTGCGCGCTGGACTAGACGCGGCCTCCCTACCGGACCCCACAGGTTAGACCCGCTATCCCTACCTGATGCTCCGCATTAGGCTTGGCACCCATACCCGATGTTCTGGGGTAGTAGCGGTACCCCCACCGTTACTCTGCGGTAGTATCGGTACACCCACCGGTACTCCGGGGTAGTACGTGAACCCTTAATGGTTCACTGGGGTACACCTGCTGACGTTACGGGCACGCGGTATAGACCAGACATTCCTACCTGACCCTCCGTGTTAAGCCCGGTATCCCTACCTAATGCTCCGTTGGTGGCCTGGCACCCCTACCCGATATGCTGGGGTAGTACCGCTACCCCCACCGGTACTCTGCGGTAGTATTGGTACACCCACCGGTACTCCAGGGCAGTACCTGAACCCTTACTGGTTCGCTGGGGTACACCTGCTGACCTTATGGGCGTGCTCTGTAGACCAGACATTCCTACCTGACCCTCCAGGCTAGGCCCGGTATCCCTACCTGATGCTCTGCGGTAGGCCTGGCCCCCTACCCGACAATCTGGGGTAGTACCGGTACACCCACCGGTACTCCGCGGTAATTTTGCTATACCCACCGGTACTCCTGGATTGTACCGGAACCCTTACTGGTGCGCCGGGTTACACCTGCTGACCCTATGGGCTCGCCGCTTTACGCCCACCCTTCCTACCTGACCCGCCGGGGTAGGCCTGGTATAACTACCCGATGTTTCGAGGTAGAACCGGTTCCCCCACCGGTACTCTGGGGTTGGAACGGAACCCTTTGTGATGCGCCAGAGAACACCAGCTGTCCCTTCGTGCGCGCTGGACTAGACCCGGCCTCCCTACCGGACCCCACAGGTTAGACCCGGTATCCCTACCTGATGCTCCGCATTAGGCTTGGCACCCATACCCGATCTTCTGGGGTAGTAGCGGTACCCCCACCGTTACTCTGCGGTAGTATCGGTACACCCACCGGTATTCCGGGGTAGTACGTGAACCCTTACTGGTTCACTGGGGTACACCTGATGACGTTACTGGCGCGCGGTGTAGACCAGACATTCCTACCTGACCCTCCGTTTTAGGCCCGGTATGCCTACCTGATGCTCCGTTGGTGGCCTGGCACCCCTACCCGATATGCTGGGGTAGTACCGGTACCCCCACCGGTACTCTGCGGTAGTATTGGTACACCCACCGGTACTCCAGGGCAGTACCTGAACACTTACTGGTTCGCTGGGGTACACCTGCTGACCTTATGGGCGTGCTCTGTAGACCAGACATTCCTACCTGACCCTCCAGGCTAGGCCCGGTATCTCTACCTGATGCTCTGCGGTAGGCCTGGCCCCCTACCCGACAATCTGGGGTTGTATCGGTACACACAGAGGTACTCCGTGGTAATATTGCTATACCCACCGGTACTCCTGGATTGTACCGGAACCGTTACTGGTGCGCCGGGGTACACCTGCTGACCCTATGGGCTCGCCACGTTACGCCCACCCTTCCTACCTGACCCTCCGGGGTAGGCCTGGTATACCTACCCGATGTTTCGAGGTAGAACCGGTTCCCCCACCGGTACTCTGGGGTTGGAACGGAACCCTTTGTGATGCGCCAGAGAACACCAGCTGTCCCTTCGTGCGCGCTGGACTAGACCCGGCCTCCCTACCGGACCCCACAGGTTAGACCCGGTATCCCTACCTGATGCTCCGCATTAGGCTTGGCACCCATACCCGATGTTCTGGGGTAGTAGCGGTACCCCCACCGTTACTCTGCGGTAGTATCGGTACACCCACCGGTACTCCGGGGTAGTATGTGAACCCTTACTGGTTCACTGGGGTACACCTGATGACGTTACTGGCGCACGGTATAGACCAGACATTCCTAACTGACCCTCCGTTTTAGGCCCGGAATCCCTACCTAATGCTCCGTTGCTGGCCTGGCACCCCTACCCGATATGCTGGGGTAGTACCGCTACCCACACCGGTACTCTGCGGTAGTATTGGTACACCCACCGGTACTCCAGGGCAGTACCTGAACCCTTACTGGTTCGCTGGGTTACGCCTGCTGACCTTACGGGCGTGCTGTGTAGACCAGACATTCCTACCTGACCCTCCAGGCTAGGCCCGGTATCCCTACCTGATGCTCTGCGGTAGGCCTGGCCCCCTACCCGACAATCTGGGGTAGTACCGGTACACCCACAGGTACTCCGCGGTACTTTTGCTATACCCACCGGTACTCCTGGATTGTACCGGAACCCTTACTGGAGCACCGGGTTACAACTGCTGACCCTATGGGCTCGCCGCTTTACGCCCACCCTTCCTACCTGACCCTCCGGGGTAGGCCTGGTATACCTACCCGATGTTTCGAGGTAGAACCGGTTCCCCCACCGGTACTCTGGGTTTGGAACGGAACCCTTTGTGATGCGCCAGAGAACACCAGCTGTCCCTTCGTGCGCTCTGGACTAGACGCGGCCTCCCTACCGGACCCCACAGGTTAGACCCGCTATCCCTACCTGATGCTCCGCATTAGGCTTGGCACCCATACCCAATGTTCTGGGGTAGTAGCGGTACCCCCACCGGTACTCTGCGGTAGTATTGGTACACCCACCGGTACTCCAGGGTAGTACCTGAACCCTTACTGGTTCGCTGGGGTACTCCTGCTGACCTTACGGGCGTGCTGTGTAGACCAGACATTCCTACCTGACCCTCCAGGCTAGGCCCGGTATCCCTACCTGATGCTCTGCGGTAGGCCTGGCCCCCTACCCGACAATCTGGGGTAGTAAAGGTACACCCACCGGTAGTCCGCGGTTGTTTTGCTATACCCACCGGTACTCCTGGATTGTACCGGAACCCTTACAAGTGCACCGGGGTACACCTGCTGACCCTATGGGCTCGCCGCTTTACGCCCACGTTTCCTACCTGACCCTCCGGGGTAGGCCTGGTATACCTACCAAATGTTTCGAGGTAGAACCGGTTCCCCCACCGGTACTCTGGGGTTGGAACGGAACCCTTTGTGATGCGCCAGAGAACACCAGCTGTCCCTTCGTGCGCGCTGGACTAGACCCGGCCTCCCTAATGGAAACCAGAGGTTATACTCTGTATCCCTACCTGATGCTCCGCATTAGGCTTGGCACCCATACCCGATGTTCTGGGGTAGTAGCGGTACCCCCACCGTTACTCTGCGGTAGTATCGGTACACCCACCGGTACTCCGGGGTAGTACGTGAACCCTTAGTGGTTCACTGGGGTACACCTGCTGACGTTACGCGCGCGCGATATAGACCAGACATTCCTACCTGACCCTCCGTTTTAGGCCCGGTATCCCTACCTGATGCTCCGTTGTTGGCCTGGCACCCCTACCCGATATGCTGGGGTAGTACCGGTACCCCCACCGGTACTCTGCGGTAGTATTGGTACACCCACCGGTACTCCAGGGTAGTACCTGAACCCTTACTGGTTCGCTGGGGTACACCTGCTGACCTTACGGGCGTGCTGTGTAGACCAGACATTCCTACCTGACCCTCCAGGCTAGGCCCGGTATCCCTACCTGATGCTCTGCGGTAGGCCTGGCCCCCTACCCGACAATCTGGGGTAGTACCGGTACACCCACCGGTACTCCGCGGTAGTTTTGCTATACCCACCGGTACTCCTGGATTGTACCGGAACCCTTACTAGTGCGCCGGGGTACACCTGCTGACCCTATGGGCTCGCTGCTTTACGCCCACCCTTCCTACCTGACCCTCCGGGGTAGGCCTGGTATACCTACCCGATGTTTCGACGTAGAACCGGTTCCCCCACCGGTACTCTGGGTTTGGAACGGAACCCTTTGTGATGCGCCAGAGAGCACCAGCTTTCCCTTCGTGCGCGCTGGACTAGACGCGGCCTCCCTACCGGACCCCACAGGTTACACCCGGTATCCCTACCTGATGCTCCGCATTAGGCTTGGCACCCATACCCGATGTTCTGGGGTAGTAGCGGTACCCCCACCGTTACTCTGCGGTAGTATCGGTACACCCACCGGTACTCCGAGGTAGTACGAGAACCCTTACTGGTTCACTGGGGTACACCTGATGTCGTTACTGGCGCGCGGTATAGACCAGACATTCCTACCTGACCCTCCGTTTTAGGCCCGGTATCCCTACCTGATGCTCCGTTGGTGGCCTGGCACCCCTACCCGATATGCTAGGGTAGTACCGGTACCCCCACCGGTACTCTGCGGTAGTATTGGTACACCCACCGGTACTCCAGGGCAGTACCTGAACACTTACTGGTTCGCTGGGGTACGCCTGCTGACCTTACGGACGTGCTGTGTAGACCAGACATTCCTATCTGACCCTCGAGGCTAGGCCCGGTATCCCTACCTGATGCTCTGCGGTAGGCCTGGCCCCCTACCCGACAATCTGGGGTTGTATCGGTACACACAGAGGTACTCCGTGGTAATATTGCTATACCCACCGGTACTCCTGGATTGTACCGGAACGCTTACAAGTGCGCCGGGGTACAACTGCTGACCCTATGGGCTCGCCGCTTTACGCCCACCCTTCCTACCTGACCCTCCGGGGTAGGCCTGGTATACCTACCAAATGTTTCGAGGTAGAACCGGTTCCCCCACCGGTACTCTGGGGTTGGAACGGAACCCTTTGTGATGCGCCAGAGAACACCAGCTGTCCCTTCGTGCGCGCTGGACTAGACGCGGCCTCCCTACCGGACCCCACAGGTTAGACCCGCTATCCCTACCTGATGCTCCGCATTAGGCTTGGCACCCATACCCGATGTTCTGGGGTAGTAGCGGTACCCCCACCGTTACTCTGCGGTAGTATCGGTACACCCACCGGTACTCCGGGGTAGTACGTGAACCCTTAATGGTTCACTGGGGTACACCTGCTGACGTTACGGGCACGCGGTATAGACCAGACATTCCTACCTGACCCTCCGTGTTAAGCCCGGTATCCCTACCTAATGCTCCGTTGGTGGCCTGGCACCCCTACCCGATATGCTGGGGTAGTACCGCTACCCCCACCGGTACTCTGCGGTAGTATTGGTACACCCACCGGTACTCCAGGGCAGTACCTGAACCCTTACTGGTTCGCTGGGGTACACCTGCTGACCTTATGGGCGTGCTCTGTAGACCAGACATTCCTACCTGACCCTCCAGGCTAGGCCCGGTATCCCTACCTGATGCTCTGCGGTAGGCCTGGCCCCCTACCCGACAATCTGGGGTAGTACCGGTACACCCACAGGTACTCCGCGGTACTTTTGCTATACCCACCGGTACTCCTGGATTGTACCGGAACCCTTACTGGTGCGCCGGGTTACAACTGCTGACCCTATGGGCTCGCCGCTTTACGCCCACCCTTCCTACCTGACCCGCCGGGGTAGGCCTGGTATAACTACCCGATGTTTCGAGGTAGAACCGGTTCCCCCACCGGTACTCTGGGGTTGGAACGGAACCCTTTGTGATGCGCCAGAGAACACCAGCTGTCCCTTCGTGCGCGCTGGACTAGACCCGGCCTCCCTACCGGACCCCACAGGTTAGACCCGGTATCCCTACCTGATGCTCCGCATTAGGCTTGGCACCCATACCCGATCTTCTGGGGTAGTAGCGGTACCCCCACCGTTACTCTGCGGTAGTATCGGTACACCCACCGGTATTCCGGGGTAGTACGTGAACCCTTACTGGTTCACTGGGGTACACCTGATGACGTTACTGGCGCGCGGTGTAGACCAGACATTCCTACCTGACCCTCCGTTTTAGGCCCGGTATGCCTACCTGATGCTCCGTTGGTGGCCTGGCACCCCTACCCGATATGCTGGGGTAGTACCGGTACCCCCACCGGTACTCTGCGGTAGTATTGGTACACCCACCGGTACTCCAGGGCAGTACCTGAACACTTACTGGTTCGCTGGGGTACACCTGCTGACCTTATGGGCGTGCTCTGTAGACCAGACATTCCTACCTGACCCTCCAGGCTAGGCCCGGTATCTCTACCTGATGCTCTGCGGTAGGCCTGGCCCCCTACCCGACAATCTGGGGTTGTATCGGTACACACAGAGGTACTCCGTGGTAATATTGCTATACCCACCGGTACTCCTGGATTGTACCGGAACCGTTACTGGTGCGCCGGGGTACACCTGCTGACCCTATGGGCTCGCCACGTTACGCCCACCCTTCCTACCTGACCCTCCGGGGTAGGCCTGGTATACCTACCCGATGTTTCGAGGTAGAACCGGTTCCCCCACCGGTACTCTGGGGTTGGAACGGAACCCTTTGTGATGCGCCAGAGAACACCAGCTGTCCCTTCGTGCGCGCTGGACTAGACCCGGCCTCCCTACCGGACCCCACAGGTTAGACCCGGTATCCCTACCTGATGCTCCGCATTAGGCTTGGCACCCATACCCGATGTTCTGGGGTAGTAGCGGTACCCCCACCGTTACTCTGCGGTAGTATCGGTACACCCACCGGTACTCCGGGGTAGTATGTGAACCCTTACTGGTTCACTGGGGTACACCTGATGACGTTACTGGCGCACGGTATAGACCAGACATTCCTAACTGACCCTCCGTTTTAGGCCCGGAATCCCTACCTAATGCTCCGTTGGTGGCCTGGCACCCCTACCCGATATGCTGGGGTAGTACCGCTACCCACACCGGTACTCTGCGGTAGTATTGGTACACCCACCGGTACTCCAGGGCAGTACCTGAACCCTTACTGGTTCGCTGGGTTACGCCTGCTGACCTTACGGGCGTGCTGTGTAGACCAGACATTCCTACCTGACCCTCCAGGCTAGGCCCGGTATCCCTACCTGATGCTCTGCGGTAGGCCTGGCCCCCTACCCGACAATCTGGGGTAGTACCGGTACACCCACAGGTACTCCGCGGTACTTTTGCTATACCCACCGGTACTCCTGGATTGTACCGGAACCCTTACTGGAGCACCGGGTTACAACTGCTGACCCTATGGGCTCGCCGCTTTACGCCCACCCTTCCTACCTGACCCTCCGGGGTAGGCCTGGTATACCTACCCGATGTTTCGAGGTAGAACCGGTTCCCCCACCGGTACTCTGGGTTTGGAACGGAACCCTTTGTGATGCGCCAGAGAACACCAGCTGTCCCTTCGTGCGCTCTGGACTAGACGTGGCCTCCCTACCGGACCCCACAGGTTAGACCCGCTATCCCTACCTGATGCTCCGCATTAGGCTTGGCACCCATACCCAATGTTCTGGGGTAGTAGCGGTACCCCCACCGTTACTCTGCGGTAGTATCGGTACACCCACCGGTACTCCGGGGTAGTACGTGAACCCTTAATGGTTCACTGGGGTACACCTGCTGACGTTACGGGCACGCGGTATAGACCAGACATTCCTACCTGACCCTCCGTGTTAAGCCCGGTATCCCTACCTGATGCTCCGTTGTTTGCCTGGCACCCCCTACCCGATATGCTGGGGTAGTACCGGTACCCCCACCGGTACTCTGCGGTAGTATTGGTACACCCACCGGTACTCCAGGGTAGTACCTGAACCCTTACTGGTTCGCTGGGGTACTCCTGCTGACCTTATGGGCGTGCTGTGTAGACCAGACATTCCTATCTGACCCTCGAGGCTAGGCCCGGTATCCCTACCTGATGCTCTGCGGTAGGCCTGGCCCCCTACCCGACAATCTGGGGTTGTATCGGTACACACAGAGGTACTCCGTGGTTGTTTTGCTATACCCACCGGTACTCCTGGATTGTACCGGAACCCTTACAAGTGCGCCGGGGTACACCTGCTGACCCTATGGGCTCGCCGCTTTACGCCCACTTTTCCTACCTGACCCTCCGGGGTAGGCCTGGTATACCTACCCGTTGTTTCGAGGTAGAACCGGTTCCCCCACCGGTACTCTGGGGTTGGAACGGAACCCTTTGTGATGCGCCAGAGAACACCAGCTGTCCCTTCGTGCGCGCTGGACTAGACCCGGCCTCCCTAATGGAAACCACAGGTTAGACTCTGTATCCCTACCTGATGCTCCGCATTAGGCTTGGCACCCATACCCGATGTTCTGGGGTAGTAGCGGTACCCCCACCGTTACTCTGCGGTAGTATCGGTACACCCACCGGTACTCCGGGGTAGTACGTGAACCCTTACTGGTTCACTGGGGTACACCTGATGACGTTACTGGCGTGCGGTATAGACCAGACATTCCTACCTGACCCTCCGTGTTAAGCCCGGTATCCCTACCTGATGCTCCGTTGTTGGCCTGGCACCCCCTACCCGATATGCTGGGGTAGTACCGTTACCCCCACCGGTACTCTGCGGTAGTATTGGTACACCCACCGGTACTCCAGGGTAGTACCTGATCCCTTACTGGTTCGCTGGGGTACACCTGCTGACATTATGGGCGTGCTCTGTAGACCAGACATTCCTACCTGACCCTCCAGGCTAGGCCCGCTATCTCTACCTGATGCTCTGCGGTAGGCCTGGCCCCCTACCCGACAATCTGGGGTAGTAACGGTACACCCACAGGTACTCCGCGGTAATTTTGCTATACCCACCGGTACTCCTGCATTGTACCGGAACCCTTACTGGTGCGCCGGGGTACACCTGCTGACCCTACGGGCGCGCCGCTTTACGCCCACCCTTCCTACCTGACCCTCCGGGGTAGGCCTGGTATACCTACCCGATGTTTCGAGGTAGAACCGTTTCCCCACCGGTACTCTGGGGTTGGAACGGAACCCTTTGTGATGCGCCAGAGAACACCAGCTGTCCCTTCGTGCGCGCTGGACTAGACCCGGCCTCCTTACCGGACCCCACAGGTTAGACCCGGTATCCCTACCTGATGCTCCGCATTAGGCTTGGCACCCATACCCGATGTTCTGGGGTAGTAGCGGTACCCCCACCGTTACTCTGCGGTAGTATCGGTACACCCACCGGTACTCCGGGGTAGTACGTGAACCCTTACTGGTTCACTGGGGTACACCTGATGACGTTACTGGTGCGCGGTATAGACCAGACATTCCTAACTGACCCTCCGTTTTAGGCCCGGTATCCCTACCTAATGCTCCGTTGGTGGCCTGGCACCCCTACCCGATATGCTGGGGTAGTACCGCTACCCACACCGGTACTCTGCGGTAGTATTGGTACACCCACCGGTACTCCAGGGCAGTACCTGAACCCTTACTGGTTCGCTGGGGTACACCTGCTGACCTTACGGGCCTGCTGTGTAGACCAGACATTCCTACCTGACCCTCCAGGCTAGGCCCGGTATCCCTACCTGATGCTCTGCGGTAGGCCTGGCCCCCTACCCGACAATCTGGGGTAGTACCGGTACACCCACCGGTACTCCGCGGTAATTTTGCTATACCCACCGGTACTCCTGGATTGTACCGGAACCCTTACTGGTGCGCCGGGTTACACCTGCTGACCCTATGGGCTCGCCGCTTTACGCCCACCCTTCCTACCTGACCCTCCGGGGTAGGCCTGGTATAACTACCCGATGTTTCGAGGTAGAACCGGTTCCCCCACCGGTACTCTGGGGTTGGAACGGAACCCTTTGTGATGCGCCAGAGAACACCAGCTGTCCCTTCGTGCGCGCTGGACTAGACCCGGCCTCCCTACCGGACCCCACAGGTTAGACCCGGTATCCCTACCTGATGCTCCGCATTAGGCTTGGCACCCATACCCGATCTTCTGGGGTAGTAGCGGTACCCCCACCGTTACTCTGCGGTAGTATCGGTACACCCACCGGTATTCCGGGGTAGTACGTGAACCCTTACTGGTTCACTGGGGTACACCTGATGACGTTACTGGCGCGCGGTGTAGACCAGACATTCCTACCTGACCCTCCGTTTTAGGCCCGGTATGCCTACCTGATTCTCCGTTGGTGGCCTGGCACCCCTACCCGATATGCTGGGGTAGTACCGGTACCCCCACCGGTACTCTGCGGTAGTATTGGTACACCCACCAGTACTCCAGGGCAGTACCTGAACACTTACTGGTTCGCTGAGGTACACCTGCTGACCTTACGGGCCTGCTGTGTAGACCAGACATTCCTACCTGACCCTCCGGGGTAGGCCTGGTATACCTACCAAATGTTTTGAGGTAGAACCGGTTCCCCCACCGGTACTCTGGGGTTGGAACGGAACCCTTTGTGATGCGCCAGAGAACACCAGCTGTCCCTTCGTGCGCGCTGGACTAGACCCGGCCTCCATACCGGACCCCACAGGTTAGACCCGCTATCCCTACCTGATGCTCCGCATTAGGCTTGGCACCCATACCCGATGTTCTGGGGTAGTAGCGGTACCCCCACCGTTACTCTGCAGTAGTATCGGTACACCCACCGGTACTCCGGGGTAGTACGTGAACCCTTACTGGTTCACTGGGGTACACCTGCTGACGTTACGGGCACGCGGTATAGACCAGACATTCCTACCTGACCCTCCGTGTTAGGCCCGGTATCCCTACCTGATGCTCCGTTGTTGGCCTGGCACCCCTACCCGATATGCTGGGGTAGTACCGTTACCCCCACCGGTACTCTGCGGTAGTATTGGTACACCCACCGGTACTCCAGGGTAGTACCTGAACCCTTACTGGTTCGCTGGGGTACACCTGCTGACCTTATGGGCGTGCTCTGTAGACCAGACATTCCTACCTGACCCTCCAGGCTAGGCCCGGTATCTCTACCTGATGCTCTGCGGTAGGCCTGGCCCCCTACCCGACAATCTGGGGTTGTATCGGTACACACAGAGGTACTCCGTGGTAATATTGCTATACCCACCGGTACTCCTGGATTGTACCGGAACCGTTACTGGTGCGCCGGGGTACACCTGCTGACCCTATGGGCTCGCCACTTTACGCCCACCCTTCCTACCTGACCCTCCGGGGTAGGCCTGGTATACCTACCCGATGTTTCGAGGTAGAACCGGTTCCCCCACCGGTACTCTGGGGTTGGAACGGAACCCTTTGTGATGCGCCAGAGAACACCAGCTGTCCCTTCGTGCGCGCTGGACTAGACCCGGCCTCCCTACCGGACCCCACAGGTTAGACCCGGTATCCCTACCTGATGCTCCGCATTAGGCTTGGCACCCATACCCGATGTTCTGGGGTAGTAGCGGTACCCCCACCGTTACTCTGCGGTAGTATCGGTACACCCACCGGTACTCCGGGTTAGTATGTGAACCCTTACTGGTTCACTGGGGTACACCTGATGACGTTACTGGCGCACGGTATAGACCAGACATTCCTAACTGACCCTCCGTTTTAGGCCCGGTATCCCTACCTAATGCTCCGTTGGTGGCCTGGCACCCCTACCCGATATGCTGGGGTAGTACCGCTACCCCCACCGGTACTCTGCGGTAGTATTGGTACACCCACCGGTACTCCAGGGCAGTACCTGAACCCTTACTGGTTCGCTGGGGTACGCCTGCTGACCTTACGGGCGTGCTGTGTAGACCAGACATTCCTACCTGACCCTCCAGGCTAGGCCCGGTATCCCTACCTGATCCTCTGCGGTAGGCCTGGCCCCCTACCCGACAATCTGGGGTAGTACCGGTACACCCACAGGTACTCCGCGGTACTTTTGCTATACCCACCGGTACTCCTGGATTGTACCGGAACCCTTACTGGTGCGCCGGGTTACACCTGCTGACCCTATGGGCTCGCCGCTTTACGCCCACCCTTCCTACCTGACCCTCCGGGGTAGGCCTGGTATACCTACCCGATGTTTCGAGGTAGAACCGGTTCCCCCACCGGTACTCTGGGGTTGGAACGGAACCCTTTGTGATGCGCCAGAGAACACCAGCTGTCCCTTCGTGCGCGCTGGACTAGACGCGGCCTCCCTACCGGACCCACAGGTTAGACCCGCTATCCCTACCTGATGCTCCGCATTAGGCTTGGCACCCATACCCGATGTTCTGGGGTAGTAGCGGTACCCCCACCGTTACTCTGCGGTAGTATCGGTACACCCACCGGTACTCCGGGGTAGTACGTGAACCCTTAATGGTTCACTGGGGTACACCTGCTGACGTTACGGGCACGCGGTATAGACCAGACATTCCTACCTGACCCTCCGTGTTAAGCCCGGTATCCCTACCTGATGCTCCGTTGTTGGCCTGACACCCCCTACCCGATATGCTGGGGTAGTACCGGTACCCCCACCGGTACTCTGCGGTAGTATTGGTACACCCACCGGTACTCCAGGGTAGTACCTGAACCCTTACTGGTTCGCTGGGGTACTCCTGCTGACCTTACGGGCGTGCTGTGTAGACCAGACATTCCTATCTGACCCTCGAGGCTAGGCCCGGTATCCCTACCTGATGCTCTGCGGTAGGCCTGGCCCCCTACCCGACAATCTGGGGTTGTATCGGTACACACAGAGGTACTCCGTGGTTGTTTTGCTATACCCACCGGTACTCCTGGATTGTACCGGAACCCTTACAAGTGCGCCGGGGTACACCTGCTGACCCTATGGGCTCGCCGCTTTACGCCCACTTTTCCTACCTGACCCTCCGGGGTAGGCCTGGTATACCTACCAAATGTTTCGAGGTAGAACCGGTTCCCCCACCGGTACTCTGGGGTTGGAACGGAACCCTTTGTGATGCGCCAGAGAACACCAGCTGTCCCTTCGTGCGCGCTGGACTAGACCCGGCCTCCCTAATGGAAACCACAGGTTAGACTCTGTATCCCTACCTGATGCTCCGCATTAGGCTTGGCACCCATACCCGATGTTCTGGGGTAGTAGCGGTACCCCCACCGTTACTCTGCGGTAGTATCGGTACACCCACCGGTACTCCGGGGTAGTACGTGAACCCTTACTGGTTCACTGGGGTACACCTGATGACGTTACTGGCGTGCGGTATAGACCAGACATTCCTACCTGACCCTCCGTGTTAAGCCCGGTATCCCTACCTGATGCTCCGTTGTTGGCCTGGCACCCCCTACCCGATATGCTGGGGTAGTACCGTTACCCCCACCGGTACTCTGCGGTAGTATTGGTACACCCACCGGTACTCCAGGGTAGTACCTGATCCCTTACTGGTTCGCTGGGGTACACCTGCTGACCTTATGGGCGTGCTCTGTAGACCAGACATTCCTACCTGACCCTCCAGGCTAGGCCCGGTATCTCTACCTGATGCTCTGCGGTAGGCCTGGCCCCCTACCCGACAATCTGGGGTTGTATCGGTACACACAGAGGTACTCCGTGGTTGTTTTGCTATACCCACCGGTACTCCTGGATTGTACCGGAACCCTTACAAGTGCGCCGGGGTACACCTGCTGACCCTATGGGCTCGCCGCTTTACGCCCACTTTTCCTACCTGACCCTCCGGGGTAGGCCTGGTATACCTACCAAATGTTTCGAGGTAGAACCGGTTCCCCCACCGGTACTCTGGGGTTGGAACGGAACCCTTTGTGATGCGCCAGAGAACACCAGCTGTCCCTTCGTGCGCGCTGGACTAGACCCGGCCTCCCTAATGGAAACCACAGGTTAGACTCTGTATCCCTACCTGATGCTCCGCATTAGGCTTGGCACCCATACCCGATGTTCTGGGGTAGTAGCGGTACCCCCACCGTTACTCTGCGGTAGTATCGGTACACCCACCGGTACTCCGGGGTAGTACGTGAACCCTTACTGGTTCACTGGGGTACACCTGATGACGTTACTGGCGTGCGGTATAGACCAGACATTCCTAACTGACCCTCCGTGTTAAGCCCGGTATCCCTACCTGATGCTCCGTTGTTGGCCTGGCACCCCCTACCCGATATGCTGGGGTAGTACCGTTACCCCCACCGGTACTCTGCGGTAGTATTGGTACACCCACCGGTACTCCAGGGTAGTACCTGATCCCTTACTGGTTCGCTGGGGTACACCTGCTGACCTTATGGGCGTGCTCTGTAGACCAGACATTCCTACCTGACCCTCCAGGCTAGGCCCGGTATCTCTACCTGATGCTCTGCGGTAGGCCTGGCCCCCTACCCGACAATCTGGGGTAGTAACGGTACACCCACAGGTACTCCGCGGTAATTTTGCTATACCCACCGGTACTCCTGGATTGTACCGGAACCCTTACTGGTGCGCCGGGGTACACCTGCTGACCCTATGGGCTCGCCGCTTTACGCCCACTTTTCCTACCTGACCCTCCGGGGTAGGCCTGGTATACCTACCAAATGTTTCGAGGTAGAACCGGTTCCCCCACCGGTACTCTGGGGTTGGAACGGAACCCTTTGTGATGCGCCAGAGAACACCAGCTGTCCCTTCGTGCGCGCTGGACTAGACCCGGCCTCCCTAATGGAAACCACAGGTTAGACTCTGTATCCCTACCTGATGCTCCGCATTAGGCTTGGCACCCATACCCGATGTTCTGGGGTAGTAGCGGTACCCCCACCGTTACTCTGCGGTAGTATCGGTACACCCACCGGTACTCCGGGGTAGTACGTGAACCCTTACTGGTTCACTGGGGTACACCTGATGACGTTACTGGCGTGCGGTATAGACCAGACATTCCTACCTGACCCTCCGTGTTAAGCCCGGTATCCCTACCTGATGCTCCGTTGTTGGCCTGGCACCCCCTACCCGATATGCTGGGGTAGTACCGTTACCCCCACCGGTACTCTGCGGTAGTATTGGTACACCCACCGGTACTCCAGGGTAGTACCTGATCCCTTACTGGTTCGCTGGGGTACACCTGCTGACCTTATGGGCGTGCTCTGTAGACCAGACATTCCTACCTGACCCTCCAGGCTAGGCCCGGTATCTCTACCTGATGCTCTGCGGTAGGCCTGGCCCCCTACCCGACAATCTGGGGTTGTATCGGTACACACAGAGGTACTCCGTGGTTGTTTTGCTATACCCACCGGTACTCCTGGATTGTACCGGAACCCTTACAAGTGCGCCGGGGTACACCTGCTGACCCTATGGGCTCGCCGCTTTACGCCCACTTTTCCTACCTGACCCTCCGGGGTAGGCCTGGTATACCTACCAAATGTTTCGAGGTAGAACCGGTTCCCCCACCGGTACTCTGGGGTTGGAACGGAACCCTTTGTGATGCGCCAGAGAACACCAGCTGTCCCTTCGTGCGCGCTGGACTAGACCCGGCCTCCCTAATGGAAACCACAGGTTAGACTCTGTATCCCTCCCTGATGCTCCGCATTAGGCTTGGCACCCATACCCGATGTTCTGGGGTAGTAGCGGTACCCCCACCGTTACTCTGCGGTAGTATCGGTACACCCACCGGTACTCCGGGGTAGTACGTGAACCCTTACTGGTTCACTGGGGTACACCTGATGACGTTACTGGCGTGCGGTATAGACCAGACATTCCTACCTGACCCTCCGTGTTAAGCCCGGTATCCCTACCTGATGCTCCGTTGTTGGCCTGGCACCCCCTACCCGATATGCTGGGGTAGTACCGTTACCCCCACCGGTACTCTGCGGTAGTATTGGTACACCCACCGGTACTCCAGGGTAGTACCTGATCCCTTACTGGTTCGCTGGGGTACACCTGCTGACCTTATGGGCGTGCTCTGTAGACCAGACATTCCTACCTGACCCTCCAGGCTAGGCCCGGTATCTCTACCTGATGCTCTGCGGTAGGCCTGGCCCCCTACCCGACAATCTGGGGTTGTATCGGTACACACAGAGGTACTCCGTGGTTGTTTTGCTATACCCACCGGTACTCCTGGATTGTACCGGAACCCTTACAAGTGCGCCGGGGTACACCTGCTGACCCTATGGGCTCGCCGCTTTACGCCCACTTTTCCTACCTGACCCTCCGGGGTAGGCCTGGTATACCTACCAAATGTTTCGAGGTAGAACCGGTTCCCCCACCGGTACTCTGGGGTTGGAACGGAACCCTTTGTGATGCGCCAGAGAACACCAGCTGTCCCTTCGTGCGCGCTGGACTAGACCCGGCCTCCCTAATGGAAACCACAGGTTAGACTCTGTATCCCTACCTGATGCTCCGCATTAGGCTTGGCACCCATACCCGATGTTCTGGGGTAGTAGCGGTACCCCCACCGTTACTCTGCGGTAGTATCGGTACACCCACCGGTACTCCGGGGTAGTACGTGAACCCTTACTGGTTCACTGGGGTACACCTGATGACGTTACTGGCGTGCGGTATAGACCAGACATTCCTACCTGACCCTCCGTGTTAAGCCCGGTATCCCTACCTGATGCTCCGTTGTTGGCCTGGCACCCCCTACCCGATATGCTGGGGTAGTACCGTTACCCCCACCGGTACTCTGCGGTAGTATTGGTACACCCACCGGTACTCCAGGGTAGTACCTGATCCCTTACTGGTTCGCTGGGGTACACCTGCTGACCTTATGGGCGTGCTCTGTAGACCAGACATTCCTACCTGACCCTCCAGGCTAGGCCCGGTATCTCTACCTGATGCTCTGTGGTAGGCCTGGCCCCCTACCCGACAATCTGGGGTAGTAACGGTACACCCACAGGTACTCCGCGGTACTTTTGCTATACCCACCGGTACTCCTGGATTGTACAGGAACCCTTACTGGTGCGCCGGGGTACACCTGCTGACCCTATGGGCTCGCCGCTTTACGCCCACCCTTCCTACCTGACCCTCCGGGGTAGGCCTGGTATACCTACCCGATGTTTCGAGGTAGAACCGGTTCCCCCACCGGTACTCTGGGGTTGGAACGGAACCCTTTGTGATGCGCCAGAGAACACCAGCTGTCCCTTCGTGCGCGCTGGACTAGACGCGGCCTCCCTACCGGACCCCACAGGTTAGACCCGCTATCCCTACCTGATGCTCCGCATTAGGCTTGGCACCCATACCCAATGTTCTGGGGTAGTAGCGGTACCCCCACCGTTACTCTGCGGTAGTATCGGTACACCCACCGGTACTCCGGGGTAGTACGTGAACCCTTAATGGTTCACTGGGGTACACCTGCTGACGTTACGGGCACGCGGTATAGACCAGACATTCCTACCTGACCCTCCGTGTTAAGCCCGGTATCCCTACCTGATGCTCCGTTGTTGGCCTGGCACCCCCTACCCGATATGCTGGGGTAGTACCGGTACCCCCACCGGTACTCTGCGGTAGTATTGGTACACCCACCGGTACTCCAGGGTAGTACCTGAACCCTTACTGGTTCGCTGGGGTACTCCTGCTGACCTTACGGGCGTGCTGTGTAGACCAGACATTCCTATCTGACCCTCGAGGCTAGGCCCGGTATCCCTACCTGATGCTCTGCGGTAGGCCTGGCCCCCTACCCGACAATCTGGGGTTGTATCGGTACACACAGAGGTACTCCGTGGTTGTTTTGCTATACCCACCGGTACTCCTGGATTGTACCGGAACCCTTACAAGTGCGCCGGGGTACACCTGCTGACCCTATGGGATCGCCGCTTTACGCCCACTTTTCCTACCTGACCCTCCGGGGTAGGCCTGGTATACCTACCAAATGTTTCGAGGTAGAACCGGTTCCCCCACCGGTACTCTGGGGTTGGAACGGAACCCTTTGTGATGCGCCAGAGAACACCAGCTGTCCCTTCGTGCGCGCTGGACTAGACCCGGCCTCCCTAATGGAAACCACAGGTTAGACTGTGTATCCCTACCTGATGCTCCGCATTAGGCTTGGCACCCATACCCGATGTTCTGGGGTAGTAGCGGTACCCCCACCGTTACTCTGCGGTAGTATCGGTACACCCACCGGTACTCCGGGGTAGTACGTGAACCCTTACTGGTTCACTGGGGTACACCTGATGACGTTACTGGTGCGCTGTATAGACCAGACATTCCTAACTGACCCTCCGTTTTAGGCCCGGTATCCCTACCTAATGCTCCGTTGGTGGCCTGGCACCCCTACCCGATATGCTGGGGTAGTACCGCTACCCACACCGGTACTCTGCGGTAGTATTGGTACACCCACCGGTACTCCAGGGCAGTACCTGAACCCTTACTGGTTCGCTGGGGTACACCTGCTGACCTTACGGGCCTGCTGTGTAGACCAGACATTCCTACCTGACCCTCCGGGGTAGGCCTGGTATACCTACCAAATGTTTTGAGGTAGAACCGGTTCCCCCACCGGTACTCTGGGGTTGGAACGGAACCCTTTGTGATGCGCCAGAGAACACCAGCTGTCCCTTCGTGCGCGCTGGACTAGACCCGGCCTCCATACCGGACCCCACAGGTTAGACCCGGTATCCCTACCTGATGCTCCGCATTAGGCTTGGCACCCATACCCGATGTTCTGGGGTAGTAGCGGTACCCCCACCGTTACTCTGCGGTAGTATCGGTACACCCACCGGTACTCCGGGGTAGTATGTGAACCCTTACTGGTTCACTGGGGTACACCTGATGACGTTACTGGTGCACGGTATAGACCAGACATTCCTAACTGACCCTCCGTGTTAGGCCCGGTATCCCTACCTAATGCTCCGTTGGTGGCCTGGCACCCCTACCCGATATGCTGGGGTAGTACCGCTACCCACACCGGTACTCTGCGGTAGTATTGGTACACCCACCGGTACTCCAGGGCAGTACCTGAACCCTTACTGGTTCGCTGGGGTACGCCTGCTGACCTTACGGGCGTGCTGTGTAGACCAGACATTCCTACCTGACCCTCCAGGCTAGGCCCGGTATCCCTACCTGATGCTCTGCGGTAGGCCTGGCCCCCTACCCGACAATCTGGGTTATATCGGTACACACAGAGGTACTCCGCGGTAGTTTTGCTATACCCACCGGTACTCCTGGATTGTACCGGAACCCTTACTGGTGCGCCGGGTTACACCTGCTGACCCTATGGGCTCGCCGCTTTACGCCCACCCTTCCTACCTGACCCTCCGGGGTAGGCCTGGTATACCTACCCGATGTTTCGAGGTAGAACCGGTTCCCCCACCGGTACTCTGGGGTTGGAACGGAACCCTTTGTGATGCGCCAGAGAACACCAGCTGTCCCTTCGTGCGCGCTGGACTAGACGCGGCCTCCCTACCGGACCCCACAGGTTAGACCCGCTATCCCTACCTGATGCTCCGCATTAGGCTTGGCACCCATACCCAATGTTCTGGGGTAGTAGCGGTACCCCCACCGGTACTCTGCGGTAGTATTGGTACACCCACCGGTACTCCGGGGTAGTACCTGAACCCTTACTGGTTCGCTGGGGTACTCCTGCTGACCTTACGGGCGTGCTGTGTAGACCAGACATTCCTACCTGACCCTCCAGGCTAGGCCCGGTATCCCTACCTGATGCTCTGCGGTAGGCCTGGCCCCCTACCCGACAATCTGGGGTAGTAAAGGTACACCCACCGGTAGTCCGCGGTTGTTTTGCTATACCCACCGGTACTCCTGGATTGTACCGGAACCCTTACAAGTGCGCCGGGGTACACCTGCTGACCCTATGGGCTCGCCGCTTTACGCCCACGTTTCCTACCTGACCCTCCGGGGTAGGCCTGGTATACCTACCAAATGTTTCGAGGTAGAACCGGTTCCCCCCCGGTACTCTGGGGTTGGAACGGAACCCTTTGTGATGTGCCAGAGAACACCAGCTGTCCCTTCGTGCGCGCTGGACTAGACCCGGCCTTCCTACCGGACCCCACAGGTTAGACCCGGTATCCCTACCTGATGCTCCGCATTAGGCTTGGCAACCATACCCGATGTTCTGGGGTAGTAGCGGTACCCCCACCGTTACTCTGCGGTAGTATCGGTACACCCACCGGTACTCCGGGGTAGTACGTGAACCCTTACTGGTTCACTGGGGTACACCTGATGACGTTACTGGCGTGCGGTATAGACCAGACATTCCTACCTGACCCTCCGTGTTAAGCCCGGTATCCCTACCTGATGCTCCGTTGTTGGCCTGGCACCCCCTACCCGATATGCTGGGGTAGTACCGTTACCCCCACCGGTACTCTGCGGTAGTATTGGTACACCCACCGGTACTCCAGGGTAGTACCTGATCCCTTACTGGTTCGCTGGGGTACACCTGCTGACCTTATGGGCGTGCTCTGTAGACCAGACATTCCTACCTGACCCTCCAGGCTAGGCCCGGTATCTCTACCTGATGCTCTGCGGTAGGCCTGGCCCCCTACCCGACAATCTGGGGTTGTATCGGTACACACAGAGGTACTCCGTGGTTGTTTTGCTATACCCACCGGTACTCCTGGATTGTACCGGAACCCTTACAAGTGCGCCGGGGTACACCTGCTGACCCTATGGGCTCGCCGCTTTACGCCCACTTTTCCTACCTGACCCTCCGGGGTAGGCCTGGTATACCTACCAAATGTTTCGAGGTAGAACCGGTTCCCCCACCGGTACTCTGGGGTTGGAACGGAACCCTTTGTGATGCGCCAGAGAACACCAGCTGTCCCTTCGTGCGCGCTGGACTAGACCCGGCCTCCCTAATGGAAACCACAGGTTAGACTCTGTATCCCTACCTGATGCTCCGCATTAGGCTTGGCACCCATACCCGATGTTCTGGGGTAGTAGCGGTACCCCCACCGTTACTCTGCGGTAGTATCGGTACACCCACCGGTACTCCGGGGTAGTACGTGAACCCTTACTGGTTCACTGGGGTACACCTGATGACGTTACTGGCGTGCGGTATAGACCAGACATTCCTACCTGACCCTCCGTGTTAAGCCCGGTATCCCTACCTGATGCTCCGTTGTTGGCCTGGCACCCCCTACCCGATATGCTGGGGTAGTACCGTTACCCCCACCGGTACTCTGCGGTAGTATTGGTACACCCACCGGTACTCCAGGGTAGTACCTGATCCCTTACTGGTTCGCTGGGGTACACCTGCTGACCTTATGGGCGTGCTCTGTAGACCAGACATTCCTACCTGACCCTCCAGGCTAGGCCCGGTATCTCTACCTGATGCTCTGCGGTAGGCCTGGCCCCCTACCCGACAATCTGGGGTTGTATCGGTACACACAGAGGTACTCCGTGGTTGTTTTGCTATACCCACCGGTACTCCTGGATTGTACCGGAACCCTTACAAGTGCGCCGGGGTACACCTGCTGACCCTATGGGCTCGCCGCTTTACGCCCACTTTTCCTACCTGACCCTCCGGGGTAGGCCTGGTATACCTACCAAATGTTTCGAGGTAGAACCGGTTCCCCCACCGGTACTCTGGGGTTGGAACGGAACCCTTTGTGATGCGCCAGAGAACACCAGCTGTCCCTTCGTGCGCGCTGGACTAGACCCGGCCTCCCTAATGGAAACCACAGGTTAGACTCTGTATCCCTACCTGATGCTCCGCATTAGGCTTGGCACCCATACCCGATGTTCTGGGGTAGTAGCGGTACCCCCACCGTTACTCTGCGGTAGTATCGGTACACCCACCGGTACTCCGGGGTAGTACGTGAACCCTTACTGGTTCACTGGGGTACACCTGATGACGTTACTGGCGTGCGGTATAGACCAGACATTCCTACCTGACCCTCCGTGTTAAGCCCGGTATCCCTACCTGATGCTCCGTTGTTGGCCTGGCACCCCCTACCCGATATGCTGGGGTAGTACCGTTACCCCCACCGGTACTCTGCGGTAGTATTGGTACACCCACCGGTACTCCAGGGTAGTACCTGATCCCTTACTGGTTCGCTGGGGTACACCTGCTGACCTTATGGGCGTGCTCTGTAGACCAGACATTCCTACCTGACCCTCCAGGCTAGGCCCGGTATCTCTACCTGATGCTCTGTGGTAGGCCTGGCCCCCTACCCGACAATCTGGGGTAGTAACGGTACACCCACAGGTACTCCGCGGTACTTTTGCTATACCCACCGGTACTCCTGGATTGTACAGGAACCCTTACTGGTGCGCCGGGGTACACCTGCTGACCCTATGGGCTCGCCGCTTTACGCCCACCCTTCCTACCTGACCCTCCGGGGTAGGCCTGGTATACCTACCCGATGTTTCGAGGTAGAACCGGTTCCCCCACCGGTACTCTGGGGTTGGAACGGAACCCTTTGTGATGCGCCAGAGAACACCAGCTGTCCCTTCGTGCGCGCTGGACTAGACGCGGCCTCCCTACCGGACCCCACAGGTTAGACCCGCTATCCCTACCTGATGCTCCGCATTAGGCTTGGCACCCATACCCAATGTTCTGGGGTAGTAGCGGTACCCCCACCGTTACTCTGCGGTAGTATCGGTACACCCACCGGTACTCCGGGGTAGTACGTGAACCCTTAATGGTTCACTGGGGTACACCTGCTGACGTTACGGGCACGCGGTATAGACCAGACATTCCTACCTGACCCTCCGTGTTAAGCCCGGTATCCCTACCTGATGCTCCGTTGTTGGCCTGGCACCCCCTACCCGATATGCTGGGGTAGTACCGGTACCCCCACCGGTACTCTGCGGTAGTATTGGTACACCCACCGGTACTCCAGGGTAGTACCTGAACCCTTACTGGTTCGCTGGGGTACTCCTGCTGACCTTACGGGCGTGCTGTGTAGACCAGACATTCCTATCTGACCCTCGAGGCTAGGCCCGGTATCCCTACCTGATGCTCTGCGGTAGGCCTGGCCCCCTACCCGACAATCTGGGGTTGTATCGGTACACACAGAGGTACTCCGTGGTTGTTTTGCTATACCCACCGGTACTCCTGGATTGTACCGGAACCCTTACAAGTGCGCCGGGGTACACCTGCTGACCCTATGGGCTCGCCGCTTTACGCCCACTTTTCCTACCTGACCCTCCGGGGTAGGCCTGGTATACCTACCAAATGTTTCGAGGTCGAACCGGTTCCCCCACCGGTACTCTGGGGTTGGAACGGAACCCTTTGTGATGCGCCAGAGAACACCAGCTGTCCCTTCGTGCGCGCTGGACTAGACCCGGCCTCCCTAATGGAAACCACAGGTTAGACTGTGTATCCCTACCTGATGCTCCGCATTAGGCTTGGCACCCATACCCGATGTTCTGGGGTAGTAGCGGTACCCCCACCGTTACTCTGCGGTAGTATCGGTACACCCACCGGTACTCCGGGGTAGTACGTGAACCCTTACTGGTTCACTGGGGTACACCTGATGACGTTACTGGTGCGCGGTATAGACCAGACATTCCTAACTGACCCTCCGTTTTAGGCCCGGTATCCCTACCTAATGCTCCGTTGGTGGCCTGGCACCCCTACCCGATATGCTGGGGTAGTACCGCTACCCACACCGGTACTCTGCGGTAGTATTGGTACACCCACCGGTACTCCAGGGCAGTACCTGAACCCTTACTGGTTCGCTGGGGTACACCTGCTGACCTTACGGGCCTGCTGTGTAGACCAGACATTCCTACCTGACCCTCCGGGGTAGGCCTGGTATACCTACCAAATGTTTTGAGGTAGAACCGGTTCCCCCACCGGTACTCTGGGGTTGGAACGGAACCCTTTGTGATGCGCCAGAGAACACCAGCTGTCCCTTCGTGCGCGCTGGACTAGACCCGGCCTCCATACCGGACCCCACAGGTTAGACCCGCTATCCCTACCTGATGCTCCGCATTAGGCTTGGCACCCATACCCAATGTTCTGGGGTAGTAGCGGTACCCCCACCGTTACTCTGCAGTAGTATCGGTACACCCACCGGTACTCCGGGGTAGTACGTGAACCCTTACTGGTTCACTGGGGTACACCTGCTGACGTTACGGGCACGCGGTATAGACCAGACATTCCTACCTGACCCTCCGTGTTAGGCCCGGTATCCCTACCTGATGCTCCGTTGTTGGCCTGGCACCCCCTACCCGATATGCTGGGGTAGTACCGTTACCCCCACCGGTACTCTGCGGTAGTATTGGTACACCCACCGGTACTCCAGGGTAGTACCTGAACCCTTACTGGTTCGCTGGGGTACACCTGCTGACCTTATGGGCGTGCTCTGTAGACCAGACATTCCTACCTGACCCTCCAGGCTAGGCCCGGTATCTCTACCTGATGCTCTGCGGTAGGCCTGGCCCCCTACCCGACAATCTGGGGTTGTATCGGTACACACAGAGGTACTCCGTGGTAATATTGCTATACCCACCGGTACTCCTGGATTGTACCGGAACCGTTACTGGTGCGCCGGGGTACACCTGCTGACCCTATGGGCTCGCCACTTTACGCCCACCCTTCCTACCTGACCCTCCGGGGTAGGCCTGGTATACCTACCCGATGTTTCGAGGTAGAACCGGTTCCCCCACCGGTACTCTGGGGTTGGAACGGAACCCTTTGTGATGCGCCAGAGAACACCAGCTGTCCCTTCGTGCGCGCTGGACTAGACCCGGCCTCCCTACCGGACCCCACAGGTTAGACCCGGTATCCCTACCTGATGCTCCGCATTAGGCTTGGCACCCATACCCGATGTTCTGGGGTAGTAGCGGTACCCCCACCGTTACTCTGCGGTAGTATCGGTACACCCACCGGTACTCCGGGGTAGTATGTGAACCCTTACTGGTTCACTGGGGTACACCTGATGACGTTACTGGTGCACGGTATAGACCAGACATTCCTAACTGACCCTCCGTTTTAGGCCCGGTATCCCTACCTAATGCTCCGTTGGTGGCCTGGCACCCCTACCCGATATGCTGGGGTAGTACCGCTACCCACACCGGTACTCTGCGGTAGTATTGGTACACCCACCGGTACTCCAGGGCAGTACCTGAACCCTTACTGGTTCGCTGGGGTACGCCTGCTGACCTTACGGGCGTGCTGTGTAGACCAGACATTCCTACCTGACCCTCCAGGCTAGGCCCGGTATCCCTACCTGATGCTCTGCGGTAGGCCTGGCCCCCTACCCGACAATCTGGGTTAGTACCGGTACACACAGAGGTACTCCGCGGTAGTTTTGCTATACCCACCGGTACTCCTGGATTGTACCGGAACCCTTACTGGTGCGCCGGGTTACAACTGCTGACCCTATGGGCTCGCCGCTTTACGCCCACCCTTCCTACCTGACCCTCCGGGGTAGGCCTGGTATACCTACCCGATGTTTCGAGGTAGAACCGGTTCCCCCACCGGTACTCTGGGGTTGGAACGGAACCCTTTGTGATGCGCCAGAGAACACCAGCTGTCCCTTCGTGCGCGCTGGACTAGACGCGGCCTCCCTACCGGACCCCACAGGTTAGACCCGCTATCCCTACCTGATGCTCCGCATTAGGCTTGGCACCCATACCCAATGTTCTGGGGTAGTAGCGGTACCCCCACCGGTACTCTGCGGTAGTATTGGTACACCCACCGGTACTCCAGGGTAGTACCTGAACCCTTACTGGTTCGCTGGGGTACTCCTGCTGACCTTACGGGCGTGCTGTGTAGACCAGACATTCCTACCTGACCCTCCAGGCTAGGCCCGGTATCCCTACCTGATGCTCTGCGGTAGGCCTGGCCCCCTACCCGACAATCTGGGGTAGTAAAGGTACACCCACCGGTAGTCCGCGGTTGTTTTGCTATACCCACCGGTACTCCTGGATTGTACCGGAACCCTTACAAGTGCGCCGGGGTACACCTGCTGACCCTATGGGCTCGCCGCTTTACGCCCACGTTTCCTACCTGACCCTCCGGGGTAGGCCTGGTATACCTACCAAATGTTTCGAGGTAGAACCGGTTCCCCCCCGGTACTCTGGGGTTGGAACGGAACCCTTTGTGATGTGCCAGAGAACACCAGCTGTCCCTTCGTGCGCGCTGGACTAGACCCGGCCTTCCTAATGGAAACCACAGGTTAGACTCTGTATCCCTACCTGATGCTCCGCATTAGGCTTGGCACCCATACCCGATGTTCTGGGGTAGTAGCGGTACCCCCACCGTTACTCTGTGGTAGTATCGGTACACCCACCGGTACTCCGGGGTAGTACGTGAACCCTTACTGGTTCACTGGGGTACACCTGATGACGTTACTGGTGCGCGGTATAGACCAGACATTCCTAACTGACCCTCCGTTTTAGGCCCGGTATCCCTACCTAATGCTCCGTTGGTGGCCTGGCACCCCTACCCGATATGCTGGGGTAGTACCGCTACCCACACCGGTACTCTGCGGTAGTATTGGTACACCCACCGGTACTCCAGGGCAGTACCTGAACCCTTACTGGTTCGCTGGGGTACACCTGCTGACCTTACGGGCGTGCTGTGTAGACCAGACATTCCTACCTGACCCTCCAGGCTAGGCCCGGTATCCCTACCTGATGCTCTGCGGTAGGCCTGGCCCCCTACCCGACAATCTGGGGTAGTACCGGTACACCCACCGGTACTCCGCGGTAATTTTGCTATACCCACCGGTACTCCTGGATTGTACCGGAACCCTTACTGGTGCGCCGGGGTACACCTGCTGACCCTATGGGCTCGCCGCTTTACGCCCACCCTTCCTACCTGACCCTCCGGGGTAGGCCTGGTATAACTACCCGATGTTTCGAGGTAGAACCGGTTCCCCCACCGGTACTCTGGGGTTGGAACGGAACCCTTTGTGATGCGCCAGAGAACACCAGCTGTCCCTTGGTGCGCGCTGGACTAGACCCGGCCTCCCTACCGGACCCCACAGGTTAGACCCGGTATCCCTACCTGATGCTCCGCATTAGGCTTGGCACCCATACCCGATGTTCTGGGGTAGTAGCGGTACCCCCACCGTTACTCTGCGGTAGTATCGGTACACCCACCGGTATTCCGGGGTAGTACGTGAACCCTTACTGGTTCACTGGGGTACACCTGATGACGTTACTGGCGCGCGGTGTAGACCAGACATTCCTACCTGACCCTCCGTTTTAGGCCCGGTATGCCTACCTGATACTCCGTTGGTGGCCTGGCACCCCTAACCGATATGCTGGGGTAGTACCGGTACCCCCACCGGTACTCTGCGGTAGTATTGGTACACCCACCGGTACTCCAGGGCAGTACCTGAACACTTACTGGTTCGCTGGGGTACACCTGCTGACCTTACGGACCTGCTGTGTAGACCAGACATTCCTACCTGACCATCCGGGGTAGGCCTGGTGTACCTACCAAATGTTTTGAGGTAGAACCGGTTCCCCCACCGGTACTCTGGGGTTGGAACGGAACCCTTTGTGATGCGCCAGAGAACACCAGCTGTCCCTTCGTGCGCGCTGGACTAGACCCGGCCTCCATACCGGACCCCACAGGTTAGACCCGCTATCCCTACCTGATGCTCCGCATTAGGCTTGGCACCCATACCCGATGTTCTGGGGTAGTAGCGGTACCCCCACCGTTACTCTGCGGTAGTATCGGTACACCCACCGGTACTCCGGGGTAGTACGTGAACCCTTACTGGTTCACTGGGGTACACCTGCTGACGTTACGGGCACGCGGTATAGACCAGACATTCCTACCTGACCCTCCGTGTTAAGCCCGGTATCCCTACCTGATGCTCCGTTGTTGGCCTGGCACCCCCTACCCGATATGCTGGGGTAGTACCGTTACACACAGGTACTCTGCGGTAGTATTGGTACACCCACCGGTACTCCAGGGTAGTACCTGAACCCTTACTGGTTCGCTGGGGTACACCTGCTGACCTTACGGGCGTGCTCTGTAGACCAGACATTCCTACCTGACCATCCAGGCTAGGCCCGGTATCCCTACCTGATGCTCTGCGGTAGGCCTGGCCCCCTACCCGACAATCTGGGGTTGTATCGGTACACACAGAGGTACTCCGTGATAATATTGCTATACCCACCGGTACTCCTGGATTGTACCGGAACCCTTACTGGTGCGCCAGGGTACACCTGCTGACCCTATGGCCTCGCCGCTTTACGCCCACCCTTCCTACCTGACACTCCGGGGTAGGCCTGGTATACCTACCCGATGTTTCGAGGTAGAACCAGTTCCCCCACCGGTACTCTGGGGTTGGAACGGAACCCTTTGTGATGCGCCAGAGAACACCAGCTGTCCCTTCGTGCGCGCTGGACTAGACGCGCCCTCCCTACCGGACCCCACAGGTTACACCCGGTATCCCTACCTGATGCTCCGCATTAGGCTTGGCACCCATACCCGATGTTCTGGGGTAGTAGCGGTACCCCCACCGTTACTCTGCGGTAGTATCGGTACACCCACCGGTACTCCGGGGTAGTACGTGAACCCTTACTGGTTCACTGGGGTACACCTGCTGACGTTACGGGCGCGCGGTATAGACCAGACATTCCTACCTGACCCTCCGTGTTAGGCCCGGTATCCCTACCTGATGCTCCGTTGTTGGCCTGGCACCCCCTACCCGATATGCTGGGGTAGTACCGTTACCCCCACCGGTATTCTGCGGTAGTATTGGTACACCCACCGGTACTCCAGGGTAGTACCTGAACCCTTACTGGTTCGCTGGGGTACAACTGCTGACCTTATGGGCGTGCTCTGTAGACCAGAC
Organism: Astur gentilis; assembly: GCF_929443795.1. Classification (NCBI taxonomy): domain Eukaryota; kingdom Metazoa; phylum Chordata; class Aves; order Accipitriformes; family Accipitridae; genus Astur; species Astur gentilis. The sequence goes on from NW_026060858.1 coordinate 3,723,033, forward strand.
ATTCCTACCTGACCCTCCAGGCTAGGCCCTGGTATCTGTACCTGATGCTCTGCGGTAGGCCTGGCCCCCTACCCGACAATCTGGGGTTGTATCGGTACACACAGAGGTACTCCGCGGTAATATTGCTATACCCACCGGTACTCCTGGATTGTACCGGAACCCTTACTGGTGCGCCGGGGTACACCTGCTGACCCTATGGGCTCGCCGCTTTACGCCCACCCTTCCTACCTGACACTCCGGGGTAGGCCTGGTATACCTACCAAATGTTTCGAGGTAGAACCGGTTCCCCCACCGGTACTCTGGGGTTGGAACGGAATCCTTTGTGATGCGCCAGAGAACACCAGCTGTCCCTTCGTGCGCGGTGGACTAGACGCGGCCTCCCTACCGGACCCCACAGGTTACACCCGGTATCCCTACCTGATGCTCCGCATTAGGCTTGGCACCCATACCCGATGTTCTGGGGTAGTAGCGGTACCCCCACCGTTACTCTGCGGTAGTATCGGTACACCCACTGGTACTCCGGGGTAGTACGTGAACCCTTACTGGTTCACTGGGGTACACCTGCTGACGTTACGGGCGCGCGGTATAGACCAGACATTCCTACCTGACCCTCCGTGTTAGGCCCGGTATCCCTACCTGATGCTCCGTTGTTGGCCTGGCACCCCCTACCCGATATGCTGGGGTAGTACCGGTACCCCCACCGGTACTCTGCGGTAGTATTGGTACACCCACCGGTACTCCAGGGTAGTACCTGAACCCTTACTGGTTCGCTGGGGTACACCTGCTGACCTTATGGGCGTGCTCTGTAGACCAGACATTCCTACCTGACCCTCCAGGCTAGGCCCGGTATCTCTACCTGATGCTCTGCGGTAGGCCTGGCCCCCTACCCGACAATCTGGGGTTGTATCGGTACACACAGAGGTACTCTGTGGTAATATTGCTATACCCACCGGTACTCCTGGATTGTACCGGAACCGTTACTGGTGCGCCGGGGTACACCTGCTGACCCTATGGGCTCGCCGCTTTACACCCACCCTTCCTACCTGACCCTCCGGGGTAGGCCTGGTATACCTACCCGATGTTTCGAGGTAGAACCGGTTCCCCCACCGGTACTCTGGGGTTGGAACGGAACCCTTTGTGATGCGCCAGAGAACACCAGCTGTCCCTTCGTGCGCGCTGGACTAGACCCGGCCTTCCTACCGGACCCCACAGGTTAGACCCGGTATCCCTACCTGATGCTCCGCATTAGGCTTGGCACCCATACCCGATGTTCTGGGGTAGTAGCGGTACCCCCACCGTTACTCTGCGGTAGTATCGGTACACCCACCGGTACTCCGGGGTAGTACGTGAACCCTTACTGGTTCACTGGGGTACACCTGATGACGTTACTGGTGCGCGGTATAGACAAGACATTCCTAACTGACCCTCCGTTTTAGCCCCGGTATCCCTACCTAATGCTCCGTTGGTGGCCTGGCACCCCTACCCAATATGCTGGGGTAGTACCGCTACCCACACCGGTACTCTGCGGTAGTATTGGTACACCCACCGGTACTCCAGGGCAGTACCTGAACACTTACTGGTTCGCTGGGGTACGCCTGCTGACCTTACGGGCGTGCTGTGTAGACCAGACATTCCTACCTGACCCTCCAGGCTAGGCCCGGTATCCCTACCTGATGCTCTGCGGTAGGCCTGGCCCCCTACCCGACAATCTGGGGTAGAACCGGTACACCCAGAGGTACTCCGCGGTAATTTTGCTATACCCACCGGTACTCCTGGATTGTACCGGAACCCTTACTGGTGCGCCGGGTTACACCTGCTGACCCTATGGGCTTGCCGCTTTACGCCCACCCTTCCTACCTGACCCTCCGGGGTAGGCCTGGTATAACTACCCGATGTTTCGAGGTAGAACCGCTTCCCCCACCAGTACTCTGGGGTTGGAACGGAACCCTTTGTGATGCGCCAGAGAACACCAGCTGTCCCTTCGTGCGCGCTGGACTAGACCCGGCCTCCCTACCGGACCCCACAGGTTAGACCCGGTATCCCTACCTGATGCTCCGCATTAGGCTTGGCACCCATACCCGATGTTCTGGGGTAGTAGCGGTACCCCCACCGTTACTCTGCGGTAGTATCGGTACACCCACCGGTATTCCGGGGTAGTACGTGAACCCTTACTGGTTCACTGGGGTACACCTGATGACGTTACTGGCGCGCGGTGTAGACCAGACATTCCTACCTGACCCTCCGTTTTAGGCCCGGTATGCCTACCTGATGCTCCGTTGGTGGCCTGGCACCCCTACCCGATATGCTGGGGTAGTACCGGTACCCCCACCGGTACTCTGCGGTAGTATTGGTACACCCACCGGTACTCCAGGGCAGTACCTGAACACTTACTGGTTCGCTGGGGTACACCTGCTGACCTTACGGGCGTGCTGTGTAGACCAGACATTCCTACCTGACCCTCCGGGGTAGGCCTGGTATACCTACCAAATGTTTTGAGGTAGAACCGGTTCCCCCACCGGTACTCTGGGGTTGGAACGGAACCCTTTGTGATGCGCCAGAGAACACCAGCTGTCCCTTCGTGCGCGCTGGACTAGACCCGGCCTCCCTACCGGACCCCACAGGTTACACCCGGTATCCCTACCTGATGCTCCGCATTAGGCTTGGCACCCATACCCGATGTTCTGGGGTAGTAGCGGTACCCCCCACCGTTACTCTGCGGTAGTATCGGTACACCCACCGGTACTCCGGGGTAGTACGTGAACCCTTACTGGTTCACTGGGGTACACCTGCTGACCTTACGGGCGTGCTCTGTAGACCAGATATTCCTACCTGACCCTCCAGGCTAGGCCCGGTATCCCTACCTGATGCTCTGCGGTAGGCCTGGCCCCCTACCCGACAATCTGGGGTTGTATCGGTACACACAGAGGTACTCCGTGGTAATATTGCTATACCCACCGGTACTCCTGGATTGTACCGGAACCCTTACTGGTGCGCCGGGGTACAACTGCTGACCCTATGGGCTCGCCTCTTTACGCCCACCCTTCCTACCTGACACTCCGGGGTAGGCCTGGTATACCTACCAAATGTTTCGAGGTAGAACCGGTTCCCCCACCGGTACTCTGGGGTTGGAATGGAAACCTTTGTGATGCGCCAGAGAACACCAGCTGTCCCTTCGTGCGCGCTGGACTAGACGCGGCCTCCCTACCGGACCCCACAGGTTACACCCGGTATCCCTACCTGATGCTCCGCATTAGGCTTGGCACCCATACCCGATGTTCTGGGGTAGTAGCGGTACCCCCACCGTTACTCTGCGGTAGTATCGGTACACCCACCGGTACTCCGGGGTAGTACGTGAACCCTTACTGGTTCACTGGGGTACACCTGCTGAAGTTACGGGCGCGCGGTATAGACCAGACATTCCTACCTGACCCTCCATGTTAGGCCCGGTATCCCTACCTGATGCTCCGTTGTTGGCCTGGCACCCCCTACCCGATATGCTGGGGTAGTACCGTTACCCCCACCGGTACTCTGCGGTAGTATTGGTACACCCACCGGTACTCCAGGGTAGTACCTGATCCCTTACTGGTTCGCTGGGGTACACCTGCTGACCTTATGGGCGTGCTCTGTAGACCAGACATTCCTACCTGACCCTCCAGGCTAGGCCCGGTATCTCTACCTGATGCTCTGCGGTAGGCCTGGCCCCCTACCCGACAATCTGGGGTTGTATCGGTACACACAGAGGTACTCCGTGGTAATATTGCTATACCCACCGGTACTCCTGGATTGTACCGGAACCCTTACTGGTGCGCCGGGGTACACCTGCTGACCCTATGGGCTCGCCGCTTTACGCCCACCCTTCCTACCTGACCCTCCGGGGTAGGCCTGGTATACCTACCCGATGTTTCGAGGTAGAACCGGTTCCCCCACCGGTACTCTGGGGTTGGAACGGAATCCTTTGTGATGCGCCAGAGAACACCAGCTGTCCCTTCGTGCGCGGTGGACTAGACGCGGCCTCCCTACCGGACCCCACAGGTTACACCCGGTATCCCTACCTGATGCTCCGCATTAGGCTTGGCACCCATACCCGATGTTCTGGGGTAGTAGCGGTACCCCCACCGTTACTCTGCGGTAGTATCGGTACACCCACTGGTACTCCGGGGTAGTACGTGAACCCTTACTGGTTCACTGGGGTACACCTGCTGACGTTACGGGCGCGCGGTATAGACCAGACATTCCTACCTGACCCTCCGTGTTAGGCCCGGTATCCCTACCTGATGCTCCGTTGTTGGCCTGGCACCCCCTACCCGATATGCTGGGGTAGTACCGGTACCCCCACCGGTACTCTGCGGTAGTATTGGTACACCCACCGGTACTCCAGGGTAGTACCTGAACCCTTACTGGTTCGCTGGGGTACACCTGCTGACCTTACGGGCGTGCTCTGTAGACCAGACATTCCTACCTGACCCTCCAGGCTAGGCCCGGTATCTCTACCTGATGCTCTGCGGTAGGCCTGGCCCCCTACCCGACAATCTGGGGTTGTATCGGTACACACAGAGGTACTCCGTGGTAATATTGCTATACCCACCGGTACTCCTGGATTGTACCGGAACCGTTACTGGTGCGCCGGGGTACACCTGCTGACCCTATGGGCTCGCCGCTTTACGCCCACCCTTCCTACCTGACCCTCCGGGGTAGGCCTGGTATACCTACCCGATGTTTCGAGGTAGAACCGGTTCCCCCACCGGTACTCTGGGGTTGGAACGGAACCCTTTGTGATGCGCCAGAGAACACCAGCTGTCCCTTGGTGCGCGCTGGACTAGACCCGGCCTTCCTACCGGACCCCACAGGTTAGACCCGGTATCCCTACCTGATGCTCCGCATTAGGCTTGGCACCCATACCCGATGTTCTGGGGTAGTAGCGGTACCCCCACCGTTACTCTGCGGTAGTATCGGTACACCCACCGGTACTCCGGGGTAGTACGTGAACCCTTACTGGTTCACTGGGGTACACCTGATGACGTTACTGGTGCGCGGTATAGACAAGACATTCCTAACTGACCCTCCGTTTTAGCCCCGGTATCCCTACCTAATGCTCCGTTGCTGGCCTGGCACCCCTACCCAATATGCTGGGGTAGTACCGTTACCCCCACCGGTACTCTGCGGTAGTATTGGTACACCCACCGGTACTCCAGGGCAGTACCTGAACACTTACTGGTTCGCTGGGGTACGCCTGCTGACCTTACGGGCGTGCTGTGTAGACCAGACATTCCTACCTGACCCTCCGGGGTAGGCCTGGTATACCTACCAAATGTTTTGAGGTAGAACCGGTTCCCCCACCGGTACTCTGGGGTTGGAACGGAACCCTTTGTGATGCGCCAGAGAACACCAGCTGTCCCTTCGTGCGCGCTGGACTAGACCCGGCCTCCCTACCGGACCCCACAGGTTACACCCGGTATCCCTACCTGATGCTCCGCATTAGGCTTGGCACCCATACCCGATGTTCTGGGGTAGTAGCGGTACCCCCACCGTTACTCTGCGGTAGTATCGGTACACCCACCGGTACTCCGGGGTAGTACGTGAACCCTTACTGGTTCACTGGGGTACACCTGCTGACGTTACGGGCGCGCGGTATAGACCAGACATTCCTACCTGACCCTCCATGTTAGGCCCGGTATCCCTACCTGATGCTCCGTTGTTGGCCTGGCACCCCCTACCCGATATGCTGGGGTAGTACCGGTACCCCCACCGGTACTCTGCGGTAGTATTGGTACACCCACCGGTACTCCAGGGTAGTACCTGAACCCTTACTGGTTCGCTGGGGTACACCTGCTGACCTTATGGGCGTGCTCTGTAGACCAGACATTCCTACCTGACCCTCCAGGCTAGGCCCGGTATCTCTACCTGATGCTCTGCGGTAGGCCTGGCCCCCTACCCGACAATCTGGGGTTGTATCGGTACACACAGAGGTACTCCGTGGTAATATTGCTATACCCACCGGTACTCCTGGATTGTACCGGAACCCTTACTGGTGCGCCGGGGTACACCTGCTGACCCTATGGGCTCGCCGCTTTACGCCCACCCTTCCTACCTGACCCTCCGGGGTAGGCCTGGTATACCTACCCGATGTTTCGAGGTAGAACCGGTTCCCCCACCGGTACTCTGGGGTTGGAACGGAACCCTTTGTGATGCGCCAGAGAACACCAGCTGTCCCTTGGTGCGCGCTGGACTAGACCCGGCCTCCCTACCGGACCCCACAGGTTAGACCCGGTATCCCTACCTGATGCTCCGCATTAGGCTTGGCACCCATACCCGATGTTCTGGGGTAGTAGCGGTACCCCCACCGTTACTCTGCGGTAGTATCGGTACACCCACCGGTACTCCGGGGTAGTACGTGAACCCTTACTGGTTCACTGGGGTACACCTGATGACGTTACTGGTGCGCGGTATAGACCAGACATTCCTAACTGACCCTCCGTTTTAGGCCCGGTATCCCTACCTGATGCTCCGTTGTTGGCCTGGCACCCCTACCCGATATGCTGGGGTAGTACCGCTACCCACACCGGTACTCTGCGGTAGTATTGGTACACCCACCGGTACTCCAGGGCAGTACCTGAACCCTTACTGGTTCGCTGGAGTACGCCTGCTGACCTTACGGGCGTGCTGTGTAGACCAGACAATCCTACCTGACCCTCCAGGCTAGGCCCGGTATCCCTACCTGATGCTCTGCGGTAGGCCTGGCCCCCTACCCGACAATCTGGGGTAGAACCGGTACACCCAGAGGTACTCCGCGGTAATTTTGCTATACCCACCGGTACTCCTGGATTGTACCGGAACCCTTACTGGTGCGCCGGGGTACACCTGCTGACCCTATGGGCTCGCCGCTTTACGCCCACCCTTCCTACCTGACCCTCCGGAGGAGGCCTGGTATAACTACCCGATGTTTCGAGGTAGAACCGGTTCCCCCACCGGTACTCTGGGGTTGGAACGGAACCCTTTGTGATGCGCCAGAGAACACCAGCTGTCCCTTCGTGCGCGCTGGACTAGACCCGGCCTCCCTTCCGGACCTCACAGGTTAGAACCGGTATCCCTACCTGATGCTCCGCTTTAGGCTTGGCACCTATACCCGATGTTCTGGGGTAGTAGCGGTACCCCCACCGTTACTCTGCGGTAGTATCGGTACACCCACCGGTATTGCGGGGTAGTACGTGAACCCTTACTGGTTCACTGGGGTACACCTGATGACGTTACTGGCGCGCGGTGTAGACCAGACATTCCTACCTGACCCTCCGTGTTAGTCCCGGTATCCCTACCTGATGCTCCGTTGGTGGCCTGGCACCCCTACCCGATATGCTGGGGTAGTACCGGTACCCCCACCGGTACTCTGCGGTAGTATTGGTACACCCACCGGTACTCCAGGGCAGTACCTGAACACTTACTGGTTCGCTGGGGTACACCTGCTGAACTTACGGGCGTGCTCTGTAGACCAGACATTCCTACCTGACCCTCCAGGCTAGGCCCGGTATCCCTACCTGATGCTCTGCGGTAGGCCTGGCCCCCTACCCGACAATCTGGGGTAGTACCGGTACACCCAGAGGTACTCCGTGGTAATATTGCTATACCCACCGGTACTCCTGGATTGTACCGGAACCCTTACTGGTGCGCCGGGTTACACCTGCTGACCCTATGGGCTCACCGCTTTACGCCCACCCTTCCTACCTGACCCTCCGGGGTAAGCCTGGTATAACTACCCGATGTTTCGAGGTAGAACCGGTTCCCCCACCGGTACTCTGGGGTTGGAACGGAACCCTTTGTGATGCGCCAGAGAACACCAGCTGTCCCTTGGTGCGCGCTGGACTAGACCCGGCCTCCCTACCGGACCCCACAGGTTAGACCCGGTATCCCTACCTGATGCTCCGCATTAGGCTTGGCACCCATACCCGATCTTCTGGGGTAGTAGCGGTACCCCCACCGTTACTCTGCGGTAGTATCGGTACACCCACCGGTACTCCGGGGTAGTACGTGAACCCTTACTGGTTCACTGGGGTACACCTGATGACGTTACTGGCGTGCGGTATAGATCAGACATTCCTACCTGACCCTCCGTGTTAAGCCCGGTATCCCTACTTGATGCTCCGTTGTTGGCCTGGCACCCCCTACCCGATATGCTGGGGTAGTACCGGTACCCCCACCGGTACTCTGCGGTAGTATTGGTACACCCACCGGTACTCCAGGGTAGTACCTGATCCCTTACTGGTTCGCTGGGGTACACCTGCTGACCTTATGGGCGTGCTCTGTAGACCAGACATTCCTACCTGACCCTCCAGGCTAGGCCCGGTATCTCTACCTGATGCTCTGTGGTAGGCCTGGCCCCCTACCCGACAATCTGGGGTAGTAACGGTACACCCACAGGTACTCCGCGGTAATTTTGCTATACCCACCGGTACTCCTGGATTGTACCGGAACCCTTACTGGTGCGCCGGGGTACACCTGCTGACCCTATGGGCTCGCCGCTTTACGCCCAGCCTTCCTACCTGACCCTCCGGGGTAGGCCTGGTATACCTACCCGATGTTTCGAGGTAGAACCGTTTCCCCACCGGTACTCCGGGGTTGGAACGGAACCCTTTGTGATGCGCCAGAGAACACCAGCTGTGCCTTCGTGCGCGCTGGACTAGACCCGGCCTCCCTACAGGACCCCACAGGTTAGACCCGGTATCCCTACCTGATGCTCCGCATTAGGCTTGGCACCCATACCCGATGTTCTGGGGTAGTAGCGGTACCCCCACCGTTACTCTGCGGTAGTATCGGTACACCCACCGGTACTCCGGGGTAGTACGTGAACCCTTACTGGTTCACTGGGGTACACCTGATGACGTTACTGGTGCGCGGTATAGACCAGACATTCCTAACTGACCCTCCGTTTTAGGCCCGGTATCCCTACCTAATGCTCCGTTGGTGGCCTGGCACCCCTACCCGATATGCTGGGGTAGTACCGCTACCCACACCGGTACTCTGCGGTAGTATTGGTACACCCACCGGTACTCCAGGGCAGTACCTGAACCCTTACTGGTTCGCTGGGGTACACCTGCTGACCTTACGGGCGTGCTGTGTAGACCAGACATTCCTACCTGACCATCCGGGGTAGGCCTGGTATACCTACCAAATGTTTTGAGGTAGAACCGGTTCCCCCACCGGTACTCTGGGGTTGGAACAGAACCCTTTGTGATGCGCCAGAGAACACCAGCTGTCCCTTCGTGCGCGCTGGACTAGACCCGGCCTCCCTACCGGACCCCACAGGTTAGACCCGCTATCCCTACCTGATGCTCCGCATTAGGCTTGGCACCCATACCCGATGTTCTGGGGTAGTAGCGGTACCCCCACCGTTACTCTGCGGTAGTATCGGTACACCCACCGGTACTCCGGGGTAGTACGTGAACCCTTACTGGTTCACTGGGGTACACCTGCTGACGTTACGGGCACGCGGTATAGAACAGACATTCCTACCTGACCCTCCGTGTTAAGCCCGGTATCCCTACCTGATGCTCCGTTGTTGGCCTGGCACCCCCTACCCGATATGCTGGGGTAGTACCGTTACACACAGGTACTCTGCGGTAGTATTGGTACACCCACCGGTACTCCAGGGTAGTACCTGAACCCTTACTGGTTCTCTGGGGTACACCTGCTGACCTTACGGGCGTGCTCTGTAGACCAGACATTCCTACCTGACCCTCCAGGCTAGGCCCGGTATCCCTACCTGATGCTCTGCGGTAGGCCTGGCCCCCTACCCGACAATCTGGGGTTGTATCGGTACACACAGAGGTACTCCATGGTAATATTGCTATACCCACCGGTACTCCTGGATTGTACCGGAACCCTTACTGGTGCGCCGGGGTACACCTGCTGACCCTATGGCCTCGCCGCTTTACGCCCACCCTTCCTACCTGACACTCCGGGGTAGGCCTGGTATACCTACCCGATGTTTCGAGGTAGAACCGGTTCCCCCACCGGTACTCTGGGGTTGGAACGGAACCCTTTGTGATGCGCCAGAGAACACCAGCTGTCCCTTCGTGCGCGCTGGACTAGACGCGCCCTCCCTACCGGACCCCACAGGTTACACCCGGTATCCCTACCTGATGCTCCGCATTAGGCTTGGCACCCATACCCGATGTTCTGGGGTAGTAGCGGTACCCCCACCGTTACTCTGCGGTAGTATCGGTACACCCACCGGTACTCCGGGGTAGTACGTGAACCCTTACTGGTTCACTGGGGTACACCTGCTGACGTTACGGGCGCGCGGTATAGACCAGACATTCCTACCTGACCCTCCGTGTTAGGCCCGGTATCCCTACCTGATGCTCCGTTGTTGGCCTGGCACCCCCTACCCGATATGCTGGGGTAGTACCGTTACCCCCACCGGTACTCTGCGGTAGTATTGGTACACCCACCGGTACTCCAGGGTAGTACCTGAACCCTTACTGGTTCGCTGGGGTACAACTGCTGACCTTATGGGCGTGCTCTGTAGACCAGACATTCCTACCTGACCCTCCAGGCTAGGCCCTGGTATCTCTACCTGATGCTCTGCGGTAGGCCTGGCCCCCTACCCGACAATCTGGGGTTGTATCGGTACACACAGAGGTACTCCGTGGTAATATTGCTATACCCACCGGTACTCCTGGATTGTACCGGAACACTTACTGGTGCGCCGGGGTACACGTGCTGACCCTACGGGCGCGCCGCTTTACTCCCACCCTTCCTACCTGACACTCCGGGGTAGGCCTGGTATACCTACCAAATGTTTCGAGGTAGAACCGGTTCCCCCACCGGTACTCTGGGGTTGGAACGGAACCCTTTGTGATGCGCCAGAGAACACCAGCTGTCCCTTCGTGCGCGGTGGACTAGACGCGGCCTCCCTACCGGACCCCACAGGTTACACCCGGTATCCCTACCTGATGCTCCGCATTAGGCTTGGCACCCATACCCGATGTTCTGGGATAGTAGCGGTACCCCCACCGTTACTCTGCGGTAGTATCGGTACACCCACCGGTACTCCGGGGTAGTACGTGAACCCTTACTGGTTCACTGGGGTACACCTGATGACGTTACGGGCGCGCGGTATAGACCAGACATTCCTACCTGACCCTCCGTGTTAGGCCCGGTATCCCTACCTGATGCTCCGTTGTTGGCCTGGCACCCCATACCCGATATGCTGGGGTAGTACCGGTACCCCCACCGGTACTCTGCGGTAGTATTGGTACACCCACCGGTACTCCAGGGTAGTACCTGAACCCTTACTGGTTCGCTGGGGTACACCTGCTGATCTTATGGGCGTGCTCTGTAGACCAGACATTCCTACCTGACCCTCCAGGCTAGGCCCGGTATCTCTACCTGATGCTCTGCGGTAGGCCTGGCCCCCTACCCGACAATCTGGGGTTGTATCGGTACACACAGAGGTACTCCGTGGTAATATTGCTATACCCACCGGTACTCCTGGATTGTACCGGAACCGTTACTGGTGCGCCGGGGTACACCTGCTGACCCTATGGGCTCGCCGCTTTACGCCCACCCTTCCTACCTGACCCTCCGAGGTAGGCCTGGTATACCTACCCGATGTTTCGAGGTAGAACCGGTTCCCCCACCGGTACTCTGGGGTTGGAACGGAACCCTTTGTGATGCGCCAGAGAACACCAGCTGTCCCTTGGTGCGCGCTGGACTAGACCCGGCCTTCCTACCGGACCCCACAGGTTAGACCCGGTATCCCTACCTGATGCTCCGCATTAGGCTTGGCACCCATACCCGATGTTCTGGGGTAGTAGCGGTACCCCCACCGTTACTCTGCGGTAGTATCGGTACACCCACCAGTACTCCGGGGTAGTACGTGAACCCTTACTGGTTCACTGGGGTACACCTGCTGACGTTACGGGCACGCGGTATAGACCAGACATTCCTACCTGACCCTCCGTGTTAAGCCCGGTATCCCTACCTGATGCTCCGTTGTTGGCCTGGCACCCCCTACACGATATGCTGGGGTAGTACCGTTACACCCACCGGTACTCTGCGGTAGTATTGGTACACCCACCGGTACTCCAGGGTAGTACCTGAAGCCTTACTGGTTCGCTGGGGTACACCTGCTGACCTTACGGATGTGCTCTGTAGACCAGACATTCCTACCTGACCCTCCAGGCTAGGCCCGGTATTTCTACCTGATGCTCTGCGGTAGGTCTGGCCCCCTACCCGACAATCTGGGGTTGTATCGGTACACACAGAGGTACTCCGTGGTAATATTGCTATACCCACCGGTACTCCTGGATTGTACCGGAACCGTTACTGGTGCGCCGGGGTACACCTGCTGACCCTATGGGCTCGCCGCTTTACGCCCACCCTTCCTACCTGAACCTCCGGGGTAGGCCTGGTATACCTACCCGATGTTTCGAGGTAGAACCGTTTCCCCACCGGTACTCTGGGGTTGGAACGGAACCCTTTGTGATGCGCCAGAGAACACCAGCTGTCCCTTCGTGCGCGCTGGACTAGACCCGGCCTCCCTACCGGACCCCACAGGTTAGACCCGCTATCCCTACCTGATGCTACGCATTAGGCTTGGCACCCATACCCGATGTTCTGGGGTAGTAGCGGTACCCCCACCGTTACTCTGCGGTAGTATCGGTACACCCACCGGTACTCCGGGGTAGTACGTGAACCCTTACTGGTTCCTGGGGTACACCTGATGACGTTACTGGTGCGCGGTATAGACCAGACATTCCTACCTGACCCTCCGTTTTAGGCCCGGTATCCCTACCTGATGCTCCGTTGGTGGCCTGGCACCCCTACCCGATATGCTGGGGTAGTACCGCAACCCCCACCGGTACTCTGCGGTAGTATTGGTACACCCACCGGTACTCCAGGGCAGTACCTGAACACTTACTGGTTCGCTGGGGTACGCCTGCTGACCTTACGGGCGTGCTCTGTAGACCAGACATTCCTACCTGACCCTCCAGGCTAGGCCCGGTATCCCTACCTGATGCTCTGCGGTAGGCCTGGCCCCCTACCCGACAATCTGGGGTTGTATCGGTACACACAGAGGTACTCCGTGGTAATATTGCTATACCCACCGGTACTCCTGGATTGTACCGGAACCCTTACTGGTGCGCCGGGGTACAACTGCTGACCCTATGGGCTCGCCTCTTTACGCCCACCCTTCCTACCTGACACTCCGGGGTAGGCCTGGTATACCTACCAAATGTTTCGAGGTAGAACCGGTTCCCCCACCGGTACTCTGGGGTTGGAACGGAACCCTTTGTGATGCGCCAGAGAACACCAGCTGTCCCTTCGTGCGCGCTGGACTAGACGCGGCCTCCCTACCGGACCCCACAGGTTAGACCCGGTATCCCTACCTGATGCTCCGCATTAGGCTTGGCACCCATACCCGATGTTCTGGGGTAGTAGCGGTACCCCGACCGTTACTCTGCGGTAGTATCGGTACACCCACCGGTACTCCGGGGTAGTACGTGAACCCTTACTGGTTCACTGGGGTACACCTGATGACGTTACTGGTGCGCGGTATAGACCAGACATTCCTAACTGACCCTCCGTTTTAGGCCCGGTATCCCTACCTGATGCTCCGTTGTTGGCCTGGCACCCCTACCCGATATGCTGGGGTAGTACCGCTACCCACACCGGTACTCTGCGGTAGTATTGGTACACCCACCGGTACTCCAGGGCAGTACCTGAACCCTTACTGGTTCGCTGGGGTACGCCTGCTGACCTTACGGGCGTGCTGTGTAGACCAGACAATCCTACCTGACCCTCCAGGCTAGGCCCGGTATCCCTACCTGATGCTCTGCGGTAGGCCTGGCCCCCTACCCGACAATCTGGGGTAGTACCGGTACACCCAGAGGTACTCCGCGGTAATTTTGCTATACCCACCGGTACTCCTGGATTGTACCGGAACCCTTACTGGTGCGCCGGGGTACACCTGCTGACCCTATGGGCTCGCCGCTTTACGCCCACCCTTCCTACCTGACCCTCCGGAGGAGGCCTGGTATAACTACCCGATGTTTCGAGGTAGAACCGGTTCCCCCACCGGTACTCTGGGGTTGGAACGGAACCCTTTGTGATGCGCCAGAGAACACCAGCTGTCCCTTCGTGCGCGCTGGACTAGACCCGGCCTCCCTACCGGACCCCACAGGTTAGAACCGGTATCCCTACCTGATGCTCCGCTTTAGGCTTGGCACCTATACCCGATGTTCTGGGGTAGTAGCGGTACCCCCACCGTTACTCTGCGGTAGTATCGGTACACCCACCGGTATTGCGGGGTAGTACGTGAACCCTTACTGGTTCACTGGGGTACACCTGATGACGTTACTGGCGCGCGGTGTAGACCAGACATTCCTACCTGACCCTCCGTTTTAGGCCCGGTATGCCTACCTGATGCTCCGTTGGTGGCCTGTCACCCCTACCCGATATGCTGGGGTAGTACCGGTACCCCCACCGGTACTCTGCGGTAGTATTGGTACACCCACCGGTACTCCAGGGCAGTACCTGAACACTTACTGGTTCGCTGGGGTACACCTGCTGACCTTACGGGCGTGCTGTGTAGACCAGACATTCCTACCTGACCCTCCGGGGTAGGCCTGGTATACCTACCAAATGTTTTGAGGTAGAACCGGTTCCCCCACCGGTACTCTGGGGTTGGAACGGAACCCATTGTGATGCGCCAGAGAACACCAGCTATCCCTTCGTGCGCGCTGGACTAGACCCGGCCTCCCTACCGGACCCCACAGGTTAGGCCCGCTATCCCTACCTGATGCTCCGCATTAGGCTTGGCACCCATACCCGATGTTCTGGGGTAGTAGCGGTACCCCCACCGTTACTCTGCGGTAGTATCGGCACACCCACCGGTACTCCGGGGTAGTACGTGAACCCTTACTGGTTCACTGGGGTACACCTGCTGACGTTACGGGCATGCGGTATAGACCAGACATTCCTACCTGACCCTCCGTGTTAAGCCCGGTATCCCTACCTGATGCTCCGTTGTTGGCCTGGCACCCCCTACCCGATATGCTGGGGTAGTACCGTTACACCCACCGGTACTCTGCGGTAGTATTGGTACACCCACCGGTACTCCAGGGTAGTACCTGAACCCCTACTGGTTCGCTGGGGTACACCTGCTGACCTTACGGGCGTGCTCTGTAGACCAGACATTCCTACCTGACCCTCCAGGCTAGGCCCGGTATCTCTACCTGATGCTCTGCCGTAGGCCTGGCACCCTACCCGACAATCTGGGGTTGTATCGGTACACACAGAGGTACTCCGTGGTAATATTGCTATACCCACCGGTACTCCTGGATTGTACCGGAACCGTTACCGGTGCGCCGGGGTACACTTGCTGACCCTATGGGCTCGCCGCTTTACGCCCACCCTTCCTACCTGAACCTCCGGGGTAGGCCTTGTATACCTACCCGATGTTTCGAGGTAGAACCGGTTCCCCACCGGTACTCTGGGTTTGGAACGGAACCCTTTGTGATGCGCCAGAGAACACCAGCTGTCCCTTCGTGCGCGCTGGACCTGACCCGGCCTCCCTAATGGAACGCACAGGTTAGACACGGTATCCCTACCTGATGCTCCGCATTAGGCTTGGCACCCATACCCGATGTTCTGGGGTAGTAGCGGTACCCCCACCGTTACTCTGCCGTAGTATCGGTACACCCACCGGTAGTCCGGGGTAGTACGTGAACCCTTACTGGTTCACTGGGGTACACCTGCTGACGTTACTGGCGCGCGGTGTAGACCAGACATTCCTACCTGACCCTCCGTGTTAGGCCCGGTATCCCTACCTGATGCTCCGTTGTTGGCCTGGCACCCCTACCCAATATGCTAGGGTAGTACCGCTACCCCCACCGGTACTCTGCGGTAGTATTGGTACACCCACCGGTACTCCAGGGCAGTACCTGAACACTTACTGGTTCGCTGGGGTACGCCTGCTGACCTTACGGGCGTGCTCTGTAGACCAGACATTCCTACCTGACCCTCCAGGCTAGGCCCGGTATCCCTACCTGATGCTCTGCGGTAGGCCTGGCCCCCTACCCGACAATCTGGGGTTGTATCGGTACACACAAAGGTACTCCGTGGTAATATTGCTATACCCACCGGTACTCCTGGATTGTACCAGAACCCTTACTGGTGCGCCGGGGTACAACTGCTGACCCTATGGGCTCGCCGCTTTACGCCCACCCTTCCTACCTGACCCTCCGGGGTAGGCCTGGTATACCTACCCGATGTTTCGAGGTAGAACCGGTTCCCCCACCGGTACTCTGGGGTTGGAACGGAACCCTTTGTGATGCGCCAGAGAACACCAGCTGTCCCTTCGTGCGCGCTGGACTAGACCCGGCCTCCCTACCGGACCCCACAGGTTACACCCGGTATCCCTACCTGATGCTCCGCATTAGGCTTGGCACCCATACCCGATGTTCTGGGGTAGTAGCGGTACCCCCACCGTTACTCTGCGGTAGTATCGGTACACCCACCGGTACTCCGGGGTAGTACGTGAACACTTACTGGTTCACTGGGGTACACCTGCTGACGTTACTGGCGCGCGGTGTAGACCAGACATTCCTACCTGACCCTCCGTGTTAGGCCCGGTATCCCTACCTGATGCTCCGTTGTTGGCCTGGCACCCCCTACCCGATATGCTGGGGTAGTACCGTTACCCCCACCGGTACTCTGCGGTAGTATTGGTACACCCACCGGTACTCCAGGGTAGTACCTGAACCCTTACTGGTTCGCTGGGGTATACCTGCTGACCTTACGGGCGTGCTGTGTAGACCAGACATTCCTACCTGACCCTCCAGGCTAGGCCCGGTATCTCTACCTGATGCTCTGCGGTAGGCCTGGCCCCCTACCCGACAATCTGTGGTTGTATCGGTACACACAGAGGTACTCCGTGGTAATATTGCTATACCCACCGGTACTCCTGGATTGTACCGGAACCCTTACTGGTGCGCCGGGGTACAACTGCTGACCCTACGGGCTCGCCGCTTTACGCCCACCCTTCCTACCTGACCCTCCGGGGTAGGCCTGGTATACCTACCAAATGTTTCGAGGTAGAACCGGTTCCCCCACCGGTACTCTGGGGTTGGAACGGAACCCTTTGTGATGCGCCAGAGAGCACCAGCTTTCCCTTCGTGCGCGCTGGACTAGACGCGAACTCCCTACCGGACCCCACAGGTTAGACCCGCTATCCCTACCTGATGCTCCGCATTAGGCTTGGCACCCATAACCGATCTTCTGGGGTAGTAGCGGTACCCCCACCGTTACTCTGCGGTAATATCGGTACACCCACCGGTACTCCGGGGTAGTACGTGAACCCTTACTGGTTCACTGGGGTACACCTGATGACGTTACTGGCGCGCGGTGTAGACCAGACATTCCTACCTGACCCTCCGTGTTAGTCCCGGTATCCCTACCTGATGCTCCGTTGGTGGCCTGGCACCCCTACCCGATATGCTGGGGTAGTACCGGTACCCCCACCGGTACTCTGCGGTAGTATTGGTACACCCACCGGTACTCCAGGTCAGTACCTGAACACTTACTGGTTCGCTGGGGTACACCTGCTGAACTTACGGGCGTGCTCTGTAGACCAGACATTCCTACCTGACCCTCCAGGCTAGGCCCGGTATCCCTACCTGATGCTCTGCGGTAGGCCTGGCCCCCTACCCGACAATCTGGGGTAGTACCGGTACACCCAGAGGTACTCCGTGGTAATATTGCTATACCCACCGGTACTCCTGGATTGTACCGGAACCCTTACTGGTGCGCAGGGGTACAACTGCTGACCCTATGGGCTCGCCGCTTTACGCCCACCCTTCCTACCTGACCCTCCGGGGTAGGCCTGGTATACCTACCCGATGTTTTGAGGTAGAACCGGTTCCCCCACCGGTACTCTGGGTTTGGAACGGAACCCTTTGTGATGCGCCAGAGAACACCAGCTGTCCCTTCGTGCGCGCTGGACTAGACCCGGCCTCCCTAACGGACCCCACAGGTTAGACCCGGTATCCCTACCTGATGCTCCGCATTAGGCTTGGCACCCATACCTGATGTTCTGGGGTAGTAGCGGTACCCCCACCGTTACTCTGCGGTAGTATCGGTACACCCACCGGTATTCCGGGGTAGTACGTGAACCCTTACTGGTTCACTGGGGTACACCTGATGACGTTACTGGCGCGCGGTATAGACCAGACATTCCTACCTGACCCTCCGTTTTAGGCCCGGTATCCCTACCTGATGCTCCGTTGGTGGCCTGGCACCCCTACCCGATATGCTGGGGTAGTACCGCAACCCCCACCGGTACTCTGCGGTAGTATTGGTACACCCACCGGTACTCCAGGGCAGTACCTGAACCCTTACTGGTTCGCTGGGGTACACCTGCTGACCTTACGGGCCTGCTGTGTAGAACAGACATTCCTACCTGACCCTCCAGGCTAGGCCCGGTATCCCTACCTGATGCTCTGCGGTAGGCCTGGCCCCCTACCCGACAATCTGGGGTTGTATCGGTACACACAGAGGTACTCCGTGGTAATATTGCTATACCCACTGGTACTCCTGGATTGTACCGGAACCCTTACTGGTGCACCGGGGTACAACCGCTGACCCTATGGGCTCGCCGCTTTACGCCCACCCTTCCTACCTGACCCTCCGGGGTAGGCCTGGTATACCTACCAAATGTTTCGAGGTAGAACCGGTTCCCCCACCGGTACTCTGGGGTTGGAACGGAACCCTTTGTGATGCGCCAGAGAACACCAGCTGTCCCTTCGTGCGCGCTGGACTAGACGCGGCCTCCCTACCAGACCCCACATGTTAGACCCGCTATCCCTACCTGATGCTCCGCATTAGGCTTGGCACCCATACCCGATGTTCTGGGGTAGTAGCGGTACCCCCACCGTTACTCTGCGGTAGTATCGGTACACCCACCGGTACTCCGGGGTAGTACGTGAACCCTTACTGGTTCACTGGGGTACACCTGCTGACGTTACGGGCACGCGGTATAGACCAGACATTCCTACCTGACCCTCCGTTTTAGGCCCGGTATCCCTACCTGATGCTCCGTTGTTGGCCTGGCACCCCTACCCGATATGCTGGGGTAGTACCGCTACCCACACCGGTACTCTGCGGTAGTATTGGTACACCCACCGGTACTCCAGGGTAGTACCTGAACCCTTACTGGTTCGCTGGGGTACACCTGCTGACCTTATGGGCGTGCTCTGTAGACCAGACATTCCTACCTGACCCTCCAGGCTAGGCCCGGTATCCCTAACTGATGCTCTGCGGTAGGCCTGGCCCCCTACCCGACAATCTGGGGTAGTACCGGTACACCCAGAGGTACTCCGCGGTAATTTTGCTATACCCACCGGTACTCCTGGATTGTACCGGAACCCTTACTGGTGCGCCGGGGTACACCTGCTGACCCTATGGGCTCGCCGCTTTACGCCCACCCTTCCTACCTGACCCTCCAGGGTAGGACTGGTATACCTACCCGATGTTTCGAGGTAGAACCAGTTCCCCCACCGGTACTCTGGGGTTGAACGGAAGCCTTTGTGATGCGCCAGAGAACACCAGCTGTCC
Organism: Astur gentilis; assembly: GCF_929443795.1. Lineage (NCBI taxonomy): Eukaryota > Metazoa > Chordata > Aves > Accipitriformes > Accipitridae > Astur > Astur gentilis. Next base: position 3,742,644 of record NW_026060858.1, read on the forward strand.
CGTCGTGCGCGCTGGACTAGACCCGGCCTCCCTACCGGACCCCACATGTTACACCCGGTATCCCTACCTGATGCTCCGCATTAGGCTTGGAACCCATACCCAATGTTCTGGGGTAGTAGCGGTACCCCCACCGTTACTCTGCGGTAGTATCGGTACACCCACCGGTACTCCGGGGTAGTACGAGAACCCTTACTGGTTCACTGGGGTACACCTGATGACGTTACGGGCACGCGGTATAAACCATACATTCCTACCTGACCCTCCGTGTTAGGCCCGGTATCCCTACCTGATGCTCCGTTGGTGGCCTGGCACCCCTACCCGATATGCTGGGGTAGTACCGGTACCCCCACCGGTACTCTGCGGTAGTATTGGTACACCCACCGGTACTCCAGGGTAGTACCTGAACCCTTACTGGTTCGCTGGGGTACACCTGCTGACCTTACGGGCGTGCTCTGTAGACCAGACATTCCTACCTGACCCTCCAGGCTAGGCCCGGTATCCCTACCTGATGGTCTGCGGTAGGCCTGGCCCCCTACCCGACAATCTGGGGTAGTACCGGTACACCCACCGGTACTCCGCGGTAGTTTTGCTATACCCACCGGTACTCCTGGATTGTACCGGAACCCTTACTGGTGCGCCGGGGTACACCTGCTGACCCTACGGGCGCGCCGCTTTACACCCACCCTTCCTACCTGACCCGCCGGGGTAGGCCTTGTATACCTACCCGATGTTTTGAGGTAGAACCGGTTCCCCCACCGGTACTCTGGGTTTGGAACGGAACCCTTTGTGATGCGCCAGAGAACACCAGCTGTCCCTTCGTGCGCGCTGGACTAGACCCGGCCTCCCTAACGGACCCCACAGGTTAGACCCGGTATCCCTACCTGATGCTCCGCATTAGGCTTGGCACCCATACCTGATGTTCTGGGGTAGTAGCGGTACCCCCACCGTTACTCTGCGGTAGTATCGGTACACCCACCGGTATTCCGGGGTAGTACGTGAACCCTTACTGGTTCACTGGGGTACACCTGATGACGTTACTGGCGCGCGGTATAGACCAGACATTCCTACCTGACCCTCCGTTTTAGGCCCGGTATCCCTACCTGATGCTCCGTTGGTGGCCTGGCACCCCTACCCGATATGCTGGGGTAGTACCGCAACCCCCACCGGTACTCTGCGGTAGTATTGGTACACCCACCGGTACTCCAGGGCAGTACCTGAACCCTTACTGGTTCGCTGGGGTACACCTGCTGACCTTACGGGCCTGCTGTGTAGAACAGACATTCCTACCTGACCCTCCAGGTTAGGCCCGGTATCCCTACCTGATGCTCTGCGGTAGGCCTGGCCCCCTACCCGACAATCTGGGGTTGTATCGGTACACACAGAGGTACTCCGTGGTAATATTGCTATACCCACTGGTACTCCTGGATTGTACCGGAACCCTTACTGGTGCACCGGGGTACAACCGCTGACCCTATGGGCTCGCCGCTTTACGCCCACCCTTCCTACCTGACCCTCCGGGGTAGGCCTGGTATACCTACCAAATGTTTCGAGGTAGAACCGGTTCCCCCACCGGTACTCTGGGGTTGGAACGGAACCCTTTGTGATGCGCCAGAGAACACCAGCTGTCCCTTCGTGCGCGCTGGACTAGACGCGGCCTCCCTACCAGACCCCACAGGTTACACCCGGTATCCCTACCTGATGCTCCGCATTAGGCTTGGCACCCATACCCGATGTTCTGGGGTAGTAGCGGTACCCCCACCGTTACTCTGTGGTAGTATCGGTACACCCACCGGTACTCCGGGGTAGTACGTGAACCCTTACTGGTTCACTGGGGTACACCTGCTGACGTTACGGGCACGCGGTATAGAGCAGACATTCCTACCTGACCCTCTGTTTTAGGTCCGGTATCCCTACCTGATGCTCCGTTGTTGGCCTGGCACCCCTACCCGATATGCTGGGGTAGTACCGCTACCCCCACCGGTACTCTGCGGTAGTATTGGTACACCCACCGGTACTCCAGGGTAGTACCTGAACCCTTACTGGTTCGCTGGGGTACACCTGCTGACCTTATGGGCGTGCTCTGTAGACCAGACATTCCTACCTGACCCTCCAGGCTAGGCCCGGTATCCCTAACTGATGCTCTGCGGTAGGCCTGGCCCCCTACCCGACAATCTGGGGTAGTACCGGTACACCCAGAGGTACTCCGCGGTAATTTTGCTATACCCACCGGTACTCCTGGATTGTACCGGAACCCTTACTGGTGCGCCGGGGGACACCTGCTGACCCTATGGGCTCGCCGCTTTACGCCCACCCTTCCTACCTGACCCTCCGGGGTAGGACTGGTATACCTACCCGATGTTTCGAGGTAGAACCAGTTCCCCCACCGGTACTCTGGGGTTGAACGGAAGCCTTTGTGATGCGCCAGAGAACACCAGCTGTCCCGTCGTGCGCGCTGGACTAGACCCGGCCTCCCTACCGGACCCCACATGTTACACCCGGTATCCCTACCTGATGCTCCGCATTAGGCTTGGAACCCATACCCAATGTTCTGGGGTAGTAGCGGTACCCCCACCGTTACTCTGCGGTAGTATCGGTACACCCACCGGTACTCCGGGGTAGTACGAGAACCCTTACTGGTTCACTGGGGTACACCTGATGACGTTACGGGCACGCGGTATAAACCATACATTCCTACCTGACCCTCCGTGTTAGGCCCGGTATCCCTACCTGATGCTCCGTTGTTGGCCTGGCACCCCTACCCGATATGCTGGGGTAGTACCGGTACCCCCACCGGTACTCTGCGGTAGTATTGGTACACCCACCGGTACTCCAGGGTAGTACCTGAACCCTTACTGGTTCGCTGGGGTACACCTGCTGACCTTACGGGCGTGCTCTGTAGACCAGACATTCCTACCTGACCCTCCAGGCTAGGCCCGGTATCCCTACCTGATGGTCTGCGGTAGGCCTGGCCCCCTACCCGACAATCTGGGGTAGTACCGGTACACCCACCGGTACTCCGCGGTAGTTTTGCTATACCCACCGGTACTCCTGGATTGTACCGGAACCCTTACTGGTGCGCCGGGGTACACCTGCTGACCCTACGGGCGCGCCGCTTTATGCCCACCCTTCCTACCTGACCCGCCGGGGTAGGCCTTGTATACCTACCCGATGTTTCGAGGTAGAACCGGTTCCCCCACAGGTATTCTGGGTTTGGAACGGAACCCTTTGTGATGCGCCAGAGAACACCAGCTGTCCCTTCGTGCGCGCTGGACCTGACCCAGCCTCCCTAATGGAACGCACAGGTTAGACACGGTATCCCTACCTGATGCTCCGCATTAGGCTTGGCACCCATACCCGATGTTCTGGGGTAGTAGCGGTACCCCCACCGTTACTCTGCCGTAGTATCGGTACACCCACCGGTAGTCCGGGGTAGTACGTGAACCCTTACTGGTTCACTGGGGTACACCTGCTGACGTTACTGGCGCGCGGTGTAGACCAGACATTCCTACCTGACCCTCCGTGTTAGGCCCGGTATCCCTACCTGATGCTCCGTTGTTGGCCTGGCACCCCTACCCGATATGCTGGGGTAGTACCGGTACCCCCACCGGTACTCTGCGGTAGTATTGGTACACCCACCGGTACTCCAGGGCAGTACGTGAACCCTTACTGGTTCGCTGGGGTACACCTGCTGACCTTACGGGCGTGCTCTGTAGACCAGACATTCCTACCTGACCCTCCAGGCTAGGCCCGGTATCTCTACCTGATGCTCTGCGGTAGGCCTGGCCCCCTACCCGACAATCTGGGGTAGTACCGGTACACCTACAGGTATTCCGCGGTAATTTTGCTATACCCACCGGTACTCCTGGATTGTACCAGAACCCTTACTGGTGCGCCGGGGTACACCTGCTGACCCTATGGGCTCGCCGCTTTACGCCCACCCTTCCTACCTGACCCTCCGGGGTAGGCCTGGTATACCTACCCGATGTTTCGAGGTAGAACCGGTTCCCCCACCGGTACTCTGGGTTTGGAACGGAACCCTTTGTGATGCGCCAGAGAACACCAGCTGTCCCTTCGTGCGCGCTGGACTAGACGCGGCCTCCCTACCGGACCCCACAGGTTAGACCCGGTATCCCTACCTGATGCTCAGCATTAGGCTTGGCACCCATACCCGATGTTCTGGGGTAGTAGCGGTACCCCCACCGTTACTCTGCGGTAGTATCGGTACACCCACCGGTACTCCGGGGTAGTACGTGAACCCTTACTGGTTCACTGGGGTACATCTGCTGACGTTACGCGCGCGCGGTATAGACCAGACATTCCTACCTGACCCTCCGTGTTAGGCCCGGTATCCCTACCTGATGCTCCGTTGTTGGCCTGGCACCCCCTACCCGATATGCTGGGGTAGTACCGTTACCCCCACCGGTACTCTGCGGTAGTATTGGTACACCCACCGGTACTCCAGGGTAGTACCTGAACCCTTACTGGTTCGCTGGGGTACACCTGCTGACCTTATGGGCGTGCTCTGTAGACCAGACATTCCTACCTGACCCTCCAGGCTAGGCCCGGTATCTCTACCTGATGCTCTGCGGTAGGCCTGGCCCCCTACCCGACAATCTGGGGTTGTATCGGTACACACAGAGGTACTCCGTGGTAATATTGCTATACCCACCGGTACTCCTGGATTGTACCGGAACCGTTACTGGTGCGCCGGGGTACACCTGCTGACCCTATGGGCTCGCCGCTTTACGCCCACCCTTCCTACCTGACCCTCCGGGGTAGGCCTGGTATACCTACCCGATGTTTCGAGGTAGAACCGGTTCCCCACCGGTACTCTGGGTTTGGAACGGAACCCTTTGTGATGCGCCAGAGAACACCAGCTGTCCCTTCGTGCGCGCTGGACTAGACGCGGCCTCCCTACCGGACCCCACAGGTTAGACCCGCTATCCCTACCTGATGCTCCGCATTAGGCTTGGCACCCATACCCGATGTTCTGGGGTAGTAGCGGTACCCCCACCGTTACTCTGCGGTAGTATCGGTACACCCACCGGTACTCCGGGGTAGTACGTGAACCCTTACTGGTTCACTGGGGTACACCTGATGACGTTACTGGTGCGCGGTATAGACCAGACATTCCTACCTGACCCTCCGTTTTAGGCCCGGTATCCCTACCTGATGCTCCGTTGGTGGCCTGGCACCCCTACCCGATATGCTAGGGTAGTACCGCTACCCCCACCGGTACTCTGCGGTAGTATTGGTACACCCACCGGTACTCCAGGGCAGTACCTGAACACTTACTGGTTCGCTGGGGTACGCCTGCTGACCTTACGGGCGTGCTCTGTAGACCAGACATTCCTACCTGACCCTCCAGGCTAGGCCCGGTATCCCTACCTGATGCTCTGCGGTAGGCCTGGCCCCCTACCCGACAATCTGGGGTTGTATCGGTACACCCAGAGGTACTCCGTGGTAATATTGCTATACCCACCGGTACTCCTGGATTGTACCGGAACCCTTACTGGTGCGCCGGGGTACAACTGCTGACCCTATGGGCTCGCCGCTTTACGCCCACCCTTCCTACCTGACACTCCGGGGTAGGCCTGGTATACCTACCAAATGTTTCGAGGTAGAACCGGTTCCCCCACCGGTACTCTGGGGTTGGAACGGAACCCTTTGTGATGCGCCAGAGAACACCAGCTGTCCCTTCGTGCGCGGTGGACTAGACGCGGCCTCCCTACCGGACCCCACAGGTTACACCCGGTATCCCTACCTGATGCTCCGCATTAGGCTTGGAACCCATACCCAATGTTCTGGGGTAGTAGCGGTACCCCCACCGTTACTCTGCGGTAGTATCGGTACACCCACCGGTACTCCGGGGTAGTACGAGAACCCTTACTGGTTCACTGGGGTACACCTGATGACGTTACGGGCACGCGGTATAAACCATACATTCCTACCTGACCCTCCGTGTTAGGCCCGGTATCCCTACCTGATGCTCCGTTGTTGGCCTGGCACCCCTACCCGATATGCTGGGGTAGTACCGGTACCCCCACCGGTACTCTGCGGTAGTATTGGTACACCCACCGGTACTCCAGGGTAGTACCTGAACCCTTACTGGTTCGCTGGGGTACACCTGCTGACCTTACGGGCGTGCTCTGTAGACCAGACATTCCTACCTGACCCTCCAGGCTAGGCCCGGTATCCCTACCTGATGGTCTGCGGTAGGCCTGGCCCCCTACCCGACAATCTGGGGTAGTACCGGTACACCCACCGGTACTCCGCGGTAGTTTTGCTATACCCACCGGTACTCCTGGATTGTACCGGAACCCTTACTGGTGCGCCGGGGTACACCTGCTGACCCTACGGGCGCGCCGCTTTATGCCCACCCTTCCTACCTGACCCGCCGGGGTAGGCCTTGTATACCTACCCGATGTTTCGAGGTAGAACCGGTTCCCCCACAGGTATTCTGGGTTTGGAACGGAACCCTTTGTGATGCGCCAGAGAACACCAGCTGTCCCTTCGTGCGCGCTGGACCTGACCCAGCCTCCCTAATGGAACGCACAGGTTAGACACGGTATCCCTACCTGATGCTCCGCATTAGGCTTGGCACCCATACCCGATGTTCTGGGGTAGTAGCGGTACCCCCACCGTTACTCTGCCGTAGTATCGGTACACCCACCGGTAGTCCGGGGTAGTACGTGAACCCTTACTGGTTCACTGGGGTACACCTGCTGACGTTACTGGCGCGCGGTGTAGACCAGACATTCCTACCTGACCCTCCGTGTTAGGCCCGGTATCCCTACCTGATGCTCCGTTGTTGGCCTGGCACCCCTACCCGATATGCTGGGGTAGTACCGGTACCCCCACCGGTACTCTGCGGTAGTATTGGTACACCCACCGGTACTCCAGGGCAGTACGTGAACCCTTACTGGTTCGCTGGGGTACACCTGCTGACCTTACGGGCGTGCTCTGTAGACCAGACATTCCTACCTGACCCTCCAGGCTAGGCCCGGTATCTCTACCTGATGCTCTGCGGTAGGCCTGGCCCCCTACCCGACAATCTGGGGTAGTACCGGTACACCTACAGGTATTCCGCGGTAATTTTGCTATACCCACCGGTACTCCTGGATTGTACCAGAACCCTTACTGGTGCGCCGGGGTACACCTGCTGACCCTATGGGCTCGCCGCTTTACGCCCACCCTTCCTACCTGACCCTCCGGGGTAGGCCTGGTATACCTACCCGATGTTTCGAGGTAGAACCGGTTCCCCCACCGGTACTCTGGGTTTGGAACGGAACCCTTTGTGATGCGCCAGAGAACACCAGCTGTCCCTTCGTGCGCGCTGGACTAGACGCGGCCTCCCTACCGGACCCCACAGGTTAGACCCGGTATCCCTACCTGATGCTCAGCATTAGGCTTGGCACCCATACCCGATGTTCTGGGGTAGTAGCGGTACCCCCACCGTTACTCTGCGGTAGTATCGGTACACCCACCGGTACTCCGGGGTAGTACGTGAACCCTTACTGGTTCACTGGGGTACATCTGCTGACGTTACGCGCGCGCGGTATAGACCAGACATTCCTACCTGACCCTCCGTGTTAGGCCCGGTATCCCTACCTGATGCTCCGTTGTTGGCCTGGCACCCCCTACCCGATATGCTGGGGTAGTACCGTTACCCCCACCGGTACTCTGCGGTAGTATTGGTACACCCACCGGTACTCCAGGGTAGTACCTGAACCCTTACTGGTTCGCTGGGGTACACCTGCTGACCTTATGGGCGTGCTCTGTAGACCAGACATTCCTACCTGACCCTCCAGGCTAGGCCCGGTATCTCTACCTGATGCTCTGCGGTAGGCCTGGCCCCCTACCCGACAATCTGGGGTTGTATCGGTACACACAGAGGTACTCCGTGGTAATATTGCTATACCCACCGGTACTCCTGGATTGTACCGGAACCGTTACTGGTGCGCCGGGGTACACCTGCTGACCCTATGGGCTCGCCGCTTTACGCCCACCCTTCCTACCTGACCCTCCGGGGTAGGCCTGGTATACCTACCCGATGTTTCGAGGTAGAACCGGTTCCCCACCGGTACTCTGGGTTTGGAACGGAACCCTTTGTGATGCGCCAGAGAACACCAGCTGTCCCTTCGTGCGCGCTGGACTAGACGCGGCCTCCCTACCGGACCCCACAGGTTAGACCCGCTATCCCTACCTGATGCTCCGCATTAGGCTTGGCACCCATACCCGATGTTCTGGGGTAGTAGCGGTACCCCCACCGTTACTCTGCGGTAGTATCGGTACACCCACCGGTACTCCGGGGTAGTACGTGAACCCTTACTGGTTCACTGGGGTACACCTGATGACGTTACTGGTGCGCGGTATAGACCAGACATTCCTACCTGACCCTCCGTTTTAGGCCCGGTATCCCTACCTGATGCTCCGTTGGTGGCCTGGCACCCCTACCCGATATGCTAGGGTAGTACCGCTACCCCCACCGGTACTCTGCGGTAGTATTGGTACACCCACCGGTACTCCAGGGCAGTACCTGAACACTTACTGGTTCGCTGGGGTACGCCTGCTGACCTTACGGGCGTGCTCTGTAGACCAGACATTCCTACCTGACCCTCCAGGCTAGGCCCGGTATCCCTACCTGATGCTCTGCGGTAGGCCTGGCCCCCTACCCGACAATCTGGGGTTGTATCGGTACACCCAGAGGTACTCCGTGGTAATATTGCTATACCCACCGGTACTCCTGGATTGTACCGGAACCCTTACTGGTGCGCCGGGGTACAACTGCTGACCCTATGGGCTCGCCGCTTTACGCCCACCCTTCCTACCTGACACTCCGGGGTAGGCCTGGTATACCTACCAAATGTTTCGAGGTAGAACCGGTTCCCCCACCGGTACTCTGGGGTTGGAACGGAACCCTTTGTGATGCGCCAGAGAACACCAGCTGTCCCTTCGTGCGCGGTGGACTAGACGCGGCCTCCCTACCGGACCCCACAGGTTACACCCGGTATCCCTACCTGATGCTCCGCATTAGGCTTGGCACCCATACCCGATGTTCTGGGGTAGTAGCGGTACCCCCACCGTTACTCTGCGGTAGTATCGGTACACCCACCGGTACTCCGGGGTAGTACGTGAACCCTTACTGGTTCACTGGGGTACACCTGATGACGTTACTGGTGCGCGGTATAGACCAGACATTCCTACCTGACCCTCCGTGTTAGGCCCGGTATCCCTACCTGATGCTCCGTTGTTGGCCTGGCACCCCCTATCCGATATGCTGGGGTAGTACCGGTACCCCCACCGGTACTCTGCGGTAGTATTGGTACACCCACCAGTACTCCAGGGTAGTACCTGAACCCTTACTGGTTCGCTGGGGTACACCTGCTGACCTTATGGGCGTGCTCTGTAGACCAGACATTCCTACCTGACCCTCCAGGCTAGGCCCGGTATCTCTACCTGATGCTCTGCGGTAGGCCTGGCCCCCTACCCGACAATCTGGGGTTGTATCGGTACACACAGAGGTACTCCGTGGTAATATTGCTATACCCACCGGTACTCCTGGATTGTACCGGAACCGTTACTGGTGCGCCGGGTTACACCTGCTGACCCTATGGGCTCGCCGCTTTACGCCCACCCTTCCTACCTGACCCTCCAGGGTAGGCCTGGTATACCTACCCGATGTTTCGAGGTAGAACCGGTTCCCCCACCGGTACTCTGGGGTTGGAACGGAACCCTTTGTGATGCGCCAGAGAACACCAGCTGTCCCTTCGTGCGCGCTGGACTAGACGCGGCCTCCCTACCGGACCCCACAGGTTAGACCCGGTATCCCTACCTGATGCTCCGCATTAGGCTTGGCACCCATACCCGATGTTCTGGGGTAGTAGCGGTACCCCCACCGTTACTCTGCGGTAATATCGGTACACCCACCGGTACTCCGGGGTAGTACGTGAACCCTTACTGGTTCACTGGGGTACACCTGATGACGTTACTGGCGCGCGGTGTAGACCAGACATTCCTACCTGACCCTCAGTGTTAGTCCCGGTATCCCTACCTGATGCTCCGTTGGTGGCCTGGCACCCCTACCCGATATGCTGGGGTAGTACCGGTACCCCCACCGGTACTCTGCGGTAGTATTGGTACACCCACCGGTACTCCAGGGCAGTACCTGAACACTTACTGGTTCGCTGGGGTACACCTGCTGAACTTACGGGCGTGCTCTGTAGACCAGACATTCCTACCTGACCCTCCAGGCTAGGCCCGGTATCCCTACCTGATGCTCTGCGGTAGGCCTGGCCCCCTACCCGACAATCTGGGGTAGTACCGGTACACCCAGAGGTACTCCGTGGTAATATTGCTATACCCACCGGTACTCCTGGATTGTACCGGAACCCTTACTGGTGCGCAGGGGTACAACTGCTGACCCTATGGGCTCACCGCTTTACGCCCACCCTTCCTACCTGACCCTCCGGGGTAGGCCTGGTATACCTACCCGATGTTTCGAGGTAGAACCGGTTCCCCCACCGGTACTCTGGGTTTGGAACGGAACCCTTTGTGATGCGCCAGAGAACACCAGCTGTCCCTTCGTGCGCGCTGGACTAGACCCGGCCTCCCTAACGGACCCCACAGGTTAGACCCGGTATCCCTACCTGATGCTCCGCATTAGGCTTGGCACCCATACCTGATGTTCTGGGGTAGTAGCGGTACCCCCACCGTTACTCTGCGGTAGTATCGGTACACCCACCGGTATTCCGGGGTAGTACGTGAACCCTTACTGGTTCACTGGGGTACACCTGATGACGTTACTGGCGCGCGGTATAGACCAGACATTCCTACCTGACCCTCCGTTTTAGGCCCGGTATCCCTACCTGATGCTCCGTTGTTGGCCTGGCACCCCTACCCGATATGCTGGGGTAGTACCGGTACCCCCACCGGTACTCTGCGGTAGTATTGGTACACCCACCGGTACTCCAGGGTAGTACCTGAACCCTTACTGGTTCGCTGGGGTACACCTGCTGACCTTATGGGCGTGCTCTGTAGACCAGACATTCCTACCTGACCCTCCAGGCTAGGCCTGGTATCTCTACCTGATGCTCTGCGGTAGGCCTGGCCCCCTACCCGACAATCTGGGGTTGTATCGGTACACACAGAGGTACTCCGTGGTAATATTGCTATACCCACCGGTACTCCTGGATTGTACCGGAACCGTTACTGGTGCGCCGGGGTACACCTGCTGACCCTATGGGCTCGCCGCTTTACGCCCACCCTTCCTACCTGACCCTCCGGGGTAGGCCTGGTATACCTACCCGATGTTTCGAGGTAGAACCGGTTTCCCACCGGTACTCTGGGGTTGGAACGGAACCCTTTGTGATGCGCCAGAGAACACCAGCTGTCCCTTCGTGCGCGCTGGACTAGACCCGGCCTCCCTAACGGAACCCACAGGTTACACCCTCTATCCCTACCTGATGCTCCGCATTAGGCTTGGCACCCATACCCGATGTTCTGGGGTAGTAGAGGTACCCCCACCGTTACTCTGCGGTAGTATCGGAACACCCACCGGTACTCCGGGGTAGTACGTGAACCCTTACTGGTTCACTGGGGTACACCTGATGACGTTTCCGCCACGCGGTATAGAAGAGACATTCTTCCTCACCCTCCGTGTTAGTCCCGGTATCCCTACCTGATGCTCTGTTGTTGGCCTGGCACCCCTACCCGATATGCTGGGGTAGTACCGGTACCCCCACCGGTACTCTGCGGTAGTATTGGTACACCCACCGGTACTCCAGGGTAGTACCTGAACCCTTACTGGTGCGCCGGGGTACACCTGCTGACACTACGGGTGCGCCGATTTACGCCCACCCTTCCTACCTGACCCTCCGGGGTAGGCCTGGTATACCTACCTGATGTTTTGCGGTAGAACCGGTTCCCCCACCGGTACTCTGGGTTTGGAACGGAAAGCTTTGTGATGCGCCAGAGAACACCAGCTGTCCCATCGTGCGCGCTGGACTAGACCCGGCCTCCCTACCGGACCCCACAGGTTAGACACGCTATCCCTACCTTATGCTCCGCATTAGGCTTGGCACCCATACCCGATGTTCTGGGGTAGTAGCGGTACCCCCACCGTTACTCTGCGGTAGTATCGGTACACCCACCGGTACTCCGGGGTAGTACGTGAACCCTTACTGGTTCACTGGGGTACACCTGATGACGTTACGGGCACGCGGTATAGACCAGACATACCTACATGACCCTCCGTGTTAGTCCCGGTATCCCTACCTGATGCTCCTTTGTTGGCCTGGCACCCCTACCCGATATACTGGGGTAGTACCGGTACCCCCACCGGTACTCTGCGGTAGTATTGGTACACCCACAGTTACTCCAGGCTAGTACCTGAACCCTTACTGGTGTGCCGGGGTACACCTGCTGACCTTACGGGCGTGCTGTGTAGACCAGACATTCCTACCTGACCCTCCAGGCTAGGCCCGGTATCCCTACCTGATGCTCTGCGGTAGGCCTGGTCCCCTACCCGACAATGTGGGGTAGTACCGGCACACCCACAGGTACTCCTTGGTACTTTTGCTATACCCACCGGTACTCCTGGATTGTACCGGAACCCTTACTGGTGAGCCGGGGTACACCTGCTGATCCTACGGGCGCGCCGATTTACGCCCACCCTTCCTACCTGACCCTCCAGGGTAGGCCTGGTATACCTACCCGATGTTTTGCGGTAGAACCGGTTCCCCCACCGGTACTCTGGGGTTGGAACGGAACCCTTTGTGATGCGCCAGAGAACACCAGCTGTCCCTTCGTGCACGCTGGACTAGACCCGGCCTCCCTACCGGACCCCACAGGTTAGACCCGGTATCCCTACCTGATGCTCCGCATTAGGCTTGGCACCCATACCCGATGTTCTGGGGTAGTAGCGGTACCCCCACCGTTACTCTGCGGTAGTATCGGTACACCCAGCGGTACTCCGGGGTAGTACGCGAACCCTTACTGGTTCACTGGGGTACACCTGATGACGTTACGGGCACGCGGTATAGACCAGACATTCCTACCTGACCCTCCGTGTTTGACCCGGTATCCCTACCTGATGCTCCGTTGTTGGCCTGGCACCCCTACCCGATATGCTGGGGTAGTACCGGTACCCCCACCGGTACTGTGCGGTAGTATTGGTACACCCACCGGTACTCCAGGGTAGTACCTGAACACTTACTGGTTCGCTGGGGTACACCTGCTGACCTTACGGGCGTGCTCTGTAGACCAGACATTCCTACCTGACCCTCCAGGCTAGGCCCGGTATCCCTACCTGATCCTCTGCGGTAGGCCTGGCCCCCTACCCGACAATCTGGGGTAGTACCGGTACACCCAGAGGTAATCCGCGGTACTTTTGCTATACCCACCGGTACTCCTGGATTGTACCGGAACCCTTACTGGTGCGCCGGGGTACACCTGCTGACCCTACGGGCACACTGCTTTGGACCCACCCTTCCTACCTGACCCTCCGGGGTAGGCCTGGTATACCTACCCGATGTTTCGAGGTAGAACCGGTTCCCCCACCGGTACTCTGGGTTTGGAACGGAACCCTTTGTGATGCGCCAGAGAACACCAGCTGTCCCTTCGTGCGCGCTGGACTAGACCCGGCCTCCCTACCAGACCCCACATGTTAGACCCGATATCCCTACCTGATGCTCCGCATTAGGCTTGGCACCCATACCCGATGTTCTGGGGTAGTAGCGGTACCCCCACCGTTACTCTGCGGTAGTATCAGTACACCCACCGGTACTCCGGTGTAGTACGTGAACCCTTACTGGTTCACTGGGGTACACCTGCTGACGTTACTGCCGCGCGGTGTGGACCAGACATTCCTACCTGACCCTCCGTGTTAGGCCCGGTATCCCTACCTGATGCTCCGTTGTTGGCCTGGCACCCCTACCCGATATGCTAGGGTAGTACCGCAACCCCCACCGGTACTCTGCGGTAGTATTGGTACACCCACCGGTACTCCGGGGTAGTACGTGAACCCTTACTGGTTCACTGGGGTACACCTGCTGACGTTACTGGCGCGCGGTGTAGACCAGACATTCCTACCTGACCCTCTGTTTTAGGCCCGGCATCCCTACCTGATGCTCCGTTGTTGGCCTGGCACCCCTACCCGATATGCTGGGGTAGTACCGGTACCCCCACCGGTACTCTGCGGTAGTATTGGTACACCCACCGGTACTCCAGGGTAGTACCTGAACCCTTACTGGTGCGCCGGGGTACACCTGCTGACACTACGGGTGCGCCGATTTACGCCCACCCTTCCTACCTGACCCTCCGGGGTAGGCCTGGTATACCTACCTGATGTTTTGCGGTAGAACCGGTTCCCCCACCGGTACTCTGGGTTTGGAACGGAAAGCTTTGTGATGCGCCAGAGAACACCAGCTGTCCCATCGTGCGCGCTGGACTAGACCCGGCCTCCCTACCGGACCCCACAGGTTAGACCCGCTATCCCTACCTTAAGCTCCGCATTAGGCTTGGCACCCATACCCGATGTTCTGGGGTAGTAGCGGTACCCCCACCGTTACTCTGCGGTAGTATCGGTACACCCACCGGTACTCCGGGGTAGTACGTGAACCCTTACTGGTTCACTGGGGTACACCTGATGACGTTACGGGCACGCGGTATAGACCAGACATACCTACATGACCCTCCGTGTTAGTCCCGGTATCCCTACCTGATGCTCCTTTGTTGGCCTGGCACCCCTACCCGATATACTGGGGTAGTACCGGTACCCCCACCGGTACTCTGCGGTAGTATTGGTACACCCACAGTTACTCCAGGCTAGTACCTGAACCCTTACTGGTGTGCTGGGGTACACCTGCTGACCTTACGGGCGTGCTGTGTAGACCAGACATTCCTACCTGACCCTCCAGGCTAGGCCCGGTATCCCTACCTGATGCTCTGCGGTAGGCCTGGTCCCCTACCCGACAATGTGGGGTAGTACCGGCACACCCACAGGTACTCCTTGGTACTTTTGCTATACCCACCGGTACTCCTGGATTGTACCGGAACCCTTACTGGTGAGCCGGGGTACACCTGCTGACACTACGGGCGCGCCGATTTACGCCCACCCTTCCTACCTGACCCTCCAGGGTAGGCCTGGTATACCTACCCGATGTTTTGCGGTAGAACCGGTTCCCCCACCGGTACTCTGGGGTTGGAACGGAACCCTTTGTGATGCGCCAGAGAACACCAGCTGTCCCTTCGTGCACGCTGGACTAGACCCGGCCTCCCTACCGGACCCCACAGGTTAGACCCGGTATCCCTACCTGATGCTCCGCATTAGGCTTGGCACCCATACCCGATGTTCTGGGGTAGTAGCGGTACCCCCACCGTTACTCTGCGGTAGTATCGGTACACCCAGCGGTACTCCGGGGTAGTACGCGAACCCTTACTGGTTCACTGGGGTACACCTGATGACGTTACGGGCACGCGGTATAGACCAGACATTCCTACCTGACCCTCCGTGTTTGACCCGGTATCCCTACCTGATGCTCCGTTGTTGGCCTGGCACCCCTACCCGATATGCTGGGGTAGTACCGGTACCCCCACCGGTACTGTGCGGTAGTATTGGTACACCCACCGGTACTCCAGGGTAGTACCTGAACACTTACTGGTTCGCTGGGGTACACCTGCTGACCTTACGGGCGTGCTCTGTAGACCAGACATTCCTACCTGACCCTCCAGGCTAGGCCCGGTATCCCTACCTGATCCTCTGCGGTAGGCCTGGCCCCCTACCCGAAAATCTGGGGTAGTACCGGTACACGCAGAGGTAATCCGCGGTACTTTTGCTATACCCACCGGTACTCCTGGATTGTACCGGAACCCTTACTGGTGCGCCGGGGTACACCTGCTGACCCTACGGGCACACTGCTTTGGACCCACCCTTCCTACCTGACCCTCCGGGGTAGGCCTGGTATACCTACCCGATGTTTCGAGGTAGAACCGGTTCCCCCACCGGTACTCTGGGTTTGGAACGGAACCCTTTGTGATGCGCCAGAGAACACCAGCTGTCCCTTCGTGCGCGCTGGACTAGACCCGGCCTCCCTACCAGACCCCACATGTTAGACCCGATATCCCTACCTGATGCTCCGCATTAGGCTTGGCACCCATACCCGATGTTCTGGGGTAGTAGCGGTACCCCCACCGTTACTCTGCGGTAGTATCAGTACACCCACCGGTACTCCGGTGTAGTACGTGAACCCTTACTGGTTCACTGGGGTACACCTGCTGACGTTACTGCCGCGCGGTGTGGACCAGACATTCCTACCTGACCCTCCGTGTTAGGCCCGGTATCCCTACCTGATGCTCCGTTGTTGGCCTGGCACCCCTACCCGATATGCTAGGGTAGTACCGCAACCCCCACCGGTACTCTGCGGTAGTATTGGTACACCCACCGGTACTCCGGGGTAGTACGTGAACCCTTACTGGTTCACTGGGGTACACCTGCTGACGTTACTGGCGCGCGGTGTAGACCAGACATTCCTACCTGACCCTCTGTTTTAGGCCCGGCATCCCTACCTGATGCTCCGTTGTTGGCCTGGCACCCCTACCCGATATGCTGGGGTAGTACCGGTACCCCCACCGGTACTCTGCGGTAGTATTGGTACACCCACCGGTACTCCAGGGTAGTACCTGAACCCTTACTGGTTCGCTGGGGTACACCTGCTGACCTTACGGGCGTGCTCTGTAGACCAGACATTCCTACCTGACCCTCCAGGCTAGGCCCGGTATCCCTACCTGATGCTCTGCGGTAGGCCTGGCCCCCTACCCGACAATCTGGGGTAGTACCGGTACACCCACAGGTACTCCGCGGTACTTTTGCTATACCCACCGGTACTCCTGGATTGCACCGGAACCCTTACTGGTGCGCCGGGGTACACCTGCTGACCCTACGGGCACACTGCTTTGGACCCACCCTTCCTACCTGACCCGCCGGGGTAGGTCTGGTATACCTACCCGATGTTTCGAGGTAGAACCGGTTCCCCCACCGGTACTCTGGGTTTGGAACGGAACCCTTTGTGATGCGCCAGAGAACACCAGCTGTCCCTTCGTGCGCGCTGGACTAGACCCGGCCTCCCTACCGGACCCCACAGGTTACACCCGCTATCCCTACCTGATGCTCCGCATTAGGCTTGGCACCCATACCCGATGTTCTGGGGTAGTAGCGGTACCCCCACCGTTACTCTGCGGTAGTATCGGTACACCCACCGGTACTCCGGGGTAGTACGTGAACCCTTACTGGTTCACTGGGGTACACCTGATGACGTTACGGGCACACGGTATAGACCAGACATTCCTACCTGACCCTCCGTGTTAGTCCCGGTATCCCTACCTGATGCTCCGTTGTTGTCCTGGCACCCCTACCCGATATGCTTGGGTAGTACCGGTACCCCCACCGGTACTCTGCGGTAGTATTGGTACACCCACCGGTACTCCAGGGTAGTACCTGAACGCTTACTGGTTCGCTGGGGTACACCTGCTGACATTACGGGCGTGCTGTGTAGACCAGACATTCCTACCTGACCCTCCAGGCTAGGCCCGGTATCCCTACCTGATCCTCTGCGGTAGGCCTGGCCCCCTACCCGACAATCTGGGGTAGTACCGGTACACCCACAGGTACTCAGCGGTACTTTTGCTATACCCACCGGTACTCCTGGATTGCACCGGAACCCTTACTGGTGCACCGGGGTACACCTGCTGACCCTACGGGCACACTGCTTTGGACCCACCCTTCCTACCTGACCCGCCGGGGTAGGTCTGGTATACCTACCCGATGTTTCGAGGTAGAACCGGTTCCCCCACAGGTACTCTGGGGTTGGAACGGAACCCTTTGTGATGCGCCAGAGAACACCAGCTGTCCCTTCGTGCGCGCTGGACTAGACCCGGCCTCCCTACCGGACCCCACATGTTACACCCGATATCCCTACCTGATGCTCCGCATTAGGCTTGGCACCCATACCCGATCTTCTGGGGTAGTAGCGGTACCCCCACCGTTACTCTGCGGTAGTATCGGTACACCCACCGGTACTCCGGTGTAGTACGTGAACCCTTACTGGTTCACTGGGGTACACCTGATGACGTTACTGGCGCGCGGTATAGACCAGACATTCCTACCTGACCCTCCGTTTTGGGCCCGGTATCCCTACCTGATGCTCCGTTGTTGGCCTGGCACCCTTACCGGATATGCTGGGGTAGTACCGGTACCCCCACCGGTACTCTGCGGTAGTATTGGTACACCCACCGGTACTCCAGGGTAGTACCTGAACCCTTACTGGTTCGCTGGGGTACACCTGCTGACCTTATGGGCGTGCTCTATAGACCAGACATTCCTACCTGACCCTCCAGGCTAGGCCCGGTATCCCTACCTGATGCTCTGCGGTAGGCCTGGCCCCCTACCCGACAATCTGGGGTAGTACCGGTACACCCACCGGTACTCCGCAGTTGTTTTGCTATACCCACCGGTACTCCTGGATTGTACCGGAACCCTTACTGGTGCGCCGGGGTACACCTGCTGACCCTACGGGCGCGCCGCTTTACACCCACCCTTCCTACCTGACCCGCCGGGGTAGGCCTGGTATACCTACCCGATGTTTCGAGGTAGAACCGGTTCCCCCACCGGTACTCTGGGTTTGGAATGGAACACTTTGTGATGCGCCAGAGAACACCAGCTGTCCCTTCGAGCGCGCTGGATTAGACCCGGCCTCCCTACCGGTCCCCACATGTTACACCCGGTATCCCTACCTGATGCTCCGCATTAGGCTTGGCACCCCTACCCGATATGCTGGGGTAGTAGCGGTACCCCCACCCTTACTCTGCGGTAGTATCGGTACACCCACCGGTAGTCCGGGGTAGTACGTGAACCCTTACTGGTTCACTGGGGTACACCTGATGACGTTACGGGCACGCGGTATAGACCAGACATTCCTACCTGACCCTCCGTTTTAGTCCCGGTATCCCTACCTGATGCTCCGTTGTTGGCCTGGCACCCCTACCCGATATGCTGGGGTAGTACCGGTACCCCCACCGGTACTCTGCGGTAGTATTGGTACACCCACCGGTACTGCAGGGTAGTACCTGAACCCTTACTGGTTCGCTGGGGTACACCTGCTGACCTTACGGGCGTGCTGTGTAGACCAGACATTCCTACCTGACCCTCCAGGCTAGGCCCGGTATCCCTACCTGATGCTCTGCGGTAGGCCTGGCCCCCTACCCGACAATCTGGGGTAGTACCGGTACACACAGAGGTACTCCCCGGTACTTTTGCTATACCCACCGGTACTCCTGGATTGTACCGGAACCCTTACTGGTGCGCCGGGGTACACCTGCTGACCGTACGGGCGCGCCGCTTTACGCCCACCCTTCCTACCTGACCCTCCGGGGTAGGCCTGGTATACCTACCCGATGTTTCGAGGTAGAACCGGTTCCCCCACCGGTACTCTGGGGTTGGAACGGAACCCTTTGTGATGTGCCAGAGAACACCAGCTGTCCCTTCGTGCGCGCTGGACTAGACGCGGCCTCCCTACCGGACCCCACAGGTTAGACCCGCTATCCCTACCTGATGCTCCGCATTAGGCTTGGCACCCATACCCGATGTTCTGGGGTAGTAGCGGTACCCCCACCGTTACTCTGCGGTAGTATCGGTACACCCACCGGTAGTCCGGGGTAGTACGTGAACCCTTACTGGTTCACTGGGGTACACCTGCTGACGTTACGGGCGCGCGGTATAGACCAGACATTCCTACCTGACCCTCCGTGTTAGGCCCGGTATCCCTACCTGATGCTCCGTTGTTGTCCTGGAACCCCCTACCCGATATGCTGGGGTAGTACCGTTACCCCCACCGGTACTCTGCGGTAGTATTGGTACACCCACCGGTACTCCAGGGTAGTACCTGAACCCTTACTGGTTCTCTGGGGTACACCTGCTGACCTTATGGGCGTGCTCTGTAGACCAGACATTCCTACCTGACCCTCCAGGCTAGGCCCGGTATCTCTACCTGATGCTCTGCGGTAGGCCTGGCCGCCTACCCGACAATCTGGGGTTGTATCGGTACACACAGAGGTACTCCGTGGTAATATTGCTATACCCACCGGTACTCCTGGATTGTACCGGAACCCTTACTGGTGCGCCGGGGTAAAACTGCTGACCCTACGGGCTCGCCGCTTTACGCCCACCCTTCCTACCTGACCCTCCGGGGTAGGCCTGGTATACCTACCAAATGTTTCGAGGTAGAACCGGTTCCCCCACCGGTACTCTGGGGTTGGAACGGAACCCTTTGTGATGCGCCAGAGAGCACCAGCTTTCCCTTCGTGCGCGCTGGACTAGACGCGGCCTCCCTACCGGACCCCACAGGTTAGACCCGCTATCCCTACCTGATGCTCCGCATTAGGCTTGGCACCCATACCCGATGTTCTGGGGTAGTAGCGGTACCCCCACCGTTACTCTGCGGTAGTATCGGTACACCCACCGGTACTCCGGGGTAGTACGTGAACCCTTACTGGTTCACTGGGGTACACCTGCTGACGTTACTGGCGCGCGGTGTAGACCAGACATTCCTACCTGACCCTCCGTTTTAGGCCCGGTATCCCTACCTGATGCTCCGTTGGTGGCCTGGCACCCCTACCCGATATGCTGGGGTAGTACCGGTACCCCCACCGGTACTCTGCGGTAGTATTGGTACACCCACCGGTACTCCAGGGCAGTACCTGAACACTTACTGGTTCGCTGGGGTACACCTGCTGACCTTACGGGCGTGCTCTGTAGACCAGACATTCCTACCTGACCCTCCAGGCTAGGCCCGGTATCCCTACCTGATGCTCTGCGGTAGGCCTGGCCCCCTACCCGACAATCTGGGGTTGTATCGGTACACACAGAGGTACTCCGTGGTAATATTGCTATACCCACCGATACTCCTGGATTGTACCGGAACCCTTACTGGTGCGCCGGGGGACACCTGCTGACCCTATGGGCTCGCCGCTTTACGCCCACCCTTCCTACCTGACACTCCGGGGTAGGCCTGGTATACCTACCCGATGTTTCGAGGTAGAACCGGTTCCCCCACCAGTACTCTGGTGTTGGAACGGAACCCTTTGTGATGCGCCAGAGAACACCAGCTGTCCCTTCGTGCGCGCTGGACTAGACGCGGCCTCCCTACCGGACCCCACAGGTTAGACCCGCTATCCCTACCTGATGCTCCGCATTAGGCTTGGCACCCATACCCGATGTTCTGGGGTAGTAGCGGTACCCCCACCGTTACTCTGCAGTAGTATCGGTACACCCACCGGTACTCCGGGGTAGTACGTGAACCCTTACTGGTTCACTGGGGTACACCTGATGACGTTACTGGTGCGCGGTATAGACCAGACATTCCTACCTGACCCTCCGTTTTAGGCCCGGTATCCCTACCTGATGCTCCGTTGTTGGCCTGGCACCCCTACCCGACATGCTAGGGTAGTACTGCTACCCCCACCGGTACTCTGCGGTAGTATTGGTACACCCACCGGTACTCCAGGGTAGTACCTGAACCCTTACTGGTTCTCTGGGGTACACCTGCTGACCTTATGGGCGTGCTCTGTAGACCAGACATTCCTACCTGACCCTCCAGGCTAGGCCCGGTATCTCTACCTGATGCTCTGCGGTAGGCCTGGCCCCCTACCCGACAATCTGG
The DNA here is from genome assembly GCF_929443795.1 of Astur gentilis. NCBI lineage: Eukaryota > Metazoa > Chordata > Aves > Accipitriformes > Accipitridae > Astur > Astur gentilis. The sequence continues at coordinate 3,764,357 of NW_026060858.1, forward strand.
GGTTGTATCGGTACACACAGAGGTACTCCGTGGTAATATTGCTATACCCACCGGTACTCCTGGATTGTACCGGAACCCTTACTGGTGCGCCGGGGTACAACTGCTGACCCTATGGGCTCGCCGCTTTACGCCCACCCTTCCTACCTGACCCTCCGGGGTAGGCCTGGTATACCTACCAAATGTTTCGAGGTAGAACCGGTTCCCCCACCGGTACTCTGGGGTTGGAACGGAACCCTTTGTGATGCGCCAGAGAGCACCAGCTGTCCCTTCGTGCGCGCTGGACTAGACGCGGCCTCCCTACCGGACCCCACAGGTTAGACCCGCTATCCCTACCTGATGCTCCGCATTAGGCTTGGCACCCATACCCGATGTTCTGGGGTAGTAGCGGTACCCCCACCGTTACTCTGCGGTAGTATCGGTACACCCACCGGTACTCCGGGGTAGTACGTGAACCCTTACTGGTTCACTGGGGTACACCTGCTGACGTTACTGGCGCGCGGTGTAGACCAGACATTCCTACCTGACCCTCCGTTTTAGGCCCGGTATCCCTACCTGATGCTCCATTGGTGGCCTGGCACCCCTACCCGATATGCTGGGGTAGTACCGGTACCCCCACCGGTACTCTGCGGTAGTATTGGTACACCCACCGGTACTCCAGGGCAGTACCTGAACACTTACTGGTTCGCTGGGGTACACCTGCTGACCTTACGGGCGTGCTCTGTAGACCAGACATTCCTACCTGACCCTCCAGGCTAGGCCCGGTATCCCTACCTGATGCTCTGCGGTAGGCCTGGCCCCCTACCCGACAATCTGGGGTTGTATCGGTACACACAGAGGTACTCCGTGGTAATATTGCTATACCCACCGATACTCCTGGATTGTACCGGAACCCTTACTGGTGCGCCGGGGGACACCTGCTGACCCTATGGGCTCGCCGCTTTACGCCCACCCTTCCTACCTGACACTCCGGGGTAGGCCTGGTATACCTACCCGATGTTTCGAGGTAGAACCGGTTCCCCCACCAGTACTCTGGGGTTGGAACGGAACCCTTTGTGATGCGCCAGAGAACACCAGCTGTCCCTTCGTGCGCGCTGGACTAGACGCGGCCTCCCTACCGGACCCCACAGGTTAGACCCGCTATCCCTACCTGATGCTCCGCATTAGGCTTGGCACCCATACCCGATGTTCTGGGGTAGTAGCGGTACCCCCACCGTTACTCTGCAGTAGTATCGGTACACCCACCGGTACTCCGGGGTAGTACGTGAACCCTTACTGGTTCACTGGGGTACACCTGCTGACGTTACTGGTGCGCGGTATAGACCAGACATTCCTACCTGACCCTCCGTTTTAGGCCCGGTATCCCTACCTGATGCTCCGTTGTTGGCCTGGCACCCCTACCCGACATGCTAGGGTAGTACTGCTACCCCCACCGGTACTCTGCGGTAGTATTGGTACACCCACCGGTACTCCAGGGTAGTACCTGAACCCTTACTGGTTCTCTGGGGTACACCTGCTGACCTTATGGGCGTGCTCTGTAGACCAGACATTCCTACCTGACCCTCCAGGCTAGGCCCGGTATCTCTACCTGATGCTCTGCGGTAGGCCTGGCCCCCTACCCGACAATCTGGGGTTGTATCGGTACACACAGAGGTACTCCGTGGTAATATTGCTATACCCACCGGTACTCCTGGATTGTACCGGAACCCTTACTGGTGCGCCGGGGTACAACTGCTGACCCTATGGGCTCTCCGCTTTACGCCCACCCTTCCTACCTGACCCTCCGGGGTAGGCCTGGTATACCTACCAAATGTTTCGAGGTAGAACCGGTTCCCCCACCGGTACTCTGGGGTTGGAACGGAACCCTTTGTGTTGCGCCAGAGAGCACCAGCTGTCCCTTCGTGCGCGCTGGACTAGACGCGGCCTCCCTACCGGACCCCACAGGTTAGACCCGCTATCCCTACCTGATGCTCCGCATTAGGCTTGGCACCCATACCCGATGTTCTGGGGTAGTAGCGGTACCCCCACCGTTACTCTGCGGTAGTATCGGTACACCCACCGGTACTCCGGGGTAGTACGTGAACCCTTACTGGTTCACTGGGGTACACCTGCTGACGTTACTGGCGCGCGGTGTAGACCAGACATTCCTACCTGACCCTCCGTTTTAGGCCCGGTATCCCTACCTGATGCTCCGTTGTTGGCCTGGCACCCCTACCCGATATGCTAGGGTAGTACCGCTACCCCCACCGGTACTCTGCGGTAGTATTGGTACACCCACCGGTACTCCAGGGTAGTACCTGAACCGTTACTGGTTCGCTGGGGTACACCTGCTCACCTTATGGGCGTGCTCTGTAGACCAGACATTCCTACCTGACCCTCCAGGCTAGGCCCGGTATCTCTACCTGATGCTCTGCGGTAGGCCTGGCCCCCTACCCGACAATCTCGGGTTGTATCGGTACACACAGAGGTACTCCGTGGTAATATTGCTATACCCACCGGAACTCCTGGATTGTACCGGAACCGTTACTGGTGCGCCGGGGGACACCTGCTGACCCTATGGGCTCGCCGCTTTACGCCCACCCTTCCTACCTGACACTCCGGGGTAGGCCTGGTATACCTACCCGATGTTTCGAGGTAGAACCGGTTCCCCCACCAGTACTCTGGGGTTGGAACGGAACCCTTTGTGATGCGCCAGAGAACACCAGCTGTCCCTTCGTGCGCGCTGGACTAGACACGGCCTCCCTACCGGACCCCACAGGTTAGACCCGGTATCCCTACCTGATGCTCCGCATTAGGCTTGGCACCCATACCCGATGTTCTGGGGTAGTAGCGGTACCCCCACCGTTACTCTGCAGTAGTATCGGTACACCCACCGGTACTCCGGGGTAGTACGTGAACCCTTACTGGTTCACTGGGGTACACCTGATGACGTTACTGGTGCGCGGTATAGACCAGACATTCCTACCTGACCCTCCGTTTTAGGCGCGGCATCCCTACCTGATGCTCCGTTGTTGGCCTGGCACCCCTACCCGATATGCTAGGGTAGTACCGCTACCCCCACCGGTACTCTGCGGTAGTATTGGTACACCCACCGGTACTCCAGGGTAGTACCTGAACCCTTACTGGTTCGCTGGGGTACACCTGCTGACCTTATGGGCGTGCTCTGTAGACCAGACATTCCTACCTGACCCTCCAGGCTAGGCCCGGTATCCCTACCTGATGCTCTGCGGTAGGCCTGGCCCCCTACCCGACAATCTGGGGTTGTATCGGTACACACAGAGGTACTCCGTGGTAATATTGCTATACCCACCGGAACTCCTGGATTGTACCGGAACCCTTACTGGTGCGCCGGGGGACACCTGCTGACCCTATGGGCTCGCCGCTTTACGCCCACCCTTCCTACCTGACCCTCCGGGGTAGGCCTGGTATACCTACCCGATGTTTCGAGGTAGAACCGGTTCCCCCACCAGTACTCTGGGGTTGGAACGGAACCCTTTGTGATGCGCCAGAGAACACCAGCTGTCCCTTCGTGCGCGCTGGACTAGACCCGTCCTCCCTACCGGACCCCACAGGTTAGACCCGGTATCCCTACCTGATGCTCCGCATTAGGCTTGGCACCCATACCCGATGTTCTGGGGTAGTAGCGGTACCCCCACCGTTACTCTGCAGTAGTATCGGTACACCCACCGGTACTCCGGGGTAGTACGTGAACCCTTACTGGTTCACTGGGGTACACCTGATGACGTTACTGGTGCGCGGTATAGACCAGACATTCCTACCTGACCCTCCGTTTTAGGCGCGGCATCCCTACCTGATGCTCCGTTGTTGGCCTGGCACCCCTACCCGATATGCTAGGGTAGTACCGCTACCCCCACCGGTACTCTGCGGTAGTATTGGTACACCCACCGGTACTCCAGGGTAGTACCTGAACCCTTACTGGTTCGCTGGGGTACACCTGCTGACCTTATGGGCGTGCTCTGTAGACCAGACATTCCTACCTGACCCTCCAGGCTAGGCCCGGTATCCCTACCTGATGCTCTGCGGTAGGCCTGGCCCCCTACCCGACAATCTGGGGTTGTATCGGTACACACAGAGGTACTCCGTGGTAATATTGCTATACCCACCGATACTCCTGGATTGTACCGGAACCCTTACTGGTGCGCCGGGGGACACCTGCTGACCCTATGGGCTCGCCGCTTTACGCCCACCCTTCCTACCTGACCCTCCGGGGTAGGCCTGGTATACCTACCCGATGTTTCGAAGTAGAACCGGTTCCCCCACCAGTACTCTGGGGTTGGAACGGAACCCTTTGTGATGCGCCAGAGAACACCAGCTGTCCCTTCGTGCGCGCTGGACTAGACCCCTCCTCCCTACCGGACCCCACAGGTTAGACCCGGTATCCCTACCTGATGCTCCGCATTAGGCTTGGCACCCATACCCGATGTTCTGGGGTAGTAGCGGTACCCCCACCGTTACTCTGCAGTAGTATCGGTACACCCACCGGTACTCCGGGGTAGTACGTGAACCCTTACTGGTTCACTGGGGTACACCTGATGACGTTACTGGTGCGCGGTATAGACCAGACATTCCTACCTGACCCTCCGTTTTAGGCCCGGTATCCCTACCTGATGCTCCGTTGTTGGCCTGGCACCCCTACCCGATATGCTGGGGTACTACCGGTACCCCCACCGGTACTCTGCGGTAGTATTGGTACACCCACCGGTACTCCAGGGTAGTACCTGAACCCTTACTGGTTCTCTGGGGTACACCTGCTGACCTTATGGGCGTGCTCTGTAGACCAGACATTCCTACCTGACCCTCCAGGCTAGGCCCGGTATCTCTACCTGATGCTCTGCGGTAGGCCTGGCCCCCTACCCGACAATCTGGGGTTGTATCGGTACACACAGAGGTACTCCGTGGTAATATTGCTATACCCACCGGTACTCCTGGATTGTACCGGAACCCTTACTGGTGCGCCGGGGTACAACTGCTGACCCTATGGGCTCGCCGCTTTACGCCCACCCTTCCTACCTGACCCTCCGGGGTAGGCCTGGTATACCTACCAAATGTTTCGAGGTAGAACCGGTTCCCCCACCGGTACTCTGGGGTTGGAACGGAACCCTTTGTGATGCGCCAGAGAGCACCAGCTGTCCCTTCGTGCGCGCTGGACTAGACGCGGCCTCCCTACCGGACCCCACAGGTTAGACCCGCTATCCCTACCTGATGCTCCGCATTAGGCTTGGCACCCATACCCGATGTTCTGGGGTAGTAGCGGTACCCCCACCGTTACTCTGCGGTAGTATCGGTACACCCACCGGTACTCCGGGGTAGTACGTGAACCCTTACTGGTTCACTGGGGTACACCTGCTGACGTTACTGGCGCGCGGTGTAGACCAGACATTCCTACCTGACCCTCCGTTTTAGGGCCGGTATCCCTACCTGATGCTCCATTGGTGGCCTGGCACCCCTACCCGATATGCTGGGGTAGTACCGGTACCCCCACCGGTACTCTGCGGTAGTATTGGTACACCCACCGGTACTCCAGGGCAGTACCTGAACACTTACTGGTTCGCTGGGGTACACCTGCTGACCTTACGGGCGTGCTCTGTAGACCAGACATTCCTACCTGACCCTCCAGGCTAGGCCCGGTATCCCTACCTGATGCTCTGCGGTAGGCCTGGCCCCCTACCCGACAATCTGGGGTTGTATCGGTACACACAGAGGTACTCCGTGGTAATATTCTATACCCACCGATACTCCTGGATTGTACCGGAACCCTTACTGGTGCGCCGGGGGACACCTGCTGACCCTATGGGCTCGCCGCTTTACGCCCACCCTTCCTACCTGACACTCCGGGGTAGGCCTGGTATACCTACCCGATGTTTCGAGGTAGAACCGGTTCCCCCACCAGTACTCTGGGGTTGGAACGGAACCCTTTGTGATGCGCCAGAGAACACCAGCTGTCCCTTCGTGCGCGCTGGACTAGACGCGGCCTCCCTACCGGACCCCACAGGTTAGACCCGCTATCCCTACCTGATGCTCCGCATTAGGCTTGGCACCCATACCCGATGTTCTGGGGTAGTAGCGGTACCCCCACCGTTACTCTGCAGTAGTATCGGTACACCCACCGGTACTCCGGGGTAGTACGTGAACCCTTACTGGTTCACTGGGGTACACCTGCTGACGTTACTGGTGCGCGGTATAGACCAGACATTCCTACCTGACCCTCCGTTTTAGGCCCGGTATCCCTACCTGATGCTCCGTTGTTGGCCTGGCACCCCTACCCGACATGCTAGGGTAGTACTGCTACCCCCACCGGTACTCTGCGGTAGTATTGGTACACCCACCGGTACTCCAGGGTAGTACCTGAACCCTTACTGGTTCTCTGGGGTACACCTGCTGACCTTATGGGCGTGCTCTGTAGACCAGACATTCCTACCTGACCCTCCAGGCTAGGCCCGGTATCTCTACCTGATGCTCTGCGGTAGGCCTGGCCCCCTACCCGACAATCTGGGGTTGTATCGGTACACACAGAGGTACTCCGTGGTAATATTGCTATACCCACCGGTACTCCTGGATTGTACCGGAACCCTTACTGGTGCGCCGGGGTACAACTGCTGACCCTATGGGCTCGCCGCTTTACGCCCACCCTTCCTACCTGACCCTCCGGGGTAGGCCTGGTATACCTACCAAATGTTTCGAGGTAGAACCGGTTCCCCCACCGGTACTCTGGGGTTGGAACGGAACCCTTTGTGATGCGCCAGAGAGCACCAGCTGTCCCTTCGTGCGCGCTGGACTAGACGCGGCCTCCCTACCGGACCCCACAGGTTAGACCCGCTATCCCTACCTGATGCTCCGCATTAGGCTTGGCACCCATACCCGATGTTCTGGGGTAGTAGCGGTACCCCCACCGTTACTCTGCGGTAGTATCGGTACACCCACCGGTACTCCGGGGTAGTACGTGAACCCTTACTGGTTCACTGGGGTACACCTGCTGACGTTACTGGCGCGCGGTGTAGACCAGACATTCCTACCTGACCCTCCGTTTTAGGGCCGGTATCCCTACCTGATGCTCCATTGGTGGCCTGGCACCCCTACCCGATATGCTGGGGTAGTACCGGTACCCCCACCGGTACTCTGCGGTAGTATTGGTACACCCACCGGTACTCCAGGGTAGTACCTGAACTCTTACTGGTTCTCTGGGGTACCCCTGCTGACCTTATGGGCGTGCTCTGTAGACCAGACATTCCTACCTGACCCTCCAGGCTAGGCCCGGTATCTCTACCTGATGCTCTGCGGTAGGCCTGGCCGCCTACCCGACAATCTGGGGTTGTATCGGTACACACAGAGGTACTCCGTGGTAATATTGCTATACCCACCGGTACTCCTGGATTGTACCGGAACCCTTACTGGTGCGCCGGGGTACACCTGCTGACCCTACGGGCACACTGCTTTGGACCCACCTTTCCTACCTGACCCGCCGGGGTAGGCGTGGTATACCTACCCGATGTTTCGAGGTAGAACCGGTTCCCCCACCGGTACTCTGGGTTTGGAACGGAACCCTTTGTGATGCGCCAGAGAACACCAGCTGTCCCTTCGTGCGCGCTGGACTAGACCCGGCCTCCCTACCAGACCCCACAGGTTAGACCCGCTATCCGTACCTGATGCTCCGCATTAGGCTTGGCACCCATACCCGATGTTCTGGGGTAGTAGCGGTACCCCCACCGTTAATCTGCGGTAGTATCGGTACACCCACCGGTACTCCGGGGTAGTACGTGAACACTTACTGGTTCACTGGGGTACACCTGCTGACGTTACTGGCGCGCGGTGTAGACCAGACATTCCTACCTGACCCTCCGTTTTAGGCCCGGTATCCCTACCTGATGCTCCGTTGGTGGCCTGGCACCCCTACCCGATATTCTGGGGTAGTACCGGTACCCCCACCGGTACTCTGCGGTAGTATTGGTACACCCACCGGTACTCCAGGGCAGTACCTGAACCCTTACTGGTTCGCTGGGGTACACCTGCTGACCTTATGGGCGTGCTCTATAGACCAGACATTCCTACCTGACCCTCCAGGCTAGGCCCGGTATCCCTACCTGATGCTCTGCGGTAGGCCTGGCCCCCTACCCGACAATCTGGGGTTGTATCGGTACACACAGAGGTACTCCGTGGTAATATTGCTATACCCACCGATACTCCTGGATTGTACCGGAACCCTTACTGGTGCGCCGGGGGACACCTGCTGACCCTATGGGCTCGCCGCTTTACGCCCACCCTTCCTACCTGACCCTCCGGGGTAGGCCTGGTATACCTACCCGATGTTTCGAGGTAGAACCGGTTCCCCCACCGGTACTCTGGGGTTGGAACGGAACCCTTTGTGATGCGCCAGAGAACACCAGCTGTCCCTTCGTGCGCGCTGGACTAGACCCGTCCTCCCTACCGGACCCCACAGGTTAGACCCGCTATCCCTACCTGATGCTCCGCATTAGGCTTGGCACCCATACCCGATGTTCTGGGGTAGTAGCGGTACCCCCACCGTTACTCTGCAGTAGTATCGGTACACCCACCGGTACTCCGGGGTAGTACGTGAACCCTTACTGGTTCACTGGGGTACACCTGATGACGTTACTGGTGCGCGGTATAGACCAGACATTCCTACCTGACCCTCCGTTTTAGGCCCGGTATCCCTACCTGATGCTCCGTTGTTGGCCTGGCACCCCTACCCGATATGCTGGGGTAGTACCGGTACCCCCACCGGTACTCTGCGGTAGTATTGGTACACCCACCGGTACTCCAGGGTAGTACCTGAACCCTTACTGGTTCGCTGGGGTACACCTGCTGACCTTATGGGCGTGCTCTGTAGACCAGACATTCTTACCTGACCCTCCAGGCTAGGCCCGGTATCTCTACCTGATGCTCTGCGGTAGGCCTGGCCCCCTACCCGACAATCTGGGGTTGTATCGGTACACACAGAGGTACTCCGTGGTAATATTGCTATACCCACCGGTACTCCTGGATTGTACCGGAACCCTTACTGGTGCGCCGGGGTACAACTGCTGACCCTATGGGCTCGCCGCTTTACGCCCACCCTTCCTACCTGACCCTCCGGGGTAGGCCTGGTATACCTACCAAATGTTTCGAGGTAGAACCGCTTCCCCCACCGGTACTCTGGGGTTGGAACGGAACCCTTTGTGATGCGCCAGAGAGCACCAGCTGTCCCTTCGTGCGCGCTGGACTAGACGCGGCCTCCCTACCGGACCCCACAGGTTAGACCCGCTATCCCTACCTGATGCTCCGCATTAGGCTTGGCACCCATACCCGATGTTCTGGGGTAGTAGCGGTACCCCCACCGTTACTCTGCGGTAGTATCGGTACACCCACCGGTACTCCGGGGTAGTACGTGAACCCTTACTGGTTCACTGGGGTACACCTGCTGACGTTACTGGCGCGCGGTGTAGACCAGACATTCCTACCTGACCCTCCGTTTTAGGGCCGGTATCCCTACCTGATGCTCCATTGGTGGCCTGGCACCCCTACCCGATATGCTGGGGTAGTACCGGTACCCCCACCGGTACTCTGCGGTAGTATTGGTACACCCACCGGTACTCCAGGGCAGTACCTGAACACTTACTGGTTCGCTGGGGTACACCTGCTGACCTTACGGGCGTGCTCTGTAGACCAGACATTCCTACCTGACCCTCCAGGCTAGGCCCGGTATCCCTACCTGATGCTCTGCGGTAGGCCTGGCCCCCTACCCGACAATCTGGGGTTGTATCGGTACACACAGTGGTACTCCGTGGTAATATTGCTATACCCACCGATACTCCTGGATTGTACCGGAACCCTTACTGGTGCGCCGGGGGACACCTGCTGACCCTATGGGCTCGCCGCTTTACGCCCACCCTTCCTACCTGACACTCCGGGGTAGGCCTGGTATACCTACCCGATGTTTCGAGGTAGAACCGGTTCCCCCACCGGTACTCTGGGGTTGGAACGGAACCCTTTGTGATGCGCCAGAGAACACCAGCTGTCCCTTCGTGCGCGCTGGACTAGAGCTGGCCTCCCTACCGGACCCCACAGGTTAGACCCGGTATCCCTACCTGATGCTCCGCATTAGGCTTGGCACCCATACCCGATGTTCTGGGGTAGTAGCGGTACCCCCACCGTTACTCTGCAGTAGTATCGGTACACCCACCGGTACTCCGGGGTAGTACGTGAACCCTTACTGGTTCACTGGGGTACACCTGATGACGTTACTGGTGCGCGGTATAGACCAGACATTCCTACCTGACCCTCCGTTTTAGGCCCGGTATCCCTACCTGTTGCTCCGTTGTTGGCCTGGCACCCCTACCCGATATGCTAGGGTAGTACCGCTACCCCCACCGGTACTCTGCGGTAGTATTGGTACACCCACCGGTACTCCAGGGTAGTACCTGAACCGTTACTGGTTCGCTGGGGTACACCTGCTGACCTTATGGGCGTGCTCTGTAGACCAGACATTCCTACCTGACCCTCCAGGCTAGGCCCGGTATCTCTACCTGATGCTCTGCGGTAGGCCTGGCCCCCTACCCGACAATCTCGGGTTGTATCGGTACACACAGAGGTACTCCGTGGTAATATTGCTATACCCACCGGAACTCCTGGATTGTACCGGAACCGTTACTGGTGCGCCGGGGGACACCTGCTGACCCTATGGGCTCGCCGCTTTACGCCCACCCTTCCTACCTGACACTCCGGGGTAGGCCTGGTATACCTACCCGATGTTTCGAGGTAGAACCGGTTCCCCCACCAGTACTCTGGGGTTGGAACGGAACCCTTTGTGATGCGCCAGAGAACACCAGCTGTCCCTTCGTGCGCGCTGGACTAGACACGGCCTCCCTACCGGACCCCACAGGTTAGACCCGGTATCCCTACCTGATGCTCCGCATTAGGCTTGGCACCCATACCCGATGTTCTGGGGTAGTAGCGGTACCCCCACCGTTACTCTGCAGTAGTATCGGTACACCCACCGGTACTCCGGGGTAGTACGTGAACCCTTACTGGTTCACTGGGGTACACCTGATGACGTTACTGGTGCGCGGTATAGACCAGACATTCCTACCTGACCCTCCGTTTTAGGCGCGGCATCCCTACCTGATGCTCCGTTGTTGGCCTGGCACCCCTACCCGATATGCTAGGGTAGTACCGCTACCCCCACCGGTACTCTGCGGTAGTATTGGTACACCCACCGGTACTCCAGGGTAGTACCTGAACCCTTACTGGTTCGCTGGGGTACACCTGCTGACCTTATGGGCGTGCTCTGTAGACCAGACATTCCTACCTGACCCTCCAGGCTAGGCCCGGTATCCCTACCTGATGCTCTGCGGTAGGCCTGGCCCCCTACCCGACAATCTGGGGTTGTATCGGTACACACAGAGGTACTCCGTGGTAATATTGCTATACCCACCGATACTCCTGGATTGTACCGGAACCCTTACTGGTGCGCCGGGGGACACCTGCTGACCCTATGGGCTCGCCGCTTTACGCCCACCCTTCCTACCTGACCCTCCGGGGTAGGCCTGGTATACCTACCCGATGTTTCGAGGTAGAACCGGTTCCCCCACCAGTACTCTGGGGTTGGAACGGAACCCTTTGTGATGCGCCAGAGAACACCAGCTGTCCCTTCGTGCGCGCTGGACTAGACCCGTCCTCCCTACCGGACCCCACAGGTTAGACCCGGTATCCCTACCTGATGCTCCGCATTAGGCTTGGCACCCATACCCGATGTTCTGGGGTAGTAGCGGTACCCCCACCGTTACTCTGCAGTAGTATCGGTACACCCACCGGTACTCCGGGGTAGTACGTGAACCCTTACTGGTTCACTGGGGTACACCTGATGACGTTACTGGTGCGCGGTATAGACCAGACATTCCTACCTGACCCTCCGTTTTAGGCCCGGTATCCCTACCTGATGCTCCGTTGTTGGCCTGGCACCCCTACCCGATATGCTGGGGTACTACCGGTACCCCCACCGGTACTCTGCGGTAGTATTGGTACACCCACCGGTACTCCAGGGTAGTACCTGAACCCTTACTGGTTCTCTGGGGTACACCTGCTGACCTTATGGGCGTGCTCTGTAGACCAGACATTCCTACCTGACCCTCCAGGCTAGGCCCGGTATATCTACCTGATGCTCTGCGGTAGGCCTGGCCCCCTACCCGACAATCTGGGGTTGTATCGGTACACACAGAGGTACTCCGTGGTAATATTGCTATACCCACCGGTACTCCTGGATTGTACCGGAACCCTTACTGGTGCGCCGGGGTACAACTGCTGACCCTATGGGCTCGCCGCTTTACGCCCACCCTTCCTACCTGACCCTCCGGGGTAGGCCTGGTATACCTACCAAATGTTTCGAGGTAGAACCGGTTCCCCCACCGGTACTCTGGGGTTGGAACGGAACCCTTTGTGATGCGCCAGAGAGCACCAGCTGTCCCTTCGTGCGCGCTGGACTAGACGCGGCCTCCCTACCGGACCCCACAGGTTAGACCCGCTATCCCTACCTGATGCTCCGCATTAGGCTTGGCACCCATACCCGATGTTCTGGGGTAGTAGCGGTACCCCCACCGTTACTCTGCGGTAGTATCGGTACACCCACCGGTACTCCGGGGTAGTACGTGAACCCTTACTGGTTCACTGGGGTACACCTGCTGACGTTACTGGCGCGCGGTGTAGACCAGACATTGCTACCTGACCCTCCGTTTTAGGGCCGGTATCCCTACCTGATGCTCCATTGGTGGCCTGGCACCCCTACCCGATATGCTGGGGTAGTACCGGTACCCCCACCGGTACTCTGCGGTAGTATTGGTACACCCACCGGTACTCCAGGGCAGTACCTGAACACTTACTGGTTCGCTGGGGTACACCTGCTGACCTTACGGGCATGCTCTGTAGACCAGACATTCCTACCTGACCCTCCAGGCTAGGCCCGGTATCCCTACCTGATGCTCTGCGGTAGGCCTGGCCCCCTACCCGACAATCTGGGGTTGTATCGGTACACACAGTGGTACTCCGTGGTAATATTGCTATACCCACCGGAACTCCTGGATTGTACCGGAACCGTTACTGGTGCGCCGGGGGACACCTGCTGACCCTATGGGCTCGCCGCTTTACGCCCACCCTTCCTACCTGACACTCCGGGGTAGGCCTGGTATACCTACCCGATGTTTCGAGGTAGAACCGGTTCCCCCACCAGTACTCTGGGGTTGGAACGGAACCCTTTGTGATGCGCCAGAGAACACCAGCTGTCCCTTCGTGCGCGCTGGACTAGACACGGCCTCCCTACCGGACCCCACAGGTTAGACCCGCTATCCCTACCTGATGCTCCGCATTAGGCTTGGCACCCATACCCGATGTTCTGGGGTAGTAGCGGTACCCCCACCGTTACTCTGCAGTAGTATCGGTACACCCACCGGTACTCCGGGGTAGTACGTGAACCCTTACTGGTTCACTGGGGTACACCTGATGACGTTACTGGTGCGCGGTATAGACCAGACATTCCTACCTGACCCTCCGTTTTAGGCGCGGCATCCCTACCTGATGCTCCGTTGTTGGCCTGGCACCCCTACCCGATATGCTAGGGTAGTACCGCTACCCCCACCGGTACTCTGCGGTAGTATTGGTACACCCACCGGTACTCCAGGGTAGTACCTGAACCCTTACTGGTTCGCTGGGGTACACCTGCTGACCTTATGGGCGTGCTCTGTAGACCAGACATTCCTACCTGACCCTCCAGGCTAGGCCCGGTATCCCTACCTGATGCTCTGCGGTAGGCCTGGCCCCCTACCCGACAATCTCGGGTTGTATCGGTACACACAGAGGTACTCCGTGGTAATATTGCTATACCCACCGGTACTCCTGGATTGTACCGGAACCGTTACTGGTGCGCCGGGGTACAACTGCTGACCCTATGGGCTCGCCGCTTTACGCCCACCCTTCCTACCTGACCCTCCGGGGTAGGCCTGGTATACCTACCAAATGTTTCGAGGTAGAACCGGTTCCCCCACCGGTACTCTGGGGTTGGAACGGAACCCTTTGTGATGCGCCAGAGAACACCAGCTTTCCCTTCGTGCGCGCTGGACTAGACCCGGCCTCCCTACCGGACCCCACAGGTTAGACCCGCTATCCCTACCTGATGCTCCGCATTAGGCTTGGCACCCATACCTGATGTTCTGGGGTAGGAGCGGTACCCCCACCGTTACTCTGCGGTAGTATCGGTACACCCACCGGTATTCCGGGGTAGTACGTGAACCCTTACTGGTTCACTGGGGTACACCTGATGACGTTACTGGCGCGCGGTATAGAACAGACATTCCTACCTGACCCTCCGTTTTAGGCCCGGTATCCCTACCTGATGCTCCGTTGTTGGCCTGGCACCCCTACCCGATATGCTGGGGTAGTACCGCAACCCCCACCGGTACTCTGCGGTAGTATTGGTACACCCACCGGTACTCCAGGGCAGTACCTGAACACTTACTGGTTCGCTGGGGTACACCTGCTGACCTTACGGGCGTGCTCTGTAGACCAGACATTCCTACCTGACCCTCCAGGCTAGGCCCGGTATCCCTACCTGATGCTCTGCGGTAGGCCTGGCCCCCTACCCGACAATCTGGGGTAGTACCGGTACACCCAGAGGTACTCCGCGGTAATTTTGCTATACCCACCGGTACTCCTGGATTGTACCGGAACCCATACTAGTGCGCCGGGGTACAACTGCTGACCCTATGGGCTCGCCGCTTTACGCCCACCCTTCCTACCTGACCCTCCGGGGTAGGCCTGGTATACCTACCAAATGTTTCGAGGTAGAACCGGTTCCCCCACCGGTACTCTGGGGTTGGAACGGAACCCTTTGTGATGCGCCAGAGAACACCAGCTGTCCCTTCGTGCGCGCTGGACTAGACCCGGCCTCCCTAACGGACCCCACAGGTTAGACCGAGTATCCCTACCTGATGCTCCGCATTAGGCTTGGCACCCATACCCGATGTTCAGGGGTAGTAGCGGTACCCCCACCGTTACTCTGCGGTAGTATCGGTACACCCACCGGTACTCCGGGGTAGTACGTGAATCCTTACTGGATCACTGGGGTACACCTGATGACATTTCCGACACGCGGTATAGAACAGACATTCTTCCTGACCCTCCGTGTTAGTCCCGGTATCCCTACCTGATGCTCCGTTGTTGGCCTGGCACCCCTACCCGATATGCTGGGGTAGTACTGGTACCCCCACCGGTACTCTGCGGTAGTATTGGTACACCCACCGGTACTCCAGGGTAGTACCTGAACCCTTACTGGTTCGCTGGGGTACACCTGCTGACCTTACGGGCGTGCTCTGTAGACAAGACATTCCTACCTGACCCTCCAGGCTAGGCCCGGTATCCCTACCTGATGCTCTGCGGTAGGCCTGGCCCCCTACCCGACAATCTGGGGTAGTACCGGTACACCCACCGGTATTCCGCGGTAGTTTTGTTGTACCCACCGGTACTCCTGGATTGTACCGGAACCCTTACTGGTGCGCCGGGGTACACCTGCTGACCCTAAGGGCTCGCCGCTTTACGCCCACCCTTCCTACCTGACCCTCCGGTGTAGGCCTGGTATACCTACCCGATGTTTCGAGGTAGAACTGGTTTCCCCACCGGTACTCTGGGTTTGGAACGGAACCCTTTGTGATGCGCCAGAGAACACCAGCTGTCCCTTCGTGCGCGCTGGACTAGACCCGGCCTCCCTACCGGACCCCACAGGTTAGACCCGCTATCCCTACCTGATGCTCCGCATTAGGCTTGGCACCCATACCCGATGTTCTGGGGTAGTAGCGGTACCCCCACCGTTACTCTGCGGTAGTATCGGTACACCCACCGGTATTCCAGGGCAGTACCTGAACACTTACTGGTTCGCTGGGGTACACCTGCTGACCTTACGGGCGTGCTGTGTACACCAGACATTCCTACCTGACCCTCCAGGCTAGGCCCGGTATCCCTAATTGATGCTCTGCGGTAGGCCTGGCCCTCTACCCGATAATCTGGGGTAGTACCGGTACACCCACCGGTACTCCGCGGTAGTTTTGCTATACCCACCAGTACTCCTGGATTGTACCGGAACCCTTACTGGTGCGCCGGGGTACACCTGCTGACCTACGGGCACACTGCTTTGGACCCACGCTTCCTACCTGACCCTCCGGGGTAGGCCTGGTATACCTACCCGATGTTTCGAGGTAGAACCGGTTCCCCCACCGGTACTCTGGGCTTCGAACGGAACCCTTTGTGATGCGCCAGAGAACACCAGATGTCCCTTCGTGCGCGCTGGACTAGACCCGGCCTCCCTACTGGACCCCACAGGTTAGACCCGCTATCCCTACCTGATGCTCCGCATTAGGATTGGCACCCATACCCGATGTTCTGGGGTACTAGCAGTACCACCACCGTTACTCTGCGGTAGTATCAGTATACCCACCGGTACTCCGGGGTAGTACGTGAACCCTAACTGGTTCACTGGGGTACACCTGCTGACGTTAATGGCGCGCGGTGTAGACCAGACATTCCTACCTGACCCTCCGTGTTAGGCCCGGTATCCCTACCTGATGCTCCGTTGTTGGCCTGGCACCCCTACCCGATATGCTGGGGTAGTACCGGTACCCCCACCGTTACTCTGCGGTAGTATTGGTACACCCACCGGTACTCCAGGGTAGTACCTGAACCCTTACTGGTTCCCTGGGGTACAACTGCTGACCTTACGGGCGTGCTCTGTAGACCAGACATTCCTACCTGACCCTCCAGGCTAGGCCCGGTATCCCTACCTGATGCTCTGCGGTAGGCCTGGCCCCCTACCCGACAATCTGGGGTAGTACCGGTACACCCACAGGTACTCCGCGGTACTTTTGCTATACCCAACTGTATTCCTGGATTGTACCGGAGCCCTTACTGGTGCGCCGGGGTACACCTGCTGACCCTACGGGCGCGCCGCTTTACGCCCACCCTTCCTACCTGACACGCCGGGGTAGGCCTGGTATACCTACCCGATGTTTCGAGGTAGAACCGGTTCCCCCACCAGTACTCTGGGGTTGGAACAGAACCCTTAGTGATGCGCCAGAGAACACCAGCTGTCCCTTCGTGCGCGCTGGACTAGACCCGGCCTCCCTACTGGACCCCACAGGTTAGACCCGCTATCCCTACCTGATGCTCCGCATTAGGCTTGGCACCCATACCCGATGTTCTGGGGTACTAGCGGTACCCCCACCGTTACTCTGCGGTAGTATCGGTACACCCACCGGTACTCCGGGGTAGTACTTGCACCCTTACTGGTTCACTGGGTACACCTGCTGATGTTACTGGCGCGCGGTGTAGACCAGACATTCCTACCTGACCCTCCGTGTTAGTCCCGGTATCCCTACCTGATGCTCCGTTGTTGGCCTGGCACCCCTACCCGATATGCTGGGGTATTACCTGTAGCCCCACCGGTACTCTGCGGTAGTATTGGTACACCCACCGGTATTCCAGGGCAGTACCTGAACACTTACTGGTTCGCTGGGGTACACCTGCTGACCTTACGGGCGTGCTGTGTACACCAGACATTCCTACCTGACCCTCCAGGCTAGGCCCGGTATCCCTAATTGATGCTCTGCGGTAGGCCTGGCCCTCTACCCGATAATCTGGGGTAGTACCGGTACACCCACCGGTACTCCGCGGTAGTTTTGCTATACCCACCAGTACTCCTGGATTGTACCGGAACCCTTACTGGTGCGCCGGGGTACACCTGCTGACCTACGGGCACACTGCTTTGGACCCACGCTTCCTACCTGACCCTCCGGGGTAGGCCTGGTATACCTACCCGATGTTTCGAGGTAGAACCGGTTCCCCCACCGGTACTCTGGGCTTCGAACGGAACCCTTTGTGATGCGCCAGAGAACACCAGATGTCCCTTCGTGCGCGCTGGACTAGACCCGGCCTCCCTACCGGACCCCACATGTTAGGCCCGGTATCCCTACCTGATGCTCCGCATTAGGCTTGGCACCCATACCCGATGTTCTGGGGTAGTAGCGGTACCCCCATCGTTACTTTGAGGTAGTATCGGTACACCCACCGGTACTCTGGGGTAGTACGTGAACCCTAACTGGTTGACTGGGGTACACCTGCTGATAGTTACTGTCGCGTGGTGTAGACCACACATTCCTACCTGACCCTCCAGGCTAGGCCCGGTATCCCTACCTGACGCTCCGTTATTGGCCTGGCACCCCTACCCGACAATCTGGGGTAGTACCGGTACACCCACAGCTACTCCGCGGTAATTTTGCTGTACCCACCGGTACTCCTGGATTGTACCGGAACCCTTACTGGTGCGCAGGGGTACATCTGCTGACCCTATGGGCTCGCCGCTTTACGCCCACCCTTCCTACCTGACCCGCCGGGGTAGGCCTGGTATACCTACCCGATGTTTCGATGTAGAACCGGTTCCCCCACCGGTACTCTGGGGTTGGAACGGAACCCTTAGTGATGCGCCAGAGAACACCAGCTGTCCCTTCATGCGCGCTGCACTAGACCCGGCCTCCCTACCGGACCCCACAGGTTACACCCGCTATCCCTACCTGATGCTCCGCATTAGGCTTGGCACCCATACCCGATGTTCTGGGGTAGTAGCGGTACCCCCACCGTTACTCAGCGGTAGTATCGGTACACCCACCGGTACTCCGGGGTAGTACGTGAACCCTTACTGGTTCACTGGGGTACACCTGATGACGTTACGGGCACGCGGTATAGACCAGACATTCCTACCTAACCCTCCGTGTTAGTCCAGGTATCCCTACCTGATGCTCCGTTGTTGGCCTGGCACCCCTACCCGATATGCTGGGGTAGTACCGGTACCCCCACCGGTACTCTGCGGTAATATTGGTACACCCACCGGTACTCCAGGGTAGTACCTGAACGCTCACTGGTTCGCTGGGGTACACCTGCTGACCTTACGGGCGTGCTCTGTAGACCAGACATTCCTACCTGACCCTCCAGGCTAGGCCCGGTATCCCTACCTGATGCTCTGCGGTAGGCCTGGCCCCCTACCCGACAATCTGGGGTAGTACCGGTACACCCAGATGTACTCGGCGGTAATTTTGCTATACCCACCGGTACTCCTGGATTGTACCGGAACCCTTACTGGTGCGCCGGGGTACACCTGCTGACCCTACGGGCACACTGCTTTGGACCCACCCTTCCTACCTGACCCTCCGGGGTAGGACTGGTATACCTACCCGATGTTTCGAGGTAGAACCGGTTCCCCCACCGGTACTCTGGGTTTGGAACGGAAACCTTTGTGATGCGCCAGAGAACACCAGCTGTCCCTTCGTGCGCGCTGGACTAGACCCGGCCTCCCTACCGGACCCCACAGGTTAGACCCGCTATCCCTACCTGATGCTCCGCATTAGGCTTGGCACCCATACCCGATCTTCTGGGGTAGTAGCGGTACCCCCACCGTTACTCTGCGGTAGTATCGGTACACCCACCGGTACTCCGGGGTAGTACGTGAACACTTCCTGGTTCACTGGGGTACACCTGCTGACGTTAATGCCGCGCGGTGTGGACCAGACATTCCTACCTGACCCTCTGTGTTAGTCCCGGCATCCCTACCTGATGCTCCGTTGTTGGCCTGGCACCCCTACCCGATATGCTGGGGTAGTACCGGTACCCCCACCGGAACTCTGCGGTAGTATTGGTACACCCACCGGTACTCCAGGGCAGTACCTGAACACTTACTGGTTCGCTGGGGTACACCTGCGGACCTTACGGGCGTGCTGTGTAGACCAGACATTCCTACCTGACCCTCCAGGCTAGGCCCGGTATCCCTACCTGATGCTCTGCGGTAGGCCTGGCCCCCTACCCGACAATCTGGGGTAGTACCGGTACACCCACCGGTACTCCGCGGTTGTTTTGCTATACCCACCGGTTCTCCTGGATTGTACCGGAACCCTTACTGGTGCGCCGGGGTACACCAGCTGACCCTACGGGCGCGCCGCTTTACACCCACCCTTCCTACCTGACCCGCCGGGGTAGGCCTGGTATACCTACCCGATGTTTCGAGGTAGAACCGGTTCCCCCACCGGTACTCTGGGTTTAGAACGGAACCCTTTGTGATGCGCCAGAGAACACCAGCTGTCCCTTCGTGCGCGCTGGACTAGACCCGGCCTCCCAACCGGACCCCACATGTTACACCCGGTATCCCTACCTGATGCTCCGTATTAGGCTTGGCACCCATACCCGATGTTCTGGGGTAGTAGCGGTACCCCCACCGTTACTCTGCGGTAGTATCGGTACACCCACCGGTACTCCGGGGTAGTACGTGAACCCTTACTGGTTCACTGGGGTACACCTGCTGACGTTACTGGCGCGCGGTGTAGACCAGACATTCCTACCTTACCCTCCATTTTAGGCCCGGCATCCCTACCTGATGCTCCGTTGTTGGCCTGGCACCCCTACCCGATATGCTGGGGTAGTACCGGTACCCCCACCGGTACTCTGCGGTAGTATTGGTACACCCACCGGTACTCCAGGGTAGTACCTGAACTCTTACTGGTTCGCTGGGGTACACCTGCTGACCTTACGGGCGTGCTGTGTAGACCAGACATTCCTACCTGACCCTCCAGGCTAGACCCGGTATCCCTACCTGATGCTCTGCGGTAGGCCTGGCCCCCTACCCGACAATCTGGGGTAGTACCGCTAAACCCACAGGTACTCCGCGGTAATTTTGCTATACCCACCGGTACTCCTGGATTGTACTGGAACCCTTACTGGTGCGCCGGGGTACACCTGCTGACCCTACGGGCGCGCCGATTTACGCCCACCCTTCTTACCTGACCCGCCGGGGTAGGCCTGGTATACCTACCCGATGTTTCCAGGGAGAACCGGTTCCCCCACCGTACTCTGGGCTTGGAAGGGAAACCTTTGTGATGCGCCAGAGAACACCAGCTGTCCCTTCGTGCGCGCTGGACTAGAACCGGCCTCCCTACCGGACCCCACAGGTTAGACCCGCTATCCCTACCTGATGCTCCGCATTAGGCTTGGCACCCATACCCGATGTTCTGGGGTAGTAGCGGTACCTCCACCGTTACTCTGCGGTAGTATCGGTACACCCACCGGTACTCCGGGGTAGTACTTGAACCCTTACTGGTTCACTGGGGTACACCTGATGACGTTACGGGCACGAGGTATAGACCAGACATTCCTACCTGACCCTCCGTGTTAGTCCCGGTATCCCTACCTGATGCTCCGTTGTTGGCCTGGCACCCCTACCCGATATGCTGGGGTAGTACTGGTACCCCCACCGGTACTCTGCGGTAGTATTGGTACACCCACCGGTACTCCAGGGTAGTACCTGAACCCTTACTGGTTCGCTGGGGTACACCTGCTGACCTTACGGGTGTGCTCTGTAGAACAAACATTCCTACCTGACCCTCCAGGCTAGGCCCTGTATCCCTACCTGATGCTCTGCGGTAGGCCTGGCCCCCTACCCGATAATCTGGGGTAGTACCGGTACACACAGAGGTACTCCCCGGTACTTTTGCTATACACACCAGTACTCCTGGATTGTACCGGAACCCTTACTGGTGCGCCGGGGTACACCTGCTGACCCTATGGGCGCGCCGATTTACGGCCACCCTTCCTACCTGACCCGCCGGGGTAGGCCTGGTATACCTACCCGATGTTTCGAGGTAGAACCGGTTCCCCCACCGGTACTCTGGGGTTGGAATGGAACCTTTTGTGATGCGCCAGAGAACACCAGCTGTCCCTTCGTGAGCGCTGGACTAGACCCGGCCTCCCTACCGGTCCCCACATGTTACACCCGGTATCCCTACCTTGATGCTCCGCATTAGGCTTGGCACCCATACCCGATGTTCTGGGGTAGTAGCGGTACCCCCACCGTTACTCTGCGGTAGTATCGGTACACCCACCGGTACTCCGGGGTAGTACGTGAACCCTTACTGGTTCACTGGGGTACACCTGCTGACCTTACGGGCACTCGGTATAGACCAGATATTCCTACCTGACCCTCCGTGTTAGTCCCGGTATCCCTACCTGATGCTCCGTTGTTGGCCTGGCACCCCTACCCGATATGCTGGGGTAGTACCGGTACCCCCACCGGTACTCTGCGGTAGTATTGTTACACCCACCGGTACTCCAGGGTAGTACCTGAACCCTTACTGGTTCGCTGGGGTACACCTGCTGACCTTACGGGCGTGCTGTGTAGAGCAGACATTCCTACCTGACCCTCCAGGCTAGGCCCGGTATCCCTACCTGATGCTCTGCGGTAGGCCTGGCCCCCTACCCGACAATCTGGGGTAGTACCGGTACACCCACAGGTACTCCGCGGTACTTTTGCTATACCCACCGGTACTCCTGGATTTTACCGGAACCCTTACTGGTGCGCCGGGGTACACCTGCTGACCCTACGGGCGCGCCGATTTACGCCCACCCTTCTTACCTGACCCGCCGGGGTAGGCCTGGTATACCTACCCGATGTTTCCAGGTAGAACCGGTTCCCCCACCGTACTCTGGGGTTGGAACGGAACCCTTTGTGATGCGCCAGAGAACACCAGCTGTCCCTTCGTGCGCGCTGGACTAGAACCGGCCTCCCTACCGGACCCCACAGGTTAGGCCCGGTATCCCTACCTGATGCTCCGCATTAGGCTTGGCACCCATACCCGATGTTCTGGGGTAGTAGCGGTACCCCCACCGTTACTCTGCGGTAGTATCGGTACACCCACCGGTACTCCGGGGTAGTACTTGAACCCTTACTGGTTCACTGGGGTACACCTGATGACGTTACGGGCACGAGGTATAGACCAGACATTCCTACCTGACCCTCCGTGTTAGTCCCGGTATCCCTACCTGATGCTCCGTTGTTGGCCTGGCACCCCTACCCGATATGCTGGGGTAGTACTGGTACCCCCACCGGTACTCTGCGGTAGTATTGGTACACCCACCGGTACTCCAGGGTAGTACCTGAACCCTTACTGGTTCGCTGGGGTACACCTGCTGACCTTACGGGCGTGCTCTGTAGAACAAACATTCCTACCTGACCCTCCAGGCTAGGCCCTGTATCCCTACCTGATGCTCTGCGGTAGGCCTGGCCCCCTACCCGATAATCTGGGGTAGTACCGGTACACACAGAGGTACTCCCCGGTACTTTTGCTATACACACCAGTACTCCTGGATTGTACCGGAACCCTTACTGGTGCGCCGGGGTACACCTGCTGACCCTATGGGCGCGCCGATTTACGGCCACCCTTCCTACCTGACCCGCCGGGGTAGGCCTGGTATACCTACCCGATGTTTCGAGGTAGAACCGGTTCCCCCACCGGTACTCTGGGGTTGGAACGGAACCCTTTGTGATGCGCCAGAGAACACCAGCTGTCCCTTCGTGCGCGCTGGACTAGACCCGGCCTCCCTACCGGACCCCACAGGTTAGACCCGCTATCCCTACCTGATGCTCCGCATTAGGCTTGGCACCCATACCCGATGTTCTGGGGTAGTAGCGGTACCCCCACCGTTACTCTGCGGTAGTATCGGTACACCCACCGGTACTCTGGTGTAGTACGTGAACCCTTACTGGTTCACTGGGGTACACCTGATGACGTTACGGGCACGCGGTATAGACCAGACATTCCTACCTCACCCTCCGTGTTAGTCCCGGTATCCCTACCTGATGCTCCGTTGTTGGCCTGGTACCCCTACCCGATATGCTGGGGTAGTACCGGTACCCCCACCGGTACTCTGCGGTAGTATTGGTACACCCACCGGTACTCCGGGGTAGTACGTGAACCCTTACTGGTTCACTGGGGTACACCTGATGACGTTACTTGTGCGCGGTGTAGACCAGATATTCCTACCTGAAACTCCGTTTTAGGCCCGGCATCCCTACCTGATGCTCCGTTGTTGGCCTGGCACCCCTACCCGATATGCTGGGGTAGTACCGGTACCCCCACCGGTACTCTGCGGTAGTATTAGTACACCCACAGGTCCTCCAGGGTAGTACCTGAACCCTTACTGGTTCGCTGGGGTACACCTGCTGACCTTACGGGCGTGCTCTGTAGACCAGACATTCCTACCTGACCCTCCAGGCTAGGCCCGGTATCCCTACCTGATGCTCTGCGGTAGGCCTGGCCCCCTACCCGACAATCTGGGGTAGTACCGGTACACCCACCGGTACTCCGCGGTTGTTTTGTTATACCCACCGGTACTCCTGGATTGTACCGGAACCCTTACTGGTGCGCCGGGGTACACCTGCTGACCCTACGGGCGCGCCGATTTACACCCACCCTTCCTACTTGACCCGCCGGGGTAGGCCTGGTATACCTACCCGATGTTTCGAGGTAGAACCGGTTCCCCCACCGGTACTCTGGGTTTGGAATGGAACCCTTTGTGATGCGCCAGAGAACACCAGCTGTCCCTTCGTGCGCGCTGGACTAGACCCGGCCTCCCTACCGGACCCCACATGTTTCACCCGGTATCCTTACCTGATGCTCCGCATTAGGCTTGGCACCCATACCCGATGTTCTGGGGTAGTAGCGGTACCCCCACCGTTACTCAGCGGTAGTATCGGTACACCCTCCGGTACTCCGGGGTAGTACGTGAACCCCTACTGGTTCACTGGGGTACACCTGCTGATGTTACTGGCGCGCGGTGTAGACCAGACATTCCTACCTGACCCTCCGTTTTAGGCCCGGTAGCCCTACCTGATGCTCCGTTGGTGGCCTGGCACCCCTACCCGATATGCTGGGGTAGTACCGCTACCCACACTGGTACTCTGCGGTAGTATTGGTACACCCACCAGTACTTCAGGGCAGTACCTGAACACTTACTGGTTCGCTGGGGTACACCTGCTAACCTTACGGGCGTCCTCTGTACACCAGACATTCCTACCTGACCCTCCAGGCTAGGCCCGGTATCCCTACCTGATGCTCTGCGGTAGGCCTGGCCCCCTACCCGACAATCTGGGGTAGTACCGGTACACCCACCGGTACTCCGCGGTACTTTTGCTATACCCACCGGTACTCCTGGATTGTACCGGAACACTTACTGGTGCGCCGGGGTACACCTGCTGACCCTATGGGCTCGCCGCTTTATGCCCACCCTTCCTACCTGACCCGCCGGGGTAGGCCTGGTATACCTACCCGATGTTTCGAGGTAGAACCGGTTCCCCCACCGGTACTCTGGGGTTGGAACGGAACACTTTGTGATGCGCCAGAGAACACCAGCTGTCCCTTCGTGCGCGCTGGACTAGACACGGCCTCCCTACCGGTCCCCACATGTTACACCCGGTATCCCTACCTGATGCTCCGCATTAGGCTTGGCACCCCTACCCGATATGCTGGGGTAGTACCGGTACCCCCACCGGTACTCTGCGGTAGTATTGGTACACCCACCGGTACTCCAGGGTAGTACCTGAACCCTTACTGGTTCGCTGGGGTACACCTGCTGACCTTACGGGCGTGCTCTGTAGACCAGACATTCCTACCTGACCCTCCAGGCTAGGCCCGGTATCCCTACCTGATGCTCTGCGTTAGGCCTGGCCCCCTACCCAACAATCTGGGGTAGTACCGGTACACCCAGAGGTACTCCGCGGTAATTTTGCTATACCCACCGGTACTCCTGGATTTTACCGGAACCCTTACTGGTGCGCCGGGGTACACCTGCTGACCCTACGGGCACACTGCTTTGGACCCACCCTTCCTACCTGACCCTCCGGGGTAGGCCTGGTATACCTACCCGATGTTTCGAGGTAGAACCGGTTCCCCCACCGGTACTCTGG
The DNA here is from genome assembly GCF_929443795.1 of Astur gentilis. Lineage (NCBI taxonomy): Eukaryota > Metazoa > Chordata > Aves > Accipitriformes > Accipitridae > Astur > Astur gentilis. Next base: position 3,790,182 of record NW_026060858.1, read on the forward strand.
GCTTGGAACGGAAACCTTTGTGATGCGCCAGAGAACACCAGCTGTCCCTTCGTACGCGCTGGACTAGAACCGGCCTCCCTACCGGACCCCACAGGTTAGACCCGCTATACCTACCTGATGCTCCGCATTAGGCTTGGCACCCATACCCGATGTTCTGGGGTAGTAGCGGTACCCCCACCGTTACTCTGCGGTAGTATCGGGACACCCACCGGTACTCCGGGGTAGTACGTGAACCCTTACTGGTTCACTGGGGTACACCTGCTGACGTTACGGGCACGCGGTATAGACCAGACATTCCTACCTGACCCTCCGTGTTAGTCCCGGTATCCCTACCTGATGCTCCGTTGTTGGCCTGGCACCCCTACCCGATATGCTGGGGTAGTACCGGTACCCCCACCGGTACTCTGCGGTAGTATTGGTACACCCACCGGTACTCCAGGGTAGTACCTGAACCCTTACTGGTTCGCTGGGGTACACCTGCTGACCTTACGGGCGTGCTGTGTAGACCAGACATTCCTACCTGACCCTCCAGGCTAGGCCCGGTATCCCTACCTGATCCTCTGCGGTAGGCCTGGCCCCCTACCCGACAATCTGGGGTAGTACCGGTACACCCACAGGTACTCCGCGGTAATTTTGCTATACCCACCGGTACTCCTGGATTGTACCGGAACCCTTACTGGTGCGCCGGGGTACACCTGCTGACCCTACGGGCACACTGCTTTGGACCCACCCTTCCTACCTGACCCGCCGGGGTAGGCCTGGTATACCTACCCGATGTTTCGAGGTAGAACCCGTTCCCCCACCGGTACTCTGGGTTTGGAACGGAACCCTTTGTGATGCGCCAGAGAACACCAGCTGTCGTTTCGTGCGCGCTGGACTAGACCCGGCCTCCCTACCGGACCCCACAGGTTAGACCCGATATCCCTACCTGATGCTTCGCATTAGGCTTGGCACCCATACCCGATGTTCTGGGGTAGTAGCGGTACCCCCACCGTTACTCTGCGGTAGTATCAGTACAACCACCGGTACTCCGGGGTAGTACGTGAACACTTACTGGTTCACTGGGGTACACCTGCTGACGTTACTGGCGCGCGGTGTAGACCAGACATTCCTACCTGACCCTCCGTGTTAGGCCCGGTATCCCTACCTGATGCTCCGTTGTTGGCCTGGCACCCCTACCCGATATGCTGGGGTAGTACCGGTACCCCCACCGGTACTCTGCGGTAGTATTAGTACACCCACCGGTACTCCAGGGTAGTACCTGAACCCTTACTGGTTCGCTGGGGTACACCTGCTGACCCTACGGGCGCGCCGCTTTACACCCACCCTTCCTACCTGACCCGCCGGGGTAGGCCTGGTATACCTACCCGATGTTTCGAGGTAGAACCGGTTCCCCCACCGGTACTCTGGGTTTGGAATGGAACACTTTGTGATGCGCCAGAGAACACCAGCTGTCCCTTCGTGCGCGCTGGACTAGACCCGGCCTCCTTACCGGTCCCCACATGTTACACCCGGTATCCCTACCTGATGCTCCGCATTAGGCTTGGCACCACTACCCGATATGCTGGGGTAGTACCGGTACCTCCACCGGTACTCTGCGGTAGTATTGGTACACCCACCGTTTCTTCAGGGCAGTACCTGAACCCTTACTGGTTCGCTGGGGTACACCTGCTGACCTTACGGGCGTGCTCTGTAGACCAGACATTCCTACCTGACCCTGCAGGCTAGGCCCGGTATCCCTACCTGATGCTCTGCGGTAGGCCTGGCCCCCTACACGACAATCTGGGGTAGTACCGGTACACCCACAGGTACTCCGCGGTAATTTTGCTATACCCACCGGTACTCCTGGATTGTACCGGAACCCTTACTGGTGCGCCGGGGTACAACTGCTGACCCTATGGGCTCGCCGCTTTACGCCCACCCTTCCTACCTGACCCTCCGGGGTAGGCCTGGTATACCTACCAAATGTTTCGAGGTAGAACCGGTTCCCCCACCGGTACTCTGGGGTTGGAACGGAATCCTTTGTGATGCGCCAGAGAACACCAGCTGTCCCTTCGTGCGCGCTGGACTAGACCCGGCCTCCCTACCGGACCCCACAGGTTAGACCCGCTATCCCTACCTGGTGCTCCGCATTAGGCTTGGCACCCATACCCGATGTTCTGGGGTAGTAGCGGTACCCTCACCGTTACTCTGTGGTAGTATCGGTACAACCACCGGTACTCCGGGGTAGTACGTGAACCCTTACTGGTTCACTGGGGTACACCTGATGACGTTACTGGCGCGCGGTGTAGACCAGACATTCCTACCTGACCCTCCGTGTTAGTCCCGGTATCCCTACCTGATGCTCCGTTGGTGGCCTGGCACCCCTACCCGATATGCTGGGGTAGTACCGGTACCCCCACCGGTACTCTGCGGTAGTATTGGTACACCCACCGGTACTCCAGGGCAGTACCTGAACACTTACTGGTTCGCTGGGGTACACCTGCTGAACTTACGGGCGTGCTCTGTAGACCAGACATTCCTACCTGACCCTCCAGGCTAGGCCCGGTATCCCTACCTGATGCTCTGCGGTAGGCCTGGCCCCCTACCCGACAATCTGGGGTAGTACCGGTACACCCAGAGGTAGTCCGTGGTAATATTGCTATACCCACCGGTACTCCTGGATTGTACCGGAACCCTTACTGGTGCGCAGGGGTACAACTGCTGACCCTATGGGCTCGCCGCTTTACGCCCACCCTTCCTACCTGACCCTCCGGGGTAGGCCTGGTATACCTACCCGATGTTTTGAGGTAGAACCGGTTCCCCCACCGGTACTCTGGGTTTGGAACGGAACCCTTTGTGATGCGCCAGAGAACACCAGCTGTCCCTTCGTGCGCGCTGGACTAGACCCGGCCTCCCTACCGGACCCCACAGGTTAGACCCGCTATCCCTACCTGATGCTCCGCATTAGGCTTGGCACCCATACCCGATGTTCTGGGGTAGTAGCGGTACCCCCACCGTTACTCTGCGGTAGTATCGGTACACCCACCGGTACTCCGGGGTAGTACGTGAACCCTTACTGGTTCACTGGGGTACACCTGATGACGTTACTGGCGCGCGGTGTAGACCAGACATTCCTACCTGACCCTCCGTGTTAGGCCCGGTATCCCTACCTGATGCTCCGTTGTTGGCCTGGCACCCCTACCCGATATGCTGGGGTGGTACCGGTACCCCCACCGGTACTCTGAGGTAGTATTGGTACACCCACCGGTACTCCGGGGTAGTACGTGAACACTTACTGGTTCACTGGGGTACACCTGATGACGTTACTTGTGCGCGGTGTAGACCAGACATTCTTACCTGAAACTCCGTTTTAGGCCCGGCATCCCTTCCTGATGCTCCGTTGTTGGCCTGGCACCCCTACCCGATATGCTGGGGTGGTACCGGTACCCCCACCGGTACTCTGCGATAGTATTGGTACACCCACCGGTACTCCAGGGTAGTACCTGAACCCTTACTGGTTCGCTGGGGTACACCTGCTGACCTTACGGGCGTGCTCTGTAGACCAGACATTCCTACCTGACCCTCCAGGCTAGGCCCGGTATCCCTACCTGATGCTCTGCGGTAGGCCTGGCCCCCTACCCGACAATCTGGGGTAGTACAGGTACACCCACCGGTACTCCGCAGTAGTTTTGCTATACCCACCGGTACTCCTGGATTGTACCGGAACCCATACTAGTGCGCCGGGGTACACCTGCTGACCCTATGGGCTCGCCGCTTTACGCCCACGTTTCCTACCTGACCCTCCGGGGTAGGCCTGGTATACCTACCCGATGTTTCGAGGTAGAACCGTTTCCCCACCGGTACTCTGGGTTTGGAACGGAACCCTTTGTGATGCGCCAGAGAACACCAGCTGTCCCTTCGTGCGCGCTGGACTAGACCCGGCGTCCCTAATGGAACCCACAGGTTAGACTCTGTATCCCTACCTGATGCTCCGCATTAGGCTTGGCACCCATACCCGATGTTCTGGGGTAGTAGCGATACCCCCACCGTTACTCTGCGGTAGTATCGGTACACCCACCGGTACTCCGGGGTAGTACGTGAACCCTTACTGGTTCACTGGGGTACACCTGCTGACGTTACTGGCGCGCGGTGTAGACCAGACATTCCTACCTGACCCTCCGTTTTAGGCCCGGTCTCCCTACCTGATGCTCCGTTGTTGGCCTGGCACCCCTACCCGATATGCTGGGGTAGTACCGGTACCCCCACCGGTACTCTGCGGTAGTATTGGTACACCCACCGGTACTCCAGGGTAGTACCTGAAGCCTTACTGGTTCGCTGGGGTACACCTGCTGACCTTATGGGCGTGCTCTGTAGACCAGACATTCCTACCTGACCCTCCAGGCTAGGCCCAGTATCTCTACCTGATGCTCTGCGGTAGGCCTGGCCCCCTACCCGACAATCTGGGGTTGTATCGGTACACACAGAGGTACTCCGTGGTAATATTGCTATACCCACCGGTACTCCTGGATTGTACCGGAACCCTTACTGGTGCGCCGGGGTACACCTGCTGACCCTATGGGCTTGCCGCTTTACGCCCACCCTTCCTACCTGACCCTCCGGGGTAGGCCTTGTATACCTACCCGATATTTCGAGGTAGAACCGGTTCCCCCACCGGTACTCTGGGGTTGGAACGGAACCCTTTGTGATGCGCCAGAGAGCACCAGCTGTCCCTTCGTGCGCGCTGGACTAGACGCGGCCTCCCTACCGGACCCCACAGGTTAGACCCGCTATCCCTACCTGATGCTCCGCATTAGGCTTGGCACCCATACCCGATGTTCTGGGGTACTAGCGGTACCCCCACCGTTACTCTGCGGTAGTATCGGTACACCCTCCGGTACTCCGGGGTAGTACGTGAACCCTTACTGGTTCACTGGGGTACACCTGATGACGTTACTGGCGCGCGGTGTAGACCAGACATTCCTACCTGACCCTCCATTTTAGGCCCGGTATCCCTACCTGATGCTCCGTTGGTGGCCTGGCACCCCTACCCGATATGCTGGGGTAGTACCGGTACCCCCACCGGTACTCTGCGGTAGTATTGGTACACCCACCGGTACTCCAGGGCAGTACCTGAACACTTACTGTTTCGCTGGGGTACACCTGCTGACCTTACGGGCGTGCTCTGTAGACCAGACATTCCTACCTGACCCTCCAGGCTAGGCCCGGTATCCCTACCTGATGCTCTGCGGTAGGCCTGGCCCCCTACCCGACAATCTGGGGTTGTATCGGTACACACAGAGGTACTCCGCGGTAATTTTGCTATACCCACCGGTACTCCTGGATTGTACCGGAACCCTTACTGGTGCGCCGGGGTACACCTGCTGACCCTATGGGCTCGCCGCTTTACGCCCACCCTTCCTACCTGACCCTCCGGGGTAGGCCTGGTATACCTACCCGATGTTTCGAGGTAGAACCGGTTCCCCCACCGGTACTCTGGGGTTGGAACGGAACCCTTTGTGATGCGCCAGAGAACACCAGCTGTCCCTTCGTGCGCGCTGGACTAGACCCGGCCTCCCTACCGGACCCCACAGGTTATACCCGCTATCCCTACCTGATGCTCCGCATTAGGCTTGGCACCCATACCCGATGTTCTGGGGTAGTAGCGGTACCCCCACCGTTACTCTGCCGTAGTATCGGTACACCCACCGGTACTCCGGGGTAGTACGTGAACCCTTACTGGTTCACTGGGGTACACCTGATGACGTTACGGGCACGCGGTATAAACCATACATTCCTACCTGACCCTCCGTGTTAGTCCCTGTATCCCTACCTGATGCTCCGTTGGTGGCCTGGCACCCCTACCCGATATGCTGGGGTAGTACCGGTACCCCCACCGGTACTCTGCGGTAGTATTGGTACACCCACCGGTACTCCAGGGCAGTACCTGAACACTTACTGGTTCGCTGGGGTACACCTGCTGAACTTACGGGCGTGCTCTGTAGACCAGACATTCCTACCTGACCCTCCAGGCTAGGCCCGGTATCCCTACCTGATGCTCTGCGGTAGGCCTGGCCCCCTACCCGACAATCTGGGGTAGTACCGGTACACCCAGAGGTACTCCGTGGTAATATTGCTATACCCACCGGTACTCCTGGATTGTACCGGAACCCTTACTGGTGCGCAGGGGTACAACTGCTGACCCTATGGGCTCGCCGCTTTACGCCCACCCTTCCTACCTGACCCTCCGGGGTAGGCCTGGTATACCTACCCGATGTTTTGAGGTAGAACCGGTTCCCCCACCGGTACTCTGGGTTTGGAACGGAACCCTTTGTGATGCGCCAGAGAACACCAGCTGTCCCTTCGTGCGCGCTGGACTAGACCCGGCCTCCCTACCGGATCCCACAGGTTAGACCCGCTATCCCTACCTGATGCTCCGCATTAGGCTTGGCACCCATACCCGATCTTCTGGGGTACTAGCGGTACCCCCACCGTTACTCTGCGGTAGTATCGGTACACCCTCCGGTACTCCGGGGTAGTACGTGAACCCTTACTGGTTCACTGGGGTACACCTGATGACGTTACTGGCGCGCGGTATAGACCAGACATTCCTACCTGACCCTCCGTTTTAGGCCCGGTATCCCTACCTGATGCTCCGTTGGTGGCCTGGCACCCCTACCCGATATGCTGGGGTAGTACCGCAACCCCCACCGGTACTCTGCGGTAGTATTGGTACACCCACCGGTACTCCAGGGCAGTACCTGAACCCTTACTGGTTCGCTGGGGTACACCTGCTGACCTTACGGGCCTGCTGTGTAGACCAGACATTCCTACCTGACCCTCCAGGCTAGGCCCGGTATCCCTACCTGATGCTCTGCGGTAGGCCTGGCCCCCTACCCGACAATCTGGGGTTGTATCGGTACACACAGAGGTACTCCGTGGTAATATTGCTATACCCACTGGTACTCCTGGATTGTACCGGAACCCTTACTGGTGCACCGGGGTACAACCGCTGACCCTATGGGCTCGCCGCTTTACGCCCACCCTTCCTACCTGACCCTCCGGGGTAGGCCTGGTATACCTACCAAATGTTTCGAGGTAGAACCGGTTCCCCCACCGGTACTCTGGGGTTGGAACGGAACCCTTTGTGATGCGCCAGAGAACACCAGCTGTCCCTTCGTGCGCGCTGGACTAGACGCGGCCTCCCTACCAGACCCCACAGGTTAGACCCGCTATCCCTACCTGATGCTCCGCATTAGGCTTGGCACCCATACCCGATGTTCTGGGGTAGTAGCAGTACCCCCACCGTTACTCTGTGGTAGTATCGGTACACCCACCGGTACTCCGGGGTAGTACGTGAACCCTTACTGGTTCACTGGGGTACACCTGCTGACGTTACGGGCACGCGGTATAGACCAGACATTCCTACCTGACCCTCCGTGTTAGGCCCGGTATCCCTACCTGATGCTCCGTTGTTGGCCTGGCACCCCTACCCGATATGCTGGGGTAGTACCGCTACCCCCACCGGTACTCTGCGGTAGTATTGGTACACCCACCGGTACTCCAGGGTAGTACCTGAACCCTTACTGGTTCGCTGGGGTACACCTGCTGACCTTATGGGCGTGCTCTGTAGACCAGACATTCCTACCTGACCCTCCAGGCTAGGCCCGGTATCCCTACCTGATGCTCTGCGGTAGGCCTGGCCCCCTACCCGACAATCTGGGGTAGTACAGGTACACCCACCGGTACTCCGCAGTAGTTTTGCTATACCCACCGGTACTCCTGGATTGTACCGGAACCCATACTAGTGCGCCGGGGTACACCTGCTGACCCTATGGGCTCGCCGCTTTACGCCCACGTTTCCTACCTGACCCTCCGGGGTAGGCCTGGTATACCTACCCGATGTTTCGAGGTAGAACCGTTTCCCCACCGGTACTCTGGGGTTGGAACGGAACCCTTTGTGATGCGCCAGAGAACACCAGCTGTCCCTTCGTGCGCGCTGGACTAGACCCGGCGTCCCTAATGGAACCCACAGGTTAGACTCTGTATCCCTACCTGATGCTCCGCATTAGGCTTGGCACCCATACCCGATGTTCTGGGGTAGTAGCGATACCCCCACCGTTACTCTGCGGTAGTATCGGTACACCCACCGGTACTCCGGGGTAGTACGTGAACCCTTACTGGTTCACTGGGGTACACCTGCTGACGTTACTGGCGCGCGGTGTAGACCAGACATTCCTACCTGACCCTCCGTTTTAGGCCCGGTCTCCCTACCTGATGCTCCGTTGTTGGCCTGGCACCCCTACCCGATATGCTGGGGTAGTACCGGTACCCCCACCGGTACTCTGCGGTAGTATTGGTACACCCACCGGTACTCCAGGGCAGTACCTGAACCCTTACTGGTTCGCTGGGGTACACCTGCTGAACTTACGGGCGTGCTGTGTAGACCAGACATTCCTATCTGACCCTCCAGGCTAGGCCCGGTATCCCTACCTGATGCTCTGCGGTAGGCCTGGCCCCCTACCCGACAATCTGGGGTAGTACCGGTACACCCACAGGTACTCCGCGGTAATTTTGCTATACCCACCGGTACTCCTGGATTGTACCGGAACCCTTACTGGTGCGCCGGGGTACAACTGATGACCCTATGGGCTCGCCGCTTTACGCCCACCCTTCCTACCTGACCCTCCGGGGTAGGCCTGGTATACCTACCAAATGTTTCGAGGTAGAACCGGTTCCCCCACCGGTACTCTGGGGTTGGAACGGAATCCTTTGTGATGCGCCAGAGAACACCAGCTGTCCCTTCGTGCGCGCTGGACTAGACCCGGCCTCCCTACCGGACCCCACAGGTTAGACCCGCTATCCCTACCTGGTGCTCCGCATTAGGCTTGGCACCCATACCCGATGTTCTGGGGTAGTAGCGGTACCCTCACCGTTACTCTGTGGTAGTATCGGTACAACCACCGGTACTCCGGGGTAGTACGTGAACCCTTACTGGTTCACTGGGGTACACCTGATGACGTTACTGGCGCGCGGTGTAGACCAGACATTCCTACCTGACCCTCCGTGTTAGTCCCGGTATCCCTACCTGATGCTCCGTTGGTGGCCTGGCACCCCTACCCGATATGCTGGGGTAGTACCGGTACCCCCACCGGTACTCTGCGGTAGTATTGGTACACCCACCGGTACTCCAGGGTAGTACCTGAACCCTTACTGGTTCGCTGGGGTACACCTGCTGAACTTACGGGCGTGCTCTGTAGACCAGACATTCCTACCTGACCCTCCAGGCTAGGCCCGGTATCCCTACCTGATGCTCTGCGGTAGGCCTGGCCCCCTACCCGACAATCTGGGGTAGTACCGGTACACCCAGAGGTACTCCGTGGTAATATTGCTATACCCACCGGTACTCCTGGATTGTACCGGAACCCTTACTGGTGCGCAGGGGTACAACTGCTGACCCTATGGGCTCGCCGCTTTACGCCCACCCTTCCTACCTGACCCTCCGGGGTAGGCCTGGTATACCTACCCGATGTTTTGAGGTAGAACCGGTTCCCCCACCGGTACTCTGGGTTTGGAACGGAACCCTTTGTGATGCGCCAGAGAACACCAGCTGTCCCTTCGTGCGCGCTGGACTAGACCCGGCCTCCCTACCGGATCCCACAGGTTAGACCCGCTATCCCTACCTGATGCTCCGCATTAGGCTTGGCACCCATACCCGATCTTCTGGGGTACTAGCGGTACCCCCACCGGTACTCTGCGGTAGTATCGGTACACCCACCGGTACTCCAGGGCAGTACCTGAACACTTACTGGTTCGCTGGGGTACACCTGCTGAACTTACGGGCGTGCTCTGTAGACCAGACATTCCTACCTGACCCTCCAGGCTAGGCCCGGTATCCCTACCTGATGCTCTGCGGTAGGCCTGGCCCCCTACCCGACAATCTGGGGTAGTACCGGTACACCCAGAGGTACTCCGTGGTAATATTGCTATACCCACCGGTACTCCTGGATTGTACCGGAACCCTTACTGGTGCGCAGGGGTACAACTGCTGACCCTATGGGCTCGCCGCTTTACGCCCACCCTTCCTACCTGACCCTCCGGGGTAGGCCTGGTATACCTACCCGATGTTTTGAGGTAGAACCGGTTCCCCCACCGGTACTCTGGGTTTGGAACGGAACCCTTTGTGATGCGCCAGAGAACACCAGCTGTCCCTTCGTGTGCGCTGGACTAGACCCGGCCTCCCTACCGGATCCCACAGGTTAGACCCGCTATCCCTACCTGATGCTCCGCATTAGGCTTGGCACCCATACCCGATCTTCTGGGGTACTAGCGGTACCCCCACCGTTACTCTGCGGTAGTATCGGTACACCCACCGGTACTCCGGGGTAGTACGTGAACCCTTACTGGTTCACTGGGGTACACCTGATGACGTTACTGGCGCGCGGTATAGACCAGACATTCCTACCTGACCCTCCGTTTTAGGCCCGGTATCCCTACCTGATGCTCCGTTGGTGGCCTGGCACCCCTACCCGATATGCTGGGGTAGTACCGCAACCCCCACCGGTACTCTGCGGTAGTATTGGTACACCCACCGGTACTCCAGGGCAGTACCTGAACCCTTACAGGTTCGCTGGGGTACACCTGCTGACCTTACGGGCCTGCTGTGTAGACCAGACATTCCTACCTGACCCTCCAGGCTAGGCCCGGTATCCCTACCTGATGCTCTGCGGTAGGCCTGGCCCCCTACCCGACAATCTGGGGTTGTATCGGTACACACAGAGGTACTCCGTGGTAATATTGCTATACCCACTGGTACTCCTGGATTGTACCGGAACCCTTACTGGTGCACCGGGGTACAACCGCTGACCCTATGGGCTCGCCGCTTTACGCCCACCCTTCCTACCTGACCCTCCGGGGTAGGCCTGGTATACCTACCCGATGTTTCGAGGTAGAACCGGTTCCCCCACCGGTACTCTGGGGTTGGAACGGAACCCTTTGTGATGCGCCAGAGAACACCAGCTGTCCCTTCGTGCGCGCTGGACTAGACGCGGCCTCCCTACCAGACCCCACAGGTTAGACCCGCTATCCCTACCTGATGCTCCGCATTAGGCTTGGCACCCATACCCGATGTTCTGGGGTAGTAGCAGTACCCCCACCGTTACTCTGTGGTAGTATCGGTACACCCACCGGTACTCCGGGGTAGTACGTGAACCCTTACTGGTTCACTGGGGTACACCTGCTGACGTTACGGGCACGCGGTATAGACCAGACATTCCTACCTGACCCTCCGTTTTAGGCCCGGTATCCCTACCTGATGCTCCGTTGTTGGCCTGGCACCCCTACCCGATATGCTGGGGTAGTACCGCTACCCCCACCGGTACTCTGCGGTAGTATTGGTACACCCACCGGTGCTCCAGGGTAGTACCTGAACCCTTACTGGTTCGCTGGGGTACACCTGCTGACCTTATGGGCGTGCTCTGTAGACCAGACATTCCTACCTGACCCTCCAGGCTAGGCCCGGTATCCCTAACTGATGCTCTGCGGTAGGCCTGGCCCCCTACCCGACAATCTGGGGTAGTACCGGTACACCCAGAGGTACTCCGCGGTAATTTTGCTATACCCACCGGTACTCCTGGATTGTACCGGAACCCTTACTGGTGCGCCGGGGTACACCTGCTGACCCTATGGGCTCGCCGCTTTACGCCCACCCTTCCTACCTGACCCTCCGGGGTAGGACTGGTATACCTACCCGATGTTTCGAGGTAGAACCAGTTCCCCCACCGGTACTCTGGGGTTGGAACGGAAGCCTTTGTGATGCGCCAGAGAACACCAGCTGTCCCGTCGTGCGCGCTGGACTAGACCCGGCCTCCCTACCGGACCCCACATGTTACACCCGGTATCCCTACCTGATGCTCCGCATTAGGCTTGGAACCCATAACCAATGTTCTGGGGTAGTAGCGGTACCCCCACCGTTACTCTGCCGTAGTATCGGTACACCCACCGGTACTCCGGGGTAGTACGTGAACCCTTACTGGTTCACTGGGGTACACCTGATGACGTTACGGGCACGTGGTATAAACCATACATTCCTACCTGACCCTCCGTGTTAGTCCCTGTATCCCTACCTGATGCTCCGTTGGTGGCCTGGCACCCCTACCCGATATGCTGGGGTAGTACCGGTACCCCCACCGGTACTCTGCGGTAGTATTGGTACACCCACCGGTACTCCAGGGTAGTACCTGAACCCTTACTGGTTCGCTGGGGTACACCTGCTGACCTTACGGGCGTGCTCTGTAGACCAGACATTCCTACCTGACCCTCCAGGCTAGGCCCGGTATCCCTACCTGATGCTCTGCGGTAGGCCTGGCCCCCTACCCGACAATCTGGGGTAGTACAGGTACACCCACCGGTACTCCGCAGTAGTTTTGCTATACCCACCGGTACTCCTGGATTGTACCGGAACCCATACTAGTGCGCCGGGGTACACCTGCTGACCCTATGGGCTCGCCGCTTTACGCCCACGTTTCCTACCTGACCCTCCGGGGTAGGCCTGGTATACCTACCCGATGTTTCGAGGTAGAACCGTTTCCCCACCGGTACTCTGGGGTTGGAACGGAACCCTTTGTGATGCGCCAGAGAACACCAGCTGTCCCTTCGTGCGCGCTGGACTAGACCCGGCGTCCCTAATGGAACCCACAGGTTAGACTCTGTATCCCTACCTGATGCTCCGCATTAGGCTTGGCACCCATACCCGATGTTCTGGGGTAGTAGCGATACCCCCACCGTTACTCTGCGGTAGTATCGGTACACCCACCGGTACTCCGGGGTAGTACGTGAACCCTTACTGGTTCACTGGGGTACACCTGCTGACGTTACTGGCGCGCGGTGTAGACCAGACATTCCTACCTGACCCTCCGTTTTAGGCCCGGTCTCCCTACCTGATGCTCCGTTGTTGGCCTGGCACCCCTACCCGATATGCTGGGGTAGTACCGGTACCCCCACCGGTACTCTGCGGTAGTATTGGTACACCCACCGGTACTCCAGGGCAGTACCTGAACCCTTACTGGTTCGCTGGGGTACACCTGCTGAACTTACGGGCGTGCTGTGTAGACCAGACATTCCTATCTGACCCTCCAGGCTAGGCCCGGTATCCCTACCTGATGCTCTGCGGTAGGCCTGGCCCCCTACCCGACAATCTGGGGTAGTACCGGTACACCCACAGGTACTCCGCGGTAATTTTGCTATACCCACCGGTACTCCTGGATTGTACCGGAACCCTTACTGGTGCGCCGGGGTACAACTGCTGACCCTATGGGCTCGCCGCTTTACGCCCACCCTTCCTACCTGACGCTCCGGGGTAGGCCTGGTATACCTACCAAATGTTTCGAGGTAGAACCGGTTCCCCCACCGGTACTCTGGGGTTGGAACGGAATCCTTTGTGATGCGCCAGAGAACACCAGCTGTCCCTTCGTGCGCGCTGGACTAGACCCGGCCTCCCTACCGGACCCCACAGGTTAGACCCGCTATCCCTACCTGGTGCTCCGCATTAGGCTTGGCACCCATACCCGATGTTCTGGGGTAGTAGCGGTACCCTCACCGTTACTCTGTGGTAGTATCGGTACAACCACCGGTACTCCGGGGTAGTACGTGAACCCTTACTGGTTCACTGGGGTACACCTGATGACGTTACTGGCGCGCGGTGTAGACCAGACATTCCTACCTGACCCTCCGTGTTAGTCCCGGTATCCCTACCTGATGCTCCGTTGGTGGCCTGGCACCCCTACCCGATATGCTGGGGTAGTACCGGTACCCCCACCGGTACTCTGCGGTAGTATTGGTACACCCACCGGTACTCCAGGGCAGTACCTGAACACTTACTGGTTCGCTGGGGTACACCTGCTGAACTTATGGGCGTGCTCTGTAGACCAGACATTCCTACCTGACCCTCCAGGCTAGGCCCGGTATCCCTACCTGATGCTCTGCGGTAGGCCTGGCCCCCTACCCGACAATCTGGGGTAGTACCGGTACACCCAGAGGTAGTCCGTGGTAATATTGCTATACCCACCGGTACTCCTGGATTGTACCGGAACCCTTACTGGTGCGCCGGGGTACACCTGCTGACCCTATGGGCTCGCCGCTTTACGCCCACCCTTCCTACCTGACCCTCCGGGGTAGGCCTGGTATACCTACCCGATGTTTTGAGGTAGAACCGGTTCCCCCACCGGTACTCTGGGTTTGGAACGGAACCCTTTGTGATGCGCCAGAGAACACCAGCTGTCCCTTCGTGCGCGCTGGACTAGACCCGGCCTCCCTAACGGACCCCACAGGTTAGACCCGGTATCCCTACCTGATGCTCCGCATTAGGCTTGGCACCCATACCTGATGTTCTGGGGTAGTAGCGGTACCCCCACCGTTACTCTGCGGTAGTATCGGTACACCCACCGGTATTCCGGGGTAGTACGTGAACCCTTACTGGTTCACTGGGGTACACCTGATGACGTTACTGGCGCGCGGTATAGACCAGACATTCCTACCTGACCCTCCGTTTTAGGCCCGGTATCCCTACCTGATGCTCCGTTGGTGGCCTGGCACCCCTACCCGATATGCTGGGGTAGTACCGCAACCCCCACCGGTACTCTGCGGTAGTATTGGTACACCCACCGGTACTCCAGGGCAGTACCTGAACCCTTACTGGTTCGCTGGGGTACACCTGCTGACCTTACGGGCCTGCTGTGTAGACCAGACATTCCTACCTGACCCTCCAGGCTAGGCCCGGTATCCCTACCTGATGCTCTGCGGTAGGCCTGGCCCCCTACCCGACAATCTGGGGTTGTATCGGTACACACAGAGGTACTCCGTGGTAATATTGCTATACCCACTGGTACTCCTGGATTGTACCGGAACCCTTACTGGTGCACCGGGGTACAACCGCTGACCCTATGGGCTCGCCGCTTTACGCCCACCCTTCCTACCTGACCCTCCGGGGTAGGCCTGGTATACCTACCAAATGTTTCGAGGTAGAACCGGTTCCCCCACCGGTACTCTGGGGTTGGAACGGAACCCTTTGTGATGCGCCAGAGAACACCAGCTGTCCCTTCGTGCGCGCTGGACTAGACGCGGCCTCCCTACCAGACCCCACAGGTTACACCCGGTATCCCTACCTGATGCTCCGCATTAGGCTTGGCACCCATACCCGATGTTCTGGGGTAGTAGCGGTACCCCCACCGTTACTCTGTGGTAGTATCGGTACACCCACCGGTACTCCGGGGTAGTACGTGAACCCTTACTGGTTCACTGGGGTACACCTGCTGACGTTACGGGCACGCGGTATAGACCAGACATTCCTACCTGACCCTCCGTTTTAGGCCCGGTATCCCTACCTGATGCTCCGTTGTTGGCCTGGCACCCCTACCCGATATGCTGGGGTAGTACCGCTACCCCCACCGGTACTCTGCGGTAGTATTGGTACACCCACCGGTACTCCAGGGTAGTACCTGAACCCTTACTGGTTCGCTGGGGTACACCTGCTGACCTTATGGGCGTGCTCTGTAGACCAGACATTCCTACCTGACCCTCCAGGCTAGGCCCGGTATCCCTAACTGATGCTCTGCGGTAGGCCTGGCCCCCTACCCGACAATCTGGGGTAGTACCGGTACACCCAGAGGTACTCCGCGGTAATTTTGCTATACCCACCGGTACTCCTGGATTGTACCGGAACCCTTACTGGTGCGCCGGGGTACACCTGCTGACCCTATGGGCTCGCCGCTTTACGCCCACCCTTCCTACCTGACCCTCCGGGGTAGGACTGGTATACCTACCCGATGTTTCGAGGTAGAACCAGTTCCCCCACCGGTACTCTGGGGTTGAACGGAAGCCTTTGTGATGCGCCAGAGAACACCAGCTGTCCCGTCGTGCGCGCTGGACTAGACCCGGCCTCCCTACCGGACCCCACAGGTTAGACCCGCTATCCCTACCTGGTGCTCCGCATTAGGCTTGGCACCCATACCCGATGTTCTGGGGTAGTAGCGGTACCCTCACCGTTACTCTGTGGTAGTATCGGTACAACCACCGGTACTCCGGGGTAGTACGTGAACCCTTACTGGTTCACTGGGGTACACCTGATGACGTTACTGGCGCGCGGTGTAGACCAGACATTCCTACCTGACCCTCCGTGTTAGTCCCGGTATCCCTACCTGATGCTCCGTTGGTGGCCTGGCACCCCTACCCGATATGCTGGGGTAGTACCGCTACCCCCACCGGTACTCTGCGGTAGTATTGGTACACCCACCAGTACTCCAGGGCAGTACCTGAACACTTACTGGTTCGCTGGGGTACACCTGCTGAACTTACGGGCGTGCTCTGTAGACCAGACATTCCTACCTGACCCTCCAGGCTAGGCCCGGTATCCCTACCTGATGCTCTGCGGTAGGCCTGGCCCCCTACCCGACAATCTGGGGTAGTACCGGTACACCCAGAGGTACTCCGTGGTAATATTGCTATACCCACCGGTACTCCTGGATTGTACCGGAACCCTTACTGGTGCGCAGGGGTACAACTGCTGACCCTATGGGCTCGCCGCTTTACGCCCACCCTTCCTACCTGACCCTCCGGGGTAGGCCTGGTATACCTACCCGATGTTTTGAGGTAGAACCGGTTCCCCCACCGGTACTCTGGGGTTGGAACGGAACCCTTTGTGATGCGCCAGAGAACACCAGCTGTCCCTTCGTGCGCGCTGGACTAGACCCGGCCTCCCTAACGGACCCCACAGGTTAGACCCGGTATCCCTACCTGATGCTCCGCATTAGGCTTGGCACCCATACCCGATGTTCTGGGGTAGTAGCGGTACCCCCACCGTTACTCTGTGGTAGTATCGGTACACCCACCGGTACTCCGGGGTAGTACGTGAACCCTTACTGGTTCACTGGGGTACACCTGCTGACGTTACGGGCACGCGGTATAGACCAGACATTCCTACCTGACCCTCCGTTTTAGGCCCGGTATCCCTACCTGATGCTCCGTTGTTGGCCTGGCACCCCTACCCGATATGCTGGGGTAGTACCGCTACCCCCACCGGTACTCTGCGGTAGTATTGGTACACCCACCGGTACTCCAGGGTAGTACCTGAACCCTTACTGGTTCGCTGGGGTACACCTGCTGACCTTATGGGCGTGCTCTGTAGACCAGACATTCCTACCTGACCCTCCAGGCTAGGCCCGGTATCCCTAACTGATGCTCTGCGGTAGGCCTGGCCCCCTACCCGACAATCTGGGGTAGTACCGGTACACCCAGAGGTACTCCGCGGTAATTTTGCTATACCCACCGGTACTCCTGGATTGTACCGGAACCCTTACTGGTGCGCCGGGGTACACCTGCTGACCCTATGGGCTCGCCGCTTTACGCCCACCCTTCCTACCTGACCCTCCGGGGTAGGACTGGTATACCTACCCGATGTTTCGAGGTAGAACCAGTTCCCCCACCGGTACTCTGGGGTTGAACGGAAGCCTTTGTGATGCGCCAGAGAACACCAGCTGTCCCGTCGTGCGCGCTGGACTAGACCCGGCCTCCCTACCGGACCCCACATGTTACACCCGGTATCCCTACCTGATGCTCCGCATTAGGCTTGGAACCCATACCCAATGTTCTGGGGTAGTAGCGGTACCCCCACCGTTACTCTGCGGTAGTATCGGTACACCCACCGGTACTCCGGGGTAGTACGAGAACCCTTACTGGTTCACTGGGGTACACCTGATGACGTTACGGGCACGCGGTATAAACCATACATTCCTACCTGACCCTCCGTGTTAGGCCCGGTATCCCTACCTGATGCTCCGTTGTTGGCCTGGCACCCCTACCCGATATGCTGGGGTAGTACCGGTACCCCCACCGGTACTCTGCGGTAGTATTGGTACACCCACCGGTACTCCAGGGTAGTACCTGAACCCTTACTGGTTCGCTGGGGTACACCTGCTGACCTTACGGGCGTGCTCTGTAGACCAGACATTCCTACCTGACCCTCCAGGCTAGGCCCGGTATCCCTACCTGATGGTCTGCGGTAGGCCTGGCCCCCTACCCGACAATCTGGGGTAGTACCGGTACACCCACCGGTACTCCGCGGTAGTTTTGCTATACCCACCGGTACTCCTGGATTGTACCGGAACCCTTACTGGTGCGCCGGGGTACACCTGCTGACCCTACGGTCGCGCCGCTTTACGCCCACCCTTCCTACCTGACCCGCCGGGGTAGGCCTTGTATACCTACCCGATGTTTCGAGGTAGAACCGGTTCCCCCACAGGTATTCTGGGTTTGGAACGGAACCCTTTGTGATGCGCCAGAGAACACCAGTTGTCCCTTCGTGCGCGCTGGACCTGACCCGGCCTCCCTAATGGAACCCACAGGTTAGACACGGTATCCCTACCTGATGCTCCGCATTAGGCTTGGCACCCATACCCGATGTTCTGGGGTAGTAGCGGTACCCTCACCGTTACTCTGTGGTAGTATCGGTACAACCACCGGTACTCCGGGGTAGTACGTGAACCCTTACTGGTTCACTGGGGTACACCTGATGACGTTACTGGCGCGCGGTGTAGACCAGACATTCCTACCTGACCCTCCGTGTTAGTCCCGGTATCCCTACCTGATGCTCCGTTGGTGGCCTGGCACCCCTACCCGATATGCTGGGGTAGTACCGCTACCCCCACCGGTACTCTGCGGTAGTATTGGTACACCCACCGGTACTCCAGGGCAGTACCTGAACACTTACTGGTTCGCTGGGGTACACCTGCTGAACTTACGGGCGTGCTCTGTAGACCAGACATTCCTACCTGACCCTCCAGGCTAGGCCCGGTATCCCTACCTGATGCTCTGCGGTAGGCCTGGCCCCCTACCCGACAATCTGGGGTAGTACCGGTACACCCAGAGGTACTCCGTGGTAATATTGCTATACCCACCGGTACTCCTGGATTGTACCGGAACCCTTACTGGTGCGCAGGGGTACAACTGCTGACCCTATGGGCTCGCCGCTTTACGCCCACCCTTCCTACCTGACCCTCCGGGGTAGGCCTGGTATACCTACCCGATGTTTTGAGGTAGAACCGGTTCCCCCACCGGTACTCTGGGTTTGGAACGGAACCCTTTGTGATGCGCCAGAGAACACCAGCTGTCCCTTCGTGCGCGCTGGACTAGACCCGGCCTCCCTAACGGACCCCACAGGTTAGACCCGGTATCCCTACCTGATGCTCCGCATTAGGCTTGGCACCCATACCCGATGTTCTGGGGTAGTAGCGGTACCCCCACCGTTACTCTGTGGTAGTATCGGTACACCCACCGGTACTCCGGGGTAGTACGTGAACCCTTACTGGTTCACTGGGGTACACCTGCTGACGTTACGGGCACGCGGTATAGACCAGACATTCCTACCTGACCCTCCGTTTTAGGCCCGGTATCCCTACCTGATGCTCCGTTGTTGGCCTGGCACCCCTACCCGATATGCTGGGGTAGTACCGCTACCCCCACCGGTACTCTGCGGTAGTATTGGTACACCCACCGGTACTCCAGGGTAGTACCTGAACCCTTACTGGTTCGCTGGGGTACACCTGCTGACCTTATGGGCGTGCTCTGTAGACCAGACATTCCTACCTGACCCTCCAGGCTAGGCCCGGTATCCCTAACTGATGCTCTGCGGTAGGCCTGGCCCCCTACCCGACAATCTGGGGTAGTACCGGTACACCCAGAGGTACTCCGCGGTAATTTTGCTATACCCACCGGTACTCCTGGATTGTACCGGAACCCTTACTGGTGCGCCGGGGTACACCTGCTGACCCTATGGGCTCGCCGCTTTACGCCCACCCTTCCTACCTGACCCTCCGGGGTAGGACTGGTATACCTACCCGATGTTTCGAGGTAGAACCAGTTCCCCCACCGGTACTCTGGGGTTGAACGGAAGCCTTTGTGATGCGCCAGAGAACACCAGCTGTCCCGTCGTGCGCGCTGGACTAGACCCGGCCTCCCTACCGGACCCCACATGTTACACCCGGTATCCCTACCTGATGCTCCGCATTAGGCTTGGAACCCATACCCAATGTTCTGGGGTAGTAGCGGTACCCCCACCGTTACTCTGCGGTAGTATCGGTACACCCACCGGTACTCCGGGGTAGTACGAGAACCCTTACTGGTTCACTGGGGTACACCTGATGACGTTACGGGCACGCGGTATAAACCATACATTCCTACCTGACCCTCCGTGTTAGGCCCGGTATCCCTACCTGATGCTCCGTTGTTGGCCTGGCACCCCTACCCGATATGCTGGGGTAGTACCGGTACCCCCACCGGTACTCTGCGGTAGTATTGGTACACCCACCGGTACTCCAGGGTAGTACCTGAACCCTTACTGGTTCGCTGGGGTACACCTGCTGACCTTACGGGCGTGCTCTGTAGACCAGACATTCCTACCTGACCCTCCAGGCTAGGCCCGGTATCCCTACCTGATGGTCTGCGGTAGGCCTGGCCCCCTACCCGACAATCTGGGGTAGTACCGGTACACCCACCGGTACTCCGCGGTAGTTTTGCTATACCCACCGGTACTCCTGGATTGTACCGGAACCCTTACTGGTGCGCCGGGGTACACCTGCTGACCCTACGGTCGCGCCGCTTTACGCCCACCCTTCCTACCTGACCCGCCGGGGTAGGCCTTGTATACCTACCCGATGTTTCGAGGTAGAACCGGTTCCCCCACAGGTATTCTGGGTTTGGAACGGAACCCTTTGTGATGCGCCAGAGAACACCAGTTGTCCCTTCGTGCGCGCTGGACCTGACCCGGCCTCCCTAATGGAACCCACAGGTTAGACACGGTATCCCTACCTGATGCTCCGCATTAGGCTTGGCACCCATACCCGATGTTCTGGGGTAGTAGCGGTACCCTCACCGTTACTCTGTGGTAGTATCGGTACAACCACCGGTACTCCGGGGTAGTACGTGAACCCTTACTGGTTCACTGGGGTACACCTGATGACGTTACTGGCGCGCGGTGTAGACCAGACATTCCTACCTGACCCTCCGTGTTAGTCCCGGTATCCCTACCTGATGCTCCGTTGGTGGCCTGGCACCCCTACCCGATATGCTGGGGTAGTACCGCTACCCCCACCGGTACTCTGCGGTAGTATTGGTACACCCACCGGTACTCCAGGGCAGTACCTGAACACTTACTGGTTCGCTGGGGTACACCTGCTGAACTTACGGGCGTGCTCTGTAGACCAGACATTCCTACCTGACCCTCCAGGCTAGGCCCGGTATCCCTACCTGATGCTCTGCGGTAGGCCTGGCCCCCTACCCGACAATCTGGGGTAGTACCGGTACACCCAGAGGTACTCCGTGGTAATATTGCTATACCCACCGGTACTCCTGGATTGTACCGGAACCCTTACTGGTGCGCAGGGGTACAACTGCTGACCCTATGGGCTCGCCGCTTTACGCCCACCCTTCCTACCTGACCCTCCGGGGTAGGCCTGGTATACCTACCCGATGTTTTGAGGTAGAACCGGTTCCCCCACCGGTACTCTGGGTTTGGAACGGAACCCTTTGTGATGCGCCAGAGAACACCAGCTGTCCCTTCGTGCGCGCTGGACTAGACCCGGCCTCCCTAACGGACCCCACAGGTTAGACCCGGTATCCCTACCTGATGCTCCGCATTAGGCTTGGCACCCATACCCGATGTTCTGGGGTAGTAGCGGTACCCCCACCGTTACTCTGTGGTAGTATCGGTACACCCACCGGTACTCCGGGGTAGTACGTGAACCCTTACTGGTTCACTGGGGTACACCTGCTGACGTTACGGGCACGCGGTATAGAGCAGACATTCCTACCTGACCCTCTGTTTTAGGTCCGGTATCCCTACCTGATGCTCCGTTGTTGGCCTGGCACCCCTACCCGATATGCTGGGGTAGTACCGCTACCCCCACCGGTACTCTGCGGTAGTATTGGTACACCCACCGGTACTCCAGGGTAGTACCTGAACCCTTACTGGTTCGCTGGGGTACACCTGCTGACCTTATGGGCGTGCTCTGTAGACCAGACATTCCTACCTGACCCTCCAGGCTAGGCCCGGTATCCCTAACTGATGCTCTGCGGTAGGCCTGGCCCCCTACCCGACAATCTGGGGTAGTACCGGTACACCCAGAGGTACTCCGCGGTAATTTTGCTATACCCACCGGTACTCCTGGATTGTACCGGAACCCTTACTGGTGCGCCGGGGTACACCTGCTGACCCTATGGGCTCGCCGCTTTACGCCCACCCTTCCTACCTGACCCTCCGGGGTAGGACTGGTATACCTACCCGATGTTTCGAGGTAGAACCAGTTCCCCCACCGGTACTCTGGGGTTGAACGGAAGCCTTTGTGATGCGCCAGAGAACACCAGCTGTCCCGTCGTGCGCGCTGGACTAGACGCGGCCTCCCTACCGGACCCCACAGGTTAGACCCGCTATCCCTACCTGATGCTCCGCATTAGGCTTGGCACCCATACCCGATGTTCTGGGGTAGTAGCGGTACCCCCACCGTTACTCTGCGGTAGTATCGGTACACCCACCGGTACTCCGGGGTAGTACGTGAACCCTTACTGGTTCACTGGGGTACACCTGATGACGTTACTGGTGCGCGGTATAGACCAGACATTCCTACCTGACCCTCCGTTTTAGGCCCGGTATCCCTACCTGATGCTCCGTTGGTGGCCTGGCACCCCTACCCGATATGCTGGGGTAGTACCGCTACCCCCACCGGTACTCTGCGGTAGTATTGGTACACCCACCGGTACTCCAGGGCAGTACCTGAACACTTACTGGTTCGCTGGGGTACGCCTGCTGACCTTACGGGCGTGCTCTGTAGACCAGACATTCCTACCTGACCCTCCAGGCTAGGCCCGGTATCCCTACCTGATGCTCTGCGGTAGGCCTGGCCCCCTACCCGACAATCTGGGGTTGTATCGGTACACACAGAGGTACTCCGTGGTAATATTGCTATACCCACCGGTACTCCTGGATTGTACCGGAACCCTTACTGGTGCGCCGGGGTACAACTGCTGACCCTATGGGCTCGCCGCTTTACGCCCACCCTTCCTACCTGACACTCCGGGGTAGGCCTGGTATACCTACCAAATGTTTCGAGGTAGAACCGGTTCCCCCACCGGTACTCTGGGGTTGGAACGGAACCCTTTGTGATGCGCCAGAGAACACCAGCTGTCCCTTCGTGCGCGGTGGACTAGACGCGGCCTCCCTACCGGACCCCACAGGTTACACGCGGTATCCCTACCTGATGCTCCGCATTAGGCTTGGCACCCATACCCGATGTTCTGGGGTAGTAGCGGTACCCCCACCGTTACTCTGCGGTAGTATCGGTACACCCACCGGTACTCCGGGGTAGTACGTGAACCCTTACTGGTTCACTGGGGTACACCTGCTGACGTTACGGGCGCGCGGTATAGACCAGACATTCCTACCTGACCCTCCGTGTTAGGCCCGGTATCCCTACCTGATGCTCCGTTGTTGGCCTGGCACCCCCTACCCGATATGCTGGGGTAGTACCGGTACCCCCACCGGTACTCTGCGGTAGTATTGGTACACCCACCAGTACTCCAGGGTAGTACCTGAACCCTTACTGGTTCGCTGGGGTACACCTGCTGACCTTATGGGCGTGCTCTGTAGACCAGACATTCCTACCTGACCCTCCAGGCTAGGCCCGGTATCTCTACCTGATGCTCTGCGGTAGGCCTGGCCCCCTACCCGACAATCTGGGGTTGTATCGGTACACACAGAGGTACTCCGTGGTAATATTGCTATACCCACCGGTACTCCTGGATTGTACCGGAACCGTTACTGGTGCGCCGGGGTACACCTGCTGACCCTATGGGCTCGCCGCTTTACGCCCACCCTTCCTACCTGACCCTCCAGGGTAGGCCTGGTATACCTACCCGATGTTTCGAGGTAGAACCGGTTCCCCCACCGGTACTCTGGGGTTGGAACGGAACCCTTTGTGATGCGCCAGAGAACACCAGCTGTCCCTTCGTGCGCGCTGGACTAGACGCGGCCTCCCTACCGGACCCCACAGGTTAGACCCGGTATCCCTACCTGATGCTCCGCATTAGGCTTGGCACCCATACCCGATGTTCTGGGGTAGTAGCGGTACCCCCACCGTTACTCTGCGGTAATATCGGTACACCCACCGGTACTCCGGGGTAGTACGTGAACCCTTACTGGTTCACTGGGGTACACCTGATGACGTTACTGGCGCGCGGTGTAGACCAGACATTCCTACCTGACCATCCGTGTTAGTCCCGGTATCCCTACCTGATGCTCCGTTGGTGGCCTGGCACCCCTACCCGATATGCTGGGGTAGTACCGGTACCCCCACCGGTACTCTGCGGTAGTATTGGTACACCCACCGGTACTCCAGGGCAGTACCTGAACACTTACTGGTTCGCTGGGGTACACCTGCTGAACTTACGGGCGTGCTCTGTAGACCAGACATTCCTACCTGACCCTCCAGGCTAGGCCCGGTATCCCTACCTGATGCTCTGCGGTAGGCCTGGCCCCCTACCCGACAATCTGGGGTAGTACCGGTACACCCAGAGGTACTCCGTGGTAATATTGCTATACCCACCGGTACTCCTGGATTGTACCGGAACCCTTACTGGTGCGCAGGGGTACAACTGCTGACCCTATGGGCTCACCGCTTTACGCCCACCCTTCCTACCTGACCCTCCGGGGTAGGCCTGGTATACCTACCAAATGTTTCGAGGTAGAACTGGTTCCCCCACCGGTACTCTGGGGTTGGAACGGAACCCTTTGTGATGCGCCAGAGAACACCAGCTGTCCCTTCGTGCGCGCTGGACTAGACGCGGCCTCCCTACCGGACCCCACAGGTTACACCCGGTATCCCTACCTGATGCTCCGCATTAGGCTTGGCACCCATACCCGATGTTCTGGGGTAGTAGCGGTACCCCCACCGTTACTCTGCCGTAGTATCGGTACACCCACCGGTAGTCCGGGGTAGTACGTGAACCCTTACTGGTTCACTGGGGTACACCTGATGACGTTACTGGCGCGCGGTGTAGACCAGACATTCCTACCTGACCCTCCGTGTTAGGCCCGGTATCCCTACCTGATACTCCGTTGTTGGCCTGGCACCCCTACCCGATATGCTGGGGTAGTACCGCTACCCACACCGGTACTCTGCGGTAGTATTGGTACACCCACCGGTACTCCAGGGTAGTACCTGAACCCTTACTGGTTCGCTGGGGTACACCTGCTGACCTTACGGGCGTGCTCTGTAGACCAGACATTCCTACCTGACCCTCCAGGCTAGGCCCGGTATCCCTACCTGATGCTCTTCGGTAGGCCTGGCCCCCTACCCGACAATCTGGGGTAGTACCGGTACACCCAGAGGTACTCCGCGGTTGTTTTGCTATACCCACCGGTACTCCTGGATTGTACCGGAACACTTACTGGTGCGCCGGGCTACACCTGCTGACCCTATGGGCTCGCTGCTTTACGCCCACCCTTCCTACCTGACCCTCCGGGGTAGGCCTGGTATACCTACCCGATGTTTCGAGGTAGAACCGGTTCCCCCACCGGTACTCTGGGTTTGGAACGGAACTCTTTGTGATGCGCCAGAGAACACAAGCTGTCCCTTCGTGCACGCTGGACTAGACCCGACCTCCCTACGGGACCCCACAGGTTAGACCCGGTATACCTACCTGATGCTCCGCATTAGGCTTGGCACCCATACCCGATGTTCTGGGGTAGTAGCGGTACACCCACTGGTATTCCGGGGTAGTACATGAACCCTTAGTGGTTCACTGGGGTACACCTGATGACGTTACTGGCGCGCGGTGTGGACCAGACATTCCTACCTGACCCTCCGTTTTAGGCCCGGTATCCCTACCTGATGCTCCGTTGTTGGCCTGGCACCCCTACCCGATATGCTGGGGTAGTACCGGTACCCCCACCGGTACTCTGCGGTAGTATTGGTACACCCACCGGTACTCCAGGGCAGTACCTGAACCCTTACTGGTTCGCTGGGGTACACCTGCTGACCTTACGGGCGTGCTGTGTAGACCAGACATTCCTACCTGACCCTCCAGGCTAGGCCCGGTATCCCTACCTGATGCTCTGCGGTAGGCCTGGCCCCCCCCCCGACAATCTGGGGTAGTACAGGTACACCCACCGGTACTCCGCAGTAGTTTTGATATACCCACCGGTACTCCTGGATTGTACCGGAACCCTTACTAGTGCGCCGGGGTACACCTGCTGACCCTATGGGCTCGCCGCTTTACGCCCACGCTTCCTACATGACCCTCCGGGGTAGGCCTGGTATACCTACCCGATGTTTCGAGGTGGAACCGGTTCCCCCACCGGTACTCTGGGGTTGGAACGGAACCCTTTGTGATGCGCCAGAGAACACCAGCTGTCCCTTCGTGCGCGCTGGACTAGACACGGCCTGCCTAATGGAACCCACAGGTTAGACTCTGTATCCCTACCTGATGCTCCGCATTAGGCTTGGCACCCATACCCGATGTTCTGGGGTAGTAGCGGTACCCCCACCGTTACTCTGCGGTAGTATCGGTACACCCACCGGTACTCCGGGGTAGTACGCGAACCCTTACTGGTTCACTGGGGTACACCTGATGACGTTACTGGCGCGCGGTGTAGACCAGACATTCCTACCTGACCCTCCGTTTTAGGCCCGGTATCCCTACCTGATACTCCGTTGTTGGCCTGGCACCCCTACCCGATATGCTGGGGTAGTACCGGTACCCCCACCGGTACTCTGCGGTAGTATTGGTACACCCACCGGTACTCCAGGGTAGTACCTGAACCCTTACTGGTTCGCTGGGGTACACCTGCTGACCTTACGGGCGTGCTCTGTAGACCAGACATTCCTACCTGACCCTCCAGGCTAGGCCCGGTATCCCTACCTGATGCTCTGCGGTAGGCCTGGCCCCCTACCCGACAATCTGGGGTAGTACCGGTACACCCAGAGGTAAACCGCGGTACTTTTGCTATACCCACCGGTACTCCTGGATTGTACCGGAACCCTTACTGGTGCGCCGGGGTACACCTGCTGACCCTACGGGCACACTGCTTTGGACCCACCCTTCCTACCTGACCCTCCGGGGTAGGCCTGGTATACCTACCCGATGTTTCGAGGTAGAACCGGTTCCCCCACCGGTACTCTGGGTTTGGAACGGAACCCTTTGTGATGCGCCAGAGAACACCAGCTGTCCCTTCGTGCGCGCTGGACTAGACCCGGCCTCCCTACCAGACCCCACAGGTTAGACCCGATATCCCTACCTGATGCTCCACATTAGGCTTGGCACCCATACCCGATGTTCTGGGGTAGTAGCGGTACCCCCACCGTTACTCTGCGGTAGTATCGGTACACCCACCGGTACTCCGGGGTAGTACGTGAACCCTTACTGGTTCACTGGGGTACACCTGATGACGTTACGGGCACGCGGTATAGACCAGACATTCCTACCTGACCCTCTGTGTTAGTCCCGGCATCCCTACCTGATGATCTGTTGTTGGCCTCGCACCCCTACCCGATATGCTGGGGTAGTACCGCAACCCCCACCGGTACTCTGCGGTAGTATTGGTACACTCACCGGTACTCCAGGGCAGTACCTGAACACTTACTGGTTCGCTGGGGTACACCTGCTGACCTTACGGGCGTGCTGTGTAGACCAGACATTCCTACCTGACCCTCCAGGCTAGGCCCGGTATCCCTACCTGATCCTCTGCGGTAGGCCTGGCCCCCTACCCGACAATCTGGGGTAGTACCGGTACACCCAGAGGTACTCCGCGGTAATTTTCTATACCCACCGGTACTCCTGGATTGTACCGGAACCCTTACTGGTGCACCGGGTTACACCTGCTGACCCTATGGGCTCGCCGCTTTACGCCCACCCTTCCTACCTGACCCTCCGGGGTAGGCCTGGTATACCTACCCGATGTTTCGAGGTAGAACCGGTTCCCCCACCGGTACTCTGGGTTTGGAACGGAACCCTTTGTGATGCGCCAGAGAACACCAGCTGTCCCTTCGTGCGCGCTGGACTAGACCCGGCCTCCCTACCGGACCCCACAGGTTAGGCCCGGTATCCCTACCTGATGCTCCGTTGTTGGCTTGGCACCCCTACCCGATATGCTGGGGTAGTACCGGTATCCCCACCGGTACTCTGCGGTAGTATCGGTACACCCACCGGTACTCCGGGGTAGTACGTGAACACTTCCTGGTTCACTGGGGTACACCTGCTGACGTTAATGCCGCGCGGTGTGGACCAGACATTCCTACCTCACCCTCTGTGTTAGTCCCGGCATCCCTACCTGATGCTCTGTTGTTGGCCTGGCACCCCTACCCGATATGCTGGGGTAGTACCGGTACCCCCACCGGTACTCTGCGGTAGTATTGGTACACCCACCGGTACTCCAGGGTAGTACCTGAACCCTTACTGGTTCGCTGGGGTACACCTGCTGACCTTACGGGCGTGCTCTGTAGACCAGACATTCCTACCTGACCCTCCAGGCTAGGCCCGGTATCCCTACCTGATGCTCTGCGGTAAGCCTGGCCCCCTACCCGACAATCTGGGGTAGTACCGGTACACCCACAGGTACTCCGCGGTACTTTTGCTATACCCACCGGTACTCCTGGATTGTACCGGAACCCTTACTGGTGCGCCGGGGTACACCCGCTGACCCTACGGGCACACTGCTTTGGACCCACCCTTCCTACCTGACCCTCCGGGGTAGGTCTGGTATACCTACCCGATGTTTCGAGGTAGAACCGGTTCCCCCACCAGTACTCTGGGTTTGGAACGGAACCCTTTGTGATGCGCCAGAGAACACCAGCTGTCCCTTCGTGCGCGCTGGACTAGACCCGGCCTCCCTACCGGACCCCACAGGTTACACCCGCTATCCCTACCTGATGCTCCGCATTAGGCTTGGCACCCATACCCGATGTTCTGGGGTAGTAGCGGTACCCCCACCGTTACTCTGCGGTAGTATCGGTACACCCACCGGTACTCCGGGGTAGTACGTGAACCCTTACTGGTTCACTGGGGTACACCTGCTGACGTTACTGACGCGTGGTGTAGACCAGACATTCCTACCTGACCCTCTGTGTTAGGCCCGGCATCCCTACCTGATGCTCCGTTGTTGGCCTGGCGCCCCTACCCGATATGCTGGGGTAGTACCGGTACCCCCACCGGTACTCTGCGGTAGTATTGGTACACCCACCGGTACTCCAGGGCAGTACCTGAACACTTACTGGTTCGCTGGGGTACACCTGCGGACCTTACGGGCGTGCTATGTAGACCAGACATTCCTACCTGACCCTCCAGGCTAGGCCCGGTATCCCTACCTGATGCTCTGCGGTAGGCCTGGCCCCCTACCCTACAATCTGGGGTAGTACCGGTACACCCAGAGGTACTCCGCGGTACTTTTGCTATACCCACTGGTACTCCTGGATTGTACCGGTACCCTTACTGGTGCGCCGGGGTACACCTGCTGACCCTACGGGCACACTGCTTTGGACCCACCCTTCCTACCTGACCCGCCGGGGTAGGCCTGGTATACCTACCCGATGTTTCGAGGTAGAACCGGTTCCCCCAGCGGTACTCTGGGTTTGGAACGGAACCATTTGTGATGCGCCAGAGAACACCAGCTGTCCCTTCGTGCGCGCTGGACTAGACCCGGCCTCCCTACCGGACCCCACAGGTTAGACCCGGTATCCCTACCTGATGCTCCGCATTAGGCTTGGCACCCATACCCGATGTTCTGGGGTAGTAGCGGTACCCCCACCGTTACTCTGCGGTAGTATCGGTACACCCACCGGTACTCCGGGGTAGTACGTGAACCCTTACTGGTTCACTGGGGTACACCTGCTGACGTTACTGACGCGTGGTGTAGACCAGACATTCCTACCTGACCCTCTGTTTTAGGCCCGGCATCCCTACCTGATGCTCCGTTGTTGGCCTGGCACCCCTACCCGATATGCTGGGGTAGTACCGGTACCCCCACCGGTACTCTGCGGTAGTATTGGTACACCCACCGGTACTCCAGGGTAGTACCTGAACCCTTACTGGTTCGCTGGGGTACACCTGCTGACCTTACGGGCGTGCTCTGTAGACCAGACATTCCTACCTGACCCTCCAGGCTAGGCCCGGTATCCCTACCTGATGCTCTGCGGTAGGCCTGGCCCCCTACCCGACAATCTAGGGTAGTACCGGTACACCCACAGGTACTCCGCGGTACTTTTGCTATACCCACCGGTACTCCTGGATTGCACCGGAACCCTTACTGGTGCGCCGGGGTACACCTGCTGACCCTACGGGCACACTGCTTTGGACCCACCCTTCCTACCTGACCCGCCGGGGTAGGTCTGGTATACCTACCCGATGTTTCGAGGTAGAACCGGTTCCCCCACCGGTACTCTGGGGTTGGAACGGAACCCTTTGTGATGCGCCAGAGAACACCAGCTGTCCCTTCGTGCGCGCTGGACTAGACCCGGCCTCCCTACCGGACCCCACAGGTTAGACCCGCTATCCCTACCTGATGCTCCGCATTAGGCTTGGCACGCATACCCGATCTTCTGGGGTAGTAGCGGTACCCCCACCGTTACTCTGCGGTAGTATCGGTACACCCACCGGTACTCCGGGGTAGTACGTGAACACTTCCTGGTTCACTGGGGTACACCTGCTGACGTTAATGCCGCGCGGTGTGGACCAGACATTCCTACCTGACCCTCTGTGTTAGGCCCGGCATCCCTACCTGATGCTCCGTTGTTGGCCTGGCGCCCCTACCCGATATGCTGGGGTAGTACCGGTACCCCCACCGGTACTCTGCGGTAGTATTGGTACACCCACCGGTACTCCAGGGCAGTACCTGAACACTTACTGGTTCGCTGGGGTACACCTGCGGACCTTACGGGCGTGCTATGTAGACCAGACATTCCTACCTGACCCTCCAGGCTAGGCCCGGTATCCCTACCTGATGCTCTGCGGTAGGCCTGGCCCCCTACCCTACAATCTGGGGTAGTACCGGTACACCCAGAGGTACTCCGCGGTACTTTTGCTATACCCACTGGTACTCCTGGATTGTACCGGAACCCTTACTGGTGCGCCGGGGTACACCTGCTGACCCTACGGGCACACTGCTTTGGACCCACCCTTCCTACCTGACCCGCCGGGGTAGGCCTGGTATACCTACCCGATGTTTCGAGGTAGAACCGGTTCCCCCACCGGTACTCTGGGTTTGGAACGGAACCATTTGTGATGCGCCAGAGAACACCAGCTGTCCCTTCGTGCGCGCTGGACTAGACCCGGCCTCCCTACCGGACCCCACAGGTTAGACCCGGTATCCCTACCTGATGCTCCGCATTAGGCTTGGCACCCATACCCGATGTTCTGGGGTAGTAGCGGTACCCCCACCGTTACTCTGCGGTAGTATCGGTACACCCACCGGTACTCCGGGGTAGTACGTGAACCCTTACTGGTTCACTGGGTTACACCTGATGACGTTACGGGCACACGGTATAGACCAGACATTCCTACCTGACCCTCCGTGTTAGGCCCGGTATCCCTACCTGATGCTCCGTTGGTGGCCTGGCACCCCTACCCGATATGCTTGGGTAGTACCGGTACCCCCACCGGTACTCTGCGGTAGTATTGGTACACCCACCGGTACTCCAGGGTAGTACCTGAACGCTTACTGGTTCGCTGGGGTACACCTGCTGACATTACGGGCGTGCTGTGTAGACCAGACATTCCTACCTGACCCTCCAGGCTAGGCCCGGTATCCCTACCTGATCCTCTGCGGTAGGCCTGGCCCCCTACCCGACAATCTGGGGTTGTACCGGTACACCCACAGGTACTCCGCGGTACTTTTGCTATACCCACCGGTACTCCTGGATTGTACCGGAACCCTTACTGGTGCGCCGGGGTACAACTGCTGACCCTACGGGCGCGCCACTTTACACCCACCCTTCCTACCTGACCCACCAGGGTAGGCCTGGTATACCTACCCGATGTTTCGAGGTAGAACCGGTTCCCCCACCGGTACTCTGGGTTTGGAATGGAACACTTTGTGATGCGCCAGAGAACACCAGCTGTCCCTTCGAGCGCGCTGGATTAGACCCGGCCTCCCTACCGGTCCCCACATGTTACACCCGGTATCCCTACCTGATGCTCCGCATTAGGCTTGGCACCCCTACCCGATATGCTGGGGTAGTACCGGTACCCACACCGGTACTCTGCGGTAGTATCGGTACACCCACCGGTACTCCGGGGTAGTACGTGAACACTTCCTGGTTCACTGGGGTACACCTGCTGACGTTAATGCCGCGCGGTGTGGACCAGACATTCCTACCTGACCCTCTGTGTTAGGCCCGGCATCCCTACCTGATGCTCCGTTGTTGGCCTGGCGCCCCTACCCGATATGCTGGGGTAGTACCGGTACCCCCACCGGTACTCTGCGGTAGTATTGGTACACCCACCGGTACTCCAGGGCAGTACCTGAACACTTACTGGTTCGCTGGGGTACACCTGCGGACCTTACGGGCGTGCTATGTAGACCAGACATTCCTACCTGACCCTCCAGGCTAGGCCCGGTATCCCTACCTGATGCTCTGCGGTAGGCCTGGCCCCCTACCCTACAATCTGGGGTAGTACCGGTACACCCAGAGGTACTCCGCGGTACTTTTGCTATACCCACTGGTACTCCTGGATTGTACCGGAACCCTTACTGGTGCGCCGGGGTACACCTGCTGACCCTACGGGCACACTGCTTTGGACCCACCCTTCCTACCTGACCCGCCGGGGTAGGCCTGGTATACCTACCCGATGTTTCGAGGTAGAACCGGTTCCCCCACCGGTACTCTGGGTTTGGAACGGAACCATTTGTGATGCGCCAGAGAACACCAGCTGTCCCTTCGTGCGCGCTGGACTAGACCCGGCCTCCCTACCGGACCCCACAGGTTAGACCCGGTATCCCTACCTGATGCTCCGCATTAGGCTTGGCACCCATACCCGATGTTCTGGGGTAGTAGCGGTACCCCCACCGTTACTCTGCGGTAGTATCGGTACACCCACCGGTACTCCGGGGTAGTACGTGAACCCTTACTGGTTCACTGGGTTACACCTGATGACGTTACGGGCACACGGTATAGACCAGACATTCCTACCTGACCCTCCGTGTTAGGCCCGGTATCCCTACCTGATGCTCCGTTGGTGGCCTGGCACCCCTACCCGATATGCTTGGGTAGTACCGGTACCCCCACCGGTACTCTGCGGTAGTATTGGTACACCCACCGGTACTCCAGGGTAGTACCTGAACGCTTACTGGTTCGCTGGGGTACACCTGCTGACATTACGGGCGTGCTGTGTAGACCAGACATTCCTACCTGACCCTCCAGGCTAGGCCCGGTATCCCTACCTGATCCTCTGCGGTAGGCCTGGCCCCCTACCCGACAATCTGGGGTTGTACCGGTACACCCACAGGTACTCCGCGGTACTTTTGCTATACCCACCGGTACTCCTGGATTGTACCGGAACCCTTACTGGTGCGCCGGGGTACAACTGCTGACCCTACGGGCGCGCCGCTTTACACCCACCCTTCCTACCTGACCCGCCGGGGTAGGCCTGGTATACCTACCCGATGTTTCGAGGTAGAACCGGTTCCCCCACCGGTACTCTGGGTTTGGAATGGAACACTTTGTGATGCGCCAGAGAACACCAGCTGTCCCTTCGAGCGCGCTGGATTAGACCCGGCCTCCCTACCGGTCCCCACATGTTACACCCGGTATCCCTACCTGATGCTCCGCATTAGGCTTGGCACCCCTACCCGATATGCTGGGGTAGTACCGGTACCCACACCGGTACTCTGCGGTAGTATTGGTACATCCACCGTTACTTCAGGGCAGTACCTGAACCCTTACTGGTTCGCTGGGGTACACCTGCTGACCTTATGGGCGTGCTCTGTAGACCAGACATTCCTACCTGACCCTCCAGGCTAGGCCCGGTATCCCTACCTGATGCTCTGCGGTAGGCCTGGCCCCCTACCCGACAATCTGGGGTAGTACCGGTACACCCACAGGTACTCCGCGGTACTTTTGCTATACCAACCGGTATTCCTGGATTGTACCGGAACCCTTACTGGTGCGCCGGTGTACACCTGCTAACCCTACGGGCACACTGCTTTGGACCCACCCTTCCTACCTGACCCGCCGGGGTAGGCCTGGTATACCTACCCGATGTTTCGAGGTAGAACCGGTTCCCCCACCGGTACTCTGGGTTTGGAATGGAACACTTTGTGATGCGCCAGAGAACACCAGCTGTCCCTTCGAGCGCGCTGGATTAGACCCGGCCTCCCTACCGGTCCCCACATGTTACACCCGGTATCCCTACCTGATGATCCGCATTAGGCTTGCCACCCCTACCCGATATGCTGGGGTAGTAGCGGTACCCCCACCGTTACTCTGCGGTAGTATCGGTACACCCACCGGTACTCCGGGGTAGTACGTGAACCCTTACTGGTTCACTGGGGTACACCTGATGACGTTACGGGCACGCGGTATAGACCAGACATTCCTACCTGACCCTCCGTTTTAGTCCCGGTATCCCTACCTGATGCTCCGTTGTTGGCCTGGCACCCCTACCCGATATGCTGGGGTAGTACCGGTACCCCCACCGGTACTCTGCGGTAGTATTGGTACACCCACCGGTACTCCAGGGTAGTACCTGAACCCTTACTGGTTCGCTGGGGTACACCTGCTGACCTTACGGGCGTGCTGTGTAGACCAGACATTCCTACCTGACCCTCCAGGCTAGGCCCGGTATCCCTACCTGATGCTCTGCGGTAGGCCTGGCCCCCTACCCGACAATCTGGGGTAGTACCGGTACACACAGAGGTACTCCGCGGTAATTTTGCTATACCCACCGGTACTCCTGGATTGTACCGGAACCCTTACTGGTGCGCCGGGGTACACCTGCTGACCGTACGGGCGCGCCGCTTTACGCCCACCCTTCCTACCTGACCCGCCGGGGTAGGCCTGGTATACCTACCCGATGTTTCGAGGTAGAACCGGTTCCCCCACCGGTACTCTGGGGTTGGAACGGAACCCTTTGTGATGTGCCAGAGAACACCAGCTGTCCCTTCGTGCGCGCTGGACTAGACGCGGCCTCCCTACGGGACCCCACAGGTTAGAACCGGTATCCCTACCTGATGCTCCGCATTAGGCTTGGCACCCATACCCGATGTTCTGGGGTAGTAGCGGTACCCCCACCGTTACTCTGCGGTAGTATCGGTACACCCACCGGTACTCCGGGGTAGTACGTGAACCCTTAGTGGTTCACTGGGGTACACCTGCTGACGTTACGGGCGCGCGGTATAGACCAGACATTCCTACCTGACCCTCCGTGTTAGGCCCGGTATCCCTACCTGATGCTCCGTTGTTGTCTGGCACCCCCTACCCGATATGCTGGGGTAGTACCGTTACCTCCACCGGTACTCTGCGGTAGTATTGGTACACCCACCGGTACTCCAGGGTAGTACCTGAACTCTTACTGGTTCTCTGGGGTACACCTGCTGACCTTATGGGCGTGCTCTGTAGACCAGACATTCCTACCTGACCCTCCAGGCTAGGCCCGGTATCTCTACCTGATGCTCTGCGGTAGGCCTGGCCGCCTACCCGACAATCTGGGGTTGTATCGGTACACACAGAGGTACTCCGTGGTAATATTGCTATACCCACCGGTACTCCTGGATTGTACCGGAACCCTTACTGGTGCGCCGGGGTACACCTGCTGACCCTACGGGCACACTGCATTGGACCCACCTTTCCTACCTGACCCGCCGGGGTAGGCGTGGTATACCTACCCGATGTTTCGAGGTAGAACCGGTTCCCCCACCGGTACTCTGGGTTTGGAACGGAACCCTTTGTGATGCGCCAGAGAACACCAGCTGTCCCTTCGTGCGCGCTGGACTAGACCCGGCCTCCCTACCAGACCCCACAGGTTAGACCCGCTATCCGTACCTGATGCTCCGCATTAGGCTTGGCACCCATACCCGATGTTCTGGGGTAGTAGCGGTACCCCCACCGTTAATCTGCGGTAGTATCGGTACACCCACCGGTACTCCGGGGTAGTACGTGAACACTTACTGGTTCACTGGGGTACACCTGCTGACGTTACTGGCGCGCGGTGTAGACCAGACATTCCTACCTGACCCTCCGTTTTAGGCCCGGTATCCCTACCTGATGCTCCGTTGGTGGCCTGGCACCCCTACCCGATATTCTGGGGTAGTACCGGTACCCCCACCGGTACTCTGCGGTAGTAGTGGTACACCCACCGGTACTCCAGGGCAGTACCTGAACCCTTACTGGTTCGCTGGGGTACACCTGCTGACCTTATGGGCGTGCTCTATAGACCAGACATTCCTACCTGACCCTCCAGGCTAGGCCCGGTATCCCTACCTGATGCTCTGCGGTAGGCCTGGCCCCCTACCCGACAATCTGGGGTAGTACCGGTACACACAGAGGTACTCCCCGGTACTTTTGCTATACCCACCGGTACTCCTGGATTGTACCGGAACCCTTACTGGTGCGCCGGGGTACACCTGCTGACCGTACGGGCGCGCCGCTTTACGCCCACCCTTCCTACCTGACCCTCCGGGGTAGGACTGGTATACCTACCCGATGTTTCGAGGTAGAACCAGTTCCCCCACCGGTACTCTGGGGTTGGAACGGAAGCCTTTGTGATGCGCCAGAGAACACCAGCTGTCCCGTCGTGCGCGCTGGACTAGACCCGGCCTCCCTACCGGACCCCACATGTTACACCCGGTATCCCTACCTGATGCTCCGCATTAGGCTTGGAACCCATACCCAATGTTCTGGGGTAGTAGCGGTACCCCCACCGTTACTCTGCCGTAGTATCGGTACACCCACCGGTACTCCGGGGTAGTACGTGAACCCTTACTGGTTCACTGGGGTACACCTGATGACGTTACGGGCACGTGGTATAAACCATACATTCCTACCTGACCCTCCGTGTTAGTCCCTGTATCCCTACCTGATGCTCCGTTGGTGGCCTGGCACCCCTACCCGATATGCTGGGGTAGTACCGGTACCCCCACCGGTACTCTGCGGTAGTATTGGTACACCCACCGGTACTCCAGGGCAGTACCTGAACCCTTACTGGTTCGCTGGGGTACACCTGCTGACCTTACGGGCGTGCTCTGTAGACCAGACATTCCTACCTGACCCTCCAGGCTAGGCCCGGTATCCCTACCTGATGCTCTGCGGTAGGCCTGGCCCCCTACCCGACAATCTGGGGTAGTACAGGTACACCCACCGGTACTCCGCAGTAGTTTTGCTATACCCCCCGGTACTCCTGGATTGTACCGGAACCCATACTAGTGCGCCGGGGTACACCTGCTGACCCTATGGGCTCGCCGCTTTACGCCCACGTTTCCTACCTGACCCTCCGGGGTAGGCCTGGTATACCTACCCGATGTTTCGAGGTAGAACCGTTTCCCCACCGGTACTCTGGGGTTGGAACGGAACCCTTTGTGATGCGCCAGAGAACACCAGCTGTCCCTTCGTGCGCGCTGGACTAGACCCGGCGTCCCTAATGGAACCCACAGGTTAGACTCTGTATCCCTACCTGATGCTCCGCATTAGGCTTGGCACCCATACCCGATGTTCTGGGGTAGTAGCGATACCCCCACCGTTACTCTGCGGTAGTATCGGTACACCCACCGGTACTCCGGGGTAGTACGTGAACCCTTACTGGTTCACTGGGGTACACCTGCTGACGTTACTGGCGCGCGGTGTAGACCAGACATTCCTACCTGACCCTCCGTTTTAGGCCCGGTCTCCCTACCTGATGCTCCGTTGTTGGCCTGGCACCCCTACCCGATATGCTGGGGTAGTACCGGTACCCCCACCGGTACTCTGCGGTAGTATTGGTACACCCACCGGTACTCCAGGGCAGTACCTGAACCCTTACTGGTTCGCTGGGGTACACCTGCTGAACTTACGGGCGTGCTGTGTAGACCAGACATTCCTATCTGACCATCCAGGCTAGGCCCGGTATCCCTACCTGATGCTCTGCGGTAGGCCTGGCCCCCTACCCGACAATCTGGGGTAGTACCGGTACACCCAGAGGTACTCCGTGGTAATATTGCTATACCCACCGGTACTCCTGGATTGTACCGGAACCCTTACTGGTGCGCAGGGGTACAACTGCTGACCCTATGGGCTCGCCGCTTTACGCCCACCCTTCCTACCTGACCCTCCGGGGTAGGCCTGGTATACCTACCCGATGTTTTGAGGTAGAACCGGTTCCCCCACCGGTACTCTGGGTTTGGAACGGAACCCTTTGTGATGCGCCAGAGAACACCAGCTGTCCCTTCGTGCGCGCTGGACTAGACCCGGCCTCCCTAACGGACCCCACAGGTTAGACCCGGTATCCCTACCTGATGCTCCGCATTAGGCTTGGCACCCATACCTGATGTTCTGGGGTAGTAGCGGTACCCCCACCGTTACTCTGCGGTAGTATCGGTACACCCACCGGTACTCCGGGGTAGTACGTGAACCCTTACTGGTTCACTGGGGTACACCTGATGACGTTACTGGCGCGCGGTATAGACCAGACATTCCTACCTGACCCTCCGTTTTAGGCCCGGTATCCCTACCTGATGCTCCGTTGGTGGCCTGGCACCCCTACCCGATATGCTGGGGTAGTACCGCAACCCCCACCGGTACTCTGCGGTAGTATTGGTACACCCACCGGTACTCCAGGGCAGTACCTGAAC
Organism: Astur gentilis; assembly: GCF_929443795.1. Classification (NCBI taxonomy): domain Eukaryota; kingdom Metazoa; phylum Chordata; class Aves; order Accipitriformes; family Accipitridae; genus Astur; species Astur gentilis. The sequence continues at coordinate 3,829,012 of NW_026060858.1, forward strand.
ACTTACTGGTTCGCTGGGGTACACCTGCTGACCTTACGGGCCTGCTGTGTAGACCAGACATTCCTACCTGACCCTCCAGGCTAGGCCCGGTATCCCTACCTGATGCTCTGCGGTAGGCCTGGCCCCCTACCCGACAATCTGGGGTTGTATCGGTACACACAGAGGTACTCCGTGGTAATATTGCTATACCCACTGGTACTCCTGGATTGTACCGGAACCCTTACTGGTGCGCCGGGGTACAACCGCTGACCCTATGGGCTCGCCGCTTTACGCCCACCCTTCCTACCTGACCCTCCGGGGTAGGCCTGGTATACCTACCAAATGTTTCGAGGTAGAACCGGTTCCCCCACCGGTACTCTGGGGTTGGAACGGAACCCTTTGTGATGCGCCCGAGAACACCAGCTGTCCCTTCGTGCGCGCTGGACTAGACGCGGCCTCCCTACCAGACCCCACAGGTTACACCCGGTATCCCTACCTGATGCTCCGCATTAGGCTTGGCACCCATACCCGATGTTCTGGGGTAGTAGCGGTACCCCCACCGTTACTCTGTGGTAGTATCGGTACACCCACCGGTACTCCGGGGTAGTACGTGAACCCTTACTGGTTCACTGGGGTACACCTGCTGACGTTACGGGCACGCGGTATAGACCGGACATTCCTACCTGACCCTCCGTTTTAGGCCCGGTATCCCTACCTGATGCTCCGTTGTTGGCCTGGCACCCCTACCCGATATGCTGGGGTAGTACCGCTACCCCCACCGGTACTCTGCGGTAGTATTGGTACACCCACCGGTACTCCAGGGCAGTACCTGAACCCTTACTGGTTCGCTGGGGTACACCTGCTGAACTTACGGGCGTGCTGTGTAGACCAGACATTCCTATCTGACCCTCCAGGCTAGGCCCGGTATCCCTACCTGATGCTCTGCGGTAGGCCTGGCCCCCTACACGACAATCTGGGGTAGTACCGGTACACCCACAGGTACTCCGCGGTAATTTTGCTATACCCACCGGTACTCCTGGATTGTACCGGAACCCTTACTGGTGCGCCGGGGTACAACTGCTGACCCTATGGGCTCGCCGCTTTACGCCCACCCTTCCTACCTGACCCTCCGGGGTAGGCCTGGTATACCTACCAAATGTTTCGAGGTAGAACCGGTTCCCCCACCGGTACTCTGGGGTTGGAACGGAATCCTTTGTGATGCGCCAGAGAACACCAGCTGTCCCTTCGTGCGCGCTGGACTAGACCCGGCCTCCCTACCGGACCCCACAGGTTAGACCCGCTATCCCTACCTGATGCTCCGCATTAGGCTTGGCACCCATACCCGATGTTCTGGGGTAGTAGCGGTACCCTCACCGTTACTCTGTGGTAGTATCGGTACAACCACCGGTACTCCGGGGTAGTACGTGAACCCTTACTGGTTCACTGGGGTACACCTGATGACGTTACTGGCGCGCGGTGTAGACCAGACATTCCTACCTGACCCTCCGTGTTAGTCCCGGTATCCCTACCTGATGCTCCGTTGGTGGCCTGGCACCCCTACCCGATATGCTGGGGTAGTACCGGTACCCCCACCGGTACTCTGCGGTAGTATTGGTACACCCACCGGTACTCCAGGGCAGTACCTGAACACTTACTGGTTCGCTGGGGTACACCTGCTGAACTTACGGGCGTGCTCTGTAGACCAGACATTCCTACCTGACCCTCCAGGCTAGGCCCGGTATCCCTACCTGATGCTCTGCGGTAGGCCTGGCCCCCTACCCGACAATCTGGGGTAGTACCGGTACACCCAGAGGTACTCCGTGGTAATATTGCTATACCCACCGGTACTCCTGGATTGTACCGGAACCCTTACTGGTGCGCAGGGGTACAACTGCTGACCCTATGGGCTCGCCGCTTTACGCCCACCCTTCCTACCTGACCCTCCGGGGTAGGCCTGGTATACCTACCCGATGTTTTGAGGTAGAACCGGTTCCCCCACCGGTACTCTGGGTTTGGAACGGAACCCTTTGTGATGCGCCAGAGAACACCAGCTGTCCCTTCGTGCGCGCTGGACTAGACCCGGCCTCCCTACCGGACCCCACAGGTTAGACCCGGTATCCCTACCTGATGCTCCGCATTAGGCTTGGCACCCATACCTGATGTTCTGGGGTAGTAGCGGTACCCCCACCGTTACTCTGCGGTAGTATCGGTACACCCACCGGTATTCCGGGGTAGTACGTGAACCCTTACTGGTTCACTGGGGTACACCTGATGACGTTACTGGCGCGCGGTATAGACCAGACATTCCTACCTGACCCTCCGTTTTAGGCCCGGTATCCCTACCTGATGCTCCGTTGGTGTCCTGGCACCCCTACCCGATATGCTGGGGTAGTACCGCTACCCCCACCGGTACTCTGCGGTAGTATTGGTACACCCACCGGTACTCCAGGGCAGTACCTGAACCCTTACTGGTTCGCTGGGGTACACCTGCTGACCTTACGGGCCTGCTCTGTAGACCAGACATTCCTACCTGACCCTCCAGGCTAGGCCCGGTATCCCTACCTGATGCTCTGCGGTAGGCCTGGCCCCCTACCCGACAATCTGGGGTTGTATCGGTACACACAGAGGTACTCCGTGGTAATATTGCTATACCCACTGGTACTCCTGGATTGTACCGGAACCCTTACTGGTGCGCCGGGGTACAACCGCTGACCCTATGGGCTCGCCGCTTTACGCCCACCCTTCCTACCTGACCCTCCGGGGTAGGCCTGGTATACCTACCAAATGTTTCGACGTAGAACCGGTTCCCCCACCGGTACTCTGGGGTTGGAACGGAACCCTTTGTGATGCGCCAGAGAACACCAGCTGTCCCTTCGTGCGCGCTGGACTAGACGCGGCCTCCCTACCAGACCCCACAGGTTACACCCGGTATCCCTACCTGATGCTCCGCATTAGGCTTGGCACCCATACCCGATGTTCTGGGGTAGTAGCGGTACCCTCACCGTTACTCTGTGGTAGTATCGGTACAACCACCGGTACTCCGGGGTAGTACGTGAACCCTTACTGGTTCACTGGGGTACACCTGATGACGTTACTGGCGCGCGGTGTAGACCAGACATTCCTACCTGACCCTCCGTGTTAGTCCCGGTATCCCTACCTGATGCTCCGTTGGTGGCCTGGCACCCCTACCCGATATGCTGGGGTAGTACCGCTACCCCCACCGGTACTCTGCGGTAGTATTGGTACACCCACCGGTACTCCAGGGCAGTACCTGAACACTTACTGGTTCGCTGGGGTACACCTGCTGAACTTACGGGCGTGCTCTGTAGACCAGACATTCCTACCTGACCCTCCAGGCTAGGCCCGGTATCCCTACCTGATGCTCTGCGGTAGGCCTGGCCCCCTACCCGACAATCTGGGGTAGTACCGGTACACCCAGAGGTACTCCGTGGTAATATTGCTATACCCACCGGTACTCCTGGATTGTACCGGAACCCTTACTGGTGCGCAGGGGTACAACTGCTGACCCTATGGGCTCGCCGCTTTACGCCCACCCTTCCTACCTGACCCTCCGGGGTAGGCCTGGTATACCTACCCGATGTTTTGAGGTAGAACCGGTTCCCCCACCGGTACTCTGGGTTTGGAACGGAACCCTTTGTGATGCGCCAGAGAACACCAGCTGTCCCTTCGTGCGCGCTGGACTAGACCCGGCCTCCCTAACGGACCCCACAGGTTAGACCCGGTATCCCTACCTGATGCTCCGCATTAGGCTTGGCACCCATACCCGATGTTCTGGGGTAGTATCGGTACCCCCACCGTTACTCTGTGGTAGTATCGGTACACCCACCGGTACTCCGGGGTAGTACGTGAACCCTTACTGGTTCACTGGGGTACACCTGCTGACGTTACGGGCACGCGGTATAGACCAGACATTCCTACCTGACCCTCCGTTTTAGGCCCGGTATCCCTACCTGATGCTCCGTTGTTGGCCTGGCACCCCTACCCGATATGCTGGGGTAGTACCGCTACCCCCACCGGTACTCTGCGGTAGTATTGGTACACCCACCGGTACTCCAGGGTAGTACCTGAACCCTTACTGGTTCGCTGGGGTACACCTGCTGACCTTATGGGCGTGCTCTGTAGACCAGACATTCCTACCTGACCCTCCAGGCTAGGCCCGGTATCCCTAACTGATGCTCTGCGGTAGGCCTGGCCCCCTACCCGACAATCTGGGGTAGTACCGGTACACCCAGAGGTACTCCGCGGTAATTTTGCTATACCCACCGGTACTCCTGGATTGTACCGGAACCCTTACTGGTGCGCCGGGGTACACCTGCTGACCCTATGGGCTCGCCGCTTTACGCCCACCCTTCCTACCTGACCCTCCGGGGTAGGACTGGTATACCTACCCGATGTTTCGAGGTAGAACCAGTTCCCCCACCGGTACTCTGGGGTTGAACGGAAGCCTTTGTGATGCGCCAGAGAACACCAGCTGTCCCGTCGTGCGCGCTGGACTAGACGCGGCCTCCCTACCGGACCCCACAGGTTAGACCCGCTATCCCTACCTGATGCTCCGCATTAGGCTTGGCACCCATACCCGATGTTCTGGGGTAGTAGCGGTACCCCCACCGTTACTCTGCGGTAGTATCGGTACACCCACCGGTACTCCGGGGTAGTACGTGAACCCTTACTGGTTCACTGGGGTACACCTGATGACGTTACTGGTGCGCGGTATAGACCAGACATTCCTACCTGACCCTCCGTTTTAGGCCCGGTATCCCTACCTGATGCTCCGTTGTTGGCCTGGCACCCCTACCCGATATGCTGGGGTAGTACCGCTACCCCCACCGGTACTCTGCGGTAGTATTGGTACACCCACCGGTACTCCAGGGCAGTACCTGAACACTTACTGGTTCGCTGGGGTACGCCTGCTGACCTTACGGGCGTGCTCTGTAGACCAGACATTCCTACCTGACCCTCCAGGCTAGGCCCGGTATCCCTACCTGATGCTCTGCGGTAGGCCTGGCCCCCTACCCGACAATCTGGGGTTGTATCGGTACACACAGAGGTACTCCGTGGTAATATTGCTATACCCACCGGTACTCCTGGATTGTACCGGAACCCTTACTGGTGCGCCGGGGTACAACTGCTGACCCTATGGGCTCGCCGCTTTACGCCCACCCTTCCTACCTGACACTCCGGGGTAGGCCTGGTATACCTACCAAATGTTTCGAGGTAGAACCGGTTCCCCCACCGGTACTCTGGGGTTGGAACGGAACCCTTTGTGATGCGCCAGAGAACACCAGCTGTCCCTTCGTGCGCGGTGGACTAGACGCGGCCTCCCTACCGGACCCCACAGGTTACACGCGGTATCCCTACCTGATGCTCCGCATTAGGCTTGGCACCCATACCCGATGTTCTGGGGTAGTAGCGGTACCCCCACCGTTACTCTGCGGTAGTATCGGTACACCCACCGGTACTCCGGGGTAGTACGTGAACCCTTACTGGTTCACTGGGGTACACCTGCTGACGTTACGGGCGCGCGGTATAGACCAGACATTCCTACCTGACCCTCCGTGTTAGGCCCGGTATCCCTACCTGATGCTCCGTTGTTGGCCTGGCACCCCCTACCCGATATGCTGGGGTAGTACCGGTACCCCCACCGGTACTCTGCGGTAGTATTGGTACACCCACCAGTACTCCAGGGTAGTACCTGAACCCTTACTGGTTCGCTGGGGTACACCTGCTGACCTTATGGGCGTGCTCTGTAGACCAGACATTCCTACCTGACCCTCCAGGCTAGGCCCGGTATCTCTACCTGATGCTCTGCGGTAGGCCTGGCCCCCTACCCGACAATCTGGGGTTGTATCGGTACACACAGAGGTACTCCGTGGTAATATTGCTATACCCACCGGTACTCCTGGATTGTACCGGAACCGTTACTGGTGCGCCGGGGTACACCTGCTGACCCTATGGGCTCGCCGCTTTACGCCCACCCTTCCTACCTGACCCTCCAGGGTAGGCCTGGTATACCTACCCGATGTTTCGAGGTAGAACCGGTTCCCCCACCGGTACTCTGGGGTTGGAACGGAACCCTTTGTGATGCGCCAGAGAACACCAGCTGTCCCTTCGTGCGCGCTGGACTAGACGCGGCCTCCCTACCGGACCCCACAGGTTAGACCCGGTATCCCTACCTGATGCTCCGCATTAGGCTTGGCACCCATACCCGATGTTCTGGGGTAGTAGCGGTACCCCCACCGTTACTCTGCGGTAATATCGGTACACCCACCGGTACTCCGGGGTAGTACGTGAACCCTTACTGGTTCACTGGGGTACACCTGATGACGTTACTGGCGCGCGGTGTAGACCAGACATTCCTACCTGACCATCCGTGTTAGTCCCGGTATCCCTACCTGATGCTCCGTTGGTGGCCTGGCACCCCTACCCGATATGCTGGGGTAGTACCGGTACCCCCACCGGTACTCTGCGGTAGTATTGGTACACCCACCGGTACTCCAGGGCAGTACCTGAACACTTACTGGTTCGCTGGGGTACACCTGCTGAACTTACGGGCGTGCTCTGTAGACCAGACATTCCTACCTGACCCTCCAGGCTAGGCCCGGTATCCCTACCTGATGCTCTGCGGTAGGCCTGGCCCCCTACCCGACAATCTGGGGTAGTACCGGTACACCCAGAGGTACTCCGTGGTAATATTGCTATACCCACCGGTACTCCTGGATTGTACCGGAACCCTTACTGGTGCGCAGGGGTACAACTGCTGACCCTATGGGCTCACCGCTTTACGCCCACCCTTCCTACCTGACCCTCCGGGGTAGGCCTGGTATACCTACCAAATGTTTCGAGGTAGAACTGGTTCCCCCACCGGTACTCTGGGGTTGGAACGGAACCCTTTGTGATGCGCCAGAGAACACCAGCTGTCCCTTCGTGCGCGCTGGACTAGACGCGGCCTCCCTACCGGACCCCACAGGTTACACCCGGTATCCCTACCTGATGCTCCGCATTAGGCTTGGCACCCATACCCGATGTTCTGGGGTAGTAGCGGTACCCCCACCGTTACTCTGCCGTAGTATCGGTACACCCACCGGTAGTCCGGGGTAGTACGTGAACCCTTACTGGTTCACTGGGGTACACCTGATGACGTTACTGGCGCGCGGTGTAGACCAGACATTCCTACCTGACCCTCCGTGTTAGGCCCGGTATCCCTACCTGATACTCCGTTGTTGGCCTGGCACCCCTACCCGATATGCTGGGGTAGTACCGCTACCCACACCGGTACTCTGCGGTAGTATTGGTACACCCACCGGTACTCCAGGGTAGTACCTGAACCCTTACTGGTTCGCTGGGGTACACCTGCTGACCTTACGGGCGTGCTCTGTAGACCAGACATTCCTACCTGACCCTCCAGGCTAGGCCCGGTATCCCTACCTGATGCTCTTCGGTAGGCCTGGCCCCCTACCCGACAATCTGGGGTAGTACCGGTACACCCAGAGGTACTCCGCGGTTGTTTTGCTATACCCACCGGTACTCCTGGATTGTACCGGAACACTTACTGGTGCGCCGGGCTACACCTGCTGACCCTATGGGCTCGCTGCTTTACGCCCACCCTTCCTACCTGACCCTCCGGGGTAGGCCTGGTATACCTACCCGATGTTTCGAGGTAGAACCGGTTCCCCCACCGGTACTCTGGGTTTGGAACGGAACTCTTTGTGATGCGCCAGAGAACACAAGCTGTCCCTTCGTGCACGCTGGACTAGACCCGACCTCCCTACGGGACCCCACAGGTTAGACCCGGTATACCTACCTGATGCTCCGCATTAGGCTTGGCACCCATACCCGATGTTCTGGGGTAGTAGCGGTACACCCACTGGTATTCCGGGGTAGTACATGAACCCTTAGTGGTTCACTGGGGTACACCTGATGACGTTACTGGCGCGCGGTGTGGACCAGACATTCCTACCTGACCCTCCGTTTTAGGCCCGGTATCCCTACCTGATGCTCCGTTGTTGGCCTGGCACCCCTACCCGATATGCTGGGGTAGTACCGGTACCCCCACCGGTACTCTGCGGTAGTATTGGTACACCCACCGGTACTCCAGGGCAGTACCTGAACCCTTACTGGTTCGCTGGGGTACACCTGCTGACCTTACGGGCGTGCTGTGTAGACCAGACATTCCTACCTGACCCTCCAGGCTAGGCCCGGTATCCCTACCTGATGCTCTGCGGTAGGCCTGGCCCCCCCCCCGACAATCTGGGGTAGTACAGGTACACCCACCGGTACTCCGCAGTAGTTTTGATATACCCACCGGTACTCCTGGATTGTACCGGAACCCTTACTAGTGCGCCGGGGTACACCTGCTGACCCTATGGGCTCGCCGCTTTACGCCCACGCTTCCTACATGACCCTCCGGGGTAGGCCTGGTATACCTACCCGATGTTTCGAGGTGGAACCGGTTCCCCCACCGGTACTCTGGGGTTGGAACGGAACCCTTTGTGATGCGCCAGAGAACACCAGCTGTCCCTTCGTGCGCGCTGGACTAGACACGGCCTGCCTAATGGAACCCACAGGTTAGACTCTGTATCCCTACCTGATGCTCCGCATTAGGCTTGGCACCCATACCCGATGTTCTGGGGTAGTAGCGGTACCCCCACCGTTACTCTGCGGTAGTATCGGTACACCCACCGGTACTCCGGGGTAGTACGCGAACCCTTACTGGTTCACTGGGGTACACCTGATGACGTTACTGGCGCGCGGTGTAGACCAGACATTCCTACCTGACCCTCCGTTTTAGGCCCGGTATCCCTACCTGATACTCCGTTGTTGGCCTGGCACCCCTACCCGATATGCTGGGGTAGTACCGGTACCCCCACCGGTACTCTGCGGTAGTATTGGTACACCCACCGGTACTCCAGGGTAGTACCTGAACCCTTACTGGTTCGCTGGGGTACACCTGCTGACCTTACGGGCGTGCTGTGTAGACCAGACATTCCTACCTGACCCTCCAGGCTAGGCCCGGTATCCCTACCTATCGCTCTGCGGTAGGCCTGGCCCCCTACCCGACAATCTGGGGTAGTACCGGTACACCCAGAGGTACTCCGCGGTAGTTTTGCTATACCCACCGGTACTCCTGGATTGTACCGGAACCCTTACTGGTGCGCCGGGGTACACCTGCTGACCCTACGGGCACACTGCTTTGGACCCACCCTTCCTACCTGACCCTCCGGGGTAGGCCTGGTATACCTACCCGATGTTTCGAGGTAGAACCGGTTCCCCCACCGGTACTCTGGGTTTGGAACGGAACCCTTTGTGATGCGCCAGAGAACACCAGCTGTCCCTTCGTGCGCGCTGGACTAGACCCGGCCTCCCTACCAGACCCCACATGTTAGACCCGATATCCCTACCTGATGCTCCACATTAGGCTTGGCACCCATACCCGATGTTCTGGGGTAGTAGCGGTACCCCCACCGTTACTCTGCGGTAGTATCGGTACACCCACCGGTACTCCGGGGTAGTACGTGAACCCTTACTGGTTCACTGGGGTACACCTGATGACGTTACGGGCACGCGGTATAGACCAGACATTCCTACCTGACCCTCTGTGTTAGTCCCGGCATCCCTACCTGATGCTCTGTTGTTGGCCTCGCACCCCTACCCGACATGCTGGGGTAGTACCGCAACCCCCACCGGTACTCTGCGGTAGTATTGGTACACCCACCGGTACTCCAGGGCAGTACCTGAACACTTACTGGTTCGCTGGGGTACACCTGCTGACCTTACGGGCGTGCTGTGTAGACCAGACATTCCTACCTGACCCTCCAGGCTAGGCCCGGTATCCCTACCTGATCCTCTGCGGTAGGCCTGGCCCCCTACCCGACAATCTGGGGTAGTACCGGTACACCCAGAGGTACTCCGCGGTAATTTTCTATACCCACCGGTACTCCTGGATTGTACCGGAACCCTTACTGGTGCACCGGGTTACACCTGCTGACCCTATGGGCTCGCCGCTTTACGCCCACCCTTCCTACCTGACCCTCCGGGGTAGGCCTGGTATACCTACCCGATGTTTCGAGGTAGAACCGGTTCCCCCACCGGTACTCTGGGTTTGGAACGGAACCCTTTGTGATGCGCCAGAGAACACCAGCTGTCCCTTCGTGCGCGCTGGACTAGACCCGGCCTCCCTACCGGACCCCACAGGTTAGGCCCGGTATCCCTACCTGATGCTCCGCATTAGGCTTGGCACCCATACCCGATATTCTGGGGTAGTAGCGGTACCCCCACCGTTACTCTGCGGTAGTATCGGTACACCCACCGGTACTCCGGGGTAGTACGTGAACACTTCCTGGTTCACTGGGGTACACCTGCTGACGTTAATGCCGCGCGGTGTGGACCAGACATTCCTACCTCACCCTCTGTGTTAGTCCCGGCATCCCTACCTGATGCTCTGTTGTTGGCCTGGCACCCCTACCCGATATGCTGGGGTAGTACCGGTACCCCCACCGGTACTCTGCGGTAGTATTGGTACACCCACCGGTACTCCAGGGTAGTACCTGAACCCTTACTGGTTCGCTGGGGTACACCTGCTGACCTTACGGGCGTGCTCTGTAGACCAGACATTCCTACCTGACCCTCCAGGCTAGGCCCGGTATCCCTACCTGATGCTCTGCGGTAAGCCTGGCCCCCTACCCGACAATCTGGGGTAGTACCGGTACACCCACAGGTACTCCGCGGTACTTTTGCTATACCCACCGGTACTCCTGGATTGTACCGGAACCCTTACTGGTGCGCCGGGGTACACCCGCTGACCCTACGGGCACACTGCTTTGGACCCACCCTTCCTACCTGACCCTCCGGGGTAGGTCTGGTATACCTACCCGATGTTTCGAGGTAGAACCGGTTCCCCCACCAGTACTCTGGGTTTGGAACGGAACCCTTTGTGATGCGCCAGAGAACACCAGCTGTCCCTTCGTGCGCGCTGGACTAGACCCGGCCTCCCTACCGGACCCCACAGGTTACACCCGCTATCCCTACCTGATGCTCCGCATTAGGCTTGGCACCCATACCCGATGTTCTGGGGTAGTAGCGGTACCCCCACCGTTACTCTGCGGTAGTATCGGTACACCCACCGGTACTCCGGGGTAGTACGTGAACCCTTACTGGTTCACTGGGGTACACCTGCTGACGTTACTGACGCGTGGTGTAGACCAGACATTCCTACCTGACCCTCTGTGTTAGGCCCGGCATCCCTACCTGATGCTCCGTTGTTGGCCTGGCGCCCCTACCCGATATGCTGGGGTAGTACCGGTACCCCCACCGGTACTCTGCGGTAGTATTGGTACACCCACCGGTACTCCAGGGCAGTACCTGAACACTTACTGGTTCGCTGGGGTACACCTGCGGACCTTACGGGCGTGCTATGTAGACCAGACATTCCTACCTGACCCTCCAGGCTAGGCCCGGTATCCCTACCTGATGCTCTGCGGTAGGCCTGGCCCCCTACCCTACAATCTGGGGTAGTACCGGTACACCCAGAGGTACTCCGCGGTACTTTTGCTATACCCACTGGTACTCCTGGATTGTACCGGAACCCTTACTGGTGCGCCGGGGTACACCTGCTGACCCTACGGGCACACTGCTTTGGACCCACCCTTCCTACCTGACCCGCCGGGGTAGGCCTGGTATACCTACCCGATGTTTCGAGGTAGAACCGGTTCCCCCAGCGGTACTCTGGGTTTGGAACGGAACCATTTGTGATGCGCCAGAGAACACCAGCTGTCCCTTCGTGCGCGCTGGACTAGACCCGGCCTCCCTACCGGACCCCACAGGTTAGACCCGGTATCCCTACCTGATGCTCCGCATTAGGCTTGGCACCCATACCCGATGTTCTGGGGTAGTAGCGGTACCCCCACCGTTACTCTGCGGTAGTATCGGTACACCCACCGGTACTCCGGGGTAGTACGTGAACCCTTACTGGTTCACTGGGGTACACCTGCTGACGTTACTGACGCGTGGTGTAGACCAGACATTCCTACCTGACCCTCTGTTTTAGGCCCGGCATCCCTACCTGATGCTCCGTTGTTGGCCTGGCACCCCTACCCGATATGCTGGGGTAGTACCGGTACCCCCACCGGTACTCTGCGGTAGTATTGGTACACCCACCGGTACTCCAGGGTAGTACCTGAACCCTTACTGGTTCGCTGGGGTACACCTGCTGACCTTACGGGCGTGCTCTGTAGACCAGACATTCCTACCTGACCCTCCAGGCTAGGCCCGGTATCCCTACCTGATGCTCTGCGGTAGGCCTGGCCCCCTACCCGACAATCTAGGGTAGTACCGGTACACCCACAGGTACTCCGCGGTACTTTTGCTATACCCACCGGTACTCCTGGATTGTACCGGAACCCTTACTGGTGCGCCGGGGTACACCTGCTGACCCTACGGGCACACTGCTTTGGACCCACCCTTCCTACCTGACCCGCCGGGGTAGGTCTGGTATACCTACCCGATGTTTCGAGGTAGAACCGGTTCCCCCACCGGTACTCTGGGGTTGGAACGGAACCCTTTGTGATGCGCCAGAGAACACCAGCTGTCCCTTCGTGCGCGCTGGACTAGACCCGGCCTCCCTACCGGACCCCACAGGTTAGACCCGCTATCCCTACCTGATGCTCCGCATTAGGCTTGGCACGCATACCCGATCTTCTGGGGTAGTAGCGGTACCCCCACCGTTACTCTGCGGTAGTATCGGTACACCCACCGGTACTCCGGGGTAGTACGTGAACACTTCCTGGTTCACTGGGGTACACCTGCTGACGTTAATGCCGCGCGGTGTGGACCAGACATTCCTACCTGACCCTCTGTGTTAGGCCCGGCATCCCTACCTGATGCTCCGTTGTTGGCCTGGCGCCCCTACCCGATATGCTGGGGTAGTACCGGTACCCCCACCGGTACTCTGCGGTAGTATTGGTACACCCACCGGTACTCCAGGGCAGTACCTGAACACTTACTGGTTCGCTGGGGTACACCTGCGGACCTTACGGGCGTGCTATGTAGACCAGACATTCCTACCTGACCCTCCAGGCTAGGCCCGGTATCCCTACCTGATGCTCTGCGGTAGGCCTGGCCCCCTACCCTACAATCTGGGGTAGTACCGGTACACCCAGAGGTACTCCGCGGTACTTTTGCTATACCCACTGGTACTCCTGGATTGTACCGGAACCCTTACTGGTGCGCCGGGGTACACCTGCTGACCCTACGGGCACACTGCTTTGGACCCACCCTTCCTACCTGACCCGCCGGGGTAGGCCTGGTATACCTACCCGATGTTTCGAGGTAGAACCGGTTCCCCCACCGGTACTCTGGGTTTGGAACAGAACCATTTGTGATGCGCCAGAGAACACCAGCTGTCCCTTCGTGCGCGCTGGACTAGACCCGGCCTCCCTACCGGACCCCACAGGTTACACCCGGTATCCCTACCTGATGCTCCGCATTAGGCTTGGCACCCATACCCGATGTTCTGGGGTAGTAGCGGTACCCCCACCGTTACTCTGCGGTAGTATCGGTACACCCACCGGTACTCCGGGGTAGTACGTGAACCCTTACTGGTTCACTGGGTTACACCTGATGACGTTACGGGCACACGGTATAGACCAGACATTCCTACCTGACCCTCCGTGTTAGGCCCGGTATCCCTACCTGATGCTCCGTTGGTGGCCTGGCACCCCTACCCGATATGCTTGGGTAGTACCGGTACCCCCACCGGTACTCTGCGGTAGTATTGGTACACCCACCGGTACTCCAGGGTAGTACCTGAACGCTTACTGGTTCGCTGGGGTACACCTGCTGACATTACGGGCGTGCTGTGTAGACCAGACATTCCTACCTGACCCTCCAGGCTAGGCCCGGTATCCCTACCTGATCCTCTGCGGTAGGCCTGGCCCCCTACCCGACAATCTGGGGTTGTACCGGTACACCCACAGGTACTCCGCGGTACTTTTGCTATACCCACCGGTACTCCTGGATTGTACCGGAACCCTTACTGGTGCGCCGGGGTACAACTGCTGACCCTACGGGCGCGCCGCTTTACACCCACCCTTCCTACCTGACCCGCCGGGGTAGGCCTGGTATACCTACCCGATGTTTCGAGGTAGAACCGGTTCCCCCACCGGTACTCTGGGTTTGGAATGGAACACTTTGTGATGCGCCAGAGAACACCAGCTGTCCCTTCGAGCGCGCTGGATTAGACCCGGCCTCCCTACCGGTCCCCACATGTTACACCCGGTATCCCTACCTGATGCTCCGCATTAGGCTTGGCACCCCTACCCGATATGCTGGGGTAGTACCGGTACCCCCACCGGTACTCTGCGGTAGTATCGGTACACCCACCGGTACTCCGGGGTAGTACGTGAACACTTCCTGGTTCACTGGGGTACACCTGCTGACGTTAATGCCGCGCGGTGTGGACCAGACATTCCTACCTGACCCTCTGTGTTAGGCCCGGCATCCCTACCTGATGCTCCGTTGTTGGCCTGGCGCCCCTACCCGATATGCTGGGGTAGTACCGGTACCCCCACCGGTACTCTGCGGTAGTATTGGTACACCCACCGGTACTCCAGGGCAGTACCTGAACACTTACTGGTTCGCTGGGGTACACCTGCGGACCTTACGGGCGTGCTATGTAGACCAGACATTCCTACCTGACCCTCCAGGCTAGGCCCGGTATCCCTACCTGATGCTCTGCGGTAGGCCTGGCCCCCTACCCTACAATCTGGGGTAGTACCGGTACACCCAGAGGTACTCCGCGGTACTTTTGCTATACCCACTGGTACTCCTGGATTGTACCGGAACCCTTACTGGTGCGCCGGGGTACACCTGCTGACCCTACGGGCACACTGCTTTGGACCCACCCTTCCTACCTGACCCGCCGGGGTAGGCCTGGTATACCTACCCGATGTTTCGAGGTAGAACCGGTTCCCCCACCGGTACTCTGGGTTTGGAACAGAACCATTTGTGATGCGCCAGAGAACACCAGCTGTCCCTTCGTGCGCGCTGGACTAGACCCGGCCTCCCTACCGGACCCCACAGGTTAGACCCGGTATCCCTACCTGATGCTCCGCATTAGGCTTGGCACCCATACCCGATGTTCTGGGGTAGTAGCGGTACCCCCACCGTTACTCTGCGGTAGTATCGGTACACCCACCGGTACTCCGGGGTAGTACGTGAACCCTTACTGGTTCACTGGGTTACACCTGATGACGTTACGGGCACACGGTATAGACCAGACATTCCTACCTGACCCTCCGTGTTAGGCCCGGTATCCCTACCTGATGCTCCGTTGGTGGCCTGGCACCCCTACCCGATATGCTTGGGTAGTACCGGTACCCCCACCGGTACTCTGCGGTAGTATTGGTACACCCACCGGTACTCCAGGGTAGTACCTGAACGCTTACTGGTTCGCTGGGGTACACCTGCTGACATTACGGGCGTGCTGTGTAGACCAGACATTCCTACCTGACCCTCCAGGCTAGGCCCGGTATCCCTACCTGATCCTCTGCGGTAGGCCTGGCCCCCTACCCGACAATCTGGGGTTGTACCGGTACACCCACAGGTACTCCGCGGTACTTTTGCTATACCCACCGGTACTCCTGGATTGTACCGGAACCCTTACTGGTGCGCCGGGGTACAACTGCTGACCCTACGGGCGCGCCGCTTTACACCCACCCTTCCTACCTGACCCGCCGGGGTAGGCCTGGTATACCTACCCGATGTTTCGAGGTAGAACCGGTTCCCCCACCGGTACTCTGGGTTTGGAATGGAACACTTTGTGATGCGCCAGAGAACACCAGCTGTCCCTTCGAGCGCGCTGGATTAGACCCGGCCTCCCTACCGGTCCCCACATGTTACACCCGGTATCCCTACCTGATGCTCCGCATTAGGCTTGGCACCCCTACCCGATATGCTGGGGTAGTACCGGTACCCACACCGGTACTCTGCGGTAGTATTGGTACATCCACCGTTACTTCAGGGCAGTACCTGAACCCTTACTGGTTCGCTGGGGTACACCTGCTGACCTTATGGGCGTGCTCTGTAGACCAGACATTCCTACCTGACCCTCCAGGCTAGGCCCGGTATCCCTACCTGATGCTCTGCGGTAGGCCTGGCCCCCTACCCGACAATCTGGGGTAGTACCGGTACACCCACAGGTACTCCGCGGTACTTTTGCTATACCAACCGGTATTCCTGGATTGTACCGGAACCCTTACTGGTGCGCCGGTGTACACCTGCTAACCCTACGGGCACACTGCTTTGGACCCACCCTTCCTACCTGACCCGCCGGGGTAGGCCTGGTATACCTACCCGATGTTTCGAGGTAGAACCGGTTCCCCCACCGGTACTCTGGGTTTGGAATGGAACACTTTGTGATGCGCCAGAGAACACCAGCTGTCCCTTCGAGCGCGCTGGATTAGACCCGGCCTCCCTACCGGTCCCCACATGTTACACCCGGTATCCCTACCTGATGCTCCGCATTAGGCTTGCCACCCCTACCCGATATGCTGGGGTAGTAGCGGTACCCCCACCGTTACTCTGCGGTAGTATCGGTACACCCACCGGTACTCCGGGGTAGTACGTGAACCCTTACTGGTTCACTGGGGTACACCTGATGACGTTACGGGCACGCGGTATAGACCAGACATTCCTACCTGACCCTCCGTTTTAGTCCCGGTATCCCTACCTGATGCTCCGTTGTTGGCCTGGCACCCCTACCCGATATGCTGGGGTAGTACCGGTACCCCCACCGGTACTCTGCGGTAGTATTGGTACACCCACCGGTACTCCAGGGTAGTACCTGAACCCTTACTGGTTCGCTGGGGTACACCTGCTGACCTTACGGGCGTGCTGTGTAGACCAGACATTCCTACCTGACCCTCCAGGCTAGGCCCGGTATCCCTACCTGATCCTCTGCGGTAGGCCTGGCCCCCTACCCGACAATCTGGGGTAGTACCGGTACACACAGAGGTACTCCCCGGTACTTTTGCTATACCCACCGGTACTCCTGGATTGTACCGGAACCCTTACTGGTGCGCCGGGGTACACCTGCTGACCGTACGGGCGCGCCGCTTTACGCCCACCCTTCCTACCTGACCCGCCGGGGTAGGCCTGGTATACCTACCCGATGTTTCGAGGTAGAACCGGTTCCCCCACCGGTACTCTGGGGTTGGAACGGAACCCTTTGTGATGTGCCAGAGAACACCAGCTGTCCCTTCGTGCGCGCTGGACTAGACGCGGCCTCCCTACGGGACCCCACAGGTTAGAACCGGTATCCCTACCTGATGCTCCGCATTAGGCTTGGCACCCATACCCGATGTTCTGGGGTAGTAGCGGTACCCCCACCGTTACTCTGCGGTAGTATCGGTACACCCACCGGTACTCCGGGGTAGTACGTGAACCCTTAGTGGTTCACTGGGGTACACCTGCTGACGTTACGGGCGCGCGGTATAGACCAGACATTCCTACCTGACCCTCCGTGTTAGGCCCGGTATCCCTACCTGATGCTCCGTTGTTGTCTGGCACCCCCTACCCGATATGCTGGGGTAGTACCGTTACCTCCACCGGTACTCTGCGGTAGTATTGGTACACCCACCGGTACTCCAGGGTAGTACCTGAACTCTTACTGGTTCTCTGGGGTACACCTGCTGACCTTATGGGCGTGCTCTGTAGACCAGACATTCCTACCTGACCCTCCAGGCTAGGCCCGGTATCTCTACCTGATGCTCTGCGGTAGGCCTGGCCGCCTACCCGACAATCTGGGGTTGTATCGGTACACACAGAGGTACTCCGTGGTAATATTGCTATACCCACCGGTACTCCTGGATTGTACCGGAACCCTTACTGGTGCGCCGGGGTACACCTGCTGACCCTACGGGCACACTGCATTGGACCCACCTTTCCTACCTGACCCGCCGGGGTAGGCGTGGTATACCTACCCGATGTTTCGAGGTAGAACCGGTTCCCCCACCGGTACTCTGGGTTTGGAACGGAACCCTTTGTGATGCGCCAGAGAACACCAGCTGTCCCTTCGTGCGCGCTGGACTAGACCCGGCCTCCCTACCAGACCCCACAGGTTAGACCCGCTATCCGTACCTGATGCTCCGCATTAGGCTTGGCACCCATACCCGATGTTCTGGGGTAGTAGCGGTACCCCCACCGTTAATCTGCGGTAGTATCGGTACACCCACCGGTACTCCGGGGTAGTACGTGAACACTTACTGGTTCACTGGGGTACACCTGCTGACGTTACTGGCGCGCGGTGTAGACCAGACATTCCTACCTGACCCTCCGTTTTAGGCCCGGTATCCCTACCTGATGCTCCGTTGGTGGCCTGGCACCCCTACCCGATATTCTGGGGTAGTACCGGTACCCCCACCGGTACTCTGCGGTAGTAGTGGTACACCCACCGGTACTCCAGGGCAGTACCTGAACCCTTACTGGTTCGCTGGGGTACACCTGCTGACCTTATGGGCGTGCTCTATAGACCAGACATTCCTACCTGACCCTCCAGGCTAGGCCCGGTATCCCTACCTGATGCTCTGCGGTAGGCCTGGCCCCCTACCCGACAATCTGGGGTAGTACCGGTACACACAGAGGTACTCCCCGGTACTTTTGCTATACCCACCGGTACTCCTGGATTGTACCGGAACCCTTACTGGTGCGCCGGGGTACACCTGCTGACCGTACGGGCGCGCCGCTTTACGCCCACCCTTCCTACCTGACCCTCCGGGGTAGGACTGGTATACCTACCCGATGTTTCGAGGTAGAACCAGTTCCCCCACCGGTACTCTGGGGTTGGAACGGAAGCCTTTGTGATGCGCCAGAGAACACCAGCTGTCCCGTCGTGCGCGCTGGACTAGACCCGGCCTCCCTACCGGACCCCACATGTTACACCCGGTATCCCTACCTGATGCTCCGCATTAGGCTTGGAACCCATACCCAATGTTCTGGGGTAGTAGCGGTACCCCCACCGTTACTCTGCCGTAGTATCGGTACACCCACCGGTACTCCGGGGTAGTACGTGAACCCTTACTGGTTCACTGGGGTACACCTGATGACGTTACGGGCACGTGGTATAAACCATACATTCCTACCTGACCCTCCGTGTTAGTCCCTGTATCCCTACCTGATGCTCCGTTGGTGGCCTGGCACCCCTACCCGATATGCTGGGGTAGTACCGGTACCCCCACCGGTACTCTGCGGTAGTATTGGTACACCCACCGGTACTCCAGGGCAGTACCTGAACCCTTACTGGTTCGCTGGGGTACACCTGCTGACCTTACGGGCGTGCTCTGTAGACCAGACATTCCTACCTGACCCTCCAGGCTAGGCCCGGTATCCCTACCTGATGCTCTGCGGTAGGCCTGGCCCCCTACCCGACAATCTGGGGTAGTACAGGTACACCCACCGGTACTCCGCAGTAGTTTTGCTATACCCACCGGTACTCCTGGATTGTACCGGAACCCATACTAGTGCGCCGGGGTACACCTGCTGACCCTATGGGCTCGCCGCTTTACGCCCACGTTTCCTACCTGACCCTCCGGGGTAGGCCTGGTATACCTACCCGATGTTTCGAGGTAGAACCGTTTCCCCACCGGTACTCTGGGGTTGGAACGGAACCCTTTGTGATGCGCCAGAGAACACCAGCTGTCCCTTCGTGCGCGCTGGACTAGACCCGGCGTCCCTAATGGAACCCACAGGTTAGACTCTGTATCCCTACCTGATGCTCCGCATTAGGCTTGGCACCCATACCCGATGTTCTGGGGTAGTAGCGATACCCCCACCGTTACTCTGCGGTAGTATCGGTACACCCACCGGTACTCCGGGGTAGTACGTGAACCCTTACTGGTTCACTGGGGTACACCTGCTGACGTTACTGGCGCGCGGTGTAGACCAGACATTCCTACCTGACCCTCCGTTTTAGGCCCGGTCTCCCTACCTGATGCTCCGTTGTTGGCCTGGCACCCCTACCCGATATGCTGGGGTAGTACCGGTACCCCCACCGGTACTCTGCGGTAGTATTGGTACACCCACCGGTACTCCAGGGCAGTACCTGAACCCTTACTGGTTCGCTGGGGTACACCTGCTGAACTTACGGGCGTGCTGTGTAGACCAGACATTCCTATCTGACCCTCCAGGCTAGGCCCGGTATCCCTACCTGATGCTCTGCGGTAGGCCTGGCCCCCTACCCGACAATCTGGGGTAGTACCGGTACACCCAGAGGTACTCCGTGGTAATATTGCTATACCCACCGGTACTCCTGGATTGTACCGGAACCCTTACTGGTGCGCAGGGGTACAACTGCTGACCCTATGGGCTCGCCGCTTTACGCCCACCCTTCCTACCTGACCCTCCGGGGTAGGCCTGGTATACCTACCCGATGTTTTGAGGTAGAACCGGTTCCCCCACCGGTACTCTGGGTTTGGAACGGAACCCTTTGTGATGCGCCAGAGAACACCAGCTGTCCCTTCGTGCGCGCTGGACTAGACCCGGCCTCCCTAACGGACCCCACAGGTTAGACCCGGTATCCCTACCTGATGCTCCGCATTAGGCTTGGCACCCATACCTGATGTTCTGGGGTAGTAGCGGTACCCCCACCGTTACTCTGCGGTAGTATCGGTACACCCACCGGTATTCCGGGGTAGTACGTGAACCCTTACTGGTTCACTGGGGTACACCTGATGACGTTACTGGCGCGCGGTATAGACCAGACATTCCTACCTGACCCTCCGTTTTAGGCCCGGTATCCCTACCTGATGCTCCGTTGGTGGCCTGGCACCCCTACCCGATATGCTGGGGTAGTACCGCAACCCCCACCGGTACTCTGCGGTAGTATTGGTACACCCACCGGTACTCCAGGGCAGTACCTGAACACTTACTGGTTCGCTGGGGTACACCTGCTGACCTTACGGGCCTGCTGTGTAGACCAGACATTCCTACCTGACCCTCCAGGCTAGGCCCGGTATCCCTACCTGATGCTC
Source organism: Astur gentilis (assembly GCF_929443795.1). Classification (NCBI taxonomy): domain Eukaryota; kingdom Metazoa; phylum Chordata; class Aves; order Accipitriformes; family Accipitridae; genus Astur; species Astur gentilis. The sequence goes on from NW_026060858.1 coordinate 3,850,032, forward strand.
TGCGGTAGGCCTGGCCCCCTACCCGACAATCTGGGGTTGTATCGGTACACACAGAGGTACTCCGTGGTAATATTGCTATACCCACTGGTACTCCTGGATTGTACCGGAACCCTTACTGGTGCGCCGGGGTACAACCGCTGACCCTATGGGCTCGCCGCTTTACGCCCACCCTTCCTACCTGACCCTCCGGGGTAGGCCTGGTATACCTACCAAATGTTTCGAGGTAGAACCGGTTCCCCCACCGGTACTCTGGGGTTGGAACGGAACCCTTTGTGATGCGCCCGAGAACACCAGCTGTCCCTTCGTGCGCGCTGGACTAGACGCGGCCTCCCTACCAGACCCCACAGGTTACACCCGGTATCCCTACCTGATGCTCCGCATTAGGCTTGGCACCCATACCCGATGTTCTGGGGTAGTAGCGGTACCCCCACCGTTACTCTGTGGTAGTATCGGTACACCCACCGGTACTCCGGGGTAGTACGTGAACCCTTACTGGTTCACTGGGGTACACCTGCTGACGTTACGGGCACGCGGTATAGACCGGACATTCCTACCTGACCCTCCGTTTTAGGCCCGGTATCCCTACCTGATGCTCCGTTGTTGGCCTGGCACCCCTACCCGATATGCTGGGGTAGTACCGCTACCCCCACCGGTACTCTGCGGTAGTATTGGTACACCCACCGGTACTCCAGGGCAGTACCTGAACCCTTACTGGTTCGCTGGGGTACACCTGCTGAACTTACGGGCGTGCTGTGTAGACCAGACATTCCTATCTGACCCTCCAGGCTAGGCCCGGTATCCCTACCTGATGCTCTGCGGTAGGCCTGGCCCCCTACACGACAATCTGGGGTAGTACCGGTACACCCACAGGTACTCCGCGGTAATTTTGCTATACCCACCGGTACTCCTGGATTGTACCGGAACCCTTACTGGTGCGCCGGGGTACAACTGCTGACCCTATGGGCTCGCCGCTTTACGCCCACCCTTCCTACCTGACCCTCCGGGGTAGGCCTGGTATACCTACCAAATGTTTCGAGGTAGAACCGGTTCCCCCACCGGTACTCTGGGGTTGGAACGGAATCCTTTGTGATGCGCCAGAGAACACCAGCTGTCCCTTCGTGCGCGCTGGACTAGACCCGGCCTCCCTACCGGACCCCACAGGTTAGACCCGCTATCCCTACCTGATGCTCCGCATTAGGCTTGGCACCCATACCCGATGTTCTGGGGTAGTAGCGGTACCCTCACCGTTACTCTGTGGTAGTATCGGTACAACCACCGGTACTCCGGGGTAGTACGTGAACCCTTACTGGTTCACTGGGGTACACCTGATGACGTTACTGGCGCGCGGTGTAGACCAGACATTCCTACCTGACCCTCCGTGTTAGTCCCGGTATCCCTACCTGATGCTCCGTTGGTGGCCTGGCACCCCTACCCGATATGCTGGGGTAGTACCGGTACCCCCACCGGTACTCTGCGGTAGTATTGGTACACCCACCGGTACTCCAGGGCAGTACCTGAACACTTACTGGTTCGCTGGGGTACACCTGCTGAACTTACGGGCGTGCTCTGTAGACCAGACATTCCTACCTGACCCTCCAGGCTAGGCCCGGTATCCCTACCTGATGCTCTGCGGTAGGCCTGGCCCCCTACCCGACAATCTGGGGTAGTACCGGTACACCCAGAGGTACTCCGTGGTAATATTGCTATACCCACCGGTACTCCTGGATTGTACCGGAACCCTTACTGGTGCGCAGGGGTACAACTGCTGACCCTATGGGCTCGCCGCTTTACGCCCACCCTTCCTACCTGACCCTCCGGGGTAGGCCTGGTATACCTACCCGATGTTTTGAGGTAGAACCGGTTCCCCCACCGGTACTCTGGGTTTGGAACGGAACCCTTTGTGATGCGCCAGAGAACACCAGCTGTCCCTTCGTGCGCGCTGGACTAGACCCGGCCTCCCTAACGGACCCCACAGGTTAGACCCGGTATCCCTACCTGATGCTCCGCATTAGGCTTGGCACCCATACCTGATGTTCTGGGGTAGTAGCGGTACCCCCACCGTTACTCTGCGGTAGTATCGGTACACCCACCGGTATTCCGGGGTAGTACGTGAACCCTTACTGGTTCACTGGGGTACAACTGATGACGTTACTGGCGCGCGGTATAGACCAGACATTCCTACCTGACCCTCCGTTTTAGGCCCGGTATCCCTACCTGATGCTCCGTTGGTGGCCTGGCACCCCTACCCGATATGCTGGGGTAGTACCGCAACCCCCACCGGTACTCTGCGGTAGTATTGGTACACCCACCGGTACTCCAGGGCAGTACCTGAACCCTTACTGGTTCGCTGGGGTACACCTGCTGACCTTACGGGCCTGCTCTGTAGACCAGACATTCCTACCTGACCCTCCAGGCTAGGCCCGGTATCCCTACCTGATGCTCTGCGGTAGGCCTGGCCCCCTACCCGACAATCTGGGGTTGTATCGGTACACACAGAGGTACTCCGTGGTAATATTGCTATACCCACTGGTACTCCTGGATTGTACCGGAACCCTTACTGGTGCGCCGGGGTACAACCGCTGACCCTATGGGCTCGCCGCTTTACGCCCACCCTTCCTACCTGACCCTCCGGGGTAGGCCTGGTATACCTACCAAATGTTTCGAGGTAGAACCGGTTCCCCCACCGGTACTCTGGGGTTGGAACGGAACCCTTTGTGATGCGCCAGAGAACACCAGCTGTCCCTTCGTGCGCGCTGGACTAGACGCGGCCTCCCTACCAGACCCCACAGGTTACACCCGGTATCCCTACCTGATGCTCCGCATTAGGCTTGGCACCCATACCCGATGTTCTGGGGTAGTAGCGGTACCCCCACCGTTACTCTGTGGTAGTATCGGTACACCCACCGGTACTCCGGGGTAGTACGTGAACCCTTACTGGTTCACTGGGGTACACCTGCTGACGTTACGGGCACGCGGTATAGACCAGACATTCCTACCTGACCCTCCGTTTTAGGCCCGGTATCCCTACCTGATGCTCCGTTGTTGGCCTGGCACCCCTACCCGATATGCTGGGGTAGTACCGCTACCCCCACCGGTACTCTGCGGTAGTATTGGTACACCCACCGGTACTCCAGGGTAGTACCTGAACCCTTACTGGTTCGCTGGGGTACACCTGCTGACCTTATGGGCGTGCTCTGTAGACCAGACATTCCTACCTGACCCTCCAGGCTAGGCCCGGTATCCCTAACTGATGCTCTGCGGTAGGCCTGGCCCCCTACCCGACAATCTGGGGTAGTACCGGTACACCCAGAGGTACTCCGCGGTAATTTTGCTATACCCACCGGTACTCCTGGATTGTACCGGAACCCTTACTGGTGCGCCGGGGTACACCTGCTGACCCTATGGGCTCGCCGCTTTACGCCCACCCTTCCTACCTGACCCTCCGGGGTAGGACTGGTATACCTACCCGATGTTTCGAGGTAGAACCAGTTCCCCCACCGGTACTCTGGGGTTGAACGGAAGCCTTTGTGATGCGCCAGAGAACACCAGCTGTCCCGTCGTGCGCGCTGGACTAGACCCGGCCTCCCTACCGGACCCCACATGTTACACCCGGTATCCCTACCTGATGCTCCGCATTAGGCTTGGAACCCATACCCAATGTTCTGGGGTAGTAGCGGTACCCCCACCGTTACTCTGCGGTAGTATCGGTACACCCACCGGTAGTCCGGGGTAGTACGAGAACCCTTACTGGTTCACTGGGGTACACCTGCTGACGTTACTGGCGCGCGGTGTAGACCAGACATTCCTACCTGACCCTCCGTGTTAGGCCCGGTATCCCTACCTGATGCTCCGTTGTTGGCCTGGCACCCCTACCCGATATGCTGGGGTAGTACCGGTACCCCCACCGGTACTCTGCGGTAGTATTGGTACACCCACCGGTACTCCAGGGCAGTACCTGAACCCTTACTGGTTCGCTGGGGTACACCTGCTGACCTTACGGGCGTGCTCTGTAGACCAGACATTCCTACCTGACCCTCCAGGCTAGGCCCGGTATCTCTACCTGATGCTCTGCGGTAGGCCTGGCCCCCTACCCGACAATCTGGGGTAGTACCGGTACACCTACAGGTATTCCGCGGTAATTTTGCTATACCCACCGGTACTCCTGGATTGTACCGGAACCGTTACTGGTGCGCCGGGGTACACCTGCTGACCCTATGGGCTCGCCGCTTTACGCCCACCCTTCCTACCTGACCCTCCGGGGTAGGCCTGGTATACCTACCCGATGTTTCGAGGTAGAACCGGTTCCCCCACCGGTACTCTGGGTTTGGAACGGAACCCTTTGTGATGCGCCAGAGAACACCAGCTGTCCCTTCGTGCGCGCTGGACTAGACGCGGCCTCCCTACCGGACCCCACAGGTTAGACCCGGTATCCCTACCTGATGCTCCGCATTAGGCTTGGCACCCATACCCGATGTTCTGGGGTACTAGCGGTACCCCCACCGTTACTCTGCGGTAGTATCGGTACACCCACCGGTACTGCGGGGTAGTACGTGAACCCTTACTGGTTCACTGGGGTACACCTGCTGACGTTACGGGCGCGCGGTATAGACCAGACATTCCTACCTGACCCTCCGTGTTAGGCCCGGTATCCCTACCTGATGCTCCGTTGTTGGCCTGGCACCCCCTACCCGATATGCTGGGGTAGTACCGGTACCCCCACCGGTACTCTGCGGTAGTATTGGTACACCCACCGGTACTCCAGGGCAGTACCTGAACACTTACTGGTTCGCTGGGGTACACCTGCTGAACTTACGGGCGTGCTCTGTAGACCAGACATTCCTACCTGACCCTCCAGGCTAGGCCCGGTATCCCTACCTGATGCTCTGCGGTAGGCCTGGCCCCCTACCCGACAATCTGGGGTAGTACCGGTACACCCAGAGGTACTCCGTGGTAATATTGCTATACCCACCGGTACTCCTGGATTGTACCGGAACCCTTACTGGTGCGCCGGGGTACACCTGCTGACCCTACGGGCACACTGCATTGGACCCACCTTTCCTACCTGACCCGCCGGGGTAGGCGTGGTATACCTACCCGATGTTTCGAGGTAGAACCGGTTCCCCCACCGGTACTCTGGGTTTGGAACGGAACCCTTTGTGATGCGCCAGAGAACACCAGCTGTCCCTTCGTGCGCGCTGGACTAGACCCGGCCTCCCTACCAGACCCCACAGGTTAGACCCGCTATCCGTACCTGATGCTCCGCATTAGGCTTGGCACCCATACCCGATGTTCTGGGGTAGTAGCGGTACCCCCACCGTTAATCTGCGGTAGTATCGGTACACCCACCGGTACTCCGGGGTAGTACGTGAACACTTACTGGTTCACTGGGGTACACCTGCTGACGTTACTGGCGCGCGGTGTAGACCAGACATTCCTACCTGACCCTCCGTTTTAGGCCCGGTATCCCTACCTGATGCTCCGTTGGTGGCCTGGCACCCCTACCCGATATTCTGGGGTAGTACCGGTACCCCCACCGGTACTCTGCGGTAGTAGTGGTACACCCACCGGTACTCCAGGGCAGTACCTGAACCCTTACTGGTTCGCTGGGGTACACCTGCTGACCTTATGGGCGTGCTCTATAGACCAGACATTCCTACCTGACCCTCCAGGCTAGGCCCGGTATCCCTACCTGATGCTCTGCGGTAGGCCTGGCCCCCTACCCGACAATCTGGGGTAGTACCGGTACACACAGAGGTACTCCCCGGTACTTTTGCTATACCCACCGGTACTCCTGGATTGTACCGGAACCCTTACTGGTGCGCCGGGGTACACCTGCTGACCGTACGGGCGCGCCGCTTTACGCCCACCCTTCCTACCTGACCCTCCGGGGTAGGACTGGTATACCTACCCGATGTTTCGAGGTAGAACCAGTTCCCCCACCGGTACTCTGGGGTTGGAACGGAACCCTTTGTGATGCGCCAGAGAACACCAGCTGTCCCGTCGTGCGCGCTGGACTAGACCCGGCCTCCCTACCGGACCCCACATGTTACACCCGGTATCCCTACCTGATGCTCCGCATTAGGCTTGGAACCCATACCCAATGTTCTGGGGTAGTAGCGGTACCCCCACCGTTACTCTGCCGTAGTATCGGTACACCCACCGGTACTCCGGGGTAGTACGTGAACCCTTACTGGTTCACTGGGGTACACCTGATGACGTTACGGGCACGTGGTATAAACCATACATTCCTACCTGACCCTCCGTGTTAGTCCCTGTATCCCTACCTGATGCTCCGTTGGTGGCCTGGCACCCCTACCCGATATGCTGGGGTAGTACCGGTACCCCCACCGGTACTCTGCGGTAGTATTGGTACACCCACCGGTACTCCAGGGCAGTACCTGAACCCTTACTGGTTCGCTGGGGTACACCTGCTGACCTTACGGGCGTGCTCTGTAGACCAGACATTCCTACCTGACCCTCCAGGCTAGGCCCGGTATCCCTACCTGATGCTCTGCGGTAGGCCTGGCCCCCTACCCGACAATCTGGGGTAGTACAGGTACACCCACCGGTACTCCGCAGTAGTTTTGCTATACCCACCGGTACTCCTGGATTGTACCGGAACCCATACTAGTGCGCCGGGGTACACCTGCTGACCCTATGGGCTCGCCGCTTTACGCCCACGTTTCCTACCTGACCCTCCGGGGTAGGCCTGGTATACCTACCCGATGTTTCGAGGTAGAACCGTTTCCCCACCGGTACTCTGGGGTTGGAACGGAACCCTTTGTGATGCGCCAGAGAACACCAGCTGTCCCTTCGTGCGCGCTGGACTAGACCCGGCGTCCCTAATGGAACCCACAGGTTAGACTCTGTATCCCTACCTGATGCTCCGCATTAGGCTTGGCACCCATACCCGATGTTCTGGGGTAGTAGCGATACCCCCACCGTTACTCTGCGGTAGTATCGGTACACCCACCGGTACTCCGGGGTAGTACGTGAAACCTTACTGGTTCACTGGGGTACACCTGCTGACGTTACTGGCGCGCGGTGTAGACCAGACATTCCTACCTGACCCTCCGTTTTAGGCCCGGTCTCCCTACCTGATGCTCCGTTGTTGGCCTGGCACCCCTACCCGATATGCTGGGGTAGTACCGGTACCCCCACCGGTACTCTGCGGTAGTATTGGTACACCCACCGGTACTCCAGGGCAGTACCTGAACCCTTACTGGTTCGCTGGGGTACACCTGCTGAACTTACGGGCGTGCTGTGTAGACCAGACATTCCTATCTGACCCTCCAGGCTAGGCCCGGTATCCCTACCTGATGCTCTGCGGTAGGCCTGGCCCCCTACACGACAATCTGGGGTAGTACCGGTACACCCACAGGTACTCCGCGGTAATTTTGCTATACCCACCGGTACTCCTGGATTGTACCGGAACCCTTACTGGTGCGCCGGGGTACAACTGCTGACCCTATGGGCTCGCCGCTTTACGCCCACCCTTCCTACCTGACCCTCCGGGGTAGGCCTGGTATACCTACCAAATGTTTCGAGGTAGAACCGGTTCCCCCACCGGTACTCTGGGGTTGGAACGGAATCCTTTGTGATGCGCCAGAGAACACCAGCTGTCCCTTCGTGCGCGCTGGACTAGACCCGGCCTCCCTACCGGACCCCACAGGTTAGACCCGCTATCCCTACCTGGTGCTCCGCATTAGGCTTGGCACCCATACCCGATGTTCTGGGGTAGTAGCGGTACCCTCACCGTTACTCTGTGGTAGTATCGGTACAACCACCGGTACTCCGGGGTAGTACGTGAACCCTTACTGGTTCACTGGGGTACACCTGATGACGTTACTGGCGCGCGGTGTAGACCAGACATTCCTACCTGACCCTCCGTGTTAGTCCCGGTATCCCTACCTGATGCTCCGTTGGTGGCCTGGCACCCCTACCCGATATGCTGGGGTAGTACCGGTACCCCCACCGGTACTCTGCGGTAGTATTGGTACACCCACCGGTACTCCAGGGCAGTACCTGAACACTTACTGGTTCGCTGGGGTACACCTGCTGAACTTACGGGCGTGCTCTGTAGACCAGACATTCCTACCTGACCCTCCAGGCTAGGCCCGGTATCCCTACCTGATGCTCTGCGGTAGGCCTGGCCCCCTACCCGACAATCTGGGGTAGTACCGGTACACCCAGAGGTACTCCGTGGTAATATTGCTATACCCACCGGTACTCCTGGATTGTACCGGAACCCTTACTGGTGCGCAGGGGTACAACTGCTGACCCTATGGGCTCGCCGCTTTACGCCCACCCTTCCTACCTGACCCTCCGGGGTAGGCCTGGTATACCTACCCGATGTTTTGAGGTAGAACCGGTTCCCCCACCGGTACTCTGGGTTTGGAACGGAACCCTTTGTGATGCGCCAGAGAACACCAGCTGTCCCTTCGTGCGCGCTGGACTAGACCCGGCCTCCCTAACGGACCCCACAGGTTAGACCCGCTATCCCTACCTGATGCTCCGCATTAGGCTTGGCACCCATACCTGATGTTCTGGGGTAGTAGCGGTACCCCCACCGTTACTCTGCGGTAGTATCGGTACACCCACCGGTATTCCGGGGTAGTACGTGAACCCTTACTGGTTCACTGGGGTACACCTGATGACGTTACTGGCGCGCGGTATAGACCAGACATTCCTACCTGACCCTCCGTTTTAGGCCCGGTATCCCTACCTGATGCTCCGTTGGTGGCCTGGCACCCCTACCCGATATGCTGGGGTAGTACCGCAACCCCCACCGGTACTCTGCGGTAGTATTGGTACACCCACCGGTACTCCAGGGCAGTACCTGAACCCTTACTGGTTCGCTGGGGTACACCTGCTGACCTTACGGGCCTGCTGTGTAGACCAGACATTCCTACCTGACCCTCCAGGCTAGGCCCGGTATCCCTACCTGATGCTCTGCGGTAGGCCTGGCCCCCTACCCGACAATCTGGGGTTGTATCGGTACACACAGAGGTACTCCGTGGTAATATTGCTATACCCACTGGTACTCCTGGATTGTACCGGAACCCTTACTGGTGCGCCGGGGTACAACCGCTGACCCTATGGGCTCGCCGCTTTACGCCCACCCTTCCTACCTGACCCTCCGGGGTAGGCCTGGTATACCTACCAAATGTTTCGAGGTAGAACCGGTTCCCCCACCGGTACTCTGGGGTTGGAACGGAACCCTTTGTGATGCGCCCGAGAACACCAGCTGTCCCTTCGTGCGCGCTGGACTAGACGCGGCCTCCCTACCAGACCCCACAGGTTACACCCGGTATCCCTACCTGATGCTCCGCATTAGGCTTGGCACCCATACCCGATGTTCTGGGGTAGTAGCGGTACCCCCACCGTTACTCTGTGGTAGTATCGGTACACCCACCGGTACTCCGGGGTAGTACGTGAACCCTTACTGGTTCACTGGGGTACACCTGCTGACGTTACGGGCACGCGGTATAGACCAGACATTCCTACCTGACCCTCCGTTTTAGGCCCGGTATCCCTACCTGATGCTCCGTTGTTGGCCTGGCACCCCTACCCGATATGCTGGGGTAGTACCGCTACCCCCACCGGTACTCTGCGGTAGTATTGGTACACCCACCGGTACTCCAGGGCAGTACCTGAACCCTTACTGGTTCGCTGGGGTACACCTGCTGAACTTACGGGCGTGCTGTGTAGACCAGACATTCCTATCTGACCCTCCAGGCTAGGCCCGGTATCCCTACCTGATGCTCTGCGGTAGGCCTGGCCCCCTACACGACAATCTGGGGTAGTACCGGTACACCCACAGGTACTCCGCGGTAATTTTGCTATACCCACCGGTACTCCTGGATTGTACCGGAACCCTTACTGGTGCGCCGGGGTACAACTGCTGACCCTATGGGCTCGCCGCTTTACGCCCACCCTTCCTACCTGACCCTCCGGGGTAGGCCTGGTATACCTACCCGATGTTTCGAGGTAGAACCGGTTCCCCACCGGTACTCTGGGTTTGGAACGGAACCCTTTGTGATGCGCCAGAGAACACCAGCTGTCCCTTCGTGCGCGCTGGACTAGACGCGGCCTCCCTACCGGACCCCACAGGTTAGACCCGCTATCCCTACCTGATGCTCCGCATTAGGCTTGGCACCCATACCCGATGTTCTGGGGTAGTAGCGGTACCCCCACCGTTACTCTGCGGTAGTATCGGTACACCCACCGGTACTCCGGGGTAGTACGTGAACCCTTACTGGTTCACTGGGGTACACCTGATGACGTTACTGGCGCGCGGTATAGACCAGACATTCCTACCTGACCCTCCGTTTTAGGCCCGGTATCCCTACCTGATGCTCCGTTGGTGGCCTGGCACCCCTACCCGATATGCTAGGGTAGTACCGCTACCCCCACCGGTACTCTGCGGTAGTATTGGTACACCCACCGGTACTCCAGGGCAGTACCTGAACACTTACTGGTTCGCTGGGGTACGCCTGCTGACCTTACGGGCGTGCTCTGTAGACCAGACATTCCTACCTGACCCTCCAGGCTAGGCCCGGTATCCCTACCTGATGCTCTGCGGTAGGCCTGGCCCCCTACCCGACAATCTGGGGTTGTATCGGTACACACAGAGGTACTCCGTGGTAATATTGCTATACCCACCGGTACTCCTGGATTGTACCGGAACCCTTACTGGTGCGCCGGGGTACAACTGCTGACCCTATGGGCTCGCCGCTTTACGCCCACCCTTCCTACCTGACACTCCGGGGTAGGCCTGGTATACCTACCAAATGTTTCGAGGTAGAACCGGTTCCCCCACCGGTACTCTGGGGTTGGAACGGAACCCTTTGTGATGCGCCAGAGAACACCAGCTGTCCCTTCGTGCGCGGTGGACTAGACGCGGCCTCCCTACCGGGCCCCACAGGTTACACGCGGTATCCCTACCTGATGCTCCGCATTAGGCTTGGCACCCATACCCGATGTTCTGGGGTAGTAGCGGTACCCCCACCGTTACTCTGCGGTAGTATCGGTACACCCACCGGTACTCCGGGGTAGTACGTGAACCCTTACTGGTTCACTGGGGTACACCTGCTGACGTTACGGGCGCGCGGTATAGACCAGACATTCCTACCTGACCCTCCGTGTTAGGCCCGGTATCCCTACCTGATGCTCCGTTGTTGGCCTGGCACCCCCTACCCGATATGCTGGGGTAGTACCGGTACCCCCACCGGTACTCTGCGGTAGTATTGGTACACCCACCAGTACTCCAGGGTAGTACCTGAACCCTTACTGGTTCGCTGGGGTACACCTGCTGACCTTATGGGCGTGCTCTGTAGACCAGACATTCCTACCTGACCCTCCAGGCTAGGCCCGGTATCCCTACCTGATGCTCTGCGGTAGGCCTGGCCCCCTACCCGACAATCTGGGGTAGTACCGGTACACCCAGAGGTACTCCGTGGTAATATTGCTATACCCACCGGTACTCCTGGATTGTACCGGAACCCTTACTGGTTCGCAGGGGTACAACTGCTGACCCTATGGGCTCACCGCTTTACGCCCACCCTTCCTACCTGACCCTCCGGGGTAGGCCTGGTATACCTACCCGATGTTTCGAGGTAGAACCGGTTCCCCCACCGGTACTCTGGGTTTGGAACGGAACCCTTTGTGATGCGCCAGAGAACACCAGCTGTCCCTTCGTGCGCGCTGGACTAGACCCGGCCTCCCTAACGGACCCCACAGGTTAGACCCGGTATCCCTACCTGATGCTCCGCATTAGGCTTGGCACCCATACCCGATGTTCTGGGGTAGTAGCGGTACCCCCACCGTTACTCTGCGGTAGTATCGGTACACCCACCGGTACTCCGGGGTAGTACGTGAACCCTTACTGGTTCACTGGGGTACACCTGCTGACGTTACGGGCACGCGGTATAGACCAGACATTCCTAACTGACCCTCCGTTTTAGGCCCGGTATCCCTACCTGATGCTCTGTTGTTGGCCTGGCACCCCTACCCGATATGCTGGGGTAGTACCGCTACCCCCACCGGTACTCTGCGGTAGTATTGGTACACCCACCGGTACTCCAGGAGAGTACCTGAACCCTTACTGGTTCGCTGGGGTACACCTGCTGAACTTACGGGCGTGCTGTGTAGACCATACATTCCTATCTGACCCTGCAGGCTAGGCCCGGTATCCCTACCTGATGCTCTGCGGTAGGCCTGGCCCCCTACCCGACAATCTGGGGTAGTACCGGTACACCCAGAGGTACTCCGCGGTAATTTTGCTATACCCACCGGTACTCCTGGATTGTACCGGAACCCTTACTGGTGCGCCGGGGTACAACTGCTGACCCTATGGGCTCGCCGCTTTACGCCCACCCTTCCTACCTGACCCGCCGGGGTAGGCCTGGTATACCTACCCGATGTTTCGAGGTAGAACCGGTTCCCCCACCGGTACTCTGGGGTTGGAACGGAACCCTTTGTGATGCGCCAGAGAACACCAGCTGTCCCTTCGTGCGCGCTGGACTAGACCCGGCCTCCCTACCGGACCCCACAGGTTAGACCCGCTATCCCTACCTGATGCTCCGCATTAGGCTTGGCACCCATACCCGATGTTCTGGGGTAGTAGCGGTACCCCCACCGTTACTCTGCCGTAGTATCGGTACACCCACCGGTAGTCCGGGGTAGTACGTGAACCCTTACTGGTTCACTGGGGTACACCTGCTGACGTTACTGGCGCGCGGTGTAGACCAGACATTCCTACCTGACCCTCCGTGTTAGGCCCGGTATCCCTACCTGATACTCCGTTGTTGGCCTGGCACCCCTACCCGATATGCTGGGGTAGTACCGCTACCCACACCGGTACTCTGCGGTAGTATTGGTACACCCACCGGTACTCCAGGGTAGTACCTGAACCCTTACTGGTTCGCTGGGGTACACCTGCTGACCTTACGGGCGTGCTCTGTAGACCAGACATTCCTACCTGACCCTCCAGGCTAGGCCCGGTATCCCTACCTGATGCTCTTCGGTAGGCCTGGCCCCCTACCCGACAATCTGGGGTAGTACCGGTACACCCAGAGGTACTCCGCGGTTGTTTTGCTATACCCACCGGTACTCCTGGATTGTACCGGAACACTTACTGGTGCGCCGGGCTACACCTGCTGACCCTATGGGCTCGCTGCTTTACGCCCACCCTTCCTACCTGACCCTCCGGGGTAGGCCTGGTATACCTACCCGATGTTTCGAGGTAGAACCGGTTCCCCCACCGGTACTCTGGGTTTGGAACGGAACTCTTTGTGATGCGCCAGAGAACACAAGCTGTCCCTTCGTGCACGCTGGACTAGACCCGACCTCCCTACCGGACCCCACAGGTTAGACCCGGTATACCTACCTGATGCTCCGCATTAGGCTTGGCACCCATACCCGATGTTCTGGGGTAGTAGCGGTACACCCACTGGTATTCCGGGGTAGTACATGAACCCTTAGTGGTTCACTGGGGTACACCTGATGACGTTACTGGCGCGCGGTGTGGACCAGACATTCCTACCTGACCCTCCGTTTTAGGCCCGGTATCCCTACCTGATGCTCCGTTGTTGGCCTGGCACCCCTACCCGATATGCTGGGGTAGTACCGGTACCCCCACCGGTACTCTGCGGTAGTATTGGTACACCCACCGGTACTCCAGGGCAGTACCTGAACCCTTACTGGTTCGCTGGGGTACACCTGCTGACCTTACGGGCGTGCTGTGTAGACCAGACATTCCTACCTGACCCTCCAGGCTAGGCCCGGTATCCCTACCTGATGCTCTGCGGTAGGCCTGGCCCCCCACCCGACAATCTGGGGTAGTACAGGTACACCCACCGGTACTCCGCAGTAGTTTTGATATACCCACCGGTACTCCTGGATTGTACCGGAACCCTTACTAGTGCGCCGGGGTACACCTGCTGACCCTATGGGCTCGCCGCTTTACGCCCACGCTTCCTACCTGACCCTCCGGGGTAGGCCTGGTATACCTACCCGATGTTTCGAGGTGGAACCGGTTCCCCCACCGGTACTCTGGGGTTGGAACGGAACCCTTTGTGATGCGCCAGAGAACACCAGCTGTCCCTTCGTGCGCGCTGGACTAGACACGGCCTGCCTAATGGAACCCACAGGTTAGACTCTGTATCCCTACCTGATGCTCCGCATTAGGCTTGGCACCCATACCCGATGTTCTGGGGTAGTAGCGGTACCCCCACCCTTACTCTGCGGTAGTATCGGTACACCCACCGGTACTCCGGGGTAGTACGCGAACCCTTACTGGTTCACTGGGGTACACCTGATGACGTTACTGGCGCGCGGTGTAGACCAGACATTCCTACCTGACCCTCCGTGTTAGGCCCGGTATCCCTACCTGATACTCCGTTGTTGGCCTGGCACCCCTACCCGATATGCTGGGGTAGTACCGGTACCCCCACCGGTACTCTGCGGTAGTATTGGTACACCCACCGGTACTCCAGGGTAGTACCTGAACCCTTACTGGTTCGCTGGGGTACACCTGCTGACCTTACGGGCGTGCTCTGTAGACCAGACATTCCTACCTGACCCTCCAGGCTAGGCCCGGTATCCCTACCTGATCCTCTGCGGTAGGCCTGGCCCCCTACCCGACAATCTGGGGTAGTACCGGTACACCCAGAGGTAATCCGCGGTACTTTTGCTATACCCACCGGTACTCCTGGATTGTACCGGAACCCTTACTGGTGCGCCGGGGTACACCTGCTGACCCTACGGGCACACTGCTTTGGACCCACCCTTCCTACCTGACCCTCCGGGGTAGGCCTGGTATACCTACCCGATGTTTCGAGGTAGAACCGGTTCCCCCACCGGTACTCTGGGTTTGGAACGGAACCCTTTGTGATGCGCCAGAGAACACCAGCTGTCCCTTCGTGCGCGCTGGACTAGACCCGGCCTCCCTACCAGACCCCACATGTTAGACCCGATATCCCTACCTGATGCTCCACATTAGGCTTGGCACCCATACCCGATGTTCTGGGGTAGTAGCGGTACCCCCACCGTTACTCTGCGGTAGTATCGGTACACCCACCGGTACTCCGGGGTAGTACGTGAACCCTTACTGGTTCACTGGGGTACACCTGATGACGTTACGGGCACGCGGTATAGACCAGACATTCCTACCTGACCCTCTGTGTTAGTCCCGGCATCCCTACCTGATGATCTGTTGTTGGCCTCGCACCCCTACCCGATATGCTGGGGTAGTACCGCAACCCCCACCGGTACTCTGCGGTAGTATTGGTACACTCACCGGTACTCCAGGGCAGTACCTGAACACTTACTGGTTCGCTGGGGTACACCTGCTGACCTTACGGGCGTGCTGTGTAGACCAGACATTCCTACCTGACCCTCCAGGCTAGGCCCGGTATCCCTACCTGATCCTCTGCGGTAGGCCTGGCCCCCTACCCGACAATCTGGGGTAGTACCGGTACACCCACAGGTACTCCGCGGTACTTTTGCTATACCCACCGGTACTCCTGGATTGCACCGGAACCCTTACTGGTGCGCCGGGGTACACCCGCTGACACTACGGGCACACTGCTTTGGACCCACCCTTCCTACCTGACCCGCCGGGGTAGGTCTGGTATACCTACCCGATGTTTCGAGGTAGAACCGGTTCCCCCACCGGTACTCTGGGTTTGGAACGGAACCCTTTGTGATGCGCCAGAGAACACCAGCTGTCCCTTCGTGCGCGCTGGACTAGACCCGGCCTCCCTACCGGACCCCACAGGTTACACCCGCTATCCCTACCTGATGCTCCGCATTAGGCTTGGCACCCATACCCGATGTTCTGGGGTAGTAGCGGTACCCCCACCGTTACTCTGCGGTAGTATCGGTACACCCACCGGTACTCCGGGGTAGTACGTGAACCCTTACTGGTTCACTGGGGTACACCTGCTGACGTTACTGACGCGTGGTGTAGACAAGACATTCCTACCTGACCCTCTGTTTTAGGCCCGGCATCCCTACCTGATGCTCCGTTGTTGGCCTGGCACCCCTACCCGATATGCTGGGGTAGTACCGGTACCCCCACCGGTACTCTGCGGTAGTATTGGTACACCCACCGGTACTCCAGGGTAGTACCTGAACCCTTACTGGTTCGCTGGGGTACACCTGCTGACCTTACGGGTGTGCTCTGTAGACCAGACATTCCTACCTGACCCTCCAGGCTAGGCCCGGTATCCCTACCTGATGCTCTGCGGTAGGCCTGGCCCCCTACCCGACAATCTAGGGTAGTACCGGTACACCCACAGGTACTCCGCGGTACTTTTGCTATACCCACCGGTACTCCTGGATTGCACCGGAACCCTTACTGGTGCGCCGGGGTACACCTGCTGACCCTACGGGCACACTGCTTTGGACCCACCCTTCCTACCTGACCCGCCGGGGTAGGTCTGGTATACCTACCCGATGTTTCGAGGTAGAACCGGTTCCCCCACCGGTACTCTGGGTTTGGAACGGAACCATTTGTGATGCGCCAGAGAACACCAGCTGTCCCTTCGTGCGCGCTGGAATAGACCCGGCCTCCCTACCGGACCCCACAGGTTAGACCCGGTATACCTACCTGATGCTCCGCATTAGGCTTGGCACCCATACCCGATGTTCTGGGGTAGTAGCGGTACACCCACTGGTATTCCGGGGTAGTACATGAACCCTTAGTGGTTCACTGGGGTACACCTGATGACGTTACTGGCGCGCGGTGTGGACCAGACATTCCTACCTGACCCTCCGTTTTAGGCCCGGTATCCCTACCTGATGCTCCGTTGTTGGCCTGGCACCCCTACCCGATATGCTGGGGTAGTACCGGTACCCCCACCGGTACTCTGCGGTAGTATTGGTACACCCACCGGTACTCCAGGGCAGTACCTGAACCCTTACTGGTTCGCTGGGGTACACCTGCTGACCTTACGGGCGTGCTGTGTAGACCAGACATTCCTACCAGACCCTCCAGGCTAGGCCCGGTATCCCTACCTGATGCTCTGCGGTAGGCCTGGCCCCCCACCCGACAATCTGGGGTAGTACAGGTACACCCACCGGTACTCCGCAGTAGTTTTGATATACCCACCGGTACTCCTGGATTGTACCGGAACCCTTACTAGTGCGCCGGGGTACACCTGCTGACCCTATGGGCTCGCCGCTTTACGCCCACGCTTCCTACCTGACCCTCCGGGGTAGGCCTGGTATACCTACCCGATGTTTCGAGGTGGAACCGGTTCCCCCACCGGTACTCTGGGGTTGGAACGGAACCCTTTGTGATGCGCCAGAGAACACCAGCTGTCCCTTCGTGCGCGCTGGACTAGACACGGCCTGCCTAATGGAACCCACAGGTTAGACTCTGTATCCCTACCTGATGCTCCGCATTAGGCTTGGCACCCATACCCGATGTTCTGGGGTAGTAGCGGTACCCCCACCCTTACTCTGCGGTAGTATCGGTACACCCACCGGTACTCCGGGGTAGTACGCGAACCCTTACTGGTTCACTGGGGTACACCTGATGACGTTACTGGCGCGCGGTGTAGACCAGACATTCCTACCTGACCCTCCGTTTTAGGCCCGGTATCCCTACCTGATACTCCGTTGTTGGCCTGGCACCCCTACCCGATATGCTGGGGTAGTACCGGTACCCCCACCGGTACTCTGCGGTAGTATTGGTACACCCACCGGTACTCCAGGGTAGTACCTGAACCCTTACTGGTTCGCTGGGGTACACCTGCTGACCTTACGGGCGTGCTCTGTAGACCAGACATTCCTACCTGACCCTCCAGGCTAGGCCCGGTATCCCTACCTGATCCTCTGCGGTAGGCCTGGCCCCCTACCCGACAATCTGGGGTAGTACCGGTACACCCAGAGGTAATCCGCGGTACTTTTGCTATACCCACCGGTACTCCTGGATTGTACCGGAACCCTTACTGGTGCGCCGGGGTACACCTGCTGACCCTACGGGCACACTGCTTTGGACCCACCCTTCCTACCTGACCCTCCGGGGTAGGCCTGGTATACCTACCCGATGTTTCGAGGTAGAACCGGTTCCCCCACCGGTACTCTGGGTTTGGAACGGAACCCTTTGTGATGCGCCAGAGAACACCAGCTGTCCCTTCGTGCGCGCTGGACTAGACCCGGCCTCCCTACCAGACCCCACATGTTAGACCCGATATCCCTACCTGATGCTCCACATTAGTCTTGGCACCCATACCCGATGTTCTGGGGTAGTAGCGGTACCCCCACCGTTACTCTGCGGTAGTATCGGTACACCCACCGGTACTCCGGGGTAGTACGTGAACCCTTACTGGTTCACTGGGGTACACCTGATGACGTTACGGGCACGCGGTATAGGCCAGACATTCCTACCTGACCCTCTGTGTTAGTCCCGGCATCCCTACCTGATGATCTGTTGTTGGCCTCGCACCCCTACCCGATATGCTGGGGTAGTACCGCAACCCCCACCGGTACTCTGCGGTAGTATTGGTACACTCACCGGTACTCCAGGGCAGTACCTGAACACTTACTGGTTCGCTGGGGTACACCTGCTGACCTTACGGGCGTGCTGTGTAGACCAGACATTCCTACCTGACCCTCCGGGGTAGGCCTGGTATACCTACCCGATGTTTCGAGGTAGAACCGGTTCCCCCACCGGTACTCTGGGTTTGGAACGGAACCCTTTGTGATGCGCCAGAGAACACCAGCTGTCCCTTCGTGCGCGCTGGACTAGACCCGGCCTCCCTACCGGACCCCACATGTTAGACCCGATATCCCTACCTGATGCTCCACATTAGGCTTGGCACCCATACCCGATGTTCTGGGGTAGTAGCGGTACCCCCACCGTTACTCTGCGGTAGTATCGGTACACCCACCGGTACTCCGGGGTAGTACGTGAACCCTTACTGGTTCACTGGGGTACACCTGATGACGTTACGGGCACGCGGTATAGACCAGACATTCCTACCTGACCCTCTGTGTTAGTCCCGGCATCCCTACCTGATGATCTGTTGTTGGCCTCGCACCCCTACCCGATATGCTGGGGTAGTACCGCAACCCCCACCGGTACTCTGCGGTAGTATTGGTACACTCACCGGTACTCCAGGGCAGTACCTGAACACTTACTGGTTCGCTGGGGTACACCTGCTGACCTTACGGGCGTGCTGTGTAGACCAGACATTCCTACCTGACCCTCCAGGCTAGGCCCGGTATCCCTAC
The DNA here is from genome assembly GCF_929443795.1 of Astur gentilis. Taxonomy (NCBI): domain Eukaryota; kingdom Metazoa; phylum Chordata; class Aves; order Accipitriformes; family Accipitridae; genus Astur; species Astur gentilis. The sequence continues at coordinate 3,869,277 of NW_026060858.1, forward strand.
CTGATCCTCTGCGGTAGGCCTGGCCCCCTACCCGACAATCTGGGGTAGTACCGGTACACCCACAGGTACTCCGCGGTACTTTTGCTATACCCACCGGTACTCCTGGATTGCACCGGAACCCTTACTGGTGCGCCGGGGTACACCCGCTGACACTACGGGCACACTGCTTTGGACCCACCCTTCCTACCTGACCCGCCGGGGTAGGTCTGGTATACCTACCCGATGTTTCGAGGTAGAACCGGTTCCCCCACCGGTACTCTGGGTTTGGAACGGAACCCTTTGTGATGCGCCAGAGAACACCAGCTGTCCCTTCGTGCGCGCTGGACTAGACCCGGCCTCCCTACCGGACCCCACAGGTTACACCCGCTATCCCTACCTGATGCTCCGCATTAGGCTTGGCACCCATACCCGATGTTCTGGGGTAGTAGCGGTACCCCCACCGTTACTCTGCGGTAGTATCGGTACACCCACCGGTACTCCGGGGTAGTACGTGAACCCTTACTGGTTCACTGGGGTACACCTGCTGACGTTACTGACGCGTGGTGTAGACCAGACATTCCTACCTGACCCTCTGTTTTAGGCCCGGCATCCCTACCTGATGCTCCGTTGTTGGCCTGGCACCCCTACCCGATATGCTGGGGTAGTACCGGTACCCCCACCGGTACTCTGCGGTAGTATTGGTACACCCACCGGTACTCCAGGGTAGTACCTGAACCCTTACTGGTTCGCTGGGGTACACCTGCTGACCTTACGGGTGTGCTCTGTAGACCAGACATTCCTACCTGACCCTCCAGGCTAGGCCCGGTATCCCTACCTGATGCTCTGCGGTAGGCCTGGCCCCCTACCCGACAATCTAGGGTAGTACCGGTACACCCACAGGTACTCCGCGGTACTTTTGCTATACCCACCGGTACTCCTGGATTGCACCGGAACCCTTACTGGTGCGCCGGGGTACACCTGCTGACCCTACGGGCACACTGCTTTGGACCCACCCTTCCTACCTGACCCGCCGGGGTAGGTCTGGTATACCTACCCGATGTTTCGAGGTAGAACCGGTTCCCCCACCGGTACTCTGGGGTTGGAACGGAACCCTTTGTGATGCGCCAGAGAACACCAGCTGTCCCTTCGTGCGCGCTGGACTAGACCCGGCCTCCCTACCGGACCCCACAGGTTAGACCCGCTATCCCTACCTGATGCTCCGCATTAGGCTTGGCACGCATACCCGATCTTCTGGGGTAGTAGCGGTACCCCCACCGTTACTCTGCGGTAGTATCGGTACACCCACCGGTACTCCGGGGTAGTACGTGAACACTTCCTGGTTCACTGGGGTACACCTGCTGACGTTAATGCCGCGCGGTGTGGACCAGACATTCCTACCTGACCCTCTGTGTTAGGCCCGGCATCCCTACCTGATGCTCCGTTGTTGGCCTGGCGCCCCTACCCGATATGCTGGGGTAGTACCGGTACCCCCACCGGTACTCTGCGGTAGTATTGGTACACCCACCGGTACTCCAGGGCAGTACCTGAACACTTACTGGTTCGCTGGGGTACACCTGCGGACCTTACGGGCGTGCTATGTAGACCAGACATTCCTACCTGACCCTCCAGGCTAGGCCCGGTATCCCTACCTGATGCTCTGCGGTAGGCCTGGCCCCCTACCCTACAATCTGGGGTAGTACCGGTACACCCAGAGGTACTCCGCGGTACTTTTGCTATACCCACTGGTACTCCTGGATTGTACCGGAACCCTTACTGGTGCGCCGGGGTACACCTGCTGACCCTACGGGCACACTGCTTTGGACCCACCCTTCCTACCTGACCCGCCGGGGTAGGCCTGGTATACCTACCCGATGTTTCGAGGTAGAACCGGTTCCCCCACCGGTACTCTGGGTTTGGAACGGAACCCTTTGTGATGCGCCAGAGAACACCAGCTGTCCCTTCGTGCGCGCTGGACTAGACCCGGCCTCCCTACCGGACCCCACAGGTTAGACCCGGTATCCCTACCTGATGCTCCGCATTAGGCTTGGCACCCATACCCGATGTTCTGGGGTAGTAGCGGTACCCCCACCGTTACTCTGCGGTAGTATCGGTACACCCACCGGTACTCCGGGGTAGTACGTGAACCCTTACTGGTTCACTGGGGTACACCTGATGACGTTACGGGCACACGGTATAGACCAGACATTCCTACCTGACCCTCCGTGTTAGTCCCGGTATCCCTACCTGATGCTCCGTTGTTGTCCTGGCACCCCTACCCGATATGCTTGGGTAGTACCGGTACCCCCACCGGTACTCTGCGGTAGTATTGGTACACCCACCGGTACTCCAGGGTAGTACCTGAACGCTTACTGGTTCGCTGGGGTACACCTGCTGACATTACGGGCGTGCTGTGTAGACCAGACATTCCTACCTGACCCTCCAGGCTAGGCCCGGTATCCCTACCTGATCCTCTGCGGTAGGCCTGGCCCCCTACCCGACAATCTGGGGTAGTACCGGTACACCCACAGGTACTCCGCGGTACTTTTGCTATACCCACCGGTACTCCTGGATTGTACCGGAACCCTTACTGGTGCGCCGGGGTACACCTGCTGACCCTACGGGCGCGCCGCTTTACACCCACCCTTCCTACCTGACCCACCGGGGTAGGCCTGGTATACCTACCCGATGTTTCGAGGTAGAACCGGTTCCCCCACCGGTACTCTGGGTTTGGAATGGAACACTTTGTGATGCGCCAGAGAACACCAGCTGTCCCTTCGAGCGCGCTGGATTAGACCCGGCCTCCCTACCGGTCCCCACATGTTACACCCGGTATCCCTACCTGATGCTCCGCATTAGGCTTGGAACCCCTACCCGATATGCTGGGGTAGTACCGGTACCCACACCGGTACTCTGCGGTAGTATTGGTACATCCACCGTTACTTCAGGGCAGTACCTGAACCCTTACTGGTTCGCTGGGGTACACCTGCTGACCTTACGGGCGTGCTCTGTAGACCAGACATTCCTACCTGACCCTCCAGGCTAGGCCCGGTATCCCTACCTGATGCTCTGCGGTAGGCCTGGCCCCCTACCCGACAATCTGGGGTAGTACCGGTACACCCACAGGTACTCCGCGGTACTTTTGCTATACCCACCGGTATTCCTGGATTGTACCGGAACCCTTACTGGTGCGCCGGTGTACACCTGCTAACCCTACGGGCACACTGCTTTGGACCCACCCTTCCTACCTGACCCGCCGGGGTAGGCCTGGTATACCTACCCGATGTTTCGAGGTAGAACCGGTTCCCCCACCGGTACTCTGGGTTTGGAATGGAACACTTTGTGATGCGCCAGAGAACACCAGCTGTCCCTTCGAGCGCGCTGGATTAGACCCAGCCTCCCTACCGGTCCCCACATGTTACACCCGGTATCCCTACCTGATGCTCCGCATTAGGCTTGGCACCCCTACCCGATATGCTGGGGTAGTAGCGGTACCCCCACCGTTACTCTGCGGTAGTATCGGTACACCCACCGGTAGTCCGGGGTAGTACGTGAACCCTTACTGGTTCACTGGGGTACACCTGCTGACGTTACGGGCACGCGGTATAGACCAGACATTCCTACCTGACCCTCCGTTTTAGTCCCGGTATCCCTACCTGATGCTCCGTTGTTGGCCTGGCACCCCTACCCGATATGCTGGGGTAGTACCGGTACCCCCACCGGTACTCTGCGGTAGTATTGGTACACCCACCGGTACTCCAGGGTAGTACCTGAACCCGTACTGGTTCGCTGGGGTACACCTGCTGACCTTACGGGCGTGCTGTGTAGACCAGACATTCCTACCTGACCCTCCAGGCTAGGCCCGGTATCCCTACCTGATCCTCTGCGGTAGGCCTGGCCCCCTACCCGACAATCTGGGGTAGTACCGGTACACACAGAGGTACTCCCCGGTACTTTTGCTATACCCACCGGTACTCCTGGATTGTACCGGAACCCTTACTGGTGCGCCGGGGTACACCTGCTGACCGTACGGGCGCGCCGCTTTACGCCCACCCTTCCTACCTGACCCGCCGGGGTAGGCCTGGTATACCTACCCGATGTTTCGAGGTAGAACCGGTTCCCCCACCGGTACTCTGGGTTTGGAACGGAACCCTTTGTGATGTGCCAGAGAACACCAGCTGTCCCTTCGTGCGCGCTGGACTAGACGCGGCCTCCCTACCGGACCCCACAGGTTAGACCCGCTATCCCTACCTGATGCTCCGCATTAGGCTTGGCACCCATACCCGATGTTCTGGGGTAGTAGCGGTACCCCCACCGTTACTCTGCGGTAGTATCGGTACACCCACCGGTACTCCGGGGTAGTACGTGAACCCTTACTGGTTCACTGGGGTACACCTGCTGACGTTACGGGCGCGCGGTATAGACCAGACATTCCTACCTGACCCTCCGTGTTAGGCCCGGTATCCCTACCTGATGCTCCGTTGTTGTCCTGGCACCCCCTACCCGATATGCTGGGGTAGTACCGTTACCCCCACCGGTACTCTGCGGTAGTATTGGTACACCCACCGGTACTCCAGGGTAGTACCTGAACCCTTACTGGTTCTCTGGGGTACACCTGCTGACCTTATGGGCGTGCTCTGTAGACCAGACATTCCTACCTGACCCTCCAGGCTAGGCCCGGTATCTCTACCTGATGCTCTGCGGTAGGCCTGGCCGCCTACCCGACAATCTGGGGTTGTATCGGTACACACAGAGGTACTCCGTGGTAATATTGCTATACCCACCGGTACTCCTGGATTGTACCGGAACCCTTACTGGTGCGCCGGGGTAAAACTGCTGACCCTATGGGGTACGCCGCTTTACGCCCACCCTTCCTACCTGACCCTCCGGGGTAGGCCTGGTATACCTACCAAATGTTTCGAGGTAGAACCGGTTCCCCCACCGGTACTCTGGGGTTGGAACGGAACCCTTTGTGATGCGCCAGAGAGCACCAGCTTTCCCTTCGTGCGCGCTGGACTAGACGCGGCCTCCCTACCGGACCCCACAGGTTAGACCCGCTATCCCTACCTGATGCTCCGCATTAGGCTTGGCACCCATACCCGATGTTCTGGGGTAGTAGCGGTACACCCACTGGTATTCCGGGGTAGTACATGAACCCTTAGTGGTTCACTGGGGTACACCTGATGACGTTACTGGCGCGCGGTGTGGACCAGACATTCCTACCTGACCCTCCGTTTTAGGCCCGGTATCCCTACCTGATGCTCCGTTGTTGGCCTGGCACCCCTACCCGATATGCTGGGGTAGTACCGGTACCCCCACCGGTACTCTGCGGTAGTATTGGTACACCCACCGGTACTCCAGGGCAGTACCTGAACCCTTACTGGTTCGCTGGGGTACACCTGCTGACCTTACGGGCGTGCTGTGTAGACCAGACATTCCTACCAGACCCTCCAGGCTAGGCCCGGTATCCCTACCTGATGCTCTGCGGTAGGCCTGGCCCCCCACCCGACAATCTGGGGTAGTACAGGTACACCCACCGGTACTCCGCAGTAGTTTTGATATACCCACCGGTACTCCTGGATTGTACCGGAACCCTTACTAGTGCGCCGGGGTACACCTGCTGACCCTATGGGCTCGCCGCTTTACGCCCACGCTTCCTACCTGACCCTCCGGGGTAGGCCTGGTATACCTACCCGATGTTTCGAGGTGGAACCGGTTCCCCCACCGGTACTCTGGGGTTGGAACGGAACCCTTTGTGATGCGCCAGAGAACACCAGCTGTCCCTTCGTGCGCGCTGGACTAGACACGGCCTGCCTAATGGAACCCACAGGTTAGACTCTGTATCCCTACCTGATGCTCCGCATTAGGCTTGGCACCCATACCCGATGTTCTGGGGTAGTAGCGGTACCCCCACCCTTACTCTGCGGTAGTATCGGTACACCCACCGGTACTCCGGGGTAGTACGCGAACCCTTACTGGTTCACTGGGGTACACCTGATGACGTTACTGGCGCGCGGTGTAGACCAGACATTCCTACCTGACCCTCCGTTTTAGGCCCGGTATCCCTACCTGATACTCCGTTGTTGGCCTGGCACCCCTACCCGATATGCTGGGGTAGTACCGGTACCCCCACCGGTACTCTGCGGTAGTATTGGTACACCCACCGGTACTCCAGGGTAGTACCTGAACCCTTACTGGTTCGCTGGGGTACACCTGCTGACCTTACGGGCGTGCTCTGTAGACCAGACATTCCTACCTGACCCTCCAGGCTAGGCCCGGTATCCCTACCTGATCCTCTGCGGTAGGCCTGGCCCCCTACCCGACAATCTGGGGTAGTACCGGTACACCCAGAGGTACTCCGCGGTACTTTTGCTATACCCACCGGTACTCCTGGATTGTACCGGAACCCTTACTGGTGCGCCGGGGTACACCTGCTGACCCTACGGGCACACTGCTTTGGACCCACCCTTCCTACCTGACCCTCCGGGGTAGGCCTGGTATACCTACCCGATGTTTCGAGGTAGAACCGGTTCCCCCACCGGTACTCTGGGTTTGGAACGGAACCCTTTGTGATGCGCCAGAGAACACCAGCTGTCCCTTCGTGCGCGCTGGACTAGACCCGGCCTCCCTACCAGACCCCACATGTTAGACCCGATATCCCTACCTGATGCTCCACATTAGGCTTGGCACCCATACCCGATGTTCTGGGGTAGTAGCGGTACCCCCACCGTTACTCTGCGGTAGTATCGGTACACCCACCGGTACTCCGGGGTAGTACGTGAACCCTTACTGGTTCACTGGGGTACACCTGATGACGTTACGGGCACGCGGTATAGACCAGACATTCCTACCTGACCCTCTGTGTTAGTCCCGGCATCCCTACCTGATGATCTGTTGTTGGCCTCGCACCCCTACCCGATATGCTGGGGTAGTACCGCAACCCCCACCGGTACTCTGCGGTAGTATTGGTACACCCACCGGTACTCCAGGGCAGTACCTGAACACTTACTGGTTCGCTGGGGTACACCTGCTGACCTTACGGGCGTGCTGTGTAGACCAGACATTCCTACCTGACCCTCCGGGGTAGGCCTGGTATACCTACCCGATGTTTCGAGGTAGAACCGGTTCCCCCACCGGTACTCTGGGTTTGGAACGGAACCCTTTGTGATGCGCCAGAGAACACCAGCTGTCCCTTCGTGCGCGCTGGACTAGACCCGGCCTCCCTACCGGACCCCACATGTTAGACCCGATATCCCTACCTGATGCTCCACATTAGGCTTGGCACCCATACCCGATGTTCTGGGGTAGTAGCGGTACCCCCACCGTTACTCTGCGGTAGTATCGGTACACCCACCGGTACTCCGGGGTAGTACGTGAACCCTTACTGGTTCACTGGGGTACACCTGATGACGTTACGGGCACGCGGTATAGACCAGACATTCCTACCTGACCCTCTGTGTTAGTCCCGGCATCCCTACCTGATGCTCTGTTGTTGGCCTCGCACCCCTACCCGATATGCTGGGGTAGTACCGCAACCCCCACCGGTACTCTGCGGTAGTATTGGTACACTCACCGGTACTCCAGGGCAGTACCTGAACACTTACTGGTTCGCTGGGGTACACCTGCTGACCTTACGGGCGTGCTGTGTAGACCAGACATTCCTACCTGACCCTCCAGGCTAGGCCCGGTATCCCTACCTGATCCTCTGCGGTAGGCCTGGCCCCCTACCCGACAATCTGGGGTAGTACCGGTACACCCACAGGTACTCCGCGGTACTTTTGCTATACCCACCGGTACTCCTGGATTGCACCGGAACCCTTACTGGTGCGCCGGGGTACACCCGCTGACACTACGGGCACACTGCTTTGGACCCACCCTTCCTACCTGACCCGCCGGGGTAGGTCTGGTATACCTACCCGATGTTTCGAGGTAGAACCGGTTCCCCCACCGGTACTCTGGGTTTGGAACGGAACCCTTTGTGATGCGCCAGAGAACACCAGCTGTCCCTTCGTGCGCGCTGGACTAGACCCGGCCTCCCTACCGGACCCCACAGGTTACACCCGCTATCCCTACCTGATGCTCCGCATTAGGCTTGGCACCCATACCCGATGTTCTGGGGTAGTAGCGGTACCCCCACCGTTACTCTGCGGTAGTATCGGTACACCCACCGGTACTCCGGGGTAGTACGTGAACCCTTACTGGTTCACTGGGGTACACCTGCTGACGTTACTGACGCGTGGTGTAGACCAGACATTCCTACCTGACCCTCTGTTTTAGGCCCGGCATCCCTACCTGATGCTCCGTTGTTGGCCTGGCACCCCTACCCGATATGCTGGGGTAGTACCGGTACCCCCACCGGTACTCTGCGGTAGTATTGGTACACCCACCGGTACTCCAGGGTAGTACCTGAACACTTACTGGTTCGCTGGGGTACACCTGCTGACCTTACGGGTGTGCTCTGTAGACCAGACATTCCTACCTGACCCTCCAGGCTAGGCCCGGTATCCCTACCTGATGCTCTGCGGTAGGCCTGGCCCCCTACCCGACAATCTGGGGTAGTACCGGTACACCCACAGGTACTCCGCGGTACTTTTGCTATACCCACCGGTACTCCTGGATTGTACCGGAACCCTTACTGGTGCGCCGGGGTACACCTGCTGACCCTACGGGCACACTGCTTTGGACCCACCCTTCCTACCTGACCCGCCGGGGTAGGTCTGGTATACCTACCCGATGTTTCGAGGTAGAACCGGTTCCCCCACCGGTACTCTGGGGTTGGAACGGAACCCTTTGTGATGCGCCAGAGAACACCAGCTGTCCCTTCGTGCGCGCTGGACTAGACCCGGCCTCCCTACCGGACCCCACAGGTTAGACCCGCTATCCCTACCTGATGCTCCGCATTAGGCTTGGCACGCATACCCGATCTTCTGGGGTAGTAGCGGTACCCCCACCGTTACTCTGCGGTAGTATCGGTACACCCACCGGTACTCCGGGGTAGTACGTGAACACTTCCTGGTTCACTGGGGTACACCTGCTGACGTTAATGCCGCGCGGTGTGGACCAGACATTCCTACCTGACCCTCTGTGTTAGGCCCGGCATCCCTACCTGATGCTCCGTTGTTGGCCTGGCGCCCCTACCCGATATGCTGGGGTAGTACCGGTACCCCCACCGGTACTCTGCGGTAGTATTGGTACACCCACCGGTACTCCAGGGCAGTACCTGAACACTTACTGGTTCGCTGGGGTACACCTGCGGACCTTACGGGCGTGCTATGTAGACCAGACATTCCTACCTGACCCTCCAGGCTAGGCCCGGTATCCCTACCTGATGCTCTGCGGTAGGCCTGGCCCCCTACCCGACAATCTGGGGTAGTACCGGTACACCCAGAGGTACTCCGCGGTACTTTTGCTATACCCACTGGTACTCCTGGATTGTACCGGAACCCTTACTGGTGCGCCGGGGTACACCTGCTGACCCTACGGGCACACTGCTTTGGACCCACCCTTCCTACCTGACCCGCCGGGGTAGGCCTGGTATACCTACCCGATGTTTCGAGGTAGAACCGGTTCCCCCACCGGTACTCTGGGTTTGGAACGGAACCCTTTGTGATGCGCCAGAGAACACCAGCTGTCCCTTCGTGCGCGCTGGACTAGACCCGGCCTCCCTACCGGTCCCCACAGGTTAGACCCGGTATCCCTACCTGATGCTCCGCATTAGGCTTGGCACCCATACCCGATGTTCTGGGGTAGTAGCGGTACCCCCACCGTTACTCTGCGGTAGTATCGGTACACCCACCGGTACTCCGGGGTAGTACGTGAACCCTTACTGGTTCACTGGGGTACACCTGATGACGTTACGGGCACACGGTATAGACCAGACATTCCTACCTGACCCTCCGTGTTAGTCCCGGTATCCCTACCTGATGCTCCGTTGTTGTCCTGGCACCCCTACCCGATATGCTTGGGTAGTACCGGTACCCCCACCGGTACTCTGCGGTAGTATTGGTACACCCACCGGTACTCCAGGGTAGTACCTGAACGCTTACTGGTTCGCTGGGGTACACCTGCTGACATTACGGGCGTGCTGTGTAGACCAGACATTCCTACCTGACCCTCCAGGCTAGGCCCGGTATCCCTACCTGATCCTCTGCGGTAGGCCTGGCCCCCTACCCGACAATCTGGGGTAGTACCGGTACACCCACAGGTACTCCGCGGTACTTTTGCTATACCCACCGGTACTCCTGGATTGTACCGGAACCCTTACTGGTGCGCCGGGGTACACCTGCTGACCCTACGGGCGCGCCGCTTTACACCCACCCTTCCTACCTGACCCGCCGGGGTAGGCCTGGTATACCTACCCGATGTTTCGAGGTAGAACCGGTTCCCCCACCGGTACTCTGGGTTTGGAATGGAACACTTTGTGATGCGCCAGAGAACACCAGCTGTCCCTTCGAGCGCGCTGGATTAGACCCGGCCTCCCTACCGGTCCCCACATGTTACACCCGGTATCCCTACCTGATGCTCCGCATTAGGCTTGGAACCCCTACCCGATATGCTGGGGTAGTACCGGTACCCACACCGGTACTCTGCGGTAGTATTGGTACATCCACCGTTACTTCAGGGCAGTACCTGAACCCTTACTGGTTCGCTGGGGTACACCTGCTGACCTTACGGGCGTGCTCTGTAGACCAGACATTCCTACCTGACCCTCCAGGCTAGGCCCGGTATCCCTACCTGATGCTCTGCGGTAGGCCTGGCCCCCTACCCGACAATCTGGGGTAGTACCGGTACACCCACAGGTACTCCGCGGTACTTTTGCTATACCCACCGGTATTCCTGGATTGTACCGGAACCCTTACTGGTGCGCCGGTGTACACCTGCTAACCCTACGGGCACACTGCTTTGGACCCACCCTTCCTACCTGACCCGCCGGGGTAGGCCTGGTATACCTACCCGATGTTTCGAGGTAGAACCGGTTCCCCCACCGGTACTCTGGGTTTGGAATGGAACACTTTGTGATGCGCCAGAGAACACCAGCTGTCCCTTCGAGCGCGCTGGATTAGACCCAGCCTCCCTACCGGTCCCCACATGTTACACCCGGTATCCCTACCTGATGCTCCGCATTAGGCTTGGCACCCCTACCCGATATGCTGGGGTAGTAGCGGTACCCCCACCGTTACTCTGCGGTAGTATCGGTACACCCACCGGTAGTCCGGGGTAGTACGTGAACCCTTACTGGTTCACTGGGGTACACCTGCTGACGTTACGGGCACGCGGTATAGACCAGACATTCCTACCTGACCCTCCGTGTTAGTCCCGGTATCCCTACCTGATGCTCCGTTGTTGGCCTGGCACCCCTACCCGATATGCTGGGGTAGTACCGGTACCCCCACCGGTACTCTGCGGTAGTATTGGTACACCCACCGGTACTCCAGGGTAGTACCTGAACCCGTACTGGTTCGCTGGGGTACACCTGCTGACCTTACGGGCGTGCTGTGTAGACCAGACATTCCTACCTGACCCTCCAGGCTAGGCCCGGTATCCCTACCTGATGCTCTGCGGTAGGCCTGGCCCCCTACCCGACAATCTGGGGTAGTACCGGTACACACAGAGGTACTCCCCGGTACTTTTGCTATACCCACCGGTACTCCTGGATTGTACCGGAACCCTTACTGGTGCGCCGGGGTACACCTGCTGACCGTACGGGCGCGCCGCTTTACGCCCACCCTTCCTACCTGACCCGCCGGGGTAGGCCTGGTATACCTACCCGATGTTTCGAGGTAGAACCGGTTCCCCCACCGGTACTCTGGGTTTGGAACGGAACCCTTTGTGATGTGCCAGAGAACACCAGCTGTCCCTTCGTGCGCGCTGGACTAGACGCGGCCTCCCTACCGGACCCCACAGGTTAGACCCGCTATCCCTACCTGATGCTCCGCATTAGGCTTGGCACCCATACCCGATGTTCTGGGGTAGTAGCGGTACCCCCACCGTTACTCTGCGGTAGTATCGGTACACCCACCGGTACTCCGGGGTAGTACGTGAACCCTTACTGGTTCACTGGGGTACACCTGCTGACGTTACGGGCGCGCGGTATAGACCAGACATTCCTACCTGACCCTCCGTGTTAGGCCCGGTATCCCTACCTGATGCTCCGTTGTTGTCCTGGCACCCCCTACCCGATATGCTGGGGTAGTACCGTTACCCCCACCGGTACTCTGCGGTAGTATTGGTACACCCACCGGTACTCCAGGGTAGTACCTGAACCCTTACTGGTTCTCTGGGGTACACCTGCTGACCTTATGGGCGTGCTCTGTAGACCAGACATTCCTACCTGACCCTCCAGGCTAGGCCCGGTATCTCTACCTGATGCTCTGCGGTAGGCCTGGCCGCCTACCCGACAATCTGGGGTTGTATCGGTACACACAGAGGTACTCCGTGGTAATATTGCTATACCCACCGGTACTCCTGGATTGTACCGGAACCCTTACTGGTGCGCCGGGGTAAAACTGCTGACCCTATGGGGTACGCCGCTTTACGCCCACCCTTCCTACCTGACCCTCCGGGGTAGGCCTGGTATACCTACCAAATGTTTCGAGGTAGAACCGGTTCCCCCACCGGTACTCTGGGGTTGGAACGGAACCCTTTGTGATGCGCCAGAGAGCACCAGCTTTCCCTTCGTGCGCGCTGGACTAGACGCGGCCTCCCTACCGGACCCCACAGGTTAGACCCGCTATCCCTACCTGATGCTCCGCATTAGGCTTGGCACCCATACCCGATGTTCTGGGGTAGTAGCGGTACCCCCACCGTTACTCTGCGGTAGTATCGGTACACCCACCGGTACTCCGGGGTAGTACGTGAACCCTTACTGGTTCACTGGGGTACACCTGCTGACGTTACTGGCGCGCGGTGTAGACCAGACATTCCTACCTGACCCTCCGTTTTAGGCCCGGTATCCCTACCTGATGCTCCGTTGGTGGCCTGGCACCCCTACCCGATATGCTGGGGTAGTACCGGTACCCCCACCGGTACTCTGCGGTAGTATTGGTACACCCACCGGTACTCCAGGGCAGTACCTGAACACTTACTGGTTCGCTGGGGTACACCTGCTGACCTTACGGGCGTGCTCTGTAGACCAGACATTCCTACCTGACCCTCCAGGCTAGGCCCGGTATCCCTACCTGATGCTCTGCGGTAGGCCTGGCCCCCTACCCGACAATCTGGGGTTGTATCGGTACACACAGAGGTACTCCGTGGTAATATTGCTATACCCACCGATACTCCTGGATTGTACCGGAACCCTTACTGGTGCGCCGGGGGACACCTTCTGACCCTATGGGCTCGCCGCTTTACGCCCACCCTTCCTACCTGACACTCCGGGATAGGCCTGGTATACCTACCCGATGTTTCGAGGTAGAACCGGTTCCCCCACCAGTACTCTGGGGTTGGAACGGAACCCTTTGTGATGCGCCAGAGAACACCAGCTGTCCCTTCGTGCGCGCTGGACTAGACCCGTCCTCCCTACCGGACCCCACAGGTTAGACCCGCTATCCCTACCTGATGCTCCGCATTAGGCTTGGCACCCATACCCGATGTTCTGGGGTAGTAGCGGTACCCCCACCATTACTCTGCAGTAGTATCGGTACACCCACCGGTACTCCGGGGTAGTACGTGAACCCTTACTGGTTCACTGGGGTACACCTGATGACGTTACTGGTGCGCGGTATAGACCAGACATTCCTACCTGACCCTCCGTGTTAGGCCCGGTATCCCTACCTGATGCTCCGTTGTTGTCCTGGCACCCCCTACCCGATATGCTGGGGTAGTACCGTTACCCCCACCGGTACTCTGCGGTAGTATTGGTACACCCACCGGTACTCCAGGGTAGTACCTGAACCCTTACTGGTTCTCTGGGGTACACCTGCTGACCTTATGGGCGTGCTCTGTAGACCAGACATTCCTACCTGACCCTCCAGGCTAGGCCCGGTATCTCTACCTGATGCTCTGCGGTAGGCCTGGCCGCCTACCCGACAATCTGGGGTTGTATCGGTACACACAGAGGTACTCCGTGGTAATATTGCTATACCCACCGGTACTCCTGGATTGTACCGGAACCCTTACTGGTGCGCCGGGGTAAAACTGCTGACCCTATGGGGTACGCCGCTTTACGCCCACCCTTCCTACCTGACCCTCCGGGGTAGGCCTGGTATACCTACCAAATGTTTCGAGGTAGAACCGGTTCCCCCACCGGTACTCTGGGGTTGGAACGGAACCCTTTGTGATGCGCCAGAGAGCACCAGCTTTCCCTTCGTGCGCGCTGGACTAGACGCGGCCTCCCTACCGGACCCCACAGGTTAGACCCGCTATCCCTACCTGATGCTCCGCATTAGGCTTGGCACCCATACCCGATGTTCTGGGGTAGTAGCGGTACCCCCACCATTACTCTGCAGTAGTATCGGTACACCCACCGGTACTCCGGGGTAGTACGTGAACCCTTACTGGTTCACTGGGGTACACCTGATGACGTTACTGGTGCGCGGTATAGACCAGACATTCCTACCTGACCCTCCGTTTTAGGCCCGGTATCCCTACCTGATGCTCCGTTGGTGGCCTGGCACCCCTACCCGACATGCTAGGGTAGTACCGCTACCCCCACCGGTACTCTGCGGTAGTATTGGTACACCCACCGGTACTCCAGGGTAGTACCTGAACCCTTACTGGTTCTCTGGGGTACACCTGCTGACCTTATGGGCGTGCTCTGTAGACCAGACATTCCTACCTGACCCTCCAGGCTAGGCCCGGTATCTCTACCTGATGCTCTGCGGTAGGCCTGGCCCCCTACCCGACAATCTGGGGTTGTATCGGTACACACAGAGGTACTCCGTGGTAATATTGCTATACCCACCGGTACTCCTGGATTGTACCGGAACCCTTACTGGTGCGCCGGGGTACAACTGCTGACCCTATGGGCTCGCCGCTTTACGCCCACCCTTCCTACCTGACCCTCCGGGGTAGGCCTGGTATACCTACCAAATGTTTCGAGGTAGAACCGGTTCCCCCACCGGTACTCTGGGGTTGGAACGGAACCCTTTGTGATGCGCCAGAGAGCACCAGCTGTCCCTTCGTGCGCGCTGGACTAGACGCGGCCTCCCTACCGGACCCCACAGGTTAGACCCGCTATCCCTACCTGATGCTCCGCATTAGGCTTGGCACCCATACCCGATGTTCTGGGGTAGTAGCGGTACCCCCACCGTTACTCTGCGGTAGTATCGGTACACCCACCGGTACTCCGGGGTAGTACGTGAACCCTTACTGGTTCACTGGGGTACACCTGCTGACGTTACTGGCGCGCGGTGTAGACCAGACATTCCTACCTGACCCTCCGTTTTAGGGCCGGTATCCCTACCTGATGCTCCATTGGTGGCCTGGCACCCCTACCCGATATGCTGGGGTAGTACCGGTACCCCCACCGGTACTCTGCGGTAGTATTGGTACACCCACCGGTACTCCAGGGTAGTACCTGAACTCTTACTGGTTCTCTGGGGTACACCTTCTGACCTTATGGGCGTGCTCTGTAGACCAGACATTCCTACCTGACCCTCCAGGCTAGGCCCGGTATCTCTACCTGATGCTCTGCGGTAGGCCTGGCCGCCTACCCGACAATCTGGGGTTGTATCGGTACACACAGAGGTACTCCGTGGTAATATTGCTATACCCACCGGTACTTCTGGATTGTACCGGAACCCTTACTGGTGCGCCGGGGTACACCTGCTGACCCTACGGGCACACTGCTTTGGACCCACCTTTCCTACCTGACCCGCCGGGGTAGGCGTGGTATACCTACCAAATGTTTCGAGGTAGAACCGGTTCCCCCATCGGTACTCTGGGTTTGGAACGGAACCCTTTGTGATGCGCCAGAGAACACCAGCTGTCCCTTCGTGCGCGCTGGACTAGACCCGGCCTCCCTACCAGACCCCACAGGTTAGACCCGCTATCCGTACCTGATGCTCCGCATTAGGCTTGGCACCCATACCCGATGTTCTGGGGTAGTAGCGGTACCCCCACCGTTAATCTGCGGTAGTATCGGTACACCCACCGGTACTCCGGGGTAGTACGTGAACACTTCCTGGTTCACTGGGGTACACCTGCTGACGTTACTGGCGCGCGGTGTAGACCAGACATTCCTACCTGACCCTCCGTTTTAGGCCCGGTATCCCTACCTGATGCTCCGTTGGTGGCCTGGCACCCCTACCCGATATTCTGGGGTAGTACCGGTACCCCCACCGGTACTCTGCGGTAGTATTGGTACACCCACCGGTACTCCAGGGCAGTACCTGAACCCTTACTGGTTCGCTGGGGTACACCTGCTGACCTTATGGGCGTGCTCTATAGACCAGACATTCCTACCTGACCCTCCAGGCTAGGCCCGGTATCCCTACCTGATGCTCTGCGGTAGGCCTGGCCCCCTACCCGACAATCTGGGGTAGTACCGGTACACACAGAGGTACTCCCCGGTACTTTTGCTATACCCACCGGTACTCCTGGATTGTACCGGAACCCTTACTGGTGCGCCGGGGTACACCTGCTGACCGTACGGGCGCGCCGCTTTACGCCCACCCTTCCTACCTGACCCGCCGGGGTAGGCCTGGTATACCTACCCGATGTTTCGAGGTAGAACCGGTTCCCCCACCGGTACTCTGGGTTTGGAACGGAACCCTTTGTGATGCGCCAGAGAACACCAGCTGTCCCTTCGTGAGCGCTGGACTAGACGCGGCCTCCCTACCGGACCCCACAGGTTAGACCCGCTATCCCTACCTGATGCTCCGCATTAGGCTTGGCACCCATACCCGATGTTCTGGGGTAGTAGCGGTACCCCCACCGTTACTCTGCGGTAGTATCGGTACACCCACCGGTACTCCGGGGTAGTACGTGAACCCTTACTGGTTCACTGGGGTACACCTGCTGACGTTACGGGCGCGCGGTATAGACCAGACATTCCTACCTGACCCTCCGTTTTAGGGCCGGTATCCCTACCTGATGCTCCATTGGTGGCCTGGCACCCCCTACCCGATATGCTGGGGTAGTACCGTTACCCCCACCGGTACTCTGCGGTAGTATTGGTACACCCACCGGTACTCCAGGGTAGTACCTGAACCCTTACTGGTTCTCTGGGGTACACCTGCTGACCTTATGGGCGTGCTCTGTAGACCAGACATTCCTACCTGACCCTCCAGGCTAGGCCCGGTATCTCTACCTGATGCTCTGCGGTAGGCCTGGCCGCCTACCCGACAATCTGGGGTTGTATCGGTACACACAGAGGTACTCCGTGGTAATATTGCTATACCCACCGGTACTCCTGGATTGTACCGGAACCCTTACTGGTGCGCCGGGGTACAACTGCTGACCCTATGGGCTCGCCGCTTTACGCCCACCCTTCCTACCTGACCCTCCGGGGTAGGCCTGGTATACCTACCAAATGTTTCGAGGTAGAACCGGTTCCCCCACCGGTACTCTGGGGTTGGAACGGAACCCTTTGTGATGCGCCAGAGAGCACCAGCTTTCCCTTCGTGCGCGCTGGACTAGACGCGGCCTCCCTACCGGACCCCACAGGTTAGACCCGCTATCCCTACCTGATGCTCCGCATTAGGCTTGGCACCCATACCCGATGTTCTGGGGTAGTAGCGGTACCCCCACCGTTACTCTGCGGTAGTATCGGTACACCCACCGGTACTCCGGGGTAGTACGTGAACCCTTACTGGTTCACTGGGGTACACCTGCTGACGTTACTGGCGCGCGGTGTAGACCAGACATTCCTACCTGACCCTCCGTTTTAGGCCCGGTATCCCTACCTGATGCTCCGTTGGTGGCCTGGCACCCCTACCCGATATGCTGGGGTAGTACCGGTACCCCCACCGGTACTCTGCGGTAGTATTGGTACACCCACCGGTACTCCAGGGCAGTACCTGAACCCTTACTGGTTCGCTGGGGTACACCTGCTGACCTTACGGGCGTGCTCTGTAGACCAGACATTCCTACCTGACCCTCCAGGCTAGGCCCGGTATCCCTACCTGATGCTCTGCGGTAGGCCTGGCCCCCTACCCGACAATCTGGGGTTGTATCGGTACACACAGAGGTACTCCGTGGTAATATTGCTATACCCACCGATACTCCTGGATTGTACCGGAACCCTTACTGGTGCGCCGTGGGACACCTGCTGACCCTATGGGCTCGCCGCTTTACGCCCACCCTTCCTACCTGACACTCCGGGGTAGGCCTGGTATACCTACCCGATGTTTCGAGGTAGAACCGGTTCCCCCACCAGTACTCTGGGGTTGGAACGGAACCCTTTGTGATGCGCCAGAGAACACCAGCTGTCCCTTCGTGCGCGCTGGACTAGACCCGTCCTCCCTACCGGACCCCAGAGGTTAGACCCGGTATCCCTACCTGATGCTCCGCATTAGGCTTGGCACCCATACCCGATGTTCTGGGGTAGTAGCGGTACCCCCACCGTTACTCTGCAGTAGTATCGGTACACCCACCGGTACTCCGGGGTAGTACGTGAACCCTTACTGGTTTACTGGGGTACACCTGATGACGTTACTGGTGCGCGGTATAGACCAGACATTCCTACCTGACCCTCCGTTTTAGGCCCGGTATCCCTACCTGATGCTCCGTTGTTGGCCTGGCACCCCTACCCGACATGCTAGGGTAGTACCGCTACCCCCACCGGTACTCTGCGGTAGTATTGGTACACCCACCGGTACTCCAGGGTAGTACCTGAACCCTTACTGGTTCTCTGGGGTACACCTGCTGACCTTATGGGCGTGCTCTGTAGACCAGACATTCCTACCTGACCCTCCAGGCTAGGCCCGGTATCTCTACCTGATGCTCTGCGGTAGGCCTGGCCCCCTACCCGACAATCTGGGGTTGTATCGGTACACACAGAGGTACTCCGTGGTAATATTGCTATACCCACCGGTACTCCTGGATTGTACCGGAACCCTTACTGGTGCGCCGGGGTACAACTGCTGACCCTATGGGCTCGCCGCTTTACGCCCACCCTTCCTACCTGACCCTCCGGGGTAGGCCTGGTATACCTACCAAATGTTTCGAGGTAGAACCGGTTCCCCCACCGGTACTCTGGGGTTGGAACGGAACCCTTTGTGATGCGCCAGAGAGCACCAGCTGTCCCTTCGTGCGCGCTGGACTAGACGCGGCCTCCCTACCGGACCCCACAGGTTAGACCCGCTATCCCTACCTGATGCTCCGCATTAGGCTTGGCACCCATACCCGATGTTCTGGGGTAGTAGCGGTACCCCCACCGTTACTCTGCGGTAGTATCGGTACACCCACCGGTACTCCGGGGTAGTACGTGAACCCTTACTGGTTCACTGGGGTACACCTGCTGACGTTACTGGCGCGCGGTGTAGACCAGACATTCCTACCTGACCCTCCGTTTTAGGGCCGGTATCCCTACCTGATGCTCCATTGGTGGCCTGGCACCCCTACCCGATATGCTGGGGTAGTACCGGTACCCCCACCGGTACTCTGCGGTAGTATTGGTACACCCACCGGTACTCCAGGGTAGTACCTGAACTCTTACTGGTTCTCTGGGGTACACCTTCTGACCTTATGGGCGTGCTCTGTAGACCAGACATTCCTACCTGACCCTCCAGGCTAGGCCCGGTATCTCTACCTGATGCTCTGCGGTAGGCCTGGCCGCCTACCCGACAATCTGGGGTTGTATCGGTACACACAGAGGTACTCCGTGGTAATATTGCTATACCCACCGGTACTTCTGGATTGTACCGGAACCCTTACTGGTGCGCCGGGGTACACCTGCTGACCCTACGGGCACACTGCTTTGGACCCACCTTTCCTACCTGACCCGCCGGGGTAGGCGTGGTATACCTACCAAATGTTTCGAGGTAGAACCGGTTCCCCCACCGGTACTCTGGGTTTGGAACGGAACCCTTTGTGATGCGCCAGAGAACACCAGCTGTCCCTTCGTGCGCGCTGGACTAGACCCGGCCTCCCTACCAGACCCCACAGGTTAGACCCGCTATCCGTACCTGATGCTCCGCATTAGGCTTGGCACCCATACCCGATGTTCTGGGGTAGTAGCGGTACCCCCACCGTTAATCTGCGGTAGTATCGGTACACCCACCGGTACTCCGGGGTAGTACGTGAACACTTACTGGTTCACTGGGGTACACCTGCTGACGTTACTGGCGCGCGGTGTAGACCAGACATTCCTACCTGACCCTCCGTTTTAGGCCCGGTATCCCTACCTGATGCTCCGTTGGTGGCCTGGCACCCCTACCCGATATTCTGGGGTAGTACCGGTACCCCCACCGGTACTCTGCGGTAGTATTGGTACACCCACCGGTACTCCAGGGCAGTACCTGAACCCTTACTGGTTCGCTGGGGTACACCTGCTGACCTTATGGGCGTGCTCTATAGACCAGACATTCCTACCTGACCCTCCAGGCTAGGCCCGGTATCCCTACCTGATGCTCTGCGGTAGGCCTGGCCCCCTACCCGACAATCTGGGGTAGTACCGGTACACACAGAGGTACTCCCCGGTACTTTTGCTATACCCACCGGTACTCCTGGATTGTACCGGAACCCTTACTGGTGCGCCGGGGTACACCTGCTGACCCTACGGGCGCGCCGCTTTACGCCCACCCTTCCTACCTGACCCGCCGGGGTAGGCCTGGTATACCTACCCGATGTTTCGAGGTAGAACCGGTTCCCCCACCGGTACTCTGGGTTTGGAACGGAACCCTTTGTGATGCGCCAGAGAACACCAGCTGTCCCTTCGTGAGCGCTGGACTAGACGCGGCCTCCCTACCGGACCCCACAGGTTAGACCCGCTATCCCTACCTGATGCTCCGCATTAGGCTTGGCACCCATACCCGATGTTCTGGGGTAGTAGCGGTACCCCCACCGTTACTCTGCGGTAGTATCGGTACACCCACCGGTACTCCGGGGTAGTACATGAACCCTTACTGGTTCACTGGGGTACACCTGCTGACGTTACGGGCGCGCGGTATAGACCAGACATTCCTACCTGACCCTCCGTTTTAGGGCCGGTATCCCTACCTGATGCTCCATTGGTGGCCTGGCACCCCCTACCCGATATGCTGGGGTAGTACCGTTACCCCCACCGGTACTCTGCGGTAGTATTGGTACACCCACCGGTACTCCAGGGTAGTACCTGAACCCTTACTGGTTCTCTGGGGTACACCTGCTGACCTTATGGGCGTGCTCTGTAGACCAGACATTCCTACCTGACCCTCCAGGCTAGGCCCGGTATCTCTACCTGATGCTCTGCGGTAGGCCTGGCCGCCTACCCGACAATCTGGGGTTGTATCGGTACACACAGAGGTACTCCGTGGTAATATTGCTATACCCACCGGTACTCCTGGATTGTACCGGAACCCTTACTGGTGCGCCGGGGTACAACTGCTGACCCTATGGGCTCGCCGCTTTACGCCCACCCTTCCTACCTGACCCTCCGGGGTAGGCCTGGTATACCTACCAAATGTTTCGAGGTAGAACCGGTTCCCCCACCGGTACTCTGGGGTTGGAACGGAACCCTTTGTGATGCGCCAGAGAGCACCAGCTTTCCCTTCGTGCGCGCTGGACTAGACGCGGCCTCCCTACCGGACCCCACAGGTTAGACCCGGTATCCCTACCTGATGCTCCGCATTAGGCTTGGCACCCATACCCGATGTTCTGGGGTAGTAGCGGTACCCCCACCGTTACTCTGCGGTAGTATCGGTACACCCACCGGTACTCCGGGGTAGTACGTGAACCCTTACTGGTTCACTGGGGTACACCTGCTGACGTTACTGGCGCGCGGTGTAGACCAGACATTCCTACCTGACCCTCCGTTTTAGGCCCGGTATCCCTACCTGATGCTCCGTTGGTGGCCTGGCACCCCTACCCGATATGCTGGGGTAGTACCGGTACCCCCACCGGTACTCTGCGGTAGTATTGGTACACCCACCGGTACTCCAGGGCAGTACCTGAACACTTACTGGTTCGCTGGGGTACACCTGCTGACCTTACGGGCGTGCTCTGTAGACCAGACATTCCTACCTGACCCTCCAGGCTAGGCCCGGTATCCCTACCTGATGCTCTGCGGTAGGCCTGGCCCCCTACCCGACAATCTGGGGTTGTATCGGTACACACAGAGGTACTCCGTGGTAATATTGCTATACCCACCGATACTCCTGGATTGTACCGGAACCCTTACTGGTGCGCCGGGGGACACCTGCTGACCCTATGGGCTCGCCGCTTTACGCCCACCCTTCCTACCTGACACTCCGGGGTAGGCCTGGTATACCTACCCGATGTTTCGAGGTAGAACCGGTTCCCCCACCAGTACTCTGGGGTTGGAACGGAACCCTTTGTGATGCGCCAGAGAACACCAGCTGTCCCTTCGTGCGCGCTGGACTAGACCCGTCCTCCCTACCGGACCCCAGAGGTTAGACCCGGTATCCCTACCTGATGCTCCGCATTAGGCTTGGCACCCATACCCGATGTTCTGGGGTAGTAGCGGTACCCCCACCGTTACTCTGCAGTAGTATCGGTACACCCACCGGTACTCCGGGGTAGTACGTGAACCCTTACTGGTTCACTGGGGTACACCTGATGACGTTACTGGTGCGCGGTATAGACCAGACATTCCTACCTGACCCTCCGTTTTAGGCCCGGTATCCCTACCTGATGCTCCGTTGTTGGCCTGGCACCCCTACCCGACATGCTAGGGTAGTACCGCTACCCCCACCGGTACTCTGCGGTAGTATTGGTACACCCACCGGTACTCCAGGGTAGTACCTGAACCCTTACTGGTTCTCTGGGGTACACCTGCTGACCTTATGGGCGTGCTCTGTAGACCAGACATTCCTACCTGACCCTCCAGGCTAGGCCCGGTATCTCTACCTGATGCTCTGCGGTAGGCCTGGCCCCCTACCCGACAATCTGGGGTTGTATCGGTACACACAGAGGTACTCCGTGGTAATATTGCTATACCCACCGGTACTCCTGGATTGTACCGGAACCCTTACTGGTGCGCCGGGGTACAACTGCTGACCCTATGGGCTCGCCGCTTTACGCCCACCCTTCCTACCTGACCCTCCGGGGTAGGCCTGGTATACCTACCAAATGTTTCGAGGTAGAACCGGTTCCCCCACCGGTACTCTGGGGTTGGAACGGAACCCTTTGTGATGCGCCAGAGAGCACCAGCTGTCCCTTCGTGCGCGCTGGACTAGACGCGGCCTCCCTACCGGACCCCACAGGTTAGACCCGCTATCCCTACCTGATGCTCCGCATTAGGCTTGGCACCCATACCCGATGTTCTGGGGTAGTAGCGGTACCCCCACCGTTACTCTGCGGTAGTATCGGTACACCCACCGGTACTCCGGGGTAGTACGTGAACCCTTACTGGTTCACTGGGGTACACCTGCTGACGTTACTGGCGCGCGGTGTAGACCAGACATTCCTACCTGACCCTCCGTTTTAGGCCCGGTATCCCTACCTGATGCTCCGTTGGTGGCCTGGCACCCCTACCCGATATTCTGGGGTAGTACCGGTACCCCCACCGGTACTCTGCGGTAGTATTGGTACACCCACCGGTACTCCAGGGCAGTACCTGAACCCTTACTGGTTCGCTGGGGTACACCTGCTGACCTTATGGGCGTGCTCTATAGACCAGACATTCCTACCTGACCCTCCAGGCTAGGCCCGGTATCCCTACCTGATGCTCTGCGGTAGGCCTGGCCCCCTACCCGACAATCTGGGGTAGTACCGGTACACACAGAGGTACTCCCCGGTACTTTTGCTATACCCACCGGTACTCCTGGATTGTACCGGAACCCTTACTGGTGCGCCGGGGTACACCTGCTGACCGTACGGGCGCGCCGCTTTACGCCCACCCTTCCTACCTGACCCGCCGGGGTAGGCCTGGTATACCTACCCGATGTTTCGAGGTAGAACCGGTTCCCCCACCGGTACTCTGGGTTTGGAACGGAACCCTTTGTGATGTGCCAGAGAACACCAGCTGTCCCTTCGTGCGCGCTGGACTAGACGCGGCCTCCCTACCGGACCCCACAGGTTAGACCCGCTATCCCTACCTGATGCTCCGCATTAGGCTTGGCACCCATACCCGATGTTCTGGGGTAGTAGCGGTACCCCCACCGTTACTCTGCGGTAGTATCGGTACACCCACCGGTACTCCGGGGTAGTACGTGAACCCTTACTGGTTCACTGGGGTACACCTGCTGACGTTACGGGCGCGCGGTATAGACCAGACATTCCTACCTGACCCTCCGTGTTAGGCCCGGTATCCCTACCTGATGCTCCGTTGTTGTCCTGGCACCCCCTACCCGATATGCTGGGGTAGTACCGTTACCCCCACCGGTACTCTGCGGTAGTATTGGTACACCCACCGGTACTCCAGGGTAGTACCTGAACCCTTACTGGTTCTCTGGGGTACACCTGCTGACCTTATGGGCGTGCTCTGTAGACCAGACATTCCTACCTGACCCTCCAGGCTAGGCCCGGTATCTCTACCTGATGCTCTGCGGTAGGCCTGGCCGCCTACCCGACAATCTGGGGTTGTATCGGTACACACAGAGGTACTCCGTGGTAATATTGCTATACCCACCGGTACTCCTGGATTGTACCGGAACCCTTACTGGTGCGCCGGGGTAAAACTGCTGACCCTATGGGCTCGCCGCTTTACGCCCACCCTTCCTACCTGACCCTCCGGGGTAGGCCTGGTATACCTACCAAATGTTTCGAGGTAGAACCGGTTCCCCCACCGGTACTCTGGGGTTGGAACGGAACCCTTTGTGATGCGCCAGAGAGCACCAGCTTTCCCTTCGTGCGCGCTGGACTAGACGCGGCCTCCCTACCGGACCCCACAGGTTAGACCCGCTATCCCTACCTGATGCTCCGCATTAGGCTTGGCACCCATACCCGATGTTCTGGGGTAGTAGCGGTACCCCCACCGTTACTCTGCGGTAGTATCGGTACACCCACCGGTACTCCGGGGTAGTACGTGAACCCTTACTGGTTCACTGGGGTACACCTGCTGACGTTACTGGCGCGCGGTGTAGACCAGACATTCCTACCTGACCCTCCGTTTTAGGCCCGGCATCCCTACCTGATGCTCCGTTGGTGGCCTGGCACCCCTACCCGATATGCTGGGGTAGTACCGGTACCCCCACCGGTACTCTGCGGTAGTATTGGTACACCCACCGGTACTCCAGGGCAGTACCTGAACACTTACTGGTTCGCTGGGGTACACCTGCTGACCTTACGGGCGTGCTCTGTAGACCAGACATTCCTACCTGACCCTCCAGGCTAGGCCCGGTATCCCTACCTGATGCTCTGCGGTAGGCCTGGCCCCCTACCCGACAATCTGGGGTTGTATCGGTACACACAGAGGTACTCCGTGGTAATATTGCTATACCCACCGATACTCCTGGATTGTACCGGAACCCTTACTGGTGCCCCGGGGGACACCTGCTGACCCTATGGGCTCGCCGCTTTACGCCCACCCTTCCTACCTGACACTCCGGGGTAGGCCTGGTATACCTACCCGATGTTTCGAGGTAGAACCGGTTCCCCCACCAGTA
Organism: Astur gentilis; assembly: GCF_929443795.1. Taxonomy (NCBI): domain Eukaryota; kingdom Metazoa; phylum Chordata; class Aves; order Accipitriformes; family Accipitridae; genus Astur; species Astur gentilis. The sequence goes on from NW_026060858.1 coordinate 3,894,902, forward strand.
CTCTGGGGTTGGAACGGAACCCTTTGTGATGCGCCAGAGAACACCAGCTGTCCCTTCGTGCGCGCTGGACTAGACCCGTCCTCCCTACCGGACCCCACAGGTTAGACCCGCTATCCCTACCTGATGCTCCGCATTAGGCTTGGCACCCATACCCGATGTTCTGGGGTAGTAGCGGTACCCCCACCGTTACTCTGCAGTAGTATCGGTACACCCACCGGTACTCCGGGGTAGTACGTGAACCCTTACTGGTTCACTGGGGTACACCTGATGACGTTACTGGTGCGCGGTATAGACCAGACATTCCTACCTGACCCTCCGTTTTAGGCCCGGTATCCCTACCTGATGCTCCGTTGTTGGCCTGGCACCCCTACCCGACATGCTAGGTTAGTACCGCTACCCCCACCGGTACTCTGCGGTAGTATTGGTACACCCACCGGTACTCCAGGGTAGTACCTGAACCCTTACTGGTTCTCTGGGGTACACCTGCTGACCTTATGGGCGTGCTCTGTAGACCAGACATTCCTACCTGACCCTCCAGGCTAGGCCCGGTATCTCTACCTGATGCTCTGCGGTAGGCCTGGCCCCCTACCCGACAATCTGGGGTTGTATCGGTACACACAGAGGTACTCCGTGGTAATATTGCTATACCCACCGGTACTCCTGGATTGTACCGGAACCCTTACTGGTGCGCCGGGGTACAACTGCTGACCCTATGGGCTCGCCGCTTTACGCCCACCCTTCCTACCTGACCCTCCGGGGTAGGCCTGGTATACCTACCAAATGTTTCGAGGTAGAACCGGTTCCCCCACCGGTACTCTGGGGTTGGAACGGAACCCTTTGTGATGCGCCAGAGAGCACCAGCTGTCCCTTCGTGCGCGCTGGACTAGACGCGGCCTCCCTACCGGACCCCACAGGTTAGACCCGCTATCCCTACCTGATGCTCCGCATTAGGCTTGGCACCCATACCCGATGTTCTGGGGTAGTAGCGGTACCCCCACCGTTACTCTGCGGTAGTATCGGTACACCCACCGGTACTCCGGGGTATTACGTGAACCCTTACTGGTTCACTGGGGTACACCTGCTGACGTTACTGGCGCGCGGTGTAGACCAGACATTCCTACCTGACCCTCCGTTTTAGGGCCGGTATCCCTACCTGATGCTCCATTGGTGGCCTGGCACCCCTACCCGATATGCTGGGGTAGTACCGGTACCCCCACCGGTACTCTGCGGTAGTATTGGTACACCCACCGGTACTCCAGGGTAGTACCTGAACCGTTACTGGTTCGCTGGGGTACACCTGCTGAGCTTATGGGCGTGCCTGTAGACCAGACATTCCTACCTGACCCTCCAGGCTAGGCCCGGTATCCCTACCTGATGCTCTGCGGTAGGCCTGGCCCCCTACCCGACAATCTCGGGTTGTATCGGTACACACAGAGGTACTCCGTGGTAATATTGCTATACCCACCGGTACTCCTGGATTGTACCGGAACCGTTACTGGTGCGCCGGGGTACAACTGCTGACCCTATGGGCTCGCCGCTTTACGCCCACCCTTCCTACCTGACCCTCCGGGGTAGGCCTGGTATACCTACCCGATGTTTCGAGGTAGAACCAGTTCCCCCACCGGTACTCTGGGGTTGGAACGGAACCCTTTGTGATGCGCCAGAGAACACCAGCTGTCCCTTCGTTCGCGCTGGACTAGACCCGGCCTCCCTAATGGAACCCACAGGTTAGACCCTGTATCCCTACCTGATGCTCCGCATTAGGCTTGGCACCCATACCCGATGTTCTGGGGTAGTAGCGGTACCCCCACCGTTACTCTGCGGTAGTATCGGTACACCCACCGGTACTCCGGGGTAGTACGTGAACCCTTACTGGTTCACTGGGGTACACCTGATGACGTTACTGGCGCGCGGTGTAGACCAGACATTCCTACCTGACCCTCCGTTTTATGCCCGGTATCCCTACCTGATGCTCCGTTGTTGGCCTGGCACCCCTACCCGATATGCTGGGGTAGTACCGGTACCCCCACCGGTACTCTGCGGTAGTATTGGTACACCCACCGGTACTCCAGGGTAGTACCTGAACCCTTACTGGTTCGCTGGGGTACACCTGCTGACCTTACGAGCGTGCTCTGTAGACCAGACATTCCTACCTGTCCCTCCAGGCTAGGCCCGGTATCCCTACCTGATGCTCTGCGGTAGGCCTGGCCCCCTACCCGACAATCTGGGGTAGTACCGGTACACCCAGAGGTACTCCGCGGTTGTTTTGCTATACCCACCGGTACTCCTGGATTGTACCGGAACACTTACTGGTGCGCCGGGCTACACCTGCTGACCCTATGGGCTCGCCGCTTTACGCCCACGCTTCCTACCTGACCCTCCGGGGTAGGCCTGGTATACCTACCCGATGTTTCGAGGTAGAACCGGTTCCCCCACCGGTACTCTGGGTTTGGAACGGAACTCTTTGTGATGCGCCAGAGAACACCAGCTGTCCCTTCGTGCACGCTGGACTAGACCCGGCCTCCCTACCGGACCCCACAGGTTAGACCCGGTATCCCTACCTGATGCTCCGCATTAGGCTTGGCACCCATACCCGATGTTCTGGGGTAGTAGCGGTACACCCACTGGTATTCCGGGGTAGTACGTGAACCCTTACTGGTTCACTGGGGTACACCTGCTGACGTTACTGAGCGCGGTGTAGACCAGACATTCCTACCTGACCATCCGTTTTAGGCCCGGTATCCCTACCTGATGCTCCGTTGTTGGCCTGGCACCCCTACCCGACAATCTGGGGTTGTATCGGTACACACAGAGGTACTCCGTGGTAATATTGCTATACCCACCGGTACTCCTGGATTGTACCGGAACCCTTACTGGTGCGCCGGGGTACACCTGCTGACACTACGGGTGCGCCGATTTACGCCCACCCTTCCTACCTGACCCTCCGGGGTAGGCCTGCTATACTTACCCGATGTTTTGCGGTAGAACTGGTTCCCCCACCGGTACTCTGGGGTTGTAACAGAACCCTTAGTGATGCGCAAGAGAACACCAGCTGTCCCTTCGTGCACGCTGGACTAGACCCGGCCTCCCTACCGGACCCCACAGGTTAGACCCGCTATCCCTACCTGATGCTCCGCATTAGGCTTGGCACCCATACCCGATGTTCTGGGGTAGTAGCGGTACCCCCACCGTTACTCTGCGGTAGTATCGGTACACCCACCGGTACTCCGGGGTAGTACGTGAATACTTACTGGATCACTGGGGTACACCTGATGACATTTCCGACACGCGGTATAGAACAGACATTCTTCCTGACCCTCCGTGTTAGTCCCGGTATCCCTACCTGATGCTCCGTTGTTGGCCTGGCACCCCTACCCGATATGCTGGGGTAGTACTGGTACCCCCACCGGTACTCTGCGGTAGTATTGGTACACCCACCGGTACTCCAGGGTAGTACCTGAACCCTTACTGGTTCGCTGGGGTACACCTGCTGACCTTACGGGCGTGCTCTGTAGACAAGACATTCCTACCTGACCCTCCAGGCTAGGCCCGGTATCCCTACCTGATGCTCTGCGGTAGGCCTGGCCCCCTACCCGACAATCTGGGGTAGTACCGGTACACCCACCGGTATTCCGCGGTAGTTTTGTTATACCCACCGGTACTCCTGGATTGTACCGGAACCCTTACTGGTGCGCCGGGGTACACCTGCTGACCCTAAGGGCTCGCCGCTTTACGCCCACCCTTCCTACCTGACCCTCCGGTGTAGGCCTGGTATACCTACCCGATGTTTCGAGGTAGAACTGGTTTCCCCACCGGTACTCTGGGTTTGGAACGGAACCCTTTGTGATGCGCCAGAGAACACCAGCTGTCCCTTCGTGCGCGCTCTACTAGACCCGGCCTCCCTAACGGACCCCACAGGTTAGACCCTGTATCCCTACCTGATGCTCCGCATTAGGCTTGGCACCCATACCCGATCTTCTGGGGTAGTAGCGGTACCCCCACCGTTACTCTGCGGTAGTATCGGTACACCCACCGGTACTCCGGGGTAGTACGTGAATCCTTACTGGATCACTGGGGTACACCTGATGACATTTCCGACACGCGGTATAGAACAGACATTCTTCCTGACCCTCCGTGTTAGTCCCGGTATCCCTACCTGATGCTCCGTTGTTGGCCTGGCACCCCTACCCGATATGCTGGGGTAGTACTGGTACCCCCACCGGTACTCTGCGGTAGTATTGGTACACCCACCGGTACTCCAGGGTAGTACCTGAACCCTTACTGGTTCGCTGGGGTACACCTGCTGACCTTACGGGCGTGCTCTGTAGACAAGACATTCCTACCTGACCCTCCAGGCTAGGCCCGGTATCCCTACCTGATGCTCTGCGGTAGGCCTGGCCCCCTACCCGACAATCTGGGGTAGTACCGGTACACCCACCGGTATTCCGCGGTAGTTTTGTTATACCCACCGGTACTCCTGGATTGTACCGGAACCCTTACTGGTGCGCCGGGGTACACCTCCTGGCCCTACGGGCGCGCCGCTTTACGCCCACCCTTCCTACCTGACCCTCCGGTGTAGGCCTGGTATACCTACCCGATGTTTCGAGGTAGAACCGGTTTCCCCACCGGTACTCTGGGTTTGGAACGGAACCCTTTGTGATGCGCCAGAGAACACCAGCTGTCCCTTCGTGCGCGCTGGACTAGACCCGGCCTCCCTACCGGACCCCACAGGTTAGACCCGCTATCCCTACCTGATGCTCCGCATTAGGCTTGGCACCCATACCCGATGTTCTGGGGTAGTAGCGGTACCCCCACCGTTACTCTGCGGTAGTATCGGTACACCCACCGGTACTCCGGGGTAGTACGTGAATCCTTACTGGATCACTGGGGTACACCTGATGACATTTCCGACACGCGGTATAGAACAGACATTCTTCCTGACCCTCCGTGTTAGTCCCGGTATCCCTACCTGATGCTCCGTTGTTGGCCTGGCACCCCTACCCGATATGCTGGGGTAGTACTGGTACCCCCACCGGTACTCTGCGGTAGTATTGGTACACCCACCGGTACTCCAGGGTAGTACCTGAACCCTTACTGGTTCGCTGGGGTACACCTGCTGACCTTACGGGCGTGCTCTGTAGACAAGACATTCCTACCTGACCCTCCAGGCTAGGCCCGGTATCCCTACCTGATGCTCTGCGGTAGGCCTGGCCCCCTACCCGACAATCTGGGGTAGTACCGGTACACCCACCGGTATTCCGCGGTAGTTTTGTTATACCCACCGGTACTCCTGGATTGTACCGGAACCCTTACTGGTGCGCTGGGGTACACCTGCTGACCCTAAGGGCGCGCCGCTTTACGCCCACCCTTCCTACCTGACCCTCCGGTGTAGGCCTGGTATACCTACCCGATGTTTCGAGGTAGAACTGGTTTCCCCACCGGTACTCTGGGTTTGGAACGGAACCCTTTGTGATGCGCCAGAGAACACCAGCTGTCCCTTCGTGCGCACTGGACTAGACCCGGCCTCCCTACCGGACCCCACAGGTTAGACCCGCTATCCCTACCTGATGCTCCGCATTAGGCTTGGCACCCATACCCGATGTTCTGGGGTAGTAGCGGTACCCCCACCGTTACTCTGCGGTAGTATCGGTACACCCACCGGTACTCCGGGGTAGTACGTGAACCCTTACTGGTTCACTGGGGTACACCTGATGACGTTATGGGCGCGCGGTGTAGACCAGACATTCCTACCTGACCCACCGTTTTAGGCCCGGTATCCCTACCTGATGCTCCGTTGTTGGCCTGGCACCCCTACCCGATATGCTGGGGTAGTACCGGTACCCCCACCGGTACTCTGCGGTAGTATTGTTACACCCACCGGTACTCCAGGGTAGTACCTGAACCCTTACTGGTTCTCTGGGGTACACCTGCTGACCTTACGGGCGTGATCTGTAGACCAGACATTCCTACCTGACCCTCCAGGCTAGGCCCGGTATCCCTACCTGATGCTCTGCGGTAGGCCTGGCCCCCTACCCGACAATCTGGGGTAGTACCGGTACAGCCACCGGTACTCCGCGGTAGTTTTGTTATACCCACCGGTACTCCTGGATTGTACCGGAACACTTACTGGTGCGCCGGGCTACACCTGCTGACCCTATGGGCTCGCCGCTTTACGCCCACGCTTCCTACCTGACCCTCCGGGGTAGGCCTGGTATACCTACCCGATGTTTCGAGGTAGAACCGGTTCCCCCACCGGTACTCTGGGGTTGGAACGGAACTCTTTGTGATGCGCCAGAGAACACCAGCTGTCCCTTCGTGCACGCTGGACTAGACCCGGCCTCCCTACCGGACCCCACAGGTTAGACCCGGTATCCCTACCTGATGCTCCGCATTAGGCTTGGCACCCATACCCGATGTTCTGGGGTAGTAGCGGTACACCCACTGGTATTCCGGGGTAGTACGTGAACCCTTACTGGTTCACTGGGGTACACCTGCTGACGTTACTGAGCGCGGTGTAGACCAGACATTCCTACCTGACCCACCGTTTTAGGCCAGGTATCCCTACCTGATGCTCCGTTGTTGGCCTGGCACCCCTACCCGATATGCTGGAGTAGTACCGGTACCCCCACCGGTACTCTGCGGTAGTATTGGTACACCCACCGGTACTCCAGGGCAGTACCTGAACCCTTACTGGTTCGCTGGGGTACACCTGCTGACCTTACGGGCGTGCTCTGTAGACCAGACATTCCTACCTGACCCTCCAGGCTAGGCCTGGTATCCCTACCTGATGCTCTGCGGTAGGCCTGGCCCCCTACCCGACAATCTGGGGTAGTACCGGTACACCCAGAGGTACTCCGCGGTAATTTTGCTATACCCACCGGTACTCCTGGATTGTACCGGAACCCTTACTGGTGCGCCGGGGTACACCTGCTGACCCTATGGGCACGCCGCTTTACGCCCACCCTTCCTACCTGACCCGCCGGTGTAGGTCTGGTATATCTACCCGATGTTTCGAGGTAGAACCGGTTCCCCCACCGGTACTCTGGGGTTGGAACGGAACCCTTTGTGATGCGCCAGAGAGCACCAGCTTTCCCTTCGTGCGCGCTGGACTAGACGCGGCCTCCCTACCGGACCCCACAGGTTAGACCCGCTATCCCTACCTGATGCTCCGCATTAGGCTTGGCACCCATACCCGATGTTCTGGGGTAGTAGCGGTACCCCCACCGTTACTCTGCGGTAGTATCGGTACACCCACCGGTACTCCGGGGTAGTACGTGAACCCTTACTGGTTCACTGGGGTACACCTGCTGACGTTACTGGCGCGCGGTGTAGACCAGACATTCCTACCTGACCCTCCGTTTTAGGCCCGGTATCCCTACCTGATGCTCCGTTGGTGGCCTGGCACCCCTACCCGATATGCTGGGGTAGTACCGGTACCCCCACCGGTACTCTGCGGTAGTATTGGTACACCCACCGGTACTCCAGGGCAGTACCTGAACACTTACTGGTTCGCTGGGGTACACCTGCTGACCTTACGGGCGTGCTCTGTAGACCAGACATTCCTACCTGACCCTCCAGGCTAGGCCCGGTATCCCTACCTGATGCTCTGCGGTAGGCCTGGCCCCCTACCCGACAATCTGGGGTTGTATCGGTACACACAGAGGTACTCCGTGGTAATATTGCTATACCCACCGATACTCCTGGATTGTACCGGAACCCTTACTGGTGCCCCGGGGGACACCTGCTGACCCTATGGGCTCGCCGCTTTACGCCCACCCTTCCTACCTGACACTCCGGGGTAGGCCTGGTATACCTACCCGATGTTTCGAGGTAGAACCGGTTCCCCCACCAGTACTCTGGGGTTGGAACGGAACCCTTTGTGATGCGCCAGAGAACACCAGCTGTCCCTTCGTGCGCGCTGGACTAGACCCGTCCTCCCTACCGGACCCCACAGGTTAGACCCGCTATCCCTACCTGATGCTCCGCATTAGGCTTGGCACCCATACCCGATGTTCTGGGGTAGTAGCGGTACCCCCACCGTTACTCTGCAGTAGTATCGGTACACCCACCGGTACTCCGGGGTAGTACGTGAACCCTTACTGGTTCACTGGGGTACACCTGATGACGTTACTGGTGCGCGGTATAGACCAGACATTCCTACCTGACCCTCCGTTTTAGGCCCGGTATCCCTACCTGATGCTCCGTTGTTGGCCTGGCACCCCTACCCGACATGCTAGGTTAGTACCGCTACCCCCACCGGTACTCTGCGGTAGTATTGGTACACCCACCGGTACTCCAGGGTAGTACCTGAACCCTTACTGGTTCTCTGGGGTACACCTGCTGACCTTATGGGCGTGCTCTGTAGACCAGACATTCCTACCTGACCCTCCAGGCTAGGCCCGGTATCTCTACCTGATGCTCTGCGGTAGGCCTGGCCCCCTACCCGACAATCTGGGGTTGTATCGGTACACACAGAGGTACTCCGTGGTAATATTGCTATACCCACCGGTACTCCTGGATTGTACCGGAACCCTTACTGGTGCGCCGGGGTACAACTGCTGACCCTATGGGCTCGCCGCTTTACGCCCACCCTTCCTACCTGACCCTCCGGGGTAGGCCTGGTATACCTACCAAATGTTTCGAGGTAGAACCGGTTCCCCCACCGGTACTCTGGGGTTGGAACGGAACCCTTTGTGATGCGCCAGAGAGCACCAGCTGTCCCTTCGTGCGCGCTGGACTAGACGCGGCCTCCCTACCGGACCCCACAGGTTAGACCCGCTATCCCTACCTGATGCTCCGCATTAGGCTTGGCACCCATACCCGATGTTCTGGGGTAGTAGCGGTACCCCCACCGTTACTCTGCGGTAGTATCGGTACACCCACCGGTACTCCGGGGTAGTACGTGAACCCTTACTGGTTCACTGGGGTACACCTGCTGACGTTACTGGCGCGCGGTGTAGACCAGACATTCCTACCTGACCCTCCGTTTTAGGGCCGGTATCCCTACCTGATGCTCCATTGGTGGCCTGGCACCCCTACCCGATATGCTGGGGTAGTACCGGTACCCCCACCGGTACTCTGCGGTAGTATTGGTACACCCACCGGTACTCCAGGGTAGTACCTGAACCGTTACTGGTTCGCTGGGGTACACCTGCTGAGCTTATGGGCGTGCCTGTAGACCAGACATTCCTACCTGACCCTCCAGGCTAGGCCCGGTATCCCTACCTGATGCTCTGCGGTAGGCCTGGCCCCCTACCCGACAATCTCGGGTTGTATCGGTACACACAGAGGTACTCCGTGGTAATATTGCTATACCCACCGGTACTCCTGGATTGTACCGGAACCGTTACTGGTGCGCCGGGGTACAACTGCTGACCCTATGGGCTCGCCGCTTTACGCCCACCCTTCCTACCTGACCCTCCGGGGTAGGCCTGGTATACCTACCCGATGTTTCGAGGTAGAACCAGTTCCCCCACCGGTACTCTGGGGTTGGAACGGAACCCTTTGTGATGCGCCAGAGAACACCAGCTGTCCCTTCGTTCGCGCTGGACTAGACCCGGCCTCCCTAATGGAACCCACAGGTTAGACCCTGTATCCCTACCTGATGCTCCGCATTAGGCTTGGCACCCATACCCGATGTTCTGGGGTAGTAGCGGTACCCCCACCGTTACTCTGCGGTAGTATCGGTACACCCACCGGTACTCCGGGGTAGTACGTGAACCCTTACTGGTTCACTGGGGTACACCTGATGACGTTACTGGCGCGCGGTGTAGACCAGACATTCCTACCTGACCCTCCGTTTTATGCCCGGTATCCCTACCTGATGCTCCGTTGTTGGCCTGGCACCCCTACCCGATATGCTGGGGTAGTACCGGTACCCCCACCGGTACTCTGCGGTAGTATTGGTACACCCACCGGTACTCCAGGGTAGTACCTGAACCCTTACTGGTTCGCTGGGGTACACCTGCTGACCTTACGAGCGTGCTCTGTAGACCAGACATTCCTACCTGTCCCTCCAGGCTAGGCCCGGTATCCCTACCTGATGCTCTGCGGTAGGCCTGGCCCCCTACCCGACAATCTGGGGTAGTACCGGTACACCCAGAGGTACTCCGCGGTTGTTTTGCTATACCCACCGGTACTCCTGGATTGTACCGGAACACTTACTGGTGCGCCGGGCTACACCTGCTGACCCTATGGGCTCGCCGCTTTACGCCCACGCTTCCTACCTGACCCTCCGGGGTAGGCCTGGTATACCTACCCGATGTTTCGAGGTAGAACCGGTTCCCCCACCGGTACTCTGGGTTTGGAACGGAACTCTTTGTGATGCGCCAGAGAACACCAGCTGTCCCTTCGTGCACGCTGGACTAGACCCGGCCTCCCTACCGGACCCCACAGGTTAGACCCGGTATCCCTACCTGATGCTCCGCATTAGGCTTGGCACCCATACCCGATGTTCTGGGGTAGTAGCGGTACACCCACTGGTATTCCGGGGTAGTACGTGAACCCTTACTGGTTCACTGGGGTACACCTGCTGACGTTACTGAGCGCGGTGTAGACCAGACATTCCTACCTGACCATCCGTTTTAGGCCCGGTATCCCTACCTGATGCTCCGTTGTTGGCCTGGCACCCCTACCCGACAATCTGGGGTTGTATCGGTACACACAGAGGTACTCCGTGGTAATATTGCTATACCCACCGGTACTCCTGGATTGTACCGGAACCCTTACTGGTGCGCCGGGGTACACCTGCTGACACTACGGGTGCGCCGATTTACGCCCACCCTTCCTACCTGACCCTCCGGGGTAGGCCTGCTATACTTACCCGATGTTTTGCGGTAGAACTGGTTCCCCCACCGGTACTCTGGGGTTGTAACAGAACCCTTAGTGATGCGCAAGAGAACACCAGCTGTCCCTTCGTGCACGCTGGACTAGACCCGGCCTCCCTACCGGACCCCACAGGTTAGACCCGCTATCCCTACCTGATGCTCCGCATTAGGCTTGGCACCCATACCCGATGTTCTGGGGTAGTAGCGGTACCCCCACCGTTACTCTGCGGTAGTATCGGTACACCCACCGGTACTCCGGGGTAGTACGTGAACACTTACTGGATCACTGGGGTACACCTGATGACATTTCCGACACGCGGTATAGAACAGACATTCTTCCTGACCCTCCGTGTTAGTCCCGGTATCCCTACCTGATGCTCCGTTGTTGGCCTGGCACCCCTACCCGATATGCTGGGGTAGTACTGGTACCCCCACCGGTACTCTGCGGTAGTATTGGTACACCCACCGGTACTCCAGGGTAGTACCTGAACCCTTACTGGTTCGCTGGGGTACACCTGCTGACCTTACGGGCGTGCTCTGTAGACAAGACATTCCTACCTGACCCTCCAGGCTAGGCCCGGTATCCCTACCTGATGCTCTGCGGTAGGCCTGGCCCCCTACCCGACAATCTGGGGTAGTACCGGTACACCCACCGGTATTCCGCGGTAGTTTTGTTATACCCACCGGTACTCCTGGATTGTACCGGAACCCTTACTGGTGCGCCGGGGTACACCTGCTGACCCTAAGGGCTCGCCGCTTTACGCCCACCCTTCCTACCTGACCCTCCGGTGTAGGCCTGGTATACCTACCCGATGTTTCGAGGTAGAACTGGTTTCCCCACCGGTACTCTGGGTTTGGAACGGAACCCTTTGTGATGCGCCAGAGAACACCAGCTGTCCCTTCGTGCGCGCTCTACTAGACCCGGCCTCCCTAACGGACCCCACAGGTTAGACCCTGTATCCCTACCTGATGCTCCGCATTAGGCTTGGCACCCATACCCGATCTTCTGGGGTAGTAGCGGTACCCCCACCGTTACTCTGCGGTAGTATCGGTACACCCACCGGTACTCCGGGGTAGTACGTGAATCCTTACTGGATCACTGGGGTACACCTGATGACATTTCCGACACGCGGTATAGAACAGACATTCTTCCTGACCCTCCGTGTTAGTCCCGGTATCCCTACCTGATGCTCCGTTGTTGGCCTGGCACCCCTACCCGATATGCTGGGGTAGTACTGGTACCCCCACCGGTACTCTGCGGTAGTATTGGTACACCCACCGGTACTCCAGGGTAGTACCTGAACCCTTACTGGTTCGCTGGGGTACACCTGCTGACCTTACGGGCGTGCTCTGTAGACAAGACATTCCTACCTGACCCTCCAGGCTAGGCCCGGTATCCCTACCTGATGCTCTGCGGTAGGCCTGGCCCCCTACCCGACAATCTGGGGTAGTACCGGTACACCCACCGGTATTCCGCGGTAGTTTTGTTATACCCACCGGTACTCCTGGATTGTACCGGAACCCTTACTGGTGCGCCGGGGTACACCTCCTGGCCCTACGGGCGCGCCGCTTTACGCCCACCCTTCCTACCTGACCCTCCGGTGTAGGCCTGGTATACCTACCCGATGTTTCGAGGTAGAACCGGTTTCCCCACCGGTACTCTGGGTTTGGAACGGAACCCTTTGTGATGCGCCAGAGAACACCAGCTGTCCCTTCGTGCGCGCTGGACTAGACCCGGCCTCCCTACCGGACCCCACAGGTTAGACCCGCTATCCCTACCTGATGCTCCGCATTAGGCTTGGCACCCATACCCGATGTTCTGGGGTAGTAGCGGTACCCCCACCGTTACTCTGCGGTAGTATCGGTACACCCACCGGTACTCCGGGGTAGTACGTGAATCCTTACTGGATCACTGGGGTACACCTGATGACATTTCCGACACGCGGTATAGAACAGACATTCTTCCTGACCCTCCGTGTTAGTCCCGGTATCCCTACCTGATGCTCCGTTGTTGGCCTGGGACCCCTACCCGATATGCTGGGGTAGTACTGGTACCCCCACCGGTACTCTGCGGTAGTATTGGTACACCCACCGGTACTCCAGGGTAGTACCTGAACCCTTACTGGTTCGCTGGGGTACACCTGCTGACCTTACGGGCGTGCTCTGTAGACAAGACATTCCTACCTGACCCTCCAGGCTAGGCCCGGTATCCCTACCTGATGCTCTGCGGTAGGCCTGGCCCCCTACCCGACAATCTGGGGTAGTACCGGTACACCCACCGGTATTCCGCGGTAGTTTTGTTATACCCACCGGTACTCCTGGATTGTACCGGAACCCTTACTGGTGCGCCGGGGTACACCTCCTGGCCCTACGGGCGCGCCGCTTTACGCCCACCCTTCCTACCTGACCCTCCGGTGTAGGCCTGGTATACCTACCCGATGTTTCGAGGTAGAACCGGTTTCCCCACCGGTACTCTGGGTTTGGAACGGAACCCTTTGTGATGCGCCAGAGAACACCAGCTGTCCCTTCGTGCGCGCTGGACTAGACCCGGCCTCCCTACCGGACCCCACAGGTTAGACCCGCTATCCCTACCTGATGCTCCGCATTAGGCTTGGCACCCATACCCGATGTTCTGGGGTAGTAGCGGTACCCCCACCGTTACTCTGCGGTAGTATCGGTACACCCACCGGTACTCCGGGGTAGTACGTGAACCCTTACTGGTTCACTGGGGTACACCTGATGACGTTATGGGCGCGCGGTGTAGACCAGACATTCCTACCTGACCCACCGTTTTAGGCCCGGTATCCCTACCTGATGCTCCGTTGTTGGCCTGGCACCCCTACCCGATATGCTGGGGTAGTACCGGTACCCCCACCGGTACTCTGCGGTAGTATTGTTACACCCACCGGTACTCCAGGGTAGTACCTGAACCCTTACTGGTTCTCTGGGGTACACCTGCTGACCTTACGGGCGTGATCTGTAGACCAGACATTCCTACCTGACCCTCCAGGCTAGGCCCGGTATCCCTACCTGATGCTCTGCGGTAGGCCTGGCCCCCTACCCGACAATCTGGGGTAGTACCGGTACAGCCACCGGTACTCCGCGGTAGTTTTGTTATACCCACCGGTACTCCTGGATTGTACCGGAACACTTACTGGTGCGCCGGGCTACACCTGCTGACCCTATGGGCTCGCCGCTTTACGCCCACGCTTCCTACCTGACCCTCCGGGGTAGGCCTGGTATACCTACCCGATGTTTCGAGGTAGAACCGGTTCCCCCACCGGTACTCTGGGGTTGGAACGGAACTCTTTGTGATGCGCCAGAGAACACCAGCTGTCCCTTCGTGCACGCTGGACTAGACCCGGCCTCCCTACCGGACCCCACAGGTTAGACCCGGTATCCCTACCTGATGCTCCGCATTAGGCTTGGCACCCATACCCGATGTTCTGGGGTAGTAGCGGTACACCCACTGGTATTCCGGGGTAGTACGTGAACCCTTACTGGTTCACTGGGGTACACCTGCTGACGTTACTGAGCGCGGTGTAGACCAGACATTCCTACCTGACCCACCGTTTTAGGCCAGGTATCCCTACCTGATGCTCCGTTGTTGGCCTGGCACCCCTACCCGATATGCTGGAGTAGTACCGGTACCCCCACCGGTACTCTGCGGTAGTATTGGTACACCCACCGGTACTCCAGGGCAGTACCTGAACCCTTACTGGTTCGCTGGGGTACACCTGCTGACCTTACGGGCGTGCTCTGTAGACCAGACATTCCTACCTGACCCTCCAGGCTAGGCCTGGTATCCCTACCTGATGCTCTGCGGTAGGCCTGGCCCCCTACCCGACAATCTGGGGTAGTACCGGTACACCCAGAGGTACTCCGCGGTAATTTTGCTATACCCACCGGTACTCCTGGATTGTACCGGAACCCTTACTGGTGCGCCGGGGTACACCTGCTGACCCTATGGGCACGCCGCTTTACGCCCACCCTTCCTACCTGACCCGCCGGTGTAGGTCTGGTATATCTACCCGATGTTTCGAGGTAGAACCGGTTCCCCCACCGGTACTCTGAGGTTGGAACGGAACCCTTTGTGATGCGCCAGAGAACACCAGCTGTCCCTTCGTGCGCGCTGGACTAGACCCGGCCTCCCTAATGGAACCCACAGGTTAGACACGCTATCCCTACCTAATGCTCCGCATTAGGCTTGGCACCCATACCCGATGTTCTGGGGTAGTAGCGGTACCCCCACCGTTACTCTGCGGTAGTATCAGTACACCCACCGGTACTCCGGGGTAGTACGTGAACCCTTACTGGTTCACTGGGGTACACCTGATGACGTTTCCGCAACGCGGTATAGAACAGACATTCTTCCTGACCCTCCGTGTTAGTCCCGGTATCCCTACCTGATGCTCCGTTGTTGGCCTGGCACCCCTACCCGATATGCTGGGGTACTAGCGGTACCCCCACCGTTACTCTGCGGTAGTATCAGTACACCCACCGGTACTCCAGGGTAGTACCTGAACACTTACTGGTTCGCTGGGGTACACATGCAGACCTTACGGGCGTGCTGTGTAGAACAGACATTCCTACCTGAACCTCCAGTCTAGGCCTGGTATCCCTACCTGATGCTCTACGGTAGGTCTGGCCCCTATCCGACAATCTGGGGTCGTACCTGTACACCCACCGGTACTCCGCGGTAGTTTTGCTATACCCACCGGTACTCCTGGATTGTACCGGAACCCTTACTGGTGCGCCGGGGTACACCTGCTGACACTACGGGTGCGCCGATTTACGCCCACCCTTCCTACCTGACCCGCCGGGGTAGGCCTGGTATACCTACCAGATGTTTTGCGGTAGAACCGGTTCCCCCACCGGTACTCTGGGCTTGGAACAGAAACCTTTGTGATGCGCCAGAGAACACCAGCTGTCCCTTCGTGCGCGCTGGACTAGACCCGGCCTCCCTACCGGACCCCACAAGTTAGACCCGGTATCCCTACCTGATGCTCCGCATTAGGCTTGGCACCCATACCCGATGTTCTGGGGTAGTAGCGGTACCCCCACCGTTACTCTGCGGTAGTATCAGTACACCCACCGGTACTCCGGGGTAGTTTGTGAAACCTTACTGGTTCACTGGGGTACACCTGATGATGTTCCGCCACGCGGTATAGAACAGACATTCTTCCTGACCCTCCGTGTTAGACCCGGTATCCCTACTTGATGCTCCGTTGTTGGCTTGGCACCCCTACCCAATATGCTTGGGTAGTACCGCTACCCCCACCGGTACTCTGCCGTAGTATTGGTACACCCACCGGTACTCCAGGGTAGTACCTGAACCCTTACTGGTTCGCTGGGGTACACCTGCTGACCTTACGGGCGTACTGTGTAGACCAGACATTCCTACCTGACCCTCCAGGCTAGGCCCGGTATCGCTATCTGATGCTCTGCGGTAGGCCTGGCCCCCTACCCGACAATCTGGGGTAGTACCGGTACACCCGCCGGTACTCCGCGGTAGTTTTGCTATACCCACCGGTACTCCTGGATTGTACCGGAACCCTTACTGGTGCGCCGGGGTACACCTGCTGACCGTATGGGCGCGCCGCTTTACGCCCACCCTTCCTACCTTCACCCGCCGGTGTAGGCCTGGTATACCTACCCGATGTTTCGAGGTAGAACCGGTTCCCCCACCGGTACTCTGGGGTTGGAACGGAACCCTTAGTGATGCACCAGAGAACACCAGCTGTCCCTTCGTGCGCGCTGGACTAGACCCGGCCTCCCTACCGGACCCCACAGGTTAGACCCGCTATCCCTACCTGATGCTCCGCATTAGGCTTGGCACCCATACCCGATGTTCTGGGGTAGTAGCGGTACCCCCACCGTTACTCAGCGGTAGTATCGGTACACCCACCGGTACTCCGGGGTAGTACGTGAACACTTCCTGGTTCACTGGGGTACACCTGCTGACGTTAATGCCGCGTGGTGTGGAGCAGACATTCCTACCTGACCCTCTGTGTTAGTCCCGGCATCCCTACCTGATGCTCCGTTGTTGGCCTGGCACCCCTACACGATAGGCTGGGGTAGTACCGGTACCCCCACCGGTACTCTGCGGTAGTATTGGTACACCCACCGGTACTCCAGGGCAGTACCTGAACACTTACTGGTTCGCTGGGGTACACCTGCGGACCTTACGGGCGTGCTGTGTAGACCAGACATTCCTACCTGACCCTCCAGGCTAGGCCCGGTATCCCTACCTGATGCTCTGCGGTAGGCCTGGCCCCCTACCCGACAATCTGGGGTAGTACCGGTACACCCACCGGTACTCCGCGGTTGTTTTGCTATACCCACCGGTACTCCTGGATTGTACCGGAACCCTTACTGGTGCGCCGGGGTACACCTGCTGACCCTACGGGCGCGCCGATTTACGCCCACCCTTCTTACCTGACCCGCCGGGGTAGGCCTGGTATACCTACCCGATGTTTCCAGGTAGAACCGGTTCCCCCACCGTACTCTGGGCTTGGAAGGGAAACCTTTGTGATGCGCCAGAGAACACCAGCTGTCCCTTCGTGCGCGCTGGACTAGACGCGGCCTCCCTACCGGACCCCACAGGTTAGACCCGCTATCCCTACCTGATGCTCCGCATTAGGCTTGGCACCCATACCCGATGTTCTGGGGTAGTAGCGGTACCCCCACCGTTACTCTGCGGTAGTATCGGTACACCCACCGGTACTCCGGGGTAGTACTTGAACCCTTACTGGTTCACTGGGGTACACCTGATGACGTTACGGGCACGAGGTATAGACCAGACATTCCTACCTGACCCTCCGTGTTAGTCCCGGTATCCCTACCTGATGCTCCGTTGTTGGCCTGGCACCCCTACCCGATATGCTGGGGTAGTACTGGTACCCCCACCGGTACTCTGCGGTACTATTGGTACACCCACCGGTACTCCAGGGTAGTACCTGAACCCTTACTGGTTCGCTGGAGTACACCTGCTGACCTTAGGGGCGTGCTCTGTAGAACAAACATTCCTACCTGACCCTCCAGGCTAGGCCCTGTATCCCTACCTGATGCTCTGCGGTAGGCCTGGCCCCCTACCCGATAATCTGGGGTAGTACCGGTACACACAGAGGTACTCCCCGGTACTTTTGCTATACACACCAGTACTCCTGGATTGTACCGGAACCCTTACTGGTGCGCCGGGGTACACCTGCTGACCCTATGGGCGCGCCGATTTACGGCCACCCTTCCTACCTGACCCGCCGGGGTAGGCCTGGTATACCTACCCGATGTTTCGAGGTAGAACCGGTTCCCCCACCGGTACTCTGGGGTTGGAATGGAACCTTTTGTGATGCGCCAGAGAACACCAGCTGTCCCTTCGTGAGCGCTGGACTAGACCCGGCCTCCCTACCGGTCCCCACATGTTACACCCGGTATCCCTACCTTGATGCTCCGCATTAGGCTTGGCACCCATACCCGATGTTCTGGGGTAGTAGCGGTACCCCCACCGTTACTCTGCGGTAGTATCGGTACACCCACCGGTACTCCAGGGTAGTACCTGAACCCTTACTGGTTCGCTGGGGTACACCTGCTGACCTTACGGGCACTCGGTATAGACAAGACATTCCTACCTGACCCTCCGTGTTAGTCCCGGTATCCCTACCTGATGCTCCGTTGTTGGCCTGGCACCCCTACCCGATATGCTGGGGTAGTACCGGTACCCCCACCGGTACTCTGCGGTAGTATTGGTACACCCACCGGTACTCCGGGGTAGTACGTGAACCCTTACTGGTTCACTGGGGTACACCTGATGACGTTACTTGTGCGCGGTGTAGACCAGATATTCCTACCTGAAACTCCGTTTTAGGCCCGGCATCCCTACCTGATGCTCCGTTGTTGGCCTGGCACCCCTACCCGATATGCTGGGGTAGTACCGGTACCCCCACCGGTACTCTGCGGTAGTATTAGTACACCCACAGGTCCTCCAGGGTAGTACCTGAACCCTTACTGGTTCGCTGGGGTACACCTGCTGACCTTACGGGCGTGCTCTGTAGACCAGACATTCCTACCTGACCCTCCAGGCTAGGCCCGGTATCCCTACCTGATGCTCTGCGGTAGGCCTGGCCCCCTACCCGACAATCTGGGGTAGTACCGGTACACCCACCGGTACTCCGCGGTTGTTTTGCTATACCCACCGGTACTCCTGGATTGTACCGGAACCCTTACTGGTGCGCCGGGGTACACCTGCTGACCCTACGGGCGCGCCGATTTACACCCACCCTTCCTACTTGACCCGCCGGGGTAGGCCTGGTATACCTACCCGATGTTTCGAGGTAGAACCGGTTCCCCCACCGGTACTCTGGGTTTGGAATGGAACCCTTTGTGATGCGCCAGAGAACACCAGCTGTCCCTTCGTGCGCGCTGGACTAGACCCGGCCTCCCTACCGGACCCCACATGTTTCACCCGGTATCCCTACCTGATGCTCCGCATTAGGCTTGGCACCCATACCCGATGTTCTGGGGTAGTAGCGGTACCCCCACCGTTACTCTGCGGTAGTATCGGTACACCCTCCGGTAATCCGGGGTAGTACGTGAACCCCTACTGGTTCACTGGGGTACACCTGCTGATGTTACTGGCGCGCGGTGTAGACCAGACATTCCTACCTGACCCTCCGTTTTAGGCCCGGTATCCCTACCTGATGCTCCGTTGGTGGCCTGGCACCCCTACCCGATATGCTGGGGTAGTACCGCTACCCACACTGGTACTCTGCGGTAGTATTGGTACACCCACCAGTACTTCAGGGCAGTACCTGAACACTTACTGGTTCGCTGGGGTACACCTGCTAACCTTACGGGCGTCCTCTGTACACCAGACATTCCTACCTGACCCTCCAGGCTAGGCCCGGTATCCCTACCTGATGCTCTGCGGTAGGCCTGGCCCCCTACCCGACAATCTGGGGTAGTACCGGTACACCCACCGGTACTCCGCGGTACTTTTGCTATACCCACCGGTACTCCTGGATTGTACCGGAACCCTTACTGGTGCGCCGGGGTACACCTGCTGACCCTATGGGCTCGCCGCTTTATGCCCACCCTTCCTACCTGACCCGCCGGGGTAGGCCTGGTATACCTACCCGATGTTTCGAGGTAGAACCGGTTCCCCCACCGGTACTCTGGGGTTGGAACGGAACACTTTGTGATGCGCCAGAGAACACCAGCTGTCCCTTCGTGCGCGCTGGACTAGACCCGGCCTCCCTCCCGGTCCCCACATGTTACACCCGGTATCCCTACCTGATGCTCCGCATTAGGCTTGGCACCCCTA
This sequence comes from Astur gentilis, assembly GCF_929443795.1. NCBI lineage: Eukaryota > Metazoa > Chordata > Aves > Accipitriformes > Accipitridae > Astur > Astur gentilis. The sequence goes on from NW_026060858.1 coordinate 3,915,047, forward strand.
CCCGATATGCTGGGGTAGTACCGGTACCCCCACCGGTACTCTGCGGTAGTATTGGTACACCCACCGGTACTCCAGGGTAGTACCTGAACCCTTACTGGTTCGCTGGGGTACACCTGCTGACCTTACGGGCGTGCTCTGTAGACCAGACATTCCTACCTGACCCTCCAGGCTAGGCCCGGTATCCCTACCTGATGCTCTGCGTTAGGCCTGGCCCCCTACCCAACAATCTGGGGTAGTACCGGTACACCCAGAGGTACTCCGCGGTAATTTTGCTATACCCACCGGTACTCCTGGATTGTACCGGAACCCTTACTGGTGCGCCGGGGTACACCTGCTGACCCTACGGGCACACTGCTTTGGACCCACCCTTCCTACCTGACCCTCCGGGGTAGGCCTGGTATACCTACCCGATGTATCGAGGTAGAACCGGTTCCCCCACCGGTACTCTGGATTTGGAACGGAACCCTTTGTGATGCGCCAGAGAACACCAGCTGTCCCTTCGTGCGCGCTGGACTAGACCCGGCCTCCCTAATGGAACCCACAGGTTAGACCCGCTATCCCTACCTGATGCTCCGCATTAGGCTTGGCACCCATACCCGATGTTCTGGGGTAGTAGCGTACCCCCACCGTTAATCTGCGGTAGTATCGGTACATCTCCCGGTACTCCGCGGTACTTTTGCTATACCCACCGGTATTCCTGGATTGTACCGGAACCCTTACTGGTGCGCCGGGGTACACCTGCTGACCCTACAGGCGCGCCGCTTTACACCCACCCTTCCTACCTGACCCGCCGGGGTAGGCCTGGTATACCTACCCGATGTTTCGAGGTAGAACCCGTTCCCCCACCGGTACTCTGGGTTTGGAACGGAACCCTTTGTGATGCGCCAGAGAACACCAGCTGTCCCTTCGTGCGCGCTGGACTAGACCCGGCCTCCCTACCGGACCCCACAGGTTAGACCCGCTATCCCTACCTGATGCTCCACATTAGGCTTGGCACCCATACCCGATGTTCTGGGGTAGTAGCGGTACCCCCACCGTTACTCTGCGGTAGTATCAGTACAACCACCGGTACTCCGGGGTAGTACGTGAACCCTTACTGGTTCACTGGGGTACACCTGCTGACGTTACTGGCGCGCGGTGTAGACCAGACATTCCTACCTGACCCTCCGTGTTAGGCCCGGTATCCCTACCTGATGCTCCGTTGTTGGCCTGGCACCCCTACCCGATATGCTGGGGTAGTACCGCTACCCCCACCGGTACTCTTTGGTAGTATTGGTACACCCACCGGTACTCCAGGGTAGTACCTGAACCCTTACTGGTTCGCTGGGGTACACCTGCTGACCTTACGGGCGTGCTCTGTAGACCAGACATTCCTACCTGACCCTCCAGGCTAGACCCGGTATCCCTACCTGATGCTCTGCGGTAGGCCTGGCCCCCTACCCGACAATCTGGGGTAGTACCGCTAAACCCACAGGTACTCCGCGGTAATTTTGCTATACCCACCGGTACTCCTGGATTGTACCGGAACCCTTACTGGTGCGCCGGGGTACACCTGCTGACCCTACGGGCGCGCCGATTTACGCCCACGCTTCCTACCTGACCCTCCGGGGTAGGCCTGGTATACCTACCCAATGTTTCGAGGTAGAACCGGTTCCCCACTGGTACTCTGGGCTTGGAAGGGAAACCTTTGTGATGTGCCAGAGAACACCAGCTGTCCCTTTGTGCGCGCTGGACTAGACCCGGCCTCCCTACCGGACCCCACAGGTTAGACCCGCTATCCCTACCTGATGCTCCGCATTAGGCTTGGCACCCATACCCGATGTTCTGGGGTAGTAGCGGTACCCCCACCGTTACTCTGCGGTAGTATCGGTACACCCACCAGTACTCCGGGGTAGTACGTGAACCCTTACTGGTTCACTGGGGTACACCTGATGACGTTACGGGCACGAGGTATAGACCAGACATTCCTACCTGACCCTCCGTGTTAGTCCCGGTATCCCTACCTGATGCTCCGTTGTTAGCCTGGCACCCCTACCCGATATGCTGGGGTAGTACTGGTACCCCCACCGGTACTCTGCGGTAGTATTGGTACACCCACCGGTACTCCAGGGCAGTACCTGAACCCTTACTGGTTCGCTGGGGTACACCTGCTGACCTTACGGGCGTGCTGTGTAGAGCAGACATTCCTACCTGACCCTCCAGGCTAGGCCCGGTATCCCTACCTGATGCTCTGCGGTAGGCCTGGCCCCCTACCCGACAATCTGGGGTAGTACCGGTAAACCCAGAGGTACTCCGCGGTAATTTTGCTATACCCACCGGTACTCCTGGATTGTACCGGAACCCTTACTGGTGCGCCGGGGTACACCTGCTGACCCTACGGGCGCGCCGATTTACGCCCACCCTTCCTACCTGACCCTCCGGGGTATGCCTGGTATACCTACCCGATGTTTCGAGGTAGAACCGTTTGCCCCACCGGTACTCTGGGGTTGGAACGGAACCCTTTGTGATGCGCCAGAGAACACCAGCTGTCCCTTCGTGCGCGCTGGACTAGACCCGGCCTCCCTACCGGACCCCACAGGTTAGACCCGATATCCCTACCTGATGCTCCGCATTAGGCTTGGCACCCATACCCGATGTTCTGGGGTAGTAGCGGTACCCCCACCGTTACTCTGCGGTAGTATCGGTACACCCACCAGTACTCCGGGGTAGTACGTGAACCCTTACTGGTTCACTGGGGTACACCTGATGACGTTACGGGCACGAGGTATAGACCAGACATTCCTACCTGGCCCTCCGTGTTAGTCCCGGTATCCCTACCTGATGCTCCGTTGTTAGCCTGGCACCCCTACCCGATATGCTGGGGTAGTACTGGTACCCCCACCGGTACTCTGCGGTAGTATTGGTACACCCACCGGTACTCCAGGGCAGTACCTGAACCCTTACTGGTTCGCTGGGGTACACCTGCTGACCTTACGGGCGTGCTGTGTAGAGCAGACATTCCTACCTGACCCTCCAGGCTAGGCCCGGTATCCCTACCTGATGCTCTGCGGTAGGCCTGGCCCCCTACCCGACAATCTGGGGTAGTACCGGTAAACCCAGAGGTACTCCGCGGTAATTTTGCTATACCCACCGGTACTCCTGGATTGTACCGGAACCCTTACTGGTGCGCCGGGGTACACCTGCTGACCCTACGGGCGCGCCGATTTACGCCCACCCTTCCTACCTGACCCTCCGGGGTATGCCTGGTATACCTACCCGATGTTTCGAGGTAGAACCGTTTGCCCCACCGGTACTCTGGGGTTGGAACGGAACCCTTTGTGATGCGCCAGAGAACACCAGCTGTCCCTTCGTGCGCGCTGGACTAGACCCGGCCGCCCTACCGGACCGCACAGGTTAGACCCGATATCCCTACCTGATGCTCCGCATTAGGCTTGGCACCCATACCCGATGTTCTGGGGTAGTAGCGGTACCCCCACCGTTACTCTGCGGTAGTATCAGTACAACCACCGGTACTCCGGGGTAGTACGTGAACACTTACTGGTTCACTGGGGTACACCTGCTGACGTTACTGGCGCGCGGTGTAGACCAGACATTCCTACCTGACCCTCTGTTTTAGGTCCGGTATCCCTACCTGATGCTCCGTTGTTGGCCTGGCACCCCTACCCGATATGCTGGGGTAGTACCGGTACCCCCACCGGTACTCTGCGGTAGTATTGGTAGAGGCACCGGTACTCCAGGGTAGTACCTGAACCCTTACTGGTTCGCTGGGGTACACCTGCTGACCTTACGGGCGTGCTGTGTAGACCAGACATTCCTACCTGACCCTCCAGGCTAGGCCCGGTATCCCTACCTGATGCTCTGCGGTAGGCCTGGCCCCCTACCAGACAATCTGGGGTAGTACCGGTACACCCACCGGTACTCCGCGGTTGTTTTGCTATACCCACCGGTACTCCTGGATTGTACCGGAACCCTTACTGGTGCGCCGGGGTACACCTGCTGACCCTACGGGCGCGCCGCTTTACACCCACCCTTCTTACCTGACCCGCCGGGGTAGGCCTGGTATACCTACCCGATGTTTCGAGGTAGAACCGGTTCCCCCACCGGTACTCTGGGTTTGGAATGGAACACTTTGTGATGCGCCAGAGAACACCAGCTGTCCCTTCGTGCGCGCTGGACTAGACCCGGCCTCCCTACCGGTCCCCACATGTTACACCCGGTATCCCTACCTGATGCTCCGCATTAGGCTTGGCACCCCTACCCGATATGCTGGGGTAGTACCGGTACCTCCACCGGTACTCTGCGGTAGTATTGGTACACCCACCGTTACTTCAGGGCAGTACCTGAACCCTTACTGGTTCGCTGGGGTACACCTGCTGACCTTACGGGCGTGCTCTGTAGACCAGACATTCCTACCTGACCCTCCAGGCTAGGCCCGGTATCCCTACCTGATGCTCTGCGGTAGGCCTGGCCCCCTACCCGACAATCTGGGGTAGTACGGGTACACCCAGAGGTACTCCGCGGTAATTTTGCTATACCCACCGGTACTCCTGGATTGTACCGGAACCCTTACTGTTGCGCCGGTGTACACCTGCTGACCCTACGGGCACACTGCTTTGGACCCACCCTTCCTACCTGACCCGCCGGGGTAGGCCTGGTATACCTACCCGATGTATCGAGGTAGAACCGGTTCCCCCACCGGTACTCTGGGTTTGGAACGGAACCCTTTGTGATGCGCCAGAGAACACCAGCTGTCCCTTCGTGCGCGCTGGACTAGACCCGGCCTCCCTAATGGAACCCACAGGTTAGACCCGCTATCCCTACCTGATGCTCCGCATTAGGCTTGGCACCCATACCCGATGATCTGGGGTAGTAGCGTACCCCCACCGTTAATCTGCGGTAGTATTGGTACATCTCCCGGTACTCCGCGGTACTTTTGCTATACCCACCGGTATTCCTGGATTGTACCGGAACCCTTACTGGTGCGCCGGGGTACACCTGCTGACCCTACAGGCGCGCCGCTTTACACCCACCCTTCCTACCTGACCCGCCGGGGTAGGCCTGGTATACCTACCCGATGTTTCGAGGTAGAACCCGTTCCCCCACCGGTACTCTGGGTTTGGAACGGAACCCTTTGTGATGCGCCAGAGAACACCAGCTGTCCCTTCGTGCGCGCTGGACTAGACCCGGCCTCCCTACCGGACCCCACAGGTTAGACCCGCTATCCCTACCTGATGCTCCACATTAGGCTTGGCACCCATACCCGATGTTCTGGGGTAGTAGCGGTACCCCCACCGTTACTCTGCGGTAGTATCAGTACAACCACCGGTACTCCGGGGTAGTACGTGAACCCTTACTGGTTCACTGGGGTACACCTGCTGACGTTACTGGCGCGCGGTGTAGACCAGACATTCCTACCTGACCCTCCGTGTTAGGCCCGGTATCCCTACCTGATGCTCCGTTGTTGGCCTGGCACCCCTACCCGATATGCTGGGGTAGTACCGCTACCCCCACCGGTACTCTTTGGTAGTATTGGTACACCCACCGGTACTCCAGGGTAGTACCTGAACCCTTACTGGTTCGCTGGGGTACACCTGCTGACCTTACGGGCGTGCTCTGTAGACCAGACATTCCTACCTGACCCTCCAGGCTAGACCCGGTATCCCTACCTGATGCTCTGCGGTAGGCCTGGCCCCCTACCCGACAATCTGGGGTAGTACCGCTAAACCCACAGGTACTCCGCGGTAATTTTGCTATACCCACCGGTACTCCTGGATTTTACCGGAACACTTACTGGTGCGCCGGGGTACACCTGCTGACCCTACGGGCGCTCCGATTTACGCCCACCCTTCCTACCTGACCCGCCGGGGTAGGCCTGGTATAGCTACCCGATGTTTCGAGGTAGAACCGGTTCCCCACCGGTACTCTGGGCTTGGAAGGGAAACCTTTATGATGCGCCAGAGAACACCAGCTGTCCCTTCGTGCGCGCTGGACTAGACCCGGCCTCCCTACCGGACCCCACAGGTTAGACCCGCTATCCCTACCTGATGCTCCGCATTAGGCTTGGCACCCATACCCGATGTTCTGGGGTAGTAGCGGTACCCCCACCGTTACTCTGCCGTAGTATCGGTACACCCACCGGTACTCCGGGGTAGTACGTGAACCCTTACTGGTTCACTGGGGTACACCTGATGACGTTACGGGCACGAGGTATAGACCAGACATTCCTTCCTGAGCCTCCGTGTTTGTCCCGGTATCCCTACCTGATGCTCCGTTGTTGGCCTGGCACCCCTACCCGATATGCTGGGGTAGTACTGGTACCCCCACAGGTACTCTGCGGTAGTATTGGTACACCCACCGGTACTCCAGGGCAGTACCTGAACCCTTACTGGTTCGCTGGGGTACACCTGCTGACCTTACGGGCGTGCTGTGTAGAGCAGACATTCCTACCTGACCCTCCAGGCTAGGCCCGGTATCCCTACCTGACGCTCTGCGGTAGGCCTGGCCCCCTACCCGACAATCTGGGGTAGTACCGGTAAACCCAGAGGTACTCCGCGGTAATTTTGCTATACCCACCAGTACTCCTGGATTGTACCGGAACCCTTACTGGTGCGCCGGGGTACACCTGCTGACCCTACGGGCACACTGCTTTGGACCCACCCTTCCTACCTGACCCTCCGGGGTAGGCCTGGTATACCTACCCGATGTTTCGAGGTAGAACCAGTTCCCCCACCGGTACTCTGGGTTTGGAACGGAACCCTTTGTGATGCGCCAGAGAACACCAGCTGTCCCTTCGTGCGCGCTGGACTAGACCCGGCCTCCCTACCGGACCCCACAGGTTAGACCCGCTATCCCTACCTGATGCTCCGCATTAGGCTTGGCACCCATACCCGATGTTCTGGGGTAGTAGCGGTACCCCCACCGTTACTCTGCCGTAGTATCGGTACACCCACCGGTACTCCGGGGTAGTACGTGAACCCTTACTGGTTCACTGGGGTACACCTGATGACGTTACGGGCACGAGGTATAGACCAGACATTCCTTCCTGAGCCTCCGTGTTTGTCCCGGTATCCCTACCTGATGCTCCGTTGTTGGCCTGGCACCCCTACCCGATATGCTGGGGTAGTACTGGTACCCCCACCGGTACTCTGCGGTAGTATTGGTACACCCACCGGTACTCCAGGGCAGTACCTGAACCCTTACTGGTTCGCTGGGGTACACCTGCTGACCTTACGGGCGTGCTGTGTAGAGCAGACATTCCTACCTGACCCTCCAGGCTAGGCCCGGTATCCCTACCTGACGCTCTGCGGTAGGCCTGGCCCCCTACCCGACAATCTGGGGTAGTACCGGTAAACCCAGAGGTACTCCGCGGTAATTTTGCTATACCCACCAGTACTCCTGGATTGTACCGGAACCCTTACTGGTGCGCCGGGGTACACCTGCTGACCCTACGGGCACACTGCTTTGGACCCACCCTTCCTACCTGACCCTCCGGGGTAGGCCTGGTATACCTACCCGATGTTTCGAGGTAGAACCAGTTCCCCCACCGGTACTCTGGGTTTGGAACGGAACCCTTTGTGATGCGCCAGAGAACACCAGCTGTCCCTTCGTGCGCGCTGGACTAGACCCGGCCTCCCTACCGGACCCCACAGGTTAGACCCGCTATCCCTACCTGATGCTCCGCATTAGGCTTGGCACCCATACCCGATGTTCTGGGGTAGTAGCGGTACCCCCACCGTTACTCTGCGGTAGTATCGGTACACCCACCGGTACTCTGGTGTAGTACGTGAACCCTTACTGGTTCACTGGGGTACACCTGATGACGTTACGGGCACGCAGTATAGACCAGACATTCCTACCTCACCCTCCGTGTTAGTCCCGGTATCCCTACCTGATGCTCCGTTGTTGGCCTGGCACCCCTACCCGATATGCTGGGGTAGTACCGGTACCCCCACCGGTACTCTGCGGTAGTATTGGTACACCCACCGGTACTCCGGGGTAGTACGTGAACCCTTACTGGTTCACTGGGGTACACCTGATGACGTTACTTGTGCGCGGTGTAGACCAGACATTCCTACCTGAAACTCCGTTTTAGGCCCGGCATCCCTACCTGATGCTCCGTTGTTGGCCTGGCACCCCTACCCGATATGCTGGGGTAGTACCGGTACCCCCACCGGTACTCTGCGGTAGTATTAGTACACCCACAGGTCCTCCAGGGTAGTACCTGAACCCTTACTTGTTCGCTGGGGTACACCTACTGACCTTACAGGCGCGCGGTGTACACCAGACATTCCTACCTGAACCTCCGGGTTAGCCCCGGTATCCCTACCTGATGCTCTGCGGTAGGCCTGGCACCCTACCCGACAATCTGGGGTAGTACCGGTACACCCACCGGTACTCCGCGGTTGTTTTGCTATACCCACCGGTACTCCTGGATTGTACCGGAACCCTTACTGGTGCGCCGGGGTACACCTGCTGACCCTACGGGCGCTCCGCTTTACACCCACCCTTCCTACTTGACCCGCCGGGGTAGGCCTGGTATACCTACCCGATGTTTCGAGGTAGAACCGGTTCCCCCACCGGTACTCTGGGTTTGGAATGGAACCCTTTGTGATGCGCCAGAGAACACCAGCTGTCCCTTCGTGCGCGCTGGACTAGACCCGGCCTCCCTACCGGACCCCACATGTTTCACCCGGTATCCCTACCTGATGCTCCGCATTAGGCTTGGCACCCATACCCGATGTTCTGGGGTAGTAGCGGTACCCCCACCGTTACTCTGCGGTAGTATCGGTACACCCTCCGGTACTCCGGGGTAGTACGTGAACCCCTACTGGTTCACTGGGGTACACCTGCTGATGTTACTGGCGCGCGGTGTAGACCAGACATTCCTACCTGACCCTCCGTTTTAGGCCCGGTATCCCTACCTGATGCTCCGTTGGTGGCCTGGCACCCCTACCCGATAAACTGGGGTAGTACCGCTACCCACACTGGTACTCTGCGGTAGTATTGGTACACCCACCAGTACTTCAGGGCAGTACCTGAACACTTACTGGTTCGCTGGGGTACACCTGCTGACCTTACGGGCGTGCTCTGTAGACCAGACATTCCTACCTGACCCTCCAGGCTAGGCCCGGTATCCCTACCTGATGCTCTGCGGTAGGCCTGGCCCCCTACCCGACAATCTGGGGTAGTACCGGTACACCCACCGGTACTCCGCGGTACTTTTGCTATACCCACCGGTACTCCTGGATTGTACCGGAACACTTACTGCTGCGCCGGGGTACACCTGCTGACCCTATGGGCTCGCCGCTTTATGCCCTCCCTTCCTACCTGACCCGCCGGGGTAGGCCTGGTATACCTACCCGATGTTTCGAGGTAGAACCGGTTCCCCCACCGGTACTCTGGGGTTGGAACGGAACACTTTGTGATGCGCCAGAGAACACCAGCTGTCCGTTCGTGCGCGCTGGACTAGACCCGGCCTCCCTACCGGTCCCCACATGTTACACCCGGTATCCCTACCTGATGCTCCGCATTAGGCTTGGCACCCCTACCCGATATGCTGGGGTAGTACCGGTACCCCCACCGGTACTCTGCGGTAGTATTGGTACACCCACCGGTACTCCAGGGTAGTACCTGAACCCTTACTGGTTCGCTGGGGTACACCTGCTGACCTTACGGGCGTGCTCTGTAGACCAGACATTCCTACCTGACCCTCCAGGCTAGGCCCGGTATCCCTACCTGATGCTCTGCGTTAGGCCTGGCCCCCTACCCAACAATCTGGGGTAGTACCGGTACACCCAGAGGTACTCCGCGGTAATTTTGCTATACCCACCGGTACTCCTGGATTTTACCGGAACCCTTACTGGTGCGCCGGGGTACACCTGCTGACCCTACGGGCACACTGCTTTGGACCCACCCTTCCTACCTGACCCTCCGGGGTAGGCCTGGTATACCTACCCGATGTTTCGAGGTAGAACCGGTTCCCCCACCGGTACTCTGGGGTTGGAACGGAAACATTTGTGATGCGCCAGAGAACACCAGCTGTCCCTTCGTGCGCGCTGGACTAGACCCGGCCTCCCTACCGGACCCCACAGGTTAGACCCGCTATCCCTACCTGATGCTCCGCATTAGGCTTGGCACCCATACCCGATGTTCTGGGGTAGTAGCGGTACCCCCATCGTTACTCTGCGGTAGTATCAGTACAACCACCGGTACTCCGGGGTAGTACGTGAACACTTACTGGTTCACTGGGGTACACCTGCTGACGTTACTGGCGCGCGGTGTAGACCAGACATTCCTACCTGACCCTCCGTGTTAGGCCCGGTATCCCTACCTGATGCTCCGTTGTTCGCCTGGCACCCCTACCCGATATGCTGGGGTGGTACCGGTACCCCCACCGGTACTCTGCGGTAGTATTGGTACACCCACCGGTACTCCGGGGTAGTACGTGAACACTTACTGGTTCACTGGGGTACACCTGATGACGTTACTTGTGCGCGGTGTAGACCAGACATTCTTACCTGAAACTCCGTTTTAGGCCCGGCATCCCTTCCTGATGCTCCGTTGTTGGCCTGGCACCCCTACCCGATATGCTGGGGTGGTACCGGTACCCCCACCGGTACTCTGCGGTAGTATTGGTACACCCACCGGTACTCCAGGGTAGTACCTGAACCCTTACTGGTTCGCTGGGGTACACCTGCTGACCTTACGGGCGTGCTCTGTAGACCAGACATTCCTACCTGACCCTCCAGGCTAGGCCCGGTATCCCTACCTGATGCTCTGCGGTAGGCCTGGCCCCCTACCCGACAATCTGGGGTAGTACAGGTACACCCACCGGTACTCCGCAGTAGTTTTGCTATACCCACCGGTACTCCTGGATTGTACCGGAACCCATACTAGTGCGCCGGGGTACACCTGCTGACCCTATGGGCTCGCCGCTTTACGCCCACGTTTCCTACCTGACCCTCCGGGGTAGGCCTGGTATACCTACCCGATGTTTCGAGGTAGAACCGTTTCCCCACCGGTACTCTGGGTTTGGAACGGAACCCTTTGTGATGCGCCAGAGAACACCAGCTGTCCCTTCGTGCGCGCTGGACTAGACCCGGCGTCCCTAATGGAACCCACAGGTTAGACGCTGTATCCCTACCTGATGCTCCGCATTAGGCTTGGCACCCATACCCGATGTTCTGGGGTAGTAGCGATACCCCCACCGTTACTCTGCGGTAGTATCGGTACACCCACCGGTACTCCGGGGTAGTACGTGAACCCTTACTGGTTCACTGGGGTACACCTGCTGACGTTACTGGCGCGCGGTGTAGACCAGACATTCCTACCTGACCCTCCGTTTTAGGCCCGGTCTCCCTACCTGATGCTCCGTTGTTGGCCTGGCACCCCTACCCGATATGCTGGGGTAGTACCGGTACCCCCACCGGTACTCTGCGGTAGTATTGGTACACCCACCGGTACTCCAGGGCAGTACCTGAACCCTTACTGGTTCGCTGGGGTACACCTGCTGACCTTACGGGCGTGCTCTGTAGACCAGACATTCCCACCTGACCCTCCAGGCTAGGCCCGGTATCCCTACCTGATGCTCTGCGGTAGGCCTGGCCCCCTACACGACAATCTGGGGTAGTACCGGTACACCCACAGGTACTCCGCGGTAATTTTGCTATACCCACCGGTACTCCTGGATTGTACCGGAACCCTTACTGGTGCGCCGGGGTACAACTGCTGACCCTATGGGCTCGCCGCTTTACGCCCACCCTTCCTACCAGACCCTCCGGGGTAGGCCTGGTATACCTACCAAATGTTTCGAGGTAGAACCGGTTCCCTCACCGGTACTCTGGGGTTGGAACGGAACCCTTTGTGATGCGCCAGAGAACACCAGCTGTCCCTTCGTGCGCGCTGGACTAGACCCGGCCTCCCTACCGGACCCCACAGGTTAGACCCGCTATCCCTACCTGGTGCTCCGCATTAGGCTTGGCACCCATACCCGATGTTCTGGGGTAGTAGCGGTACCCTCACCGTTACTCTGTGGTAGTATCGGTACAACCACCGGTACTCCGGGGTAGTACGTGAACCCTTACTGGTTCACTGGGGTACACCTGATGACGTTACTGGTGCGCGGTATAGACCAGACATTCCTACCTGACCCTCCGTTTTAGGCCCGGTATCCCTACCTGATGCTCCGTTGGTGGCCTGGCACCCCTACCCGATATGCTGGGGTAGTACCGCTACCCACACCGGTACTCTGCGGTAGTATTGGTACACCCACCGGTACTCCAGGGCAGTACCTGAACCCTTACTGGTTCGCTGGGGTACGCCTGCTGAACTTACGGGCGTGCTGTGTAGACCAGACATTCCTATCTGACCCTCCAGGCTAGGCCCGGTATCCCTACCTGATGCTCTGCGGTAGGCCTGGCCCCCTACCCGACAATCTGGGGTAGTACCGGTACACCCAGAGGTACTCCGCGGTAATTTTGCTATACCCACCGGTACTCCTGGATTGTACCGGAACCCTTACTGGTGCGCCGGGGTACAACTGCTGACCCTATGGGCTCGCCGCTTTACGCCCACCCTTCCTACCTGACCCTCCGGGGTAGGCCTGGTATACCTACCAAATGTTTCGAGGTAGAACCGGTTCCCCCACCGGTACTCTGGGGTTGGAACGGAACCCTTTGTGAGGCGCCAGAGAACACCAGCTGTCCCTTCGTGCGCGCTGGACTAGACCCGGCCTCCCTAATGGAACCCACAGGTTAGACTCTGTATCCCTACCTGATGCTCCGCATTAGGCTTGGCACCCATACCCGATGTTCTGGGGTAGTAGCGGTACCCCCACCGTTACTCTGCGGTAGTATCGGTACACCCACCGGTACTCCGGGGTAGTACGTGAACCCTTACTGGTTCACTGGGGTACACCTGATGACGTTACGGGCACGCGGTATAGACCAGACATTCCTACCTGACCCTCCGTGTTAGGCCCGGTATCCCTACCTGATGCTCCGTTGTTGGCCTGGCACCCCCTACCCGATATGCTGGGGTAGTACCGGTACCCCCACCGGTACTCTGCGGTAGTATTGGTACACCCACCGGTAGTCCAGGGTACTACCTGAACCCTTACTGGTTCGCTGCAGTACACCTGCTGACCTTATGGGCGTGCTCTGTAGACCAGACATTCCTACCTGACCCTCCAGGCTAGGCCCGGTATCTCTACCTGATGCTCTGCGGTAGGCCTGGCCCCCTACCCGACAATCTGGGGTTGTATCGGTACACACAGAGGTACTCCGTGGTAATATTGCTATACCCACCGGTACTCCTGGATTGTACCGGAACCCTTACTGGTGCGCCGGGGTACACCTGCTGACCCTATGGGCTTGCCGCTTTACGCCCACCCTTCCTACCTGACCCTCCGGGGTAGGCCTTGTATACCTACCCGATGTTTCGAGGTAGAACCGGTTCCCCCACCGGTACTCTGGGGTTGGAACGGAACCCTTTGTGATGCGCCAGAGAGCACCAGCTGTCCCTTCGTGCGCGCTGGACTAGACGCGGCCTCCCTACCGGACCCCACAGGTTAGACCCGCTATCCCTACCTGATGCTCCGCATTAGGCTTGGCACCCATACCCGATGTTCTGGGGTAGTAGCGGTACCCCCACCGTTACTCTGCGGTAGTATCGGTACACCCACCGGTACTCCGGGGTAGTACGTGAACCCTTACTGGTTCACTGGGGTACACCTGATGACGTTACTGGCGCGCGGTGTAGACCAGACATTCCTACCTGACCCTCCGTTTTAGGCCCGGTATCCCTACCTGATGCTCCGTTGGTGGCCTGGCACCCCTACCCGATATGCTGGGGTAGTACCGGTACCCCCACCGGTACTCTGCGGTAGTATTGGTACACCCACCGGTACTCCAGGGCAGTACCTGAACACTTACTGTTTCGCTGGGGTACACCTGCTGACCTTACGGGCGTGCTCTGTAGACCAGACATTCCTACCTGACCCTCCAGGCTAGGCCCGGTATCCCTACCTGATGCTCTGCGGTAGGCCTGGCCCCCTACCCGACAATCTGGGGTTGTATCGGTACACACAGAGGTACTCCGCGGTAATTTTGCTATACCCACCGGTACTCCTGGATTGTACCGGAACCCTTACTGGTGCGCCGAGGTACACCTGCTGACCCTATGGGCTCGCCGCTTTACGCCCACCCTTCCTACCTGACCCTCCGGGGTAGGCCTGGTATACCTACCCGATGTTTCGAGGTAGAACCGGTTCCCCCACCGGTACTCTGGGGTTGGAACGGAACCCTTTGTGATGCGCCAGAGAACAACAGCTGTCCCTTCGTGCGCGCTGGACTAGACCCGGCCTCCCTAATGGAACCCACAAGTTAGACTATGTATCCCTACCTGATGCTCCGCATTAGGCTTGGCACCCATACACGATGTTCTGGGCTAGTAGCGGTACCCCCACCGTTACTCTGCGGTAGTATCGGTACACCCACCGGTACTCCGGGGTAGTACGTGAACCCTTACTGGTTCACTGGGGTACACCTGCTGACGTTACGGGCGCGCGGTATAGACCAGACATTCCTACCTGACCCTCCGTGTTAGGCCCGGTATCCCTACCTGATGCTCCGTTGTTGGCCTGGCACCCCCTACCCGATATGCTGGGGTAGTACCGTTACCCCCACCGGTACTCTGCGGTAGTATTGGTACACCCACCGGTACTCCAGGGTAGTACCTGAACCCTTACTGGTTCGCTGGGGTACACCTGCTGACCTTATGGGCGTGCTCTGTAGACCAGACATTCCTACCTGACACTCCAGGCTAGGCCCGGTATCTCTACCTGATGCTCTGCGGTAGGCCTGGCCCCCTACCCGACAATCTGGGGTTGTATCGGTACACACAGAGGTACTCCGTGGTAATATTGCTATACCCACCGGTACTACTGGATTGTACCGGAACCCTTACTGGTGCGCCGGGGTACACCTGCTGACCCTATGGGCTCGCCGCTTTACGCCCACCCTTCCTACCTGACCCTCCGGGGTAGGCCTGGTATACCTACCAAATGTTTCGAGGTAGAACCGGTTCCCCCACCGGTACTCTGGGGTTGGAACGGAACCCTTTGTGATGCGCCAGAGAGCACCAGCTGTCCCTTCGTGCGCGCTGGACTAGACGCGGCCTCCCTACCGGACCCCACAGGTTAGACCCGCTATCCCTACCTGATGCTCCGCATTAGGCTTGGCACCCATACCCGATGTTCTGGGGTAGTAGCGGTACCCCCACCGTTACTCTGCGGTAGTATCGGTACACCCACCGGTACTCCGGGGTAGTACGTGAACCCTTACTGGTTCACTGGGGTACACCTGCTGACGTTACTGGCGCGCGGTGTAGACCAGACATTCCTACCTGACCCTCCGTTTTAGGCCCGGTATCCCTACCTGATGCCCCGTTGGTGGCCTGGCACCCCTACCCGATATGCTGGGGTAGTACCGGTACCCCCACCGGTACTCTGCGGTAGTATTGGTACACCCACCGGTACTCCAGGGCAGTACCTGAACACTTACTGTTTCGCTGGGGTACACCTGCTGACCTTACGGGCGTGCTCTGTAGACCAGACATTCCTACCTGACCCTCCAGGCTAGGCCCGGTATCCCTACCTGATGCTCTGCGGTAGGCCTGGCCCCCTACCCGACAATCTGGGGTAGTACAGGTAGACTCACCGGTACTCCGCAGTAGTTTTGCTATACCCACCGGTACTCCTGGATTGTACCGGAACCCATACAAGTGCGCCGGGGTACACCTGCTGACCCTATGGGCTCGCCGCATTACGCCCACCCTTCCTACCTGACCCTCCGGGGTAGGCCTGGTATACCTACCCGATGTTTCGAGGTAGAACCGGTTCCCCCACCGGTACTCTGGGGTTGGAACGGAACCCTTTGTGATGCGCCAGAGAACACCAGCTGTCCCTTCGTGCGCGCTGGACTAGACCCGGACTCCCTAATGGAACCCACAGGTTAGACTCTGTATCCCTACCTGATGCTCCGCATTAGGCTTGGCACCCATACCCGATGTTCTGGGGTAGTAGCGGTACCGCCACCGTTACTCTGCGGTAGTATCGGTACACCCACCGGTATTCCGGGGTAGTACGTGAATCCTTACTGGTTCACTGGGGTACACCTGCTGACGTTACTGGCGCGCGGTGTAGACCAGACATTCCTACCTGACCCTCCGTTTTAGGCCCGGTCTCCCTACCTGATGCTCCGTTGTTGGCCTGGCACCCCTACCCGATATGCTGCGGTAGTACCGTTACCCCCACCGGTACTCTGCGGTAGTATTGGTACACCCACCGGTACTCCAGGGCAGTACCTGAACCCTTACTGGTTCGCTGGGGTACACCTGCTGACCTTACGGGCGTGCTGTGTAGACCAGACATTCCTACCTGACCCTCCGGGGTAGGCCTGGTATACCTACCAAATGTTTTGAGGTAGAACCGGTTCCCCCACCGGTACTCTGGGGTTGGAACGGAACCCTTTGTGATGCGCCAGAGAACACCAGCTGTCCCTTCGTGCGCGCTGGACTAGACCCGGCCTCCCTAATGGAACCCACAGGTTAGACCCGCTATCCCTACCTGATGCTCCGCATTAGGCTTGGCACCCATACCCGATGTTCTGGGGTAGTAGCGTACCCCCACCGTTAATCTGCGGTAGTATCGGTACATCTCCCGGTACTCCGCGGTACTTTTGCTATACCCACCGGTATTCCTGGATTGTACCGGAACCCTTACTGGTGCGCCGGGGTACACCTGCTGACCCTACAGGCGCGCCGCTTTACACCCACCCTTCCTACCTGACCCGCCGGGGTAGGCCTGGTATACCTACCCGATGTTTCGAGGTAGAACCCGTTCCCCCACCGGTACTCTGGGTTTGGAACGGAACCCTTTGTGATGCGCCAGAGAACACCAGCTCTCCCTTCGTGCGCGCTGGACTAGACCCGGCCTCCCTACCGGACCCCACAGGTTAGACCCGCTATCCCTACCTGATGCTCCACATTAGGCTTGGCACCCATACCCGATGTTCTGGGGTAGTAGCGGTACCCCCACCGTTACTCTGCGGTAGTATCAGTACAACCACCGGTACTCCGGGGTAGTACGTGAACCCTTACTGGTTCACTGGGGTACACCTGCTGACGTTACTGGCGCGCGGTGTAGACCAGACATTCCTACCTGACCCTCCGTGTTAGGCCCGGTATCCCTACCTGATGCTCCGTTGTTGGCCTGGCACCCCTACCCGATATGCTGGGGTAGTACCGCTACCCCCACCGGTACTCTTTGGTAGTATTGGTACACCCACCGGTACTCCAGGGTAGTACCTGAACCCTTACTGGTTCGCTGGGGTACACCTGCTGACCTTACGGGCGTGCTCTGTAGACCAGACATTCCTACCTGACCCTCCAGGCTAGACCCGGTATCCCTACCTGATGCTCTGCGGTAGGCCTGGCCCCCTACCCGACAATCTGGGGTAGTACCGCTAAACCCACAGGTACTCCGCGGTAATTTTGCTATACCCACCGGTACTCCTGGATTGTACCGGAACCCTTACTGGTGCGCCGGGGTACACCTGCTGACCCTACGGGCGCGCCGATTTACGCCCACCCTTCCTACCTGACCCTCCGGGGTATGCCTGGTATACCTACCCGATGTTTCGAGGTAGAACCGTTTGCCCCACCGGTACTCTGGGGTTGGAACGGAACCCTTTGTGATGCGCCAGAGAACACCAGCTGTCCCTTCGTGCGCGCTGGACTAGACCCGGCCTCCCTACCGGACCCCACAGGTTAGACCCGATATCCCTACCTGATGCTCCGCATTAGGCTTGGCACCCATACCCGATGTTCTGGGGTAGTAGCGGTACCCCCACCGTTACTCTGCGGTAGTATCGGTACACCCACCAGTACTCCGGGGTAGTACGTGAACCCTTACTGGTTCACTGGGGTACACCTGATGACGTTACGGGCACGAGGTATAGACCAGACATTCCTACCTGGCCCTCCGTGTTAGTCCCGGTATCCCTACCTGATGCTCCGTTGTTAGCCTGGCACCCCTACCCGATATGCTGGGGTAGTACTGGTACCCCCACCGGTACTCTGCGGTAGTATTGGTACACCCACCGGTACTCCAGGGCAGTACCTGAACCCTTACTGGTTCGCTGGGGTACACCTGCTGACCTTACGGGCGTGCTGTGTAGAGCAGACATTCCTACCTGACCCTCCAGGCTAGGCCCGGTATCCCTACCTGATGCTCTGCGGTAGGCCTGGCCCCCTACCCGACAATCTGGGGTAGTACCGGTAAACCCAGAGGTACTCCGCGGTAATTTTGCTATACCCACCGGTACTCCTGGATTGTACCGGAACCCTTACTGGTGCGCCGGGGTACACCTGCTGACCCTACGGGCGCGCCGATTTACGCCCACCCTTCCTACCTGACCCTCCGGGGTATGCCTGGTATACCTACCCGATGTTTCGAGGTAGAACCGTTTGCCCCACCGGTACTCTGGGGTTGGAACGGAACCCTTTGTGATGCGCCAGAGAACACCAGCTGTCCCTTCGTGCGCGCTGGACTAGACCCGGCCGCCCTACCGGACCGCACAGGTTAGACCCGGTATCCCTACCTGATGCTCCGCATTAGGCTTGGCACCCATACCCGATGTTCTGGGGTAGTAGCGGTACCCCCACCGTTACTCTGCGGTAGTATCAGTACAACCACCGGTACTCCGGGGTAGTACGTGAACACTTACTGGTTCACTGGGGTACACCTGCTGACGTTACTGGCGCGCGGTGTAGACCAGACATTCCTACCTGACCCTCCGTATTAGGCCCGGTATCCCTACCTGATGCTCCGTTGTTGGCCTGGCACCCCTACCCGATATGCTGGGGTAGTACCGGTACCCCCACCGGTACTCTGCGGTAGTATTGGTAGAGGCACCGGTACTCCAGGGTAGTACCTGAACCCTTACTGGTTCGCTGGGGTACACCTGCTGACCTTACGGGCGTGCTGTGTAGACCAGACATTCCTACCTGACCCTCCAGGCTAGGCCCGGTATCCCTACCTGATGCTCTGCGGTAGGCCTGGCCCCCTACCAGACAATCTGGGGTAGTACCGGTACACCCACCGGTACTCCGCGGTTGTTTTGCTATACCCACCGGTACTCCTGGATTGTACCGGAACCCTTACTGGTGCGCCGGGGTACACCTGCTGACCCTACGGGCGCGCCGCTTTACACCCACCCTTCTTACCTGACCCGCCGGGGTAGGCCTGGTATACCTACCCGATGTTTCGAGGTAGAACCGGTTCCCCCACCGGTACTCTGGGTTTGGAATGGAACACTTTGTGATGCGCCAGAGAACACCAGCTGTCCCTTCGTGCGCGCTGGACTAGACCCGGCCTCCCTACCGGTCCCCACATGTTACACCCGGTATCCCTACCTGATGCTCCGCATTAGGCTTGGCACCCCTACCCGATATGCTGGGGTAGTACCGGTACCTCCACCGGTACTCTGCGGTAGTATTGGTACACCCACCGTTACTTCAGGGCAGTACCTGAACCCTTACTGGTTCGCTGGGGTACACCTGCTGACCTTACGGGCGTGCTCTGTAGACCAGACATTCCTACCTGACCCTCCAGGCTAGGCCCGGTATCCCTACCTGATGCTCTGCGGTAGGCCTGGCCCCCTACCCGACAATCTGGGGTAGTACGGGTACACCCAGAGGTACTCCGCGGTAATTTTGCTATACCCACCGGTACTCCTGGATTGTACCGGAACCCTTACTGTTGCGCCGGTGTACACCTGCTGACCCTACGGGCACACTGCTTTGGACCCACCCTTCCTACCTGACCCGCCGGGGTAGGCCTGGTATACCTACCCGATGTATCGAGGTAGAACCGGTTCCCCCACCGGTACTCTGGGTTTGGAACGGAACCCTTTGTGATGCGCCAGAGAACACCAGCTGTCCCTTCGTGCGCGCTGGACTAGACCCGGCCTCCCTAATGGAACCCACAGGTTAGACCCGCTATCCCTACCTGATGCTCCGCATTAGGCTTGGCACCCATACCCGATGATCTGGGGTAGTAGCGTACCCCCACCGTTAATCTGCGGTAGTATTGGTACATCTCCCGGTACTCCGCGGTACTTTTGCTATACCCACCGGTATTCCTGGATTGTACCGGAACCCTTACTGGTGTGCCGGGGTACACCTGCTGACCCTACAGGCGCGCCGCTTTACACCCACCCTTCCTACCTGACCCGCCGGGGTAGGCCTGGTATACCTACCCGATGTTTCGAGGTAGAACCCGTTCCCCCACCGGTACTCTGGGTTTGGAACGGAACCCTTTGTGATGCGCCAGAGAACACCAGCTGTCCCTTCGTGCGCGCTGGACTAGACCCGGCCTCCCTACCGGACCCCACAGGTTAGACCCGCTATCCCTACCTGATGCTCCACATTAGGCTTGGCACCCATACCCGATGTTCTGGGGTAGTAGCGGTACCCCCACCGTTACTCTGCGGTAGTATCAGTACAACCACCGGTACTCCGGGGTAGTACGTGAACCCTTACTGGTTCACTGGGGTACACCTGCTGACGTTACTGGCGCGCGGTGTAGACCAGACATTCCTACCTGACCCTCCGTGTTAGGCCCGGTATCCCTACCTGATGCTCCGTTGTTGGCCTGGCACCCCTACCCGATATGCTGGGGTAGTACCGCTACCCCCACCGGTACTCTTTGGTAGTATTGGTACACCCACCGGTACTCCAGGGTAGTACCTGAACCCTTACTGGTTCGCTGGGGTACACCTGCTGACCTTACGGGCGTGCTCTGTAGACCAGACATTCCTACCTGACCCTCCAGGCTAGACCCGGTATCCCTACCTGATGCTCTGCGGTAGGCCTGGCCCCCTACCCGACAATCTGGGGTAGTACCGCTAAACCCACAGGTACTCCGCGGTAATTTTGCTATACCCACCGGTACTCCTGGATTTTACCGGAACACTTACTGGTGCGCCGGGGTACACCTGCTGACCCTACGGGCGCTCCGATTTACGCCCACCCTTCCTACCTGACCCGCCGGGGTAGGCCTGGTATAGCTACCCGATGTTTCGAGGTAGAACCGGTTCCCCACCGGTACTCTGGGCTTGGAAGGGAAACCTTTATGATGCGCCAGAGAACACCAGCTGTCCCTTCGTGCGCGCTGGACTAGACCCGGCCTCCCTACCGGACCCCACAGGTTAGACCCGCTATCCCTACCTGATGCTCCGCATTAGGCTTGGCACCCATACCCGATGTTCTGGGGTAGTAGCGGTACCCCCACCGTTACTCTGCCGTAGTATCGGTACACCCACCGGTACTCCGGGGTAGTACGTGAACCCTTACTGGTTCACTGGGGTACACCTGATGACGTTACGGGCACGAGGTATAGACCAGACATTCCTTCCTGAGCCTCCGTGTTTGTCCCGGTATCCCTACCTGATGCTCCGTTGTTGGCCTGGCACCCCTACCCGATATGCTGGGGTAGTACTGGTACCCCCACCGGTACTCTGCGGTAGTATTGGTACACCCACCGGTACTCCAGGGCAGTACCTGAACCCTTACTGGTTCGCTGGGGTACACCTGCTGACCTTACGGGCGTGCTGTGTAGAGCAGACATTCCTACCTGACCCTCCAGGCTAGGCCCGGTATCCCTACCTGACGCTCTGCGGTAGGCCTGGCCCCCTACCCGACAATCTGGGGTAGTACCGGTAAACCCAGAGGTACTCCGCGGTAATTTTGCTATACCCACCGGTACTCCTGGATTGTACCGGAACCCTTACTGGTGCGCCGGGGTACACCTGCTGACCCTACGGGCACACTGCTTTGGACCCACCCTTCCTACCTGACCCTCCGGGGTAGGCCTGGTATACCTACCCGATGTTTCGAGGTAGAACCAGTTCCCCCACCGGTACTCTGGGTTTGGAACGGAACCCTTTGTGATGCGCCAGAGAACACCAGCTGTCCCTTCGTGCGCGCTGGACTAGACCCGGCCTCCCTACCGGACCCCACAGGTTAGACCCGCTATCCCTACCTGATGCTCCGCATTAGGCTTGGCACCCATACCCGATGTTCTGGGGTAGTAGCGGTACCCCCACCGTTACTCTGCGGTAGTATCGGTACACCCACCGGTACTCTGGTGTAGTACGTGAACCCTTACTGGTTCACTGGGGTACACCTGATGACGTTACGGGCACGCAGTATAGACCAGACATTCCTACCTCACCCTCCGTGTTAGTCCCGGTATCCCTACCTGATGCTCCGTTGTTGGCCTGGCACCCCTACCCGATATGCTGGGGTAGTACCGGTACCCCCACCGGTACTCTGCGGTAGTATTGGTACACCCACCGGTACTCCGGGGTAGTACGTGAACCCTTACTGGTTCACTGGGGTACACCTGATGACGTTACTTGTGCGCGGTGTAGACCAGACATTCCTACCTGAAACTCCGTTTTAGGCCCGGCATCCCTACCTGATGCTCCGTTGTTGGCCTGGCACCCCTACCCGATATGCTGGGGTAGTACCGGTACCCCCACCGGTACTCTGCGGTAGTATTAGTACACCCACAGGTCCTCCAGGGTAGTACCTGAACCCTTACTGGTTCGCTGGGGTACACCTACTGACCTTACAGGCGCGCGGTGTAGACCAGACATTCCTACCTGAACCTCCGGGTTAGCCCCGGTATCCCTACCTGATGCTCTGCGGTAGGCCTGGCACCCTACCCGACAATCTGGGGTAGTACCGGTACACCCACCGGTACTCCGCGGTTGTTTTGCTATACCCACCGGTACTCCTGGATTGTACCGGAACCCTTACTGGTGCGCCGGGGTACACCTGCTGACCCTACGGGCGCTCCGCTTTACACCCACCCTTCCTACTTGACCCGCCGGGGTAGGCCTGGTATACCTACCCGATGTTTCGAGGTAGAACCGGTTCCCCCACCGGTACTCTGGGTTTGGAATGGAACCCTTTGTGATGCGCCAGAGAACACCAGCTGTCCCTTCGTGCGCGCTGGACTAGACCCGGCCTCCCTACCGGACCCCACATGTTTCACCCGGTATCCCTACCTGATGCTCCGCATTAGGCTTGGCACCCATACCCGATGTTCTGGGGTAGTAGCGGTACCCCCACCGTTACTCTGCGGTAGTATCGGTACACCCTCCGGTACTCCGGGGTAGTACGTGAACCCCTACTGGTTCACTGGGGTACACCTGCTGATGTTACTGGCGCGCGGTGTAGACCAGACATTCCTACCTGACCCTCCGTTTTAGGCCCGGTATCCCTACCTGATGCTCCGTTGGTGGCCTGGCACCCCTACCCGATAAACTGGGGTAGTACCGCTACCCACACTGGTACTCTGCGGTAGTATTGGTACACCCACCAGTACTTCAGGGCAGTACCTGAACACTTACTGGTTCGCTGGGGTACACCTGCTGACCTTACGGGCGTGCTCTGTAGACCAGACATTCCTACCTGACCCTCCAGGCTAGGCCCGGTATCCCTACCTGATGCTCTGCGGTAGGCCTGGCCCCCTACCCGACAATCTGGGGTAGTACCGGTACACCCACCGGTACTCCGCGGTACTTTTGCTATACCCACCGGTACTCCTGGATTGTACCGGAACACTTACTGCTGCGCCGGGGTACACCTGCTGACCCTATGGGCTCGCCGCTTTATGCCCTCCCTTCCTACCTGACCCGCCGGGGTAGGCCTGGTATACCTACCCGATGTTTCGAGGTAGAACCGGTTCCCCCACCGGTACTCTGGGGTTGGAACGGAACACTTTGTGATGCGCCAGAGAACACCAGCTGTCCCTTCGTGCGCGCTGGACTAGACCCTGCCTCCCTACCGGTCCCCACATGTTACACCCGGTATCCCTACCTGATGCTCCGCATTAGGCTTGGCACCCCTACCCGATATGCTGGGGTAGTACCGGTACCCCCACCGGTACTCTGCGGTAGTATTGGTACACCCACCGGTACTCCAGGGTAGTACCTGAACCCTTACTGGTTCGCTGGGGTACACCTGCTGACCTTACGGGCGTGCTCTGTAGACCAGACATTCCTACCTGACCCTCCAGGCTAGGCCCGGTATCCCTACCTGATGCTCTGCGTTAGGCCTGGCCCCCTACCCAACAATCTGGGGTAGTACCGGTACACCCAGAGGTACTCCGCGGTAATTTTGCTATACCCACCGGTACTCCTGGATTTTACCGGAACCCTTACTGGTGCGCCGGGGTACACCTGCTGACCCTACGGGCACACTGCTTTGGACCCACCCTTCCTACCTGACCCTCCGGGGTAGGCCTGGTATACCTACCCGATGTTTCGAGGTAGAACCGGTTCCCCCACCGGTACTCTGGGGTTGGAACGGAAACATTTGTGATGCGCCAGAGAACACCAGCTGTCCCTTCGTGCGCGCTGGACTAGACCCGGCCTCCCTACCGGACCCCACAGGTTAGACCCGCTATCCCTACCTGATGCTCCGCATTAGGCTTGGCACCCATACCCGATGTTCTGGGGTAGTAGCGGTACCCCCATCGTTACTCTGCGGTAGTATCAGTACAACCACCGGTACTCCGGGGTAGTACGTGAACACTTACTGGTTCACTGGGGTACACCTGCTGACGTTACTGGCGCGCGGTGTAGACCAGACATTCCTACCTGACCCTCCGTGTTAGGCCCGGTATCCCTACCTGATGCTCCGTTGTTCGCCTGGCACCCCTACCCGATATGCTGGGGTGGTACCGGTACCCCCACCGGTACTCTGCGGTAGTATTGGTACACCCACCGGTACTCCGGGGTAGTACGTGAAACCTTACTGGTTCACTGGGGTACACCTGCTGACGTTACTTGTGCGCGGTGTAGACCAGACATTCTTACCTGAAACTCCGTTTTAGGCCCGGCATCCCTTCCTGATGCTCCGTTGTTGGCCTGGCACCCCTACCCGATATGCTGGGGTGGTACCGGTACCCCCACCGGTACTCTGCGGTAGTATTGGTACACCCACCGGTACTCCAGGGTAGTACCTGAACCCTTACTGGTTCGCTGGGGTACACCTGCTGACCTTACGGGCGTGCTCTGTAGACCAGACATTCCTACCTGACCCTCCAGGCTAGGCCCGGTATCCCTACCTGATGCTCTGCGGTAGGCCTGGCCCCCTACCCGACAATCTGGGGTAGTACAGGTACACCCACCGGTACTCCGCAGTAGTTTTGCTATACCCACCGGTACTCCTGGATTGTACCGGAACCCATACTAGTGCGCCGGGGTACACCTGCTGACCCTATGGGCTCGCCGCTTTACGCCCACGTTTCCTACCTGACCCTCCGGGGTAGGCCTGGTATACCTACCCGATGTTTCGAGGTAGAACCGTTTCCCCACCGGTACTCTGGGTTTGGAACGGAACCCTTTGTGATGCGCCAGAGAACACCAGCTGTCCCTTCGTGCGCGCTGGACTAGACCCGGCGTCCCTAATGGAACCCACAGGTTAGACGCTGTATCCCTACCTGATGCTCCGCATTAGGCTTGGCACCCATACCCGATGTTCTGGGGTAGTAGCGATACCCCCACCGTTACTCTGCGGTAGTATCGGTACACCCACCGGTACTCCGGGGTAGTACGTGAACCCTTACTGGTTCACTGGGGTACACCTGATGACGTTACTGGCGCGCGGTGTAGACCAGACATTCCTACCTGACCCTCCGTTTTAGGCCCGGTATCCCTACCTGATGCTCCGTTGTTGGCCTGGCACCCCTACCCGATATGCTGGGGTAGTACCGGTACCCCCACCGGTACTCTGCGGTAGTATTGGTACACCCACCGGTACTCCAGGGCAGTACCTGAACCCTTACTGGTTCGCTGGGGTACACCTGCTGACCTTACGGGCGTGCTCTGTAGACCAGACATTCCCACCTGACCCTCCAGGCTAGGCCCGGTATCCCTACCTGATGCTCTGCGGTAGGCCTGGCCCCCTACACGACAATCTGGGGTAGTACCGGTACACCCACAGGTACTCCGCGGTAATTTTGCTATACCCACCGGTACTCCTGGATTGTACCGGAACCCTTACTGGTGCGCCGGGGTACAACTGCTGACCCTATGGGCTCGCCGCTTTACGCCCACCCTTCCTACCAGACCCTCCGGGGTAGGCCTGGTATACCTACCAAATGTTTCGAGGTAGAACCGGTTCCCTCACCGGTACTCTGGGGTTGGAACGGAACCCTTTGTGATGCGCCAGAGAACACCAGCTGTCCCTTCGTGCGCGCTGGACTAGACCCGGCCTCCCTACCGGACCCCACAGGTTAGACCCGCTATCCCTACCTGGTGCTCCGCATTAGGCTTGGCACCCATACCCGATGTTCTGGGGTAGTAGCGGTACCCTCACCGTTACTCTGTGGTAGTATCGGTACAACCACCGGTACTCCGGGGTAGTACGTGAACCCTTACTGGTTCACTGGGGTACACCTGATGACGTTACTGGTGCGCGGTATAGACCAGACATTCCTACCTGACCCTCCGTTTTAGGCCCGGTATCCCTACCTGATGCTCCGTTGGTGGCCTGGCACCCCTACCCGATATGCTGGGGTAGTACCGCTACCCACACCGGTACTCTGCGGTAGTATTGGTACACCCACCGGTACTCCAGGGCAGTACCTGAACCCTTACTGGTTCGCTGGGGTACGCCTGCTGAACTTACGGGCGTGCTGTGTAGACCAGACATTCCTATCTGACCCTCCAGGCTAGGCCCGGTATCCCTACCTGATGCTCTGCGGTAGGCCTGGCCCCCTACCCGACAATCTGGGGTAGTACCGGTACACCCAGAGGTACTCCGCGGTAATTTTGCTATACCCACCGGTACTCCTGGATTGTACCGGAACCCTTACTGGTGCGCCGGGGTACAACTGCTGACCCTATGGGCTCGCCGCTTTACGCCCACCCTTCCTACCTGACCCTCCGGGGTAGGCCTGGTATACCTACCAAATGTTTCGAGGTAGAACCGGTTCCCCCACCGGTACTCTGGGGTTGGAACGGAACCCTTTGTGAGGCGCCAGAGAACACCAGCTGTCCCTTCGTGCGCGCTGGACTAGACCCGGCCTCCCTAATGGAACCCACAGGTTAGACTCTGTATCCCTACCTGATGCTCCGCATTAGGCTTGGCACCCATACCCGATGTTCTGGGGTAGTAGCGGTACCCCCACCGTTACTCTGCGGTAGTATCGGTACACCCACCGGTACTCCGGGGTAGTACGTGAACCCTTACTGGTTCACTGGGGTACACCTGCTGACGTTACGGGCACGCGGTATAGACCAGACATTCCTACCTGACCCTCCGTGTTAGGCCCGGTATCCCTACCTGATGCTCCGTTGTTGGCCTGGCACCCCCTACCCGATATGCTGGGGTAGTACCGGTACCCCCACCGGTACTCTGCGGTAGTATTGGTACACCCACCGGTAGTCCAGGGTACTACCTGAACCCTTACTGGTTCGCTGCAGTACACCTGCTGACCTTATGGGCGTGCTCTGTAGACCAGACATTCCTACCTGACCCTCCAGGCTAGGCCCGGTATCTCTACCTGATGCTCTGCGGTAGGCCTGGCCCCCTACCCGACAATCTGGGGTTGTATCGGTACACACAGAGGTACTCCGTGGTAATATTGCTATACCCACCGGTACTCCTGGATTGTACCGGAACCCTTACTGGTGCGCCGGGGTACACCTGCTGACCCTATGGGCTTGCCGCTTTACGCCCACCCTTCCTACCTGACCCTCCGGGGTAGGCCTTGTATACCTACCCGATGTTTCGAGGTAGAACCGGTTCCCCCACCGGTACTCTGGGGTTGGAACGGAACCCTTTGTGATGCGCCAGAGAGCACCAGCTGTCCCTTCGTGCGCGCTGGACTAGACGCGGCCTCCCTACCGGACCCCACAGGTTAGACCCGCTATCCCTACCTGATGCTCCGCATTAGGCTTGGCACCCATACCCGATGTTCTGGGGTAGTAGCGGTACCCCCACCGTTACTCTGCGGTAGTATCGGTACACCCACCGGTACTCCGGGGTAGTACGTGAACCCTTACTGGTTCACTGGGGTACACCTGATGACGTTACTGGCGCGCGGTGTAGACCAGACATTCCTACCTGACCCTCCGTTTTAGGCCCGGTATCCCTACCTGATGCTCCGTTGGTGGCCTGGCACCCCTACCCGATATGCTGGGGTAGTACCGGTACCCCCACCGGTACTCTGCGGTAGTATTGGTACACCCACCGGTACTCCAGGGCAGTACCTGAACACTTACTGTTTCGCTGGGGTACACCTGCTGACCTTACGGGCGTGCTCTGTAGACCAGACATTCCTACCTGACCCTCCAGGCTAGGCCCGGTATCCCTACCTGATGCTCTGCGGTAGGCCTGGCCCCCTACCCGACAATCTGGGGTTGTATCGGTACACACAGAGGTACTCCGCGGTAATTTTGCTATACCCACCGGTACTCCTGGATTGTACCGGAACCCTTACTGGTGCGCCGAGGTACACCTGCTGACCCTATGGGCTCGCCGCTTTACGCCCACCCTTCCTACCTGACCCTCCGGGGTAGGCCTGGTATACCTACCCGATGTTTCGAGGTAGAACCGGTTCCCCCACCGGTACTCTGGGGTTGGAACGGAACCCTTTGTGATGCGCCAGAGAACACCAGCTGTCCCTTCGTGCGCGCTGGACTAGACCCGGCCTCCCTAATGGAACCCACAAGTTAGACTATGTATCCCTACCTGATGCTCCGCATTAGGCTTGGCACCCATACACGATGTTCTGGGCTAGTAGCGGTACCCCCACCGTTACTCTGCGGTAGTATCGGTACACCCACCGGTACTCCGGGGTAGTACGTGAACCCTTACTGGTTCACTGGGGTACACCTGCTGACGTTACGGGCGCGCGGTATAGACCAGACATTCCTACCTGACCCTCCGTGTTAGGCCCGGTATCCCTACCTGATGCTCCGTTGTTGGCCTGGCACCCCCTACCCGATATGCTGGGGTAGTACCGTTACCCCCACCGGTACTCTGCGGTAGTATTGGTACACCCACCGGTACTCCAGGGTAGTACCTGAACCCTTACTGGTTCGCTGGGGTACACCTGCTGACCTTATGGGCGTGCTCTGTAGACCAGACATTCCTACCTGACACTCCAGGCTAGGCCCGGTATCTCTACCTGATGCTCTGCGGTAGGCCTGGCCCCCTACCCGACAATCTGGGGTTGTATCGGTACACACAGAGGTACTCCGTGGTAATATTGCTATACCCACCGGTACTACTGGATTGTACCGGAACCCTTACTGGTGCGCCGGGGTACACCTGCTGACCCTATGGGCTCGCCGCTTTACGCCCACCCTTCCTACCTGACCCTCCGGGGTAGGCCTGGTATACCTACCAAATGTTTCGAGGTAGAACCGGTTCCCCCACCGGTACTCTGGGGTTGGAACGGAACCCTTTGTGATGCGCCAGAGAGCACCAGCTGTCCCTTCGTGCGCGCTGGACTAGACGAGGCCTCCCTACCGGACCCCACAGGTTAGACCCGCTATCCCTACCTGATGCTCCGCATTAGGCTTGGCACCCATACCCGATGTTCTGGGGTAGTAGCGGTACCCCCACCGTTACTCTGCGGTAGTATCGGTACACCCACCGGTACTCCGGGGTAGTACGTGAACCCTTACTGGTTCACTGGGGTACACCTGATGACGTTACTGGCGCGCGGTGTAGACCAGACATTCCTACCTGACCCTCCGTTTTAGGCCCGGTATCCCTACCTGATGCTCCGTTGGTGGCCTGGCACCCCTACCCGATATGCTGGGGTAGTACCGGTACCCCCACCGGTACTCTGCGGTAGTATTGGTACACCCACCGGTACTCCAGGGCAGTACCTGAACACTTACTGTTTCGCTGGGGTACACCTGCTGACCTTACGGGCGTGCTCTGTAGACCAGACATTCCTACCTGACCCTCCAGGCTAGGCCCGGTATCCCTACCTGATGCTCTGCGGTAGGCCTGGCCCCCTACCCGACAATCTGGGGTAGTACAGGTAGACCCACCGGTACTCCGCAGTAGTTTTGCTATACCCACCGGTACTCCTGGATTGTACCGGAACCCATACAAGTGCGCCGGGGTACACCTGCTGACCCTATGGGCTCGCCGCATTACGCCCACCCTTCCTACCTGACCCTCCGGGGTAGGCCTGGTATACCTACCCGATGTTTCGAGGTAGAACCGGTTCCCCCACCGGTACTCTGGGGTTGGAACGGAACCCTTTGTGATGCGCCAGAGAACACCAGCTGTCCCTTCGTGCGCGCTGGACTAGACCCGGACTCCCTAATGGAACCCACAGGTTAGACTCTGTATCCCTACCTGATGCTCCGCATTAGGCTTGGCACCCATACCCGATGTTCTGGGGTAGTAGCGGTACCCCCACCGTTACTCTGCGGTAGTATCGGTACACCCACCGGTATTCCGGGGTAGTACGTGAATCCTTACTGGTTCACTGGGGTACACCTGCTGACGTTACTGGCGCGCGGTGTAGACCAGACATTCCTACCTGACCCTCCGTTTTAGGCCCGGTCTCCCTACCTGATGCTCCGTTGTTGGCCTGGCACCCCTACCCGATATGCTGCGGTAGTACCGTTACCCCCACCGGTACTCTGCGGTAGTATTGGTACACCCACCGGTACTCCAGGGCAGTACCTGAACCCTTACTGGTTCGCTGGGGTACACCTGCTGACCTTACGGGCGTGCTGTGTAGACCAGACATTCCTACCTGACCCTCCGGGGTAGGCCTGGTATACCTACCAAATGTTTTGAGGTAGAACCGGTTCCCCCACCGGTACTCTGGGGTTGGAACGGAACCCTTTGTGATGCGCCAGAGAACACCAGCTGTCCCTTCGTGCGCGCTGGACTAGACCCGGCCTCCCTACCGGACCCCACAGGTTAGACCCGCTATCCCTACCTGATGCTCCGCATTAGGCTTGGCACCCATACCCAATGTTCTGGGGTAGTAGCGGTACCCCCACCGTTACTCTGCGGTAGTATCGGTACACCCACCGGTACTCCGGGGTAGTACGTGAACCCTTACTGGTTCCTGGGGTACACCTGATGACGTTACTGGTGCGCGGTATAGACCAGACATTCCTACCTGACCCTCCGTTTTAGGCCCGGTATCCCTACCTGATGCTCCGTTGGTGGCCTGGCACCCCTACCCGATATGCTAGGGTAGTACCGCTACCCCCACCGGTACTCTGCGGTAGTATTGGTACACCCACCGGTACTCCAGGGCAGTACCTGAACACTTACTGGTTCGCTGGGGTACGCCTGCTGACCTTACGGGCGTGCTCTGTAGACCAGACATTCCTACCTGACCCTCCAGGCTAGGCCCGGTATCCCTACCTGATGCTCTGCGGTAGGCCTGGCCCCCTACCCGACAATCTGGGGTAGTTCCGGTACACACAGAGGTACTCCGTGGTCATATTGCTATACCCACCGGTACTCCTGGATTGTACCGGAACCCTTACTGGTGCGCCGGGGTACAACTG
Organism: Astur gentilis; assembly: GCF_929443795.1. Taxonomy (NCBI): domain Eukaryota; kingdom Metazoa; phylum Chordata; class Aves; order Accipitriformes; family Accipitridae; genus Astur; species Astur gentilis. Next base: position 3,946,687 of record NW_026060858.1, read on the forward strand.
CTGACCCTATGGGCTCGCCGCTTTACGCCCACCCTTCCTACCTGACACTCCGGGGTAGGCCTGGTATACCTACCAAATGTTTCGAGGTAGAACCGGTTCCCCCACCGGTACTCTGGGGTTGGAACGGAACCCTTTGTGATGCGCCAGAGAACACCAGCTGTCCCTTCGTGCGCGGTGGACTAGACGCGGCCTCCCTACCGGACCCCACAGGTTACACCCGGTATCCCTACCTGATGCTCCGCATTAGGCTTGGCACCCATACCCGATGTTCTGGGGTAGTAGCGGTACCCCCACCGTTACTCTGCGGTAGTATCGGTACACCCACCGGTACTCCGGGGTAGTACGTGAACCCTTACTGGTTCACTGGGGTACACCTGCTGACGTTACGGGCGCGCGGTATAGACCAGACATTCCTACCTGACCCTCCGTGTTAGGCCCGGTATCCCTACCTGATGCTCCGTTGTTGGCCTGGCACCCCCTACCCGATATGCTGGGGTAGTACCGGTACCCCCACCGGTACTCTGCGGTAGTATTGGTACACCCACCGGTACTCCAGGGTAGTACCTGAACCCTTACTGGTTCGCTGGGGTACACCTGCTGACCTTATGGGCGTGCTCTGTAGACCAGACATTCCTACCTGACCCTCCAGGCTAGGCCCGGTATCTCTACCTGATGCTCTGCGGTAGGCCTGGCCCCCTACCCGACAATCTGGGGTTGTATCGGTACACACAGATGTACTCCGTGGTAATATTGCTATACCCACCGGTACTCCTGGATTGTACCGGAACCCTTACTGGTGCGCCGGGGTACACCTGCTGACCCTATGGGCTCGCCGCTTTACGCCCACCCTTCCTACCTGACCCTCCGGGGTAGGCCTGGTATACCTACCCGATGTTTCGAGGTAGAACCGGTTCCCCCACCGGTACTCTGGGGTTGGAACGGAACCCTTTGTGATGCGCCAGAGAACACCAGCTGTCCCTTCGTGCGCGCTGGACTAGACCCGGCCTCCCTACCGGACCCCACAGGTTAGACCCGGTATCCCTACCTGATGCTCCGCATTAGGCTTGGCACCCATACCCGATGTTCTGGGGTAGTAGCGGTACCCCCACCGTTACTCTGCGGTAGTATCGGTACACCCACCGGTACTCCGGGGTAGTACGTGAACACTTACTGGTTCACTGGGGTACACCTGCTGACGTTACTGGCGCGCGGTGTAGACCAGACATTCCTACCTGACCCTCCGTGTTAGGCCCGGTATCCCTACCTGATGCTCCGTTGTTGGCCTGGCACCCCCTACCCGATATGCTGGGGTAGTACCGTTACCCCCACCGGTACTCTGCGGTAGTATTGGTACACCCACCGGTACTCCAGGGTAGTACCTGATCCCTTACTGGTTCGCTGGGGTATACGTGCTGACCTTACGGGCGTGCTGTGTAGACCAGACATTCCTACCTGACCCTCCAGGCTAGGCCCGGTATCTCTACCTGATGCTCTGCGGTAGGCCTGGCCCCCTACCCGACAATCTGGGGTTGTATCGGTACACACAGAGGTACTCCGTGGTAATATTGCTATACCCACCGGTACTCCTGGATTGTACCGGAACCCTTACTGGTGCGCCGGGGTACAACTGCTGACCCTACGGGCTCGCCGCTTTACGCCCACCCTTCCTACCTGACCCTCCGGGGTAGGCCTGGTATACCTACCAAATGTTTCGAGGTAGAACCGGTTCCCCCACCGGTACTCTGGGTTTGGAACGGAACCCTTTGTGATGCGCCAGAGAACACCAGATGTCCCTTCGTGCGCGCTGGACTAGACCCGGCCTCCCTACCGGACCCCACAGGTTAGACCCGGTATCCCTACCTGATGCTCCGCATTAGGCTTGGCACCTATACCCGATGTTCTGGGGTAGTAGCGGTACCCCCACCGTTACTCTGCGGTAGTATCGGTACACCCACCGGTATTGCGGGGTAGTACGTGAACCCTTACTGGTTCACTGGGGTACACCTGATGACGTTACTGGCGCGCGGTGTAGACCAGACATTCCTACCTGACCCTCCGTTTTAGGCCCGGTATCCCTACCTGATGCTCCGTTGTTGGCCTGGCACCCCTACCCGATATGCTGGGGTAGTACCGTTACCCCCACCGGTACTCTGCGGTAGTATTGGTACACCCACCGGTACTCCAGGGCAGTACCTGAACACTTACTGGTTCGCTGGGGTACACCTGCTGACCTTACGGGCGTGCTGTGTAGACCAGACATTCCTACCTGACCCTCCGGGGTAGGCCTGGTATACCTACCAAATGTTTTGAGGTAGAACCGGTTCCCCCACCGGTACTCTGGGGTTGGAACGGAACCCTTTGTGATGCGCCAGAGAACACCAGCTATCCCTTCGTGCGCGCTGGACTAGACCCGGCCTCCCTACCGGACCCCACAGGTTAGGCCCGCTATCCTTACCTGATGCTCCGCATTAGGCTTGGCACCCATACCCGATGTTCTGGGGTAGTAGCGGTACCCCCACCGTTACTCTGCGGTAGTATCGGTACACCCACCGGTACTCCGGGGTAGTACGTGAACCCTTACTGGTTCACTGGGGTACACCTGCTGACGTTACGGGCATGCGGTATAGACCAGACATTCCTACCTGACCCTCCGTGTTAAGCCCGGTATCCCTACCTGATGCTCCGTTGTTGGCCTGGCACCCCCTACCCGATATGCTGGGGTAGTACCGTTACACCCACCGGTACTCTGCGGTAGTATTGGTACACCCACCGGTACTCCAGGGTAGTACCTGAACCCTTACTGGTTCGCTGGGGTACACCTGCTGACCTTACGGGCGTGCTCTGTAGACCAGACATTCCTACCTGACCCTCCAGGCTAGGCCCGGTATCTCTACCTGATGCTCTGCGGTAGGCCTGGCCCCCTACCCGACAATCTGGGGTTGTATCGGTACACACAGAGGTACTCCGTGGTAATATTGCTATACCCACCGGTACTCCTGGATTGTACCGGAACCGTTACCGGTGCGCCGGGGTACACTTGCTGACCCTATGGGCTCGCAGCTTTACGCCCACCCTTCCTACCTGAACCTCCGGGGTAGGCCTGGTATACCTACCCGATGTTTCGAGGTAGAACCGGTTCCCCACCGGTACTCTGGGTTTGGAACGGAACCCTTTGTGATGCGCCAGAGAACACCAGCTGTCCCTTCGTGCGCGCTGGACTAGACCCGGCCTCCCTACCGGACCCCACAGGTTAGACCCGCTATCCCTACCTGATGCTCCGCATTAGGCTTGGCACCCATACCCGATGTTCTGGGGTAGTAGCGGTACCCCCACCGTTACTCTGCGGTAGTATCGGTACACCCACCGGTACTCCGGGGTAGTACGTGAACCCTTACTGGTTCACTGGGGTACACCTGATGACGTTACTGGTGCGCGGTATAGACCAGACATTCCTACCTGACCCTCCGTTTTAGGCCCGGTATCCCTACCTGATGCTCCGTTGGTGGCCTGGCACCCCTACCCAATATGCTAGGGTAGTACCGGTACCCCCACCGGTACTCTGCGGTAGTATCGGTACACCCACCGGTACTCCAGGGCAGTACCTGAACACTTACTGGTTCGCTGGGGTACGCCTGCTGACCTTACGGGCGTGCTCTGTAGACCAGACATTCCTACCTGACCCTCCAGGCTAGGCCCGGTATCCCTACCTGATGCTCTGCGGTAGGCCTGGCCCCCTACCCGACAATCTGGGGTTGTATCGGTACACACAGAGGTACTCCGTGGTAATATTGCTATACCCACCGGTACTCCTGGATTGTACCGGAACCCTTACTGGTGCGCCGGGGTACAACTGCTGACCCTATGGGCTCGCCGCTTTACGCCCACCCTTCCTACCTGACACTCCGGGGTAGGCCTGGTATACCTACCAAATGTTTCGAGGTAGAACCGGTTCCCCCACCGGTACTCTGGGGTTGGAACGGAACCCTTTGTGATGCGCCAGAGAACACCAGCTGTCCCTTCGTGCGCGGTGGACTAGACGCGGCCTCCCTACCGGACCCCACAGGTTACACCCGGTATCCCTACCTGATGCTCCGCATTAGGCTTGGCACCCATACCCGATGTTCTGGGGTAGTAGCGGTACCCCCACCGTTACTCTGCGGTAGTATCGGTACACCCACCGGTACTCCGGGGTAGTATGTGAACCCTTACTGGTTCACTGGGGTACACCTGCTGACGTTACGGGCGCGCGGTATAGACCAGACATTCCTACCTGACCCTCCGTGTTAGGCCCGGTATCCCTACCTGATGCTCCGTTGTTGGCCTGGCACCCCCTACCCGATATGATGGGGTAGTACCGGTCCCCCCACCGGTACTCTGCGGTAGTATTGGTACACCCACCGGTACTCCAGGGTAGTACCTGAACCCTTACTGGTTCGCTGGGGTACACCTGCTGACCTTATGGGCGTGCTGTGTAGACCAGACATTCCTACCTGACCCTCCAGGCTAGGCCCGGTATCTCTACCTGATGCTCTGCGGTAGGCCTGGCCCCCTACCCGACAATCTGGGGTAGTTCCGGTACACACAGAGGTACTCCGCGGTAATTTTGCTATACCCACCGGTACTCATGGATTGTACCGGAACCCTTACTGGTGCGCCGGGGTACAACTGCTGACCCTACGGGCTCGCCGCTTTACGCCCACCCTTCCTACCTGACCCTCCGGGGTAGGCCTGGTATACCTACCAAATGTTTCGAGGTAGAACCGGTTCCCCCACCGGTACTCTGGGGTTGGAACGGAACCCTTTGTGATGCGCCAGAGAGCACCAGCTTTCCCTTCGTGCGCGCTGGACTAGACGCGACCTCCCTACCGGACCCCACAGGTTAGACCCGGTATCCCTACCTGATGCTCCGCATTAGGCTTGGCACCCATACCCGATGTTCTGGGGTAGTAGCGGTACCCCCACCGTTACTCTGCGGTAATATCGGTACACCCACCGGTACTCCGGGGTAGTACGTGAACACTTACTGGTTCACTGGGGTACACCTGATGACGTTACTGGCGCGCGGTGTAGACCAGACATTCCTACCTGACCCTCCGTGTTAGTCCCGGTATCCCTACCTGATGCTCCGTTGGTGGCCTGGCACCCCTACCCGATATGCTGGGGTAGTACCGGTACCCCCACCGGTACTCTGCGGTAGTATTGGTACACCCACCGGTACTCCAGGGCAGTACCTGAACACTTACTGGTTCGCTGGGGTACACCTGCTGAACTTACGGGCGTGCTCTGTAGACCAGACATTCCTACCTGACCCTCCAGGCTAGGCCCGGTATCCCTACCTGATGCTCTGCGGTAGGCCTGGCCCCCTACCCGACAATCTGGGGTAGTACCGGTACACACAGAGGTACTCCGCGGTAATTTTGCTATACCCACCGGTACTCCTGGATTGTACCGGAACCCTTACTGGTGCGCCGGGGTACAACTGCTGACCCTATGGGCTCGCCGCTTTACGCCCACCCTTCCTACCTGACCCTCCGGGGTAGGCCTGGTATACCTACCAAATGTTTCGAGGTAGAACCGGTTCCCCCACCGGTACTCTGGGGTTGGAACGGAACCCTTTGTGATGCGCCAGAGAACACCAGCTGTCCCTTCGTGCGCGCTGGACTAGACCCGGCCTCCCTACCGGACCCCACAGGTTAGACCCGCTATCCCTACCTGATGCTCCGCATTAGGCTTGGCACCCATACCCGATGTTCTGGGGTAGTAGCGGTACCCCCACCGTTACTCTGTGGTAGTATCGGTACAACCACCGGTACTCCGGGGTAGTACGTGAACCCTTACTGGTTCACTGGGGTACACCTGATGACGTTACTGGCGCGCCGTGTAGACCAGACACTCCTACCTGACCCTCCGTTTTAGGCCCAGTATCCCTACCTGATGCTCCGTTGTTGGCCTGGCACCCCTACCCGATATGCTGGGGTAGTACCGGTACCCCCACCGGTACTCTGCGGTAGTATTGGTACACCCACCGGTCCTCCAGGGCAGTACCTGAACCCTTACTGGTTCGCTGGGGTACATCTGCTGACCTTATGGGCGTGCTCTGTAGACCAGACATTCCTACCTGACCCTCCAGGCTAGGCCCGGTATCCCTACCTGATGGTCTGCGGTAGGCCTGGCCCCCTACCCGACAATCTGGGGTAGTACCGGTACACCCAGAGGTACTCCGCGGTAATTTTGCTATACCCACCGGTACTCCTGGATTGTACCGGAACCCTTACTGGTGCGCCGGGGTACACCTGCTGACCCTATGGGCTCGCCGCTTTACGCCCACCCTTCCTACCTGACCCTCCGGGGTAGGCCTGGTATACCTACCCGATGTTTCGAGGTAGAACCAGTTCCCCCACCGGTACTCTGGGGTTGAACGGAAGCCTTTGTGATGCGCCAGAGAACACCAGCTGTCCCGTCGTGCGCGCTGGACTAGACCCGGCCTCCCTACCGGACCCCACATGTTACACCCGGTATCCCTACCTGATGCTCCGCATTAGGCTTGGCACCCATACCCCATGTTCTGGGGTAGTAGCGGTACCCCCACCGTTACTCTGCGGTAGTATCGGTACACCCACCGGTACTCCGGGGTAGTACGTGAACCCTTACTGGTTCACTGGGGTACACCTGATGACGTTACGGGCACGCGGTATAAACCATACATTCCTACCTGACCCTCCGTGTTAGGCCCGGTATCCCTACCTGATGCTCCGTTGTTGGCCTGGCACCCCTACCCGAAATGCTGGGGTAGTACCGGTACCCCCACCGGTACTCTGCGGTAGTATTGGTACACCCACCGGTACTCCAGGGTAGTACCTGAACCCTTACTGGTTCGCTGGGGTACACCTGCTGACCTTACGGGCGTGCTGTGTAGACCAGACATTCCTACCTGACCCTCCAGGCTAGGCCCGGTATCCCTACCTGATGATCTACGGTAGGCCTGGCCCCCTACCCGACAATCTGGGGTAGTACCGGTACACCCAGAGGTACTCCGCGGTAGTTTTGCTATACCCACCGGTACTCCTGGATTGTACCGGAACCCTTACTGGTGCGCCGGGGTACACCTGCTGACCCTACGGGCGCGCCGCTTTACGCCCACCCTTCCTACCTGACCCTCCGGGGTAGGCCTTGTATACCTACCCGATGTTTCGAGGTAGAACCGGTTCCCCCACAGGTATTCTGGGTTTGGAACGGAAGCCTTTGTGATGCGCCAGAGAACACCAGCTGTCCCTTCGTGCGCGCTGGACCTGACCCGGCCTCCCTAATGGAACCCACAGGTTAGACACGGTATCCCTACCTGATGCTCCGCATTAGGCTTGGCACCCATACCCGATGTTCTGGGGTAGTAGCGGTACCCCCACCGTTACTCTGCCGTAGTATCGGTACACCCACCGGTAGTCCGGGGTAGTACGTGAACCCTTACTGGTTCACTGGGGTACACCTGCTGAAGTTACTGGCGCGCGGTGTAGACCAGACATTCCTACCTGACCCTCCGTGTTAGGCCCGGTATCCCTACCTGATGCTCCGTTGTTGGCCTGGCACCCCTACCCGATATGCTGGGGTAGTACCGGTACCCCCACCGGTACTCTGCGGTAGTATTGGTACACCCACCGGTACTCCAGGGTAGTACCTGAACCCTTACTGGTTCGCTGGGGTACACCTGCTGAACTTACGGGCGTGCTGTGTAGACCATACATTCCTATCTGACCCTCCAGGCTAGGCCCGGTATCCCTACCTGATGCTCTGCGGTAGGCCTGGCCCCCTACCCGACAATCTGGGGTAGTTCCGGTACACACAGAGGTACTCCGCGGTAATTTTGCTATACCCACCGGTACTCCTGGATTGTACCGGAACCCTTACTGGTGCGCCGGGGTACAACTGCTGACCCTATGGGCTCGCCGCTTTACGCCCACCCTTCCTACCTGACCCTCCGGGGTAGGCCTGGTATACCTACCAAATGTTTCGAGGTAGAACCCGTTCCCCCACCGGTACTCTGGGGTTGGAACGGAACCCTTTGTGATGCGCCAGAGAACACCAGCTGTCCCTTCGTGCGCGCTGGACTAGACCCGGCCTCCCTACCGGACCCCACAGGTTAGACCCGCTATCCCTACCTGATGCTCCGCATTAGGCTTGGCACCCATACCCGATGTTCTGGGCTAGTAGCGGTACCCCCACCGTTACTCTGTGGTAGTATCGGTACAACCACCGGTACTCCGGGGTAGTACGTGAACCCTTACTGGTTCACTGGGGTACACCTGATGACGTTACTGGCGCGCCGTGTAGACCAGACATTCCTACCTGACCCTCCGTTTTAGGCCCAGTATCCCTACCTGATGCTCCGTTGTTGGCCTGGCACCCCTACCCGATATGCTGGGGTAGTACCGGTACCCCCACCGGTACTCTGCGGTAGTATTGGTACACCCACCGGTCCTCCAGGGCAGTACCTGAACCCTTACTGGTTCGCTGGGGTACATCTGCTGACCTTATGGGCGTGCTCTGTAGACCAGACATTCCTACCTGACCCTCCAGGCTAGGCCCGGTATCCCTAACTGATGCTCTGCGGTAGGCCTGGCCCCCTACCCGACAATATGGGGTAGTACCGGTACACCCAGAGGTACTCCGCGGTAATTTTGCTATACCCACCGGTACTCCTGGATTGTACCGGAACCCTTACTGGTGCGCCGGGGTACACCTGCTGACCCTATGGGCTCGCCGCTTTACGCCCACCCTTCCTACCTGACCCTCCGGGGTAGGCCTGGTATACCTACCCGATGTTTCGAGGTAGAACCAGTTCCCCCACCGGTACTCTGGGGTTGAACGGAAGCCTTTGTGATGCGCCAGAGAACACCAGCTGTCCCGTCGTGCGCGCTGGACTAGACCCGGCCTCCCTACCGGACCCCACATGTTACACCCGGTATCCCTACCTGATGCTCTGCATTAGGCTTGGCACCCATACCCAATGTTCTGGGGTAGTAGCGGTACCCCCACCGTTACTCTGCGGTAGTATCGGTACACCCACCGGTACTCCGGGGTAGTACGTGAACCCTTACTGGTTCACTGGGGTACACCTGATGACGTTACGGGCACGCGGTATAAACCATACATTCCTACCTGACCCTCCGTGTTAGTCCCGGTATTCCTACCTGATGCTCCGTTGTTGGCCTGGCACCCCTACCCGAAATGCTGGGGTAGTACCGGTACCCCCACCGGTACTCTGCGGTAGTATTGGTACACCCACCGGTACTCCAGGGTAGTACCTGAACCCTTACTGGTTCGCTGGGGTACACCTGCTGACCTTACGGGCGTGCTCTGTAGACCAGACATTCCTACCTGACCCTCCAGGCTAGGCCCGGTATCCCTACCTGATGGTCTGCGGTAGGCCTGGCCCCCTACCCGACAATCTGGGGTAGTACCGGTACACCCAGAGGTACTCCGCGGTAGTTTTGCTATACCCACCGGTACTCCTGGATTGTACCGGAACCCTTACTGGTGCGCCGGGGTACACCTGCTGACCCTACGGGCGCGCCGCTTTACGCCCACCCTTCCTACCTGACCCTCCGGGGTAGGCCTTGTATACCTACCCGATGTTTCGAGGTAGAACCGGTTCCCCCACAGGTATTCTGGGTTTGGAACGGAAGCCTTTGTGATGCGCCAGAGAACACCAGCTGTCCCTTCGTGCGCGCTGGACCTGACCCGGCCTCCCTAATGGAACCCACAGGTTAGACACGGTATCCCTACCTGATGCTCCGCATTAGGCTTGGCACCCATACCCGATGTTCTGGGGTAGTAGCGGTACCCCCACCGTTACTCTGCCGTAGTATCGGTACACCCACCGGTAGTCCGGGGTAGTACGTGAACCCTTACTGGTTCACTGGTGTACACCTGCTGAAGTTACTGGCGCGCGGTGTAGACCAGACATTCCTACCTGACCCTCCGTGTTAGGCCCGGTATCCCTACCTGATGCTCCGTTGTTGGCCTGGCACCCCTACCCGATATGCTGGGGTAGTACCGGTACCCCCACCGGTACTCTGCGGTAGTATTGGTACACCCACCGTTCCTCCAGGGTAGTACCTGAACCCTTACTGGTTCGCTGGGGTACACCTGCTGACCTTACGGGCATGCTCTGTAGACCAGACATTCCTACATGACCCTCCAGGCTAGGCCCGGTATCCCTACCTGATGCTCTGCGGTAGGCCTGGCCCCCTACCCGACAATCTGGGGTTGTATCGGTACACACAGAGGTACTCCGTGGTAATATTGCTATACCCACTGGTACTCCTGGATTGTACCGGAACCCTTACTGGTGCGCCGGGGTACAACCGCTGACCCTATGGGCTCACCGCTTTACGCCCACCCTTCCTACCTGACCCTCCAGGGTAGGCCTGGTATACCTACCCGATGTTTCGAGGTAGAACCGGTTCCCCCACCGGTACTCTGGGGTTGGAACGGAACCCTTTGTGATGCGCCAGAGAACACCAGCTGTCCCTTCGTGCGCGCTGGACTAGACCCGGCCTCCCTACCAGACCCCACAGGTTAGACCCGGTATCCCTACCTGATGCTCCGCATTAGGCTTGGCACCCATACCCGATCTTCTGGGGTAGTAGCGGTACCCCCACCGTTACTCTGCGGTAGTATCGGTACACCCACCGGTACTCCGGGGTAGTACGTGAACCCTTACTGGTTCACTGGGGTACACCTGCTGACGTTACGGGCACGCGGTATAGACCAGACATTCCTAACTGACCCTCCGTTTTAGGCCCGGTATCCCTACCTGATGCTCCGTTGTTGGCCTGGCACCCCTACCCGATATGCTGGGGTAGTACCGCTACCCCCACCGGTACTCTGCGGTAGTATTGGTACACCCACCGGTACTCCAGGGCAGTACCTGAACCCTTACTGGTTCGCTGGGGTACACCTGCTGAACTTACGGGCGTGCTGTGTAGACCAGACATTCCTATCTGACCCTCCAGGCTAGGCCCGGTATCCCTACCTGATGCTCTGCGGTAGGCCTGGCCCCCTACCCGACAATCTGGGGTAGTTCCGGTACACACAGAGGTACTCCGCGGTAATTTTGCTATACCCACCGGTACTCCTGGATTGTACCGGAACCCTTACTGGTGCGCCGGGGTACACCTGCTGACCCTATGGGCTCGCCGCTTTACGACCACCCTTCCTACCTGACCCTCCGGGGTAGGCCTGGTATACCTACCAAATGTTTCGAGGTAGAACCGGTTCCCCCACCGGTACTCTGGGGTTGGAACGGAACCCTTTGTGATGCGCCAGAGAACACCAGCTATCCCTTCGTGCGCGCTGGACTAGACCCGGCCTCCCTACCGGACCCCACATGTTACACCCGGTATCCCTACCTGATGCTCCGCATTAGGCTTGGCACCCATACCCAATGTTCTGGGGTAGTAGCGGTACCCCCACCGTTACTCTGCGGTAGTATCGGTACACCCACCGGTACTCCGGGGTAGTACGTGAAACCTTACTGGTTCACTGGGGTACACCTGATGACGTTACGGGCACGCGGTATAAACCATACATTCCTACCTGACCCTCCGTGTTAGGCCCGGTATCCCTACCTGATGCTCCGTTGTTGGCCTGGCACCCCTTTCCGATATGCTGGGGTAGTACCGGTACCCCCACCGGTACTCTGCGGTATTATTGGTACACCCACCGGTACTCCAGGGTAGTACCTGAACCCTTACTGGTTCGCTGGGGTACACCTGCTGACCTTACGGGCGTGCTCTGTAGACCAGACATTCCTACCTGACCCTCCAGGCTAGGCCTGGTATCCCTACCTGATGGTCTGCGGTAGGCCTGGCCCCCTACCCGACAATCTGGGGTAGTTCCGGTACACACAGAGGTACTCCGCGGTAATTTTGCTATACCCACCGGTACTCCTGGATTGTACCGGAACCCTTACTGGTGCGCCGGGGTACAACTGCTGACCCTATGGGCTCGCCGCTTTACGCCCACCCTTCCTACCTGACCCTCCGGGGTAGTCCTGGTATACCTACCAAATGTTTCGAGGTAGAACCGGTTCCCCCACCGGTACTCTGGGGTTGGAACGGAACCCTTTGTGATGCGCCAGAGAACACCAGCTGTCCCTTCGTGCGCGCTGGACTAGACCCGGCCTCCCTTCCGGACCCCACAGGTTAGACCCGCTATCCCTACCTGATGCTCCGCATTAGGCTTGGCACCCATACCCGATGTTCTGGGGTAGTAGCGGTACCCCCACCGTTACTCTGTGGTAGTATCGGTACAACCACCGGTACTCCGGGGTAGTACGTGAACCCTTACTGGTTCACTGGGGTACACCTGCTGACGTTACTGGCGCGCGGTGTAGACCAGACATTCCTACCTGACCCTCCGTGTTAGGCCCGGTATCCCTACCTGATGCTCCGTTGTTGGCCTGGCACTCCTACCCGATATGCTGGGGTAGTACCGGTACCCCCACCGGTACTCTCCGGTAGTATTGGTACACCCACCGTTCCTCCAGGGTAGTACCTGAACCCTTACTGGTTCGCTGGGGTACACCTGCTGACCTTACGGGCATGCTCTGTAGACCAGACATTCCTACATGACCCTCCAGGCTAGGCCCGGTATCCCTACCTGATGCTCTGCGGTAGGCCTGGCCCCCTACCCGACAATCTGGGGTTGTATCGGTACACACAGAGGTACTCCGTGGTAATATTGCTATACCCACTGGTACTCCTGGATTGTACCGGAACCCTTACTGGTGCGCCGGGGTACAACCGCTGACCCTATGGGCTCGCCGCTTTACGCCCACCCTTCCTACCTGACCCTCCGGGGTAGGCCTGGTATACCTACCAAATGTTTCGAGGTAGAACCGGTTCCCCCACCGGTACTCTGGGTTTGGAACGGAACCCTTTGTGATGCGCCAGAGAACACCAGCTGTCCCTTCGTGCGCGCTGGACTAGACGCGGCCTCCCTACCAGACCCCACAGGTTAGACCCGGTATCCCTACCTGATGCTCCGCATTAGGCTTGGCACCCATACCCGATGTTCTGGGGTAGTAGCGGTACCCCCACCGTTACTCTGCGGTAGTATCGGTACACCCACCGGTACTCCGGGGTAGTACGTGAACCCTTACTGGTTCACTGGGGTACACCTGCTGACGTTACGGGCACGCGGTATAGACCAGACATTCCTAACTGACCCTACGGTTTAGGCCCGGTATCCCTACCTGATGCTCCGTTGTTGGCCTGGCACCCCTACCCGATATGCTGGGGTAGTACCGGTACCCCCACCGGTACTCTGCGGTAGTATTGGTACACCCACCGGTACTCCAGGGTAGTACCTGAACCCTTACTGGTTCGCTGGGGTACACCTGCTGAACTTACGGGCGTGCTGTGTAGACCATACATTCCTATCTGACCCTCCAGGCTAGGCCCGGTATCCATACCTGATGCTCTGCGGTAGGCCTGGCCCCCTACCCGACAATCTGGGGTAGTTCCGGTACACACAGAGGTACTCCGCGGTAATTTTGCTATACCCACCGGTACTCCTGGATTGTACCGGAACCCTTACTGGTGCGCCGGGGTACAACTGCTGACCCTATGGGCTCGCCGCTTTACGCCCACCCTTCCTACCTGACCCTCCGGGGTAGGCCTGGTATACCTACCAAATGTTTCGAGGTAGAACCGGTTCCCCCACCGGTACTCTGGGGTTGGAACGGAACCCTTTGTGATGCGCCAGAGAACACCAGCTGTCCCTTCGTGCGCGCTGGACTAGACCCGGCCTCCCTTCCGGACCCCACAGGTTAGACCCGCTATCCCTACCTGATGCTCCGCATTAGGCTTGGCACCCATACCCGATGTTCTGGGGTAGTAGCGGTACCCCCACCGTTACTCTGTGGTAGTATCGGTACAACCACCGGTACTCCGGGGTAGTACGTGAACCCTTACTGGTTCACTGGGGTACACCTGATGACGTTACTGGCGCGCCGTGTAGACCAGACATTCCTACCTGACCCTCCGTTTTAGGCCCAGTATCACTACCTGATGCTCCGTTGTTGTCCTGGCACCCCTACCCGATATGCTGGGGTACTACCGGTACCCCCACCGGTACTCTGCGGTAGTATTGGTACACCCACCGGTCCTCCAGGGCAGTACCTGAACCCTTACTGGTTCGCTGGGGTACACCTGCTGACCTTATGGGCGTGCTCTGTAGACCAGACATTCCTACCTGACCCTCCAGGCTAGGCCTGGTATCCCTACCTGATGGTCTGCGGTAGGCCTGGCCCCCTACCCGACAATCTGGGGTAGTTCCGGTACACACAGAGGTACTCCGCGGTAATTTTGCTATACCCACCGGTACTCCTGGATTGTACCGGAACCCTTACTGGTGCGCCGGGGTACACCTGCTGACCCTATGGGCTCGCCGCTTTACGCCCACCCTTCCTACCTGACCCTCCGGGGTAGGACTGGTATACCTACCCGATGTTTCGAGGTAGAACCAGTTCCCCCACCGGTACTCTGGGGTTGAACGGAAGCCTTTGTGATGCGCCAGAGAACACCAGCTGTCCCGTCGTGCGCGCTGGACTAGACCCGGTCTCCCTACCGTACCCCACATGTTACACCCGGTATCCCTACCTGATGCTCCGCATTAGGCTTGGCACCCATACCCGATGTTCTGGGGTAGTAGCGGTACCCCCACCGTTACTCTGCGGTAGTATCGGTACACCCACCGGTACTCCGGGGTAGTACGTGAACCCTTACTGGTTCACTGGGGTACACCTGATGACGTTACGGGCACGCGGTATAAACCATACATTCCTACCTGACCCTCCGTGTTAGGCCCGGTATCCCTACCTGATGCTCCGTTGTTGTCCTGGCACCCCTACCCGATATGCTGGGGTAGTACCGGTACCCCCACCGGTACTCTGCGGTAGTATTGGTACACCCACCGGTACTCCAGGGTAGTACCTGAACCCTTACTGGTTCGCTGGGGTACACCTGCTGACCTTACGGGCGTGCTCTGTAGACCAGACATTCCTACCTGACCCTCCAGGCTAGGCCCGGTATCCCTACCTGATGGTCTGCGGTAGGCCTGGCCCCCTACCCGACAATCTGGGGTAGTACCGGTACACCCACCGGTACTCCGCGGTAGTTTTGCTATACCCACCGGTACTCCTGGATTGTACCGGAACCCTTACTGGTGCGCCGGGGTACACCTGCTGACCCTACGGGCGCGCCGCTTTACGCCCACCCTTCCTACCTGACCCTCCGGGGTAGGCCTTGTATACCTACCCGATGTTTCGAGGTAGAACCGGTTCCCCCACAGGTATTCTGGGTTTGGAACGGAACCCTTTGTGATGCGCCAGAGAACACCAGCTGTCCCTTCGTGCGCGCTGGACCTGACCCGGCCTCCCTAATGGAACCCACAGGTTAGACACGGTATCCCTACCTGATGCTCCGCATTAGGCTTGGCACCCATACCCGATGTTCTGGGGTAGTAGCGGTACCCCCACCGTTACTCTGCCGTAGTATCGGTACACCCACCGGTAGTCCGGGGTAGTACGTGAACCCTTACTGGTTCACTGGGGTACACCTGATGACGTTACTGGCGCGCGGTGTAGACCAGACATTCCTACCTGACCCTCCGTTTTAGGCCCGGTATCCCTACCTGATGCTCCGTTGGTGGCCTGGCACCCCTACCCGATATGCTGGGGTAGTACCGGTACCCCCACCGGTACTCTGCGGTAGTATTGGTACACCCACCGGTACTCCAGGGTAGTACCTGAACCCTTACTGGTTCGCTGGGGTACACCTGCTGACCTTACGGGCGTGCTCTGTAGACCAGACATTCCTACCTGACCCTCCAGGCTAGGCCCGGTATCCCTACCTGATGCTCTGCGGTAGGCCTGGCCCCCTACCCGACAATCTAGGGTAGTACCGGTACACCCAGAGGTACTCCGCGGTTGTTTTGCTATACCCACCGGTACTCCTGGATTGTACCGGAACACTTACTGGTGCGCCGGGCTACACCTGCTGACCCTATGGGCTCGCCGCTTTACGCCCACGCTTCCTACCTGACCCTCCGGGGTAGGCCTGGTATACCTACCCGATGTTTCGAGGTAGAACCGGTTTCCCCACCGGTACTCTGGGTTTGGAACGGAACTCTTTGTGATGCGCCAGAGAACACCAGCTGTCCCTTCGTGCACGCTGGACTAGACCCGGCCTCCCTACCGGACCCCACAGGTTAGACCCGGTATACCTACCTGATGCTCCGCATTAGGCTTGGCACCCATACCCGATGTTCTGGGGTAGTAGCGGTACACCCACTGGTATTCCGGGGTAGTACATGAACCCTTAGTGGTTCACTGGGGTACACCTGATGACGTTACTGGCGCGCGGTGTGGACCAGACATTCCTACCTGACCCTCCGTTTTAGGCCCGGTATCCCTACCTGATGCTCCGTTGTTGGCCTGGCACCCCTACCCGATATGCTGGGGTAGTACCGGTACCCCCACCGGTACTCTGCGGTAGTATTGGTACACCCACCGGTACTCCAGGGCAGTACCTGAACCCTTACTGGTTCGCTGGGGTACACCTGCTGACCTTACGGGCGTGCTCTGTAGACCAGACATTCCTACCTGACCCTCCAGGCTAGGCCCGGTATCTCTACCTGATGCTCTGCGGTAGGCCTGGCCCCCTACCCTACAATCTGGGGTAGTACCGGTACACCTACAGGTATTCCGCGGTAATTTTGCTATACCCACCGGTACTCCTGGATTGTACCGGAACCCTTACTGGTGCGCCGGGTTACACCTGCTGACCCTATGGGCTCGCCGCTTTACGCCCACCCTTCCTACCTGACCCTCCGGGGTAGGCCTGGTATACCTACCCGATGTTTCGAGGTAGAACCGGTTCCCCCACCGGTACTCTGGGTTTGGAACGGAACCCTTTGTGATGCACCAGAGAACACCAGCTGTCCCTTCGTGCGCGCTGGACTAGACCCGGCCTCCCTACCGGACCCCACAGGTTAGACCCGGTATCCCTACCTGATGCTCCGCATTAGGCTTGGCACCCATACTCGATGTTCTGGGGTAGTAGCGGTACCCCCACCGTTACTCTGCGGTAATATCGGTACACCCACCGGTACTCCGGGGTAGTACGTGAACCCTTACTGGTTCACTGGGGTACACCTGATGACGTTACTGGCGCGCGGTGTAGACCAGACATTCCTACCTGACCCTCCGTGTTAGTCCCGGTATCCCTACCTGATGCTCCGTTGGTGGCCTGGCACCCCTACCCGATATGCTGGGGTAGTACCGGTACCCCCACCGGTACTCTGCGGTAGTATTGGTACACCCACCGGTACTCCAGGGCAGTACTTGAACACTTACTGGTTCGCTGGGGTACACCTGCTGAACTTACGGGCGTGCTCTGTAGACCAGACATTCCTACCTGACCCTCCAGGCTAGGCCCGGTATCCCTACCTGATGCTCTGCGGTAGGCCTGGCCCCCTACCCGACAATCTGGGGTAGTACCGGTACACCCAGAGGTACTCCGTGGTAATATTGCTATACCCACCGGTACTCCTGGATTGTACCGGAACCCTTACTGGTGCGCAGGGGTACAACTGCTGACCCTATGGGCTCGCCGCTTTACGCCCACCCTTCCTACCTGACCCTCCGGGGTAGGCCTGGTATACCTTCCCGATGTTTCGAGGTAGAACCGGTTCCCCCACCAGTACTCTGGGTTTGGAACGGAACCCTTTGTGATGCGCCAGAGAACACCAGCTGTCCCTTCGTGCGTGCTGGACTAGACCCGGCCTCCCTAACGGACCCCACAGGTTAGACCCGGTATCCCTACCTGATGCTCCGCATTAGGCTTGGCACCCATACCTGATGTTCTGGGGTAGTAGCGGTACCCCCACCGTTACTCTGCGGTAGTATCGGTACACCCACCGGTATTCCGGGGTAGTACGTGAACCCTTACTGGTTCACTGGGGTACACCTGATGACGTTACTGGCGCGCTGTATAGACCAGACATTCCTACCTGACCCTCCGTTTTAGGCCCGGTATCCCTACCTGATGCTCCGTTGTTGGCCTGGCACCCATACCCGATATGCTGGGGTAGTACCGCAACCCCCACCGGTACTCTGCGGTAGTATTGGTACACCCACCGGTACTCCAGGGCAGTACCTGAACCCTTACTGGTTCGCTGGGGTACACCTGCTGACCTTACGGGCATGCTCTGTAGACCAGACATTCCTACCTGACCCTCCAGGCTAGGCCCGGTATCCCTACCTGATGCTCTGCGGTAGGCCTGGCCCCCTACCCGACAATTTGGGGTTGTATCGGTACACACAGAGGTACTCCGTGGTAATATTGCTATACCCACTGGTACTCCTGGATTGTACCGGAACCCTTACTGGTGCGCCGGGGTACAACCGCTGACCCTATGGGCTCGCCGCTTTACGCCCACCCTTCCTACCTGACCCTCCGGGGTAGGCCTGGTATACCTACCAAATGTTTCGAGGTAGAACCGGTTCCCCCACCGGTACTCTGGGGTTGGAACGGAACCCTTTGTGATGCGCCAGAGAACACCAGCTGTCCCTTCGTGCGCGCTGGACTAGACGCGGCCTCCCTACCGGACCCCACAGGTTACACCCGGTATCCCTACCAGATGCTCCGCATTAGGCTTGGCACCCATACCCGATATTCTGGGGTAGTAGCGGTACCCCCACTGTTACTGTGCGGTAGTATCGGTACACCCACCGGTACTCCGGGGTAGTACGTGAACACTTCCTGGTTCACTGGGGTACACCTGCTGACGTTAATGCCGCGCGGTGTGGACCAGACATTCCTACCTGACCCTCTGTGTTAGTCCCGGCATCCCTACCTGATGCTCTGTTGTTGGCCTGGCACCCCTACCCGATATGCTGGGGTAGTACCGGTACCCCCACCGGTACTCTGCGGTAGTATTGGTACACCCACCGGTACTCCAGGGCAGTACCTGAACCCTTACTGGTTCGCTGGAGTACACCTGCTGACCTTACGGGCGTGCTGTGTAGACCAGACATTCCTACCTGACCCTCCAGGCTAGGCCCGGTATCCCTACCTGATCCTCTGCGGTAGGCCTGGCCCCCTACCCGACAATCTGGGGTAGTACCGGTACACCCAGAGGTACTCCGCGGTACTTTTGCTATACCCACCGGTACTCCTGGATTGTACCGGAACCGTTACTGGTGCACCGGGTTACACCTGCTGACCCTATGGGCTCGCCGCTTTACGCCCACCCTTCCTACCTGACCCTCCGGGGTAGGCCTGGTATACCTACCCGATGTTTCGAGGTAGAACCGCTTCCCCCACCGGTACTCTGGGTTTGGAACGGAACCCTTTGTGATGCGCCAGAGAACACCAGCTGTCCCTTCGTGCGCGCTGGACTAGACCCGGCCTCCCTACCGGACCCCACAGGTTAGGCCCGGTTTCCCTACCTGATGCTCCGCATTAGGCTTGGCACCCATACCCGATCTTCTGGGGTAGTAGCGGTACCCCCACCGTTACTCTGCGGTAGTATCGGTACACCCACCGGTACTCCGGGGTAGTACGTGAACCCTTACTGGTTCACTGGGGTACACCTGCTGACGTTACTGGCGCGCGGTGTAGACCAGACATTCCTACCTGACCCTCTGTTTTAGGCCCAGCATCCCTACCTGATGCTCCGTTGTTGGCCTGGCACCCCTACCCGATATGCTGGGGTAGTACCGGTACCCCCACCGGTACTCTGCGGTAGTATTGGTACACCCACCGGTACTCCAGGGTAGTACCAGAACCCTTACTGGTTCGCTGGGGTACACCTGCTGACCTTACGGGCGTGCTCTGTAGACCAGACATTCCTACCTGACCCTCCAGGCTAGGCCCGGTATCCCTACCTGATCCTCTGCGGTAGGCCTGGCCCCCTACCCGACAATCTGGGGTAGTACCGGTACACCCACAGGTACTCCGCGGTACTTTTGCTATACCCACCGGTACTCCTGGATTGCACCGGAACCCTTACTGGTGCGCCGGGGTACACCTGCTGACCCTACGGGCACACTGCTTTGGACCCACCCTTCCTACCTGACCCGCCGGGGTAGGTCTGGTATACCTACCCGATGTTTCGAGGTAGAACCGGTTCCCCCACAGGTACTCTGGGGTTGGAACGGAACCCTTTGTGATGCGCCAGAGAACACCAGCTGTCCCTTCGTGCGCGCTGGACTAGACCCGGCCTCCCTACCGGACCCCACAGGTTAGACCCGCTATCCCTACCTGATGCTCTGCATTAGGCTTGGCACCCATACCCGATGTTCTTGGGTACTAGCGGTACCCCCACCATTACTCTGCGGTAGTATCGGTACACCCACCGGTACTCCGGGGTAGTACGTGAACCCTTACTGGTTCACTGGGGTACACCTGATGACGTTACTGGCGCGCGGTGTAGACCAGACATTCCTACCTGACCCTCCGTGTTAGTCCCGGTATTCCTACCTGATGTTCCGTTGTTGGTCTGGCACCCCTACCCGATATGCTGGGGTAGTACCGCAACCCCCACCGGTACTCTGCGGTAGTATTGGTACACCCACCCGTACTCCAGGGCAGTACCTGAACACTTACTGGTTCGCTGGGGTACACCTGCTGACCGTACGGGCGTGCTCTGTAGACCAGACATTCCTACCTGACCCTCCAGGCTAGGCCCGGTATCCCTACCTGATGCTCTGCGGTAGGCCTGGCCCCCTACCCGACAATCTAGGGTAGTACCGGTACACCCAGAGGTACTCCGCGGTTGTTTTGCTATACCCACCGGTACTCCTGGATTGTACCGGAACACTTACTGGTGCGCCGGGCTACACCTGCTGACCCTATGGGCTCGCCGCTTTACGCCCACCCTTCCTACCTGACCCTCCGGGGTAGGCCTGGTATACCTACCCGATGTTTCGAGGTAGAACCGGTTCCCGCACCGGTACTCTGGGTTTGGAACGGAACTATTTGTGATGCGCCAGAGAACACCAGCTGTCCCTTCGTGCACGCTGGACTAGACCCGGCCTCCCTACCGGACCCCACAGGTTAGACCCGGTATACCTACCTGATGCTCCGCATTAGGCTTGGCACCCATACCCGATGTTCTGGGGTAGTAGCGGTACACCCACTGGTATTCCGGGGTAGTACATGAACCCTTAGTGGTTCACTGGGGTACACCTGATGACGTTACTGGCGCGCTGTGTGGACCAGACATTCCTACCTGACCCTCCGTTTTAGGCCCGGTATCCCTACCTGATGCTCCGTTGTTGGCCTGGCACCCCTACCCGATATGCTGGGGTAGTACCGGTACCCCCACCGGTACTCTGCGGTAGTATTGGTACACCCACCGGTACTCCAGGGCAGTACCTGAACCCTTACTGGTTCGCTGGGGTACACCTGCTGACCTTACGGGCGTGCTGTGTAGACCAGACATTCCTACCTGACCCTCCAGGCTAGGCCCGGTATCCCTACCTGATGCTCTGCGGTAGGCCTGGCCCCCCACCCGACAATCTGGGGTAGTACAGGTACAGCCACCGGTACTCCGCTGTACTTTTGCTATACCCACCGGTACTCCTGGATTGTACCGGAACCCTTACTAGTGCGCCGGGGTACACCTGCTGACCCTATGGGCTCGCCGCTTTACGCCCACGCTTCCTACCTGACCCTCCGGGGTAGGCCTGGTATACCTACCCGATGTTTCGAGGTAGAACCGGTTCCCCCACCGGTACTCTGGGGTTGGAACGGAACCCTTTGTGATGCGCCAGAGAACACCAGCTGTCCCTTCGTGCGCGCTGGACTAGACCCGGCCTGCCTAATGGAACCCACAGGTTAGACTCTTTATCCCTACCTGATGCTCCGCATTAGGCTTGGCACCCATACCCGATGTTCTGGGGTAGTAGCGGTACCCCCACCGTTACTCTGCGGTAGTATCGGTACACCCACCGGTACTCCGGGGTAGTACGTGAACCCTTACTGGTTCACTGGGGTACACCTGATGACGTTACTGGCGCGCGGTGTAGACCAGACATTCCTACCTGACCCTCCGTTTTAGGCCCGGTATCCCTACCTGATACTCCGTTGATGGCCTGGCACCCCTACCCGATATGCTGGGGTAGTACCGGTACCCCCACCGGTACTCTGCGGTAGTATTGGTACACCCACCGGTACTCCAGGGTAGTACCTGAACACTTACTGGTTCGCTGGGGTACACCTGCTGACCTTACGGGCGTGCTCTGTAGACCAGACATTCCTACCTGACCCTCCAGGCTAGGCCCGGTATCCCTACCTGATGCTCTGCGGTAGGCCTGGCCCCCTACCCGACAATCTGGGGTAGTACCGGTACACCCACCGGTACTCCGCGGTACTTTTGCTATACCCACCGGTACTCCTGGATTGTACCGGAACACTTACTGGTGCGCCGGGCTACACCTGCTGACCCTATGGGCTCGTCGCTTTACGCCCACCCTTCCTACCTGACCCTCCGGGGTAGGCCTGGTATACCTACCCGATGTTTCGAGGTAGAACCAGTTCCCCCACCGGTACTCTGGGTTTGGAACGGAACCCTTTGTGATGCGCCAGAGAACACCAGCTGTCCCTTCGTGCGCGCTGGACTAGACCCGGCCTCGCTACCGGACCCCACAGGTTAGACCCGCTATCCCTACCTGATGCTCCACATTAGGCTTGGCACCCATACCCGATGTTCTGGGGTAGTAGCGGTACCCCCACCGTTACTCTGCGGTAGTATCGGTACACCCACCGGTACTGCGGGGTAGTACGTGAACCCTTACTGGTTCACTGGGGTACATCTGCTGACGTTACGCGCGCGCGGTATAGACCAGACATTCCTACCTGACCCTCCGTGTTAGGCCCGGTATCCCTACCTGATGCTCCGTTGTTGGCCTGGCACCCCCTACCCGATATGCTGGGGTAGTACCATTACCCCCACCGGTACTCTGCGGTAGTATTGGTACACCCACCGGTACTCCAGGGTAGTACCTGAACCCTTACTGGTTCGCTGGGGTACACCTGCTGACCTTATGGGCGTGCTCTGTAGACCAGACATTCCTACCTGACCCTCCAGGCTAGGCCCGGTATCTCTACCTGATGCTCTGCGGTAGGCCTGGCCCCCTACCCGACAATCTGGGGTTGTATCGGTACACACAGAGGTACTCCGTGGTAATATTGCTATACCCACCGGTACTCCTGGATTGTACCGGAACCGTTACTGGTGCGCCGGGGTACACCTGCTGACCCTATGGGCTCGCCGCTTTACGCCCACCCTTCCTACCTGACCCTCCGGGGTAGGCCTGGTATACCTACCCGATGTTTCGAGGTAGAACCGGTTCCCCACCGGTACTCTGGGGTTGGAACGGAACCCTTTGTGATGCGCCAGAGAACACCAGCTGTCCCTTCGTGCGCGCTGGACTAGACCCGGCCTCCCTAACGGAACCCACAGGTTACACCCTCTATCCCTACCTGATGCTCCGCATTAGGCTTGGCACCCATACCCGATGTTCTGGGGTAGTAGAGGTACCCCCACCGTTACTCTGCGGTAGTATCGGAACACCCACCGGTACTCCGGGGTAGTACGTGAACCCTTACTGGTTCACTGGGGTACACCTGATGACGTTTCCGCCACGCGGTATAGAAGAGACATTCCTACCTCACCCTCCGTGTTAGTCCCGGTATCCCTACCTGATGCTCCGCTGTTGGCCTGGCACCCCTACCCGATATGCTGGGGTAGTACCGGTACCCCCACCGGTACTCTGCGGTAGTATTGGTACACCCACCGGTACTCCAGGGTAGTACCTGAACCCTTACTGTTGCGCCGGGGTACACCTGCTGACACTACGGGTGCGCCGATTTACGCCCACCCTTCCTACCTGACCCTCCGGGGTAGGCCTGGTATACCTACCTGATGTTTTGCGGTAGAACCGGTTCCCCCACCGGTACTCTGGGTTTGGAACGGAAAGCTTTGTGATGCGCCAGAGAACACCAGCTGTCCCATCGTGCGCGCTGGACTAGACCCGGCCTCCATACCGGACCCCAGAGGTTAGACCCGCTATCCCTACCTTACGCTCCGCATTAGGCTTGGCACCCATACCCGATGTTCTGGGGTAGTAGCGGTACCCCCACCGTTACTCTGCGGTAGTATCGGTACACCCACCGGTACTCCGGGGTAGTACGTGAACACTTACTGGTTCACTGGGGTACACCTGATGACGTTACGGGCACGCGGTATAGACCAGACATTCCTACATGACCCTCCGTGTTAGTCCCGGTATCCCTACCTGATGCTCCTTTGTTGGCCTGGCACCCCTACCCGATATACTGGGGTAGTACCGGTACCCCCACCGGTACTCTGCGGTAGTATTGGTACACCCACAGTTACTCCAGGGTAGTACCTGAACCCTTACTGGTGTGCCGGGGTACACCTGCTGACCTTACGGGCGTGCTGTGTAGACCAGACATTCCTACCTGACCCTCCAGGCTAGGCCCGGTATCCCTACCTGATGCTCTTCGGTAGGCCTGGTCCCCTACCCGACAATGTGGGGTAGTACCGGTACACCCACAGGTACTCCTTGGTACTTTTGCTATACCCACCGGTACTCCTGGATTGTACCAGAACCCCTACTGGTGCACCGGGGTACACCTGCTGACCCTACGGGCACACTGCTTTGGACCCACCCTTCCTACCTGACCCGCCGGGGTAGGTCTGGTATACCTACCCGATGTTTCGAGGTAGAACCGGTTCCCCCACAGGTACTCTGGGGTTGGAACGGAACCCTTTGTGATGCGCCAGAGAACACCAGCTGTCCCTTCGTGCGCGCTGGACTAGACCCGGCCTCCCTACCGGACCCCACAGGTTAGACCCGCTATCCCTACCTGATGCTCTGCATTAGGCTTGGCACCCATACCCGATGTTCTGGGGTACTAGCGGTACCCCCACCATTACTCTGCCGTAGTATCGGTACACCCACCGGTACTCCGGGGTAGTACGTGAACCCTTACTGGTTCACTGGGGTACACCTGATGACGTTACTGGCGCGCGGTGTAGACCAGACATTCCTACCTGACCCTCCGTGTTAGTCCCGGTATTCCTACCTGATGTTCCGTTGTTGGCCTGGCATCCCTACCCGATATGCTGGGGTAGTACCGCAACCCCCACCGGTACTCTGCGGTAGTATTGGTACACCCACCCGTACTCCAGGGCAGTACCTGAACCCTTACTGGTTCGCTGGGGTACACCTGCTGACCGTACGGGCGTGCTCTGTAGACCAGACATTCCTACCTGACCCTCCAGGCTAGGCCCGGTATCCCTACCTGATCCTCTGCGGTAGGCCTGGCCCCCTACCCTACAATCTGGGGTAGTACCGGTACACCCAGAGGTACTCCTTGGTACTTTTGCTATACCCACCGGTACTCCTGGATTGTACCGGAACCCTTACTGGTGCGCCGGGGTACACCTGCTGACCCTACGGGCACACTGCTTTGGACCCACCCTTCCTACCTGACCCTCCGGGGTAGGCCTGGTATACCTACCCGATGTTTCGAGGTAGAACCGGTTCCCCCACCGGTAATCTGGGTTTGGAACGGAACCCTTTGTGATGCGCCAGAGAACACCAGCTGTCCCTTCGTGCGCGCTGGACTAGACCCGGCCTCCCTACCAGACCCCACATGTTAGACCCGATATCCCTACCTAATGCTCCACATTAGGCTTGGCACCCATACCCGATGTTCTGGGGTAGTAGCGGTACCCCCACCGTTACTCTGCGGTAGTATCGGTACACCCACCGGTACTCTGGGGTAGTACGTGAACCCTTATTGGTTCACTGGGGTACACCTGATGACGTTACGGGCACGCGGTATAGACCAGACATTCCTACCTGACCCTCCGTGTTAGTCCCGGTATCCCTACCTGATGCTCCTTTGTTGTCCTGGCACCCCTACCCGATATGCTTGGGTAGTACCGGTACCCCCACCGGTACTCTGCGGTAGTATTGGTACAACCACCGGTACTGCAGGGTAGTACCTGAACGCTTACTGGTTCGCTGGGGTACACCTGCTGACCTTACGGGCGTGCTGTGTAGACCAGACATTCCTACCTGACCCTCCAGGCTAGGCCCGGTATCCCTACCTGATCCTCTGCGGTAGGCCTGGCCCCCTACCCGACAATCTGGGGTAGTACCGGTACACCCAGAGGTACTCCGCGGTAATTTTCTATACCCACCGGTATTCCTGGATTGTACCGGAACCCTTACTGGTGCACCGGGTTACACCTGCTGACCCTATGGGCTCGCCGCTTTACGCCCACCCTTCCTACCTGACCCTCCGGGGTAGGCCTGGTATACCTACCCGATGTTTCGAGGTAGAACCGGTTCCCCCACCGGTACTCTGGGTTTGGAACGGAACCCTTTGTGATGCGCCAGAGAACACCAGCTGTCCCTTCGTGCGCGCTGGACTAGACCCGGCCTCCCTACCGGACCCCACAGGTTAGGCCCGGTATCCCTACCTGATGCTCCGCATTAGGCTTGGCACCCATACCCGATATTCTGGGGTAGTAGCGGTACCCCCACTGTTACTGTGCGGTAGTATCGGTACACCCACCGGTACTCCGGGGTAGTACGTGAACACTTCCTGGTTCACTGGGGTACACCTGCTGACGTTAATGCCGCGCGGTGTGGACCAGACATTCCTACCTGACCCTCTGTGTTAGTCCCGGCATCCCTACCTGATGCTCTGTTGTTGGCCTGGCACCCCTACCCGATATGCTGGGGTAGTACCGGTACCCCCACCGGTACTCTGCGGTAGTATTGGTACACCCACCGGTACTCCAGGGCAGTACCTGAACCCTTACTGGTTCGCTGGAGTACACCTGCTGACCTTACGGGCGTGCTGTGTAGACCAGACATTCCTACCTGACCCTCCAGGCTAGGCCCGGTATCCCTACCTGATCCTCTGCGGTAGGCCTGGCCCCCTACCCGACAATCTGGGGTAGTACCGGTACACCCAGAGGTACTCCGCGGTACTTTTGCTATACCCACCGGTACTCCTGGATTGTACCGGAACCGTTACTGGTGCACCGGGTTACACCTGCTGACCCTATGGGCTCGCCGCTTTACGCCCACCCTTCCTACCTGACCCTCCGGGGTAGGCCTGGTATACCTACCCGATGTTTCGAGGTAGAACCGCTTCCCCCACCGGTACTCTGGGTTTGGAACGGAACCCTTTGTGATGCGCCAGAGAACACCAGCTGTCCCTTCGTGCGCGCTGGACTAGACCCGGCCTCCCTACCGGACCCCACAGGTTAGGCCCGGTTTCCCTACCTGATGCTCCGCATTAGGCTTGGCACCCATACCCGATGTTCTGGGGTAGTAGCGGTACCCCCACCGTTACTCTGCGGTAGTATCGGTACACCCACCGGTACTCCGGGGTAGTACGTGAACCCTTACTGGTTCACTGGGGTACACCTGCTGACGTTACTGGCGCGCGGTGTAGACCAGACATTCCTACCTGACCCTCTGTTTTAGGCCCAGCATCCCTACCTGATGCTCCGTTGTTGGCCTGGCACCCCTACCCGATATGCTGGGGTAGTACCGGTACCCCCACCGGTACTCTGCGGTAGTATTGGTACACCCACCGGTACTCCAGGGTAGTACCAGAACCCTTACTGGTTCGCTGGGGTACACCTGCTGACCTTACGGGCGTGCTCTGTAGACCAGACATTCCTACCTGACCCTCCAGGCTAGGCCCGGTATCCCTACCTGATCCTCTGCGGTAGGCCTGGCCCCCTACCCGACAATCTGGGGTAGTACCGGTACACCCACAGGTACTCCGCGGTACTTTTGCTATACCCACCGGTACTCCTGGATTGCACCGGAACCCTTACTGGTGCGCCGGGGTACACCTGCTGACCCTACGGGCACACTGCTTTGGACCCACCCTTCCTACCTGACCCGCCGGGGTAGGTCTGGTATACCTACCCGATGTTTCGAGGTAGAACCGGTTCCCCCACAGGTACTCTGGGGTTGGAACGGAACCCTTTGTGATGCGCCAGAGAACACCAGCTGTCCCTTCGTGCGCGCTGGACTAGACCCGGCCTCCCTACCGGACCCCACAGGTTAGACCCGCTATCCCTACCTGATGCTCTGCATTAGGCTTGGCACCCATACCCGATGTTCTTGGGTACTAGCGGTACCCCCACCATTACTCTGCGGTAGTATCGGTACACCCACCGGTACTCCGGGGTAGTACGTGAACCCTTACTGGTTCACTGGGGTACACCTGATGACGTTACTGGCGCGCGGTGTAGACCAGACATTCCTACCTGACCCTCCGTGTTAGTCCCGGTATTCCTACCTGATGTTCCGTTGTTGGTCTGGCACCCCTACCCGATATGCTGGGGTAGTACCGCAACCCCCACCGGTACTCTGCGGTAGTATTGGTACACCCACCCGTACTCCAGGGCAGTACCTGAACACTTACTGGTTCGCTGGGGTACACCTGCTGACCGTACGGGCGTGCTCTGTAGACCAGACATTCCTACCTGACCCTCCAGGCTAGGCCCGGTATCCCTACCTGATGCTCTGCGGTAGGCCTGGCCCCCTACCCGACAATCTAGGGTAGTACCGGTACACCCAGAGGTACTCCGCGGTTGTTTTGCTATACCCACCGGTACTCCTGGATTGTACCGGAACACTTACTGGTGCGCCGGGCTACACCTGCTGACCCTATGGGCTCGCCGCTTTACGCCCACCCTTCCTACCTGACCCTCCGGGGTAGGCCTGGTATACCTACCCGATGTTTCGAGGTAGAACCGGTTCCCGCACCGGTACTCTGGGTTTGGAACGGAACTATTTGTGATGCGCCAGAGAACACCAGCTGTCCCTTCGTGCACGCTGGACTAGACCCGGCCTCCCTACCGGACCCCACAGGTTAGACCCGGTATACCTACCTGATGCTCCGCATTAGGCTTGGCACCCATACCCGATGTTCTGGGGTAGTAGCGGTACACCCACTGGTATTCCGGGGTAGTACATGAACCCTTAGTGGTTCACTGGGGTACACCTGATGACGTTACTGGCGCGCTGTGTGGACCAGACATTCCTACCTGACCCTCCGTTTTAGGCCCGGTATCCCTACCTGATGCTCCGTTGTTGGCCTGGCACCCCTACCCGATATGCTGGGGTAGTACCGGTACCCCCACCGGTACTCTGCGGTAGTATTGGTACACCCACCGGTACTCCAGGGCAGTACCTGAACCCTTACTGGTTCGCTGGGGTACACCTGCTGACCTTACGGGCGTGCTGTGTAGACCAGACATTCCTACCTGACCCTCCAGGCTAGGCCCGGTATCCCTACCTGATGCTCTGCGGTAGGCCTGGCCCCCCACCCGACAATCTGGGGTAGTACAGGTACAGCCACCGGTACTCCGCTGTACTTTTGCTATACCCACCGGTACTCCTGGATTGTACCGGAACCCTTACTAGTGCGCCGGGGTACACCTGCTGACCCTATGGGCTCGCCGCTTTACGCCCACGCTTCCTACCTGACCCTCCGGGGTAGGCCTGGTATACCTACCCGATGTTTCGAGGTAGAACCGGTTCCCCCACCGGTACTCTGGGGTTGGAACGGAACCCTTTGTGATGCGCCAGAGAACACCAGCTGTCCCTTCGTGCGCGCTGGACTAGACCCGGCCTGCCTAATGGAACCCACAGGTTAGACTCTTTATCCCTACCTGATGCTCCGCATTAGGCTTGGCACCCATACCCGATGTTCTGGGGTAGTAGCGGTACCCCCACCGTTACTCTGCGGTAGTATCGGTACAACCACCGGTACTCCGGGGTAGTACGTGAACCCTTACTGGTTCACTGGGGTACACCTGATGACGTTACTGGCGCGCGGTGTAGACCAGACATTCCTACCTGACCCTCCGTTTTAGGCCCGGTATCCCTACCTGATACTCCGTTGATGGCCTGGCACCCCTACCCGATATGCTGGGGTAGTACCGGTACCCCCACCGGTACTCTGCGGTAGTATTGGTACACCCACCGGTACTCCAGGGTAGTACCTGAACACTTACTGGTTCGCTGGGGTACACCTGCTGACCTTACGGGCGTGCTCTGTAGACCAGACATTCCTACCTGACCCTCCAGGCTAGGCCCGGTATCCCTACCTGATGCTCTGCGGTAGGCCTGGCCCCCTACCCGACAATCTGGGGTAGTACCGGTACACCCACCGGTACTCCGCGGTACTTTTGCTATACCCACCGGTACTCCTGGATTGTACCGGAACACTTACTGGTGCGCCGGGCTACACCTGCTGACCCTATGGGCTCGTCGCTTTACGCCCACCCTTCCTACCTGACCCTCCGGGGTAGGCCTGGTATACCTACCCGATGTTTCGAGGTAGAACCAGTTCCCCCACCGGTACTCTGGGTTTGGAACGGAACCCTTTGTGATGCGCCAGAGAACACCAGCTGTCCCTTCGTGCGCGCTGGACTAGACCCGGCCTCGCTACCGGACCCCACAGGTTAGACCCGCTATCCCTACCTGATGCTCCACATTAGGCTTGGCACCCATACCCGATGTTCTGGGGTAGTAGCGGTACCCCCACCGTTACTCTGCGGTAGTATCGGTACACCCACCGGTACTGCGGGGTAGTACGTGAACCCTTACTGGTTCACTGGGGTACATCTGCTGACGTTACGCGCGCGCGGTATAGACCAGACATTCCTACCTGACCCTCCGTGTTAGGCCCGGTATCCCTACCTGATGCTCCGTTGTTGGCCTGGCACCCCCTACCCGATATGCTGGGGTAGTACCATTACCCCCACCGGTACTCTGCGGTAGTATTGGTACACCCACCGGTACTCCAGGGTAGTACCTGAACCCTTACTGGTTCGCTGGGGTACACCTGCTGACCTTATGGGCGTGCTCTGTAGACCAGACATTCCTACCTGACCCTCCAGGCTAGGCCCGGTATCTCTACCTGATGCTCTGCGGTAGGCCTGGCCCCCTACCCGACAATCTGGGGTTGTATCGGTACACACAGAGGTACTCCGTGGTAATATTGCTATACCCACCGGTACTCCTGGATTGTACCGGAACCGTTACTGGTGCGCCGGGGTACACCTGCTGACCCTATGGGCTCGCCGCTTTACGCCCACCCTTCCTACCTGACCCTCCGGGGTAGGCCTGGTATACCTACCCGATGTTTCGAGGTAGAACCGGTTCCCCACCGGTACTCTGGGGTTGGAACGGAACCCTTTGTGATGCGCCAGAGAACACCAGCTGTCCCTTCGTGCGCGCTGGACTAGACCCGGCCTCCCTAACGGAACCCACAGGTTACACCCTCTATCCCTACCTGATGCTCCGCATTAGGCTTGGCACCCATACCCGATGTTCTGGGGTAGTAGAGGTACCCCCACCGTTACTCTGCGGTAGTATCGGAACACCCACCGGTACTCCGGGGTAGTACGTGAACCCTTACTGGTTCACTGGGGTACACCTGATGACGTTTCCGCCACGCGGTATAGAAGAGACATTCCTACCTCACCCTCCGTGTTAGTCCCGGTATCCCTACCTGATGCTCCGCTGTTGGCCTGGCACCCCTACCCGATATGCTGGGGTAGTACCGGTACCCCCACCGGTACTCTGCGGTAGTATTGGTACACCCACCGGTACTCCAGGGTAGTACCTGAACCCTTACTGTTGCGCCGGGGTACACCTGCTGACACTACGGGTGCGCCGATTTACGCCCACCCTTCCTACCTGACCCTCCGGGGTAGGCCTGGTATACCTACCTGATGTTTTGCGGTAGAACCGGTTCCCCCACCGGTACTCTGGGTTTGGAACGGAAAGCTTTGTGATGCGCCAGAGAACACCAGCTGTCCCATCGTGCGCGCTGGACTAGACCCGGCCTCCATACCGGACCCCAGAGGTTAGACCCGCTATCCCTACCTTACGCTCCGCATTAGGCTTGGCACCCATACCCGATGTTCTGGGGTAGTAGCGGTACCCCCACCGTTACTCTGCGGTAGTATCGGTACACCCACCGGTACTCCGGGGTAGTACGTGAACCCTTACTGGTTCACTGGGGTACACCTGATGACGTTACGGGCACGCGGTATAGACCAGACATTCCTACATGACCCTCCGTGTTAGTCCCGGTATCCCTACCTGATGCTCCTTTGTTGGCCTGGCACCCCTACCCGATATACTGGGGTAGTACCGGTACCCCCACCGGTACTCTGCGGTAGTATTGGTACACCCACAGTTACTCCAGGGTAGTACCTGAACCCTTACTGGTGTGCCGGGGTACACCTGCTGACCTTACGGGCGTGCTGTGTAGACCAGACATTCCTACCTGACCCTCCAGGCTAGGCCCGGTATCCCTACCTGATGCTCTTCGGTAGGCCTGGTCCCCTACCCGACAATGTGGGGTAGTACCGGTACACCCACAGGTACTCCTTGGTACTTTTGCTATACCCACCGGTACTCCTGGATTGTACCAGAACCCCTACTGGTGCACCGGGGTACACCTGCTGACACTACGAGCGCGCCGCTTTACGCCCACCCTTCCTACCTGACCCGCCGGGGTAGGCCTGGTATACCTACCCGATGTTTCGAGGTAGAACCGGATCCCCTACCGGTACTCTGGGGTTGGAACGGAAACCTTTGTGATGCGCCAGAGAACACCAGCTGTCCCTTCGTGCGCGCTGGATTAGACCCGGCCTCCCTACCGGACCCCACAGGTTAGACCCGCTATCACTACCTGATGCTCCGCATATAGGCTTGGCACCCATACCCGATGTTCTGGGGTAGTAGCGGTACCCCCACCGTTACTCTGCGGTAGTATCGGTACACCCACCGGTACTCCGAGGTAGTACGAGCACCCTTACTGGTTCGCTGGGGTACACATGATGACGTTACGGGCACGCGGTATAGACCAGACATTCCTACCTGACCCTCCGTGTTAGGCCCGGTATCCCTACCTGATGCTCCGTTGTTGGCTTGGCACCCCTACCCGATATGCTGGGGTAGTACCGGTACCCCCACCGGTTCTCTGCAGTAGTATTGGTACACCCACCGGTACTCCGGGGTAGTACGTGAACCCTTACTGGTTCACTGGGGTACACCTGCTGATGTTATTGGCGCGCGGTGTAGACCAGACATTCCTACCTGACCCTCTGTTTTAGGCCCGGCATCCCTACCTGATGCTCCGTTGTTGGCCTGGCACCCCTACCCGATATGCTGGGGTAGTACCGGTACCCCCACCGGTACTCTGCGGTAGTATTGGTACACCCACCGGTACTCCAGGGTAGTACCAGAACCCTTACTGGTTCGCTGGGGTACACCTGCTGACCTTACGGGCGTGCTCTGTAGACCAGACATTCCTACCTGACCCTCCAGGCTAGGCCCGGTATCCCTACCTGATCCTCTGCGGTAGGCCTGGCCCCCTACCCGACAATCTGGGGTAGTACCGGTACACCCACAGGTACTCCGCGGTACTTTTGCTATACCCACCGGTACTCCTGGATTGCACCGGAACCCTTACTGGTGCGCCGGGGTACACCTGCTGACCCTACGGGCACACTGCTTTGGACCCACCCTTCCTACCTGACCCGCCGGGGTAGGTCTGGTATACCTACCCGATGTTTCGAGGTAGAACCGGTTCCCCCACAGGTACTCTGGGGTTGGAACGGAACCCTTTGTGATGCGCCAGAGAACACCAGCTGTCCCTTCGTGCGCGCTGGACTAGACCCGGCCTCCCTACCGGACCCCACAGGTTAGACCCGCTATCCCTACCTGATGCTCTGCATTAGGCTTGGCACCCATACCCGATGTTCTGGGGTACTAGCGGTACCCCCACCATTACTCTGCCGTAGTATCGGTACACCCACCGGTACTCCGGGGTAGTACGTGAACCCTTACTGGTTCACTGGGGTACACCTGATGACGTTACTGGCGCGCGGTGTAGACCAGACATTCCTACCTGACCCTCCGTGTTAGTCCCGGTATTCCTACCTGATGTTCCGTTGTTGGCCTGGCATCCCTACCCGATATGCTGGGGTAGTACCGCAACCCCCACCGGTACTCTGCGGTAGTATTGGTACACCCACCCGTACTCCAGGGCAGTACCTGAACCCTTACTGGTTCGCTGGGGTACACCTGCTGACCGTACGGGCGTGCTCTGTAGACCAGACATTCCTACCTGACCCTCCAGGCTAGGCCCGGTATCCCTACCTGATCCTCTGCGGTAGGCCTGGCCCCCTACCCTACAATCTGGGGTAGTACCGGTACACCCAGAGGTACTCCTTGGTACTTTTGCTATACCCACCGGTACTCCTGGATTGTACCGGAACCCTTACTGGTGCGCCGGGGTACACCTGCTGACCCTACGGGCACACTGCTTTGGACCCACCCTTCCTACCTGACCCTCCGGGGTAGG
Source organism: Astur gentilis (assembly GCF_929443795.1). Lineage (NCBI taxonomy): Eukaryota > Metazoa > Chordata > Aves > Accipitriformes > Accipitridae > Astur > Astur gentilis. Next base: position 3,981,219 of record NW_026060858.1, read on the forward strand.
CCTGGTATACCTACCCGATGTTTCGAGGTAGAACCGGTTCCCCCACCGGTAATCTGGGTTTGGAACGGAACCCTTTGTGATGCGCCAGAGAACACCAGCTGTCCCTTCGTGCGCGCTGGACTAGACCCGGCCTCCCTACCAGACCCCACATGTTAGACCCGATATCCCTACCTAATGCTCCACATTAGGCTTGGCACCCATACCCGATGTTCTGGGGTAGTAGCGGTACCCCCACCGTTACTCTGCGGTAGTATCGGTACACCCACCGGTACTCTGGGGTAGTACGTGAACCCTTATTGGTTCACTGGGGTACACCTGATGACGTTACGGGCACGCGGTATAGACCAGACATTCCTACCTGACCCTCCGTGTTAGTCCCGGTATCCCTACCTGATGCTCCTTTGTTGTCCTGGCACCCCTACCCGATATGCTTGGGTAGTACCGGTACCCCCACCGGTACTCTGCGGTAGTATTGGTACAACCACCGGTACTGCAGGGTAGTACCTGAACGCTTACTGGTTCGCTGGGGTACACCTGCTGACCTTACGGGCGTGCTGTGTAGACCAGACATTCCTACCTGACCCTCCAGGCTAGGCCCGGTATCCCTACCTGATGCTCTGCGGTAGGCCTGGCCCCCTACCCGACAATCTGGGGTAGTACCGGTACACCCAGAGGTACTCCGCGTAATTTTGCTATACCCACCGGTACTCCTGGATTGCACCGGAACCCTTACTGGTGCGCCGGGGTACACCTGCTGACCCTACGGGCACACTGCTTTGGACCCACCCTTCCTACCTGACCCGCCGGGGTAGGTCTGGTGTACCTACCCGATGTTTCGAGGTAGAACCGGTTCCCCCACAGGTACTCTGGGGTTGGAACGGAACCCTTTGTGATGCGCCAGAGAACACCAGCTGTCCCTTCGTGCGCGCTGGACTAGACCCGGCCTCCCTACCGGACCCCACAGGTTAGACCCGCTATCCCTACCTGATGCTCTGCATTAGGCTTGGCACCCATACCCGATGTTCTGGGGTACTAGCGGTACCCCCACCGTTACTCTGCCGTAGTATCGGTACACCCACCGGTACTCCGGGGTAGTACGTGAACCCTTACTGGTTCACTGGGGTACACCTGATGACGTTACTGGCGCGCGGTGTAGACCAGATATTCCTACCTGACCCTCCGTGTTAGTCCCGGTATTCCTACCTGATGTTCCGTTGTTGGCCTGGCACCCCTACCCGATATGCTGGGGTACTACCGCAACCCCCACCGGTACTCTGCGGTAGTATTGGTACACCCACCCGTACTCCAGGGCAGTACCTGAACACTTACTGGTTCGCTGGGGTACACCTGCTGACCTTACGGGCGTGCTCTGTAGACCAGACATTCCTACCTGACCCTCCAGGCTAGGCCCGGTATCCCTACCTGATCCTCTGCGGTAGGCCTGGCCCCCTACCCTACAATCTGGGGTAGTACCGGTACACCCAGAGGTACTCCTTAGTACTTTTGCTATACCCACCGGTACTCCTGGATTGTACCGGAACCCTTACTGGTGCGCCGGGGTACACCTGCTGACCCTACGGGCACACTGCTTTGGACCCACCCTTCCTACCTGACCCTCCGGGGTATGCCTGGTATACCTACCCGATGTTTCGAAGTAGAACCGGTTCCCCCACCGGTACTCTGGGTTTGGAACGGAACCCTTTGTGATGCGCCAGAGAACACCAGCTGTCCCTTCGTGCGCGCTGGACTAGACCCGGCGTCCCTACCAGACCCCACATGTTAGACCCGATATCCCTACCTGATGCTCCACATTAGGCTTGGCACCCATACCCGATGTTCTGGGGTAGTAGCGGTACCCCCACCGTTACTCTGCGGTAGTATCGGTACACCCACCGGTACTCCGGGGTAGTACGTGAACCCTAACTGGTTCACTGGGGTACACCTGATGACGTTACGGGCACGCGGTATAGACCAGACATTCCTACCTGACCCTCCGTGTTAGTCCCGGTATCCCTACCTGATGCTCCGTTGTTGGCCTGGCACCCCTACCCGATATGCTGGGGTAGTACCGGTACCCCCACCGGTACTCTGCGGTAGTATTGGTACACCCACCGGTACTCCAGGGCAGTACCTGAACACTTACTGGTTCGCTGGGGTACACCTGCTGACCTTACGGGCGTGCTCTGTAGACCAGACATTCCTACCTGACCCTCCAGGCTAGGCCCGGTATCCCTACCTGATCCTCTGCGGTAGGCCTGGCCCCCTACCCTACAATCTGGGGTAGTACCGGTACACCCAGAGGTACTCCTTAGTACTTTTGCTATACCCACCGGTACTCCTGGATTGTACCGGAACCCTTACTGGTGCGCCGGGGTACACCTGCTGACCCTACGGGCACACTGCTTTGGACCCACCCTTCCTACCTGACCCTCCGGTGTATGCCTGGTATACCTACCCGATGTTTCGAGGTAGAACCGGTTCCCCCACCGGTACTCTGGGTTTGGAACGGAACCCTTTGTGATGCGCCAGAGAACACCAGCTGTCCCTTCGTGCGCGCTGGACTAGACCCGGCGTCCCTACCAGACCCCACATGTTAGACCCGATATCCCTACCTGATGCTCCGCATTAGGCTTGGCACCCATACCCGATGTTCTGGGGTAGTAGCGGTACCCCCACCGTTACTCTGCGGTAGTATCAGTACACCCACCGGTACTCCGGGGTAGTACGTGAACCCTAACTGGTTCACTGGGGTACACCTGATGACGATACGGGCATGCGGTATAGACCAGACATTCCTACCTGACCCTCCGTGTTAGTCCCGGTATCCCTACCTGATGCTCTGTTGTTGGCCTGGCACCCCTACCCGATATGCTGGGGTAGTACCGTTACCCCCAACGGTACTCTGCGGTAGTATTGGTACACCCACCGGTACTCCAGGGTAGTACCTGAACCCTTACTGGTTCGCTGGGGTACACCTGCTGACCTTACGGGCGTGCTCTGTAGACCAGACATTCCTACCTGACCCTCCAGGCTAGGCCCGGTATCCCTACCTGATGCTCTGCGGTAGGCCTGGCCCCCTACCCGACAATCTGGGGTAGTACCGGTACACCCACCGGTACTCCGCGGTAGTTTTGCTATACCCACCGGTACTCCTGGATTGTACCGGAACCCTTACTGGTGCACCAGGGTACACCTGCTGACCCTACGGGCGCGCCGCTTTACGCCCACCCTTCCTACTTGACCCGCCGAGGTAGGCCTGGTATACCTACCCGATGTTTCGAGGTAGAACCGGTTCCCCCACCGGTACTCTGGGGTTGGAACGGAACCCTTTGTGATGCGCCAGAGAACACCAGCTGTCCCTTCGTGCGCGCTGGACTAGACCCGGCCTCCCTACCGGACCCCACAGGTTAGACCCGCTATCCCGACCTGATGCTCCTCATTAGGCTTAGGCACCCATACCTGATGTTCTGGGGTAGTAGTGGTACACCCACCGATACTCTGCGGTAGTATCGGTACACCCACCGCTACTCCGGGGTAGTTTGTGAACCTTTACTGGATCACTGGGGTACACCTGATGACGTTACAGGCACGCGGTATAGCACAGACATTCTTCCTGACCCTCCGTGTTAGTCCCGGTATCCCTACCTGATGCTCTGTTGTTGGCCTGGCACCCCTACCCGATATGCTGGGGTAGTACCGGTATCCCCACCGGTACTCTGCGGTAGTATTGGTACACCCACCGGTACTCCAAGGTAGTACCTGAACCCTTACTGGTTCGCTGGGGTACACCTGCTGACCTTACGGGCGTGCTCTGTAGACCAGACATTCCTACCTGACCCTCCAGGCTAGGCCCGGTATCCCTACCTGATGCTCTGCGGTAGGCCTGGCCCCCTACCCGACAATCTGGGGTAGTACCGGTACACCCAGAGGTACTCCGCGATAGTTTTGCTATACCCACAGGTACTCCTGGATTGTACTGGAACCCTTACTGGTTCGCCGCGTTACACCTGCTGACCCTATGGGCTCACCGCTTTACGCCCACCCTTCCTACCTGACCCTCCGGGGTAGGCCTGGTATACCTACCCGATGTTTCGAGGTAGAACCGGTTCCCCCACCGGTACTCTGGGGTTGGAACGGAACCCTTTGTGATGCGCCAGAGAACATCAGCTGTCCCTTCGTGCGCGCTGGACTAGACCCGGCCTCCGTAAAGGAACCCACAGGTTACACCCGCTATCCCTACCTGATGCTCCGCATTAGGCTTGGCACCCATACCCGATATTCTGGGGTAGTAGCGGTACCCCCACCGTTACTCTGCGGTAGTATCGGTACACCCACCGGTACTCCGGGGTAGTACGTGAACCCTTACTGGTTCACTGGGGTACACCTGATGACGTTACTGAGCGCGGTGTAGACCAGACATTCCTACCTGACCCTCCGTGTTAGTCCCGGTATCCCTCCCTGATGCTCCTTTGTTGGCCTGGCAGCCCTACCCAATATGCTGGGGTAGTACCGGTACCCCCACCGGTACTCTGCGGTAGTATTAGTACACCCACCGGTACTCCAGGGTAGTACCTGAACACTTACTGGTTCGCTGGGGTACACCTGCTGACCTTACGGGCGTGCTCTGTAGACCAGACATTCCTACCTGACCCTCCAGGCTAGGCCCGGTATCCCTACCTGATGCTCTGCGGTAGGCCTGGCCCCCTACCCGACAATCTGGGGTAGTACCGGTACACCCACCGGTATTCCGCGGTAGTTTTGCTATACCCACCGGTACTCCTAGATTGTACCGGAACCCTTACTGGTGCGCCGGGGTACACCTGCTGACCCTACGGGTGCGCCGATTTACGCCCACCCTTCCTACCTGACCCTCCGGGGTAGGCTTGGTATACCTACCCGATGTTTCGAGGTAGAACCGGTTCCCCCACCGGTACTCTGGGCTTGGAACGGAAACCTTTGTGATGCGACAGATAACACCAGCTGTCCCTTCGTGCGCGCTGGACTAGACCCGGCCTCCCTACCGGACCCCACAGGTTAGACCCGGTATCCCTACCTGATGCTCCGCATTAGGCTTGGCACCCATACCCGATGTTCTGGGGTAGTAGCGGTACCCCCACCGTTATTCTGCGGTAGTATCGGTACACCCACCGGTACTCCGGGGTAGTACGTGAACCCTTACTGGTTCACTGGGGTACACCTGATGACGTTACGGGCACGCGGTATAGACCAGACATTCCTACCTGACCCTCCGTGTTAGACCCGGTATCCCTACCTGATGCTCCGTTGTTGGCCTGGCACCCCTACCCGATATGCTGGGGTAGTACCGGTACCCCCACCGGTACTCTGCGGTAGTATTGGTACACCCACCGGTACTCCAGGGCAGTACCGGAACCCTTACTGGTGCGCCGGGGTACACCTGCTGACACTACGGGTGCGCCGATTTACGCCCACCCTTCCTACCTGACCCTCCGGGGTAGGCCTGCTATACCTACCCGATGTTTTGCGGTAGAACCGGTTCCACCACCGGTACTCTGGGCTTGGAACGGAACCCTTAGTGATGCGCAAGAGAACACCAGCTGTCCCTTCGTGCACGCTGGACTAGAACCGGCCTCCCTACCGGACCCCACAGGTTAGACCCGCTATCCCTACCTGATGCTCCTCATTAGGCTTAGGCACCCATACCCGATGTTCTGGGGTAGTAGTGGTACACCCACCGTTACTCTGCGGTAGTATCGGTACACCCACCGGTACTCCGGGGTAGTTTGTGAACCCTTACTGGTTCACTGGGGTACACCTGCTGACGTTACTGAGCGCGGTGTAGACCAGACATTCCTACCTGACCCTCCGTGTTAGTCCCGGTATCCCTACCTGATGCTCCGTTGTTGGCTTGGCACCCCTACCCGATATGCTGGGGTAGTACCGGTACCCCCACCGGTACTCTGCGGTAGTATTGGTACACCCACCGGTACTCCAGGGTAGTACCTGAACCCTTACTGGTTCTCTGGGGTACACCTGCTGACCTTACGGGCGTGCTGTGTAGATCAGACATTCCTACCTGACCCTCCAGGCTAGGCCCGGTATCCCTACCTGATGCTCTGCGGTAGGCCTGGCCCCCTACCCGCCAGTCTGGGGTAGTACCGGTACACCCACCGGTATTCCGCGGTACTTTTGCTATACCCACCGGTACTCCTGGATTGTACCGGAACCCTTACTGGTGCGCCGGGGTACACCTGCTGACCCTAAGGGCACACTGCTTTGGACCCACCCTTCCTACCTGACCCTCCGGGGTAGGCCTGGTATACCTACCCGATGTTTCGAGGTAGAACCGGTTCCCCCACCGGTACTCTGGGGTTGGAACGGAACCCTTTGTGATGCGCCAGAGAACACCAGCTGTCCCTTCGTGCGCGCTGGACTAGACCCGGCCTCCCTACCGGACCCCACAGGTTACACCTGGTATCCCCACCTGATGCTCCGCTTTAGGCTTGGCACCCATACCCGATGTTCTGGGGTAGTAGCGGTACCTCCACTGTTACTCTGCGGTAGTATCGGAACACCCACCGGTACTCCGGGGTAGTACGTGAACCCTTACTGGTTCACTGGGGTACACCTGATGACGTTACAGGCACGCGGTATAGAACAGACATTCTTCCTGACCCTCCGTTTTAGGCCCGGTATCCCTACCTGATGCTCCCTTGTTGGCCTGGCACCCCTACCCGACAATCTGGGGTAGTACCGGTACACCCACAGGTACTCCGCGATACTTTTGCTATACCCACCGGTACTCCTGGATTGTACCGGAACCCTTACTGGTGCGCCGAGGTACACCTGCTGACCCTACGGGCACACTGCTTTGCACCCACCCTTCCTACCTGACCCGCCGGGGTAGGCCTGGTATACCTACCCGATGTTTCGAGGTAGAACCGGTTCCCCCACCGGTACTCTGGGGTTGGAACGGAACCCTTTGTGATGCGCCAGAGAACACCAGCTGTCCCTTCGTGAGCGCTGGACTAGACCCGGCCTCCGTAAAGGAACCCACAGGTTACACCCGGTATCCCTACCTGATGCTCCGCATTAGGCTTGGCACCCATACCCGATGTTCTGGGGTAGTAGCGGTACCCCCACCGTTACTCTGCTGTAGTATCGGTACACCCACCGGTACTCCGGGGTAGTACCTGAACCCTTACTGGTTCACTGGGGTACACCTGCTGACGTTACAGGCACGCGGTATAGAACAGACATTCTTCCTGACCCTCCGTGTTAGGCCCGGTATCCCTACCTGATGCTCCGTTGTTGGCCTGGCACCCCTACCTGATATGCTGGGATAGTACCGGTACCCCCACCGGTACTCTGCGGTAGTATTGGTACACCCACCGGTACTCCAGGGTAGTACCAGAACCCTTACTGGTTCGCTGGGGTACACCTGCTGACCTTACGGGCGTGCTCTGTAGACCAGACATTCCTACCTGACCCTCCAGGCTAGGCCCGGTATCCCTACCTGATGCTCTGCGGTAGGCCTGGCCCCCTACCCGACAATCTGGGGTAGTACTGGTACACCCACAGGTACTCTGCGGTACGTTTGCTATACCCACAGGTATTCCTGGATTGTACCGGAACCCTTACTGTTGCACCGGGGTACACCTGCTGGCCCTACGGGCGCGCCGCTATACGCCCACCCTTCCTACCTGACCCGCCGGGGTAGGCCTGGTATACCTACCCGATGTTTCAAGGTAGAACCGGTTCCCCCACCGGTACTCTGGGGTTGGAACGGAACCCTTTGTGATGCGCCAGAGAACACCAGCTGTCCCTTCGTGCGCACTGGACTAGACGCGGCCTCCCTACCGGACCCCACAGGCTAGACCCGCTATCCCTACCTGATGCTCCGCATTAGGCTTGGCACCCATACCCGATGTTCTGGGGTAGTAGCGGTACCCCCACCGTTACTCTGCGGTAGTATCAGTAAACCCACCGGTACTCCGGGGTAGTACGTGAACCCTTACTGGTTCACTGGGGTACACCTGATGACGTTACAGGCACGCGGTATAGAACAGACATTCTTCCTCACCCTCCGTGTTAGTCCCAGTATCCCTACCTGATGCTCCGTTGTTGGCCTGGCACCCATACCCGATATGCTGGGGTAGTACCGGTACCCCCACCGGTACTCTGCGGTAGTATTGGTACACCCACCGGTACTCCAGGGCAGTACCTGAACACTTTCTGGTTCGCTGGGCTACACCTGCTGACCTTACGGGCGTGCTGTGTAGAACAGACATTCCTACCTGACCCTCCAGGCTAGGCCCGGTATCCCTACCTGATTCTCTGCGGTAGGCCTGGCCCCCTACCCGACAATCTGGGGTAGTACCGGTACACCCACAGGTACTCTGCGGTACTTTTGCTATACCCACAGGTATTCCTGGATTGTACTGGAACCCTTACTGGTGCGCCGGGGTACACATGCTGGCCCTGCGGGCGCGCCGCTTTACGCCCACCCTTCCTACCTGACCCTCCGGGGTAGGCCTGGTATACCTACCCGATGTTTCGAGGTAGAACCGGTTCCCCCACCGGTACTCTGGGGTTGGAACGGAACCCTTTGTGATGCGCCAGAGAACACCAGCTGTCCCTTCGTGCGCGCTGGACTAGACCCGGCCTCCCTACCGGACCCCACAGGTTAGACACGCTATCCCTACCTGATGCTCCGCATTAGGCTTGGCACCCATACCCGATGTTCTGGGGTAGTAGCGGTACCCCCACCGTTACTCTGCGGTAGTATCGGTACACCCACCGGTACTCCGGGGTAGTACGTGAACCCTTACTGGTTCACTGGGTTACACCTGATGACGTTACAGGCACGCGGTATAGAACAGACATTCTTCCTGACCCTCCGTGTTAGTCCCGGTATTCCTACCTGATGCTCCGTTGTTGGCCTGGCACCCATACCCGATATGCTGGGGTAGTACCGGTACCCCCACCGGTACTCTGCGGTAGTATTGGTACACCCACCGGTACTCCAGGGCAGTACCTGAACCCTTACTGGTTCGCTGGGGTACACCTGCTGAACTTACGGGCGTGCTGTGTAGACCAGACATTCCTACCTGACCCTCCAGGCTAGGCCCGGTATCCCTACCTGATGCTCTGCGGTAGGCCTGGCCCTCTACCCGACAATCTGGGGTAGTACCGGTACACCCACAGGTACTCCGCGGTAGTTTTGCTATACCCACCGGTACTCCTGGATTGTACCGGAACCCTTACTGGTGCGCCGGGGTACACCTGCTGACCCTAGGGGCGCGCCTCTTTACGCCCACCCTTCCTACCTTCACCCGCCGGTGTAGGCCTGGTATAACTACCCGATGATTCGAGGTAGAACCGGTTCCCCCACCGGTACTCTGGGGTTGGAACGGAACCCTTTGTGATGCTCCAGAGAACACCAGCTGTGCCTTCGTGCGCGCTGCACTAGTCCCGGCCTCCCTAACGGACCCCACAGGTTAGACCCGCTATCCCTACCTGATGCTCCGCATTAGGCTTGGCACCCATACCCGATGTTCTGGGGTAGTAGCGGTACTCCCACCGTTACTCTGCGGTAGTATCGGTACACCCACCGGTACTCCGGGGTAGTACGTGAACCCTTACTGGTTCGCTGGGGTACACCTGATGACGTTACAGGCACGCGGTATAGAACAGACATTCTTCCTGACCCTCCGTGTTAGTCCCGGTATCCCTACCTGATGCTCCATTTTTGGCCTGGCACCCATACCCGATATGCTGGGGTAGTACCGGTACCCCCACCGGTACTCTGCAGTAGTATTGGTACACCCACCGGTACTCCAGGGCAGTACCTGAACCCTTACTGGTTCACTGGGGTACACCTGCTGACCTTACGGGCGTGCTGTGTAGACCAGACATTCCTACCTGACCCTCCAGGCTAGGCCCGGTATCCCTACCTGATGCTCTGCGGTAGGCCTGGCCCCCTAACCGACAATCTCGGATAGTACCGGTACACCCACAGGTACTCTGCGGTACTTTTGCTATACCCACAGGTATTCCTGGATTGTACCGGAACCCTTACTGGTGCGCCGGGGTACACCTGCTGGCCCTACGGGCGCGCCGCTTTACGCCCACCCTTCCTACCTGACCCGCCGGGGTAGGCCTGGTATACCTACCCGATGTTTCAAGGTAGAACCGGTTCCCCCACCGGTACTCTGGGGTTGGAACGGAACCCTTTGTGATGCGCCAGAGAACACCAGCTGTCCCATCGTGCGTGCTAGACTACACCCGGCCTCCCTACCGGACCCCACAGGTTAGACCCGGTATCCCTACCTGTTGCTCCGCATTAGGCTTGGCACCCATACCCGATGTTCTGGGGTAGTAGCGGTACCCCCACCGTTACTCTGCGGTAGTATCAGTACACCCACCGGTACTCCGGGGTAGTACGTGAACCCTTACTGGTTCACTGGGGTACACATGCTGACGTTACTGGCGCGCGTTGTAGAGCAGACATTCCTACCTGACCCTCCGTGTTAGGCCCAGTATCCCTACCTGATGCTCCGTTGTTGGCCTGGCACCCCTACCCGATATGCTGGGGTAGTACCGGTACCCCCACCGGTACTCTGCGGTAGTATTGGTACACCCACTGGTACTCCAGGGTAGTACCTGAACCCTTACTGGTTCTCTGAGGTACACCTGCAGACCTTACGAGCGTGCTGTGTGGACCAGACATTCCTACCTGACCCTCCAGGCTAGGCCCGGTATCCCTACCTGATGCTCTGCGCTACACCTGGCCCCCTACCCGACAATCTGGGGTAGTACCGGTACACCCACCGGTACTCCGCGGTAGTTTTGCTATACCCAACGGTACCCCTGGATTGTACCGGAACCATTACTGGTGCGCCGGGGTACACCTGCTGACCCTACGGGCACACTTCTTTAGACCCACGCTTGCTACCGGACCCGCCGGGGTAGGCCTGGTATACCTAGCCGATGTTTCGAGGTAGAACCGGTTCCCCCACCGGTACTCTGGGGTTGGAACGGAACCCTTTGTGATGCGCCAGAGAACACCAGCTGTCCCTTCGTGCGCGCTGGACTAGACCCGGCCTCCCTACCGGACCCCACAGGTTAGACCCGCTATCCCTACCTGATGCTCCGCATTAGGCTTGGCACCCATACCCGATGTTCTGGGGTAGTAGCGGTATCCCCACCGTTACTCTGCGGTAGTATAGGTACACCCACCCGTACTCCGGGGTAGTACGTGAACCCTTACTGGTTCACTGGGATACACCTGATGACGTTACAGGCACGCGGTATAGAACAGACATTCTTCCTGACCCTCCGTGTTAGTCCCGGTACCCCTACCTGATGCTCTGTTGTTGGCCTGGCACCCCTACCCGATATGCTGGGGTAGTACCGGTACCCCCACCGTTACTCTGCGGTAGTATCGGTACACCCACCGGTAATCCGGGGTAATACGTGAACCCTTACTGGTTCACTGGGGTACACCTGATGACGTTACTGGCGCGCGGTGTAGACCAGACATTCCTACCTGACCCTCCGTTTTAGGCCCGGTATCCCTACCTTATTCTCCGTTGTTGGCTTGGCACCCATTCCCGATATGCTTGGGTAGTACCGGTACGACCACCGGTACTCTGCGGTAGTATTGGTACACCCACCAGTACTCCAGGGTAGTACCTGAACCCTTACTGGTTCGCTGGGGTACACCTGTTGACCTTACGGGCGTGCTGTGCAGACCAGACATTCCTACCTGACCCTCCAGGCAAGGCCCGGTATCCCTACCTGATGCTCTGCGGTAGGACTGGCCCCCTACCCGACAATCTGGGGTAGTACCGGTACACCCACAGGTACTCCGCGGTACTTTTGCTATACCCACCGGTACTCCTGGATTGTACCGGTACCCTTACTGGTGCGCCGGGGTACACCTGCTGGCCCTACGGGCGCGCCGTTTTACGCCCACCCTTCCTACCTCAGCCGCCGTAGTAGGCCTGGTATACCTACCCGATGTTTCGAGGTAGAACCGGTTCCCCCACCGGTACTCTGGGGTTGGAACGGAACCCTTTGTGATGCGCCAGAGAACACCAGCTGTCCCTTCGTGCGCGCTGGACTAGACCCAGCATCCCTACCGGACCCCACATGTTAGACCCGCTATCCCTACCTGTTGCTCCGCATTAGGCTTGGCACCCATACCCGATGTTCTGGGGTAGTAGCGGTACCCCCACCGTTACTCTGCGGTAGTATCAGTACACCCACCGGTACTCCGGGGTAGTACGTGAACCCTTACTGGTTCACTGGGGTACACCTGCTGACGTTACTGGCGCGCGGTGTAGACCAGACATTCCTACCTGACCCTCCGTGTTAGGCCCGGGATCCCTACCTGATGCTCTGTTGTTGGCCTGGCACCCCTACCCAATATGCTGGGGTAGTACGGGTACCCCCACCGGTACTCTGCGGTAGTATTGGTACACCCACTGGTACTCCAGGGTAGTACCTGAACCCTTACTGGTTCGCTGAGGTACACCTGCAGACCTTACGAGCGTGCTGTGTGGACCAGACATTCCTACCTGACCCTCCAGGCTAGGCCCGGTATACCTACCTGATGCTCTGCGCTACGCCTGGCCCCCTACCCGACAATCTGGGGTAGTACCGGTACACCCACCGGTACTCCGCGGTAGTTTTGCTATACACAACGGTACCCCTGGATTGTACCGGAACCATTACTGGTGCGCCGGGGTACACCTGCTGACCCTACGGGCACACTTCTTTAGACCCACGCTTGCTACCTGACCCGCCGGGGTAGGCCTGGTATACCTACCAAATGTTTCGAGGTAGAACCGGTTCCCCCACCGGTACTCTGGGGTTGGAACGGAACCCTTTGTGATGCGCCAGAGAACACCAGCTGTCCCTTCGTGCGCGCTGGACTAGACCCGGCCTCCCTACCGGACCCCACAGGTTACACCCGCTATCCCTACCTGATGCTCCGCATTAGGCTTGGCACCCATACCCGATGTTCTGGGGTAGTATTGGTACCCCCACCGTTATTCTGCGGTAGTATAGGTACACCCACCCGTACTCCGGGGTAGTACGTGAACCCTTACTGGTTCACTGGGATACACCTGATGACGTTACAGGCACGCGGTATAGAACAGACATTCTTCCTGACCCTCCGTGTTAGTCCCGGTACCCCTACCTGATGCTCTGTTGTTGGCCTGGCACCCCTACCCGATATGCTGGGGTAGTACCGGTACCCCCACCGTTACTCTGCGGTAGTATCGGTACACCCACCGGTAATCCGGGGTAGTACGTGAACCCTTACTGGTTCACTGGAGTACACCTGATGACGTTACTGGCACGCGGTGTAGACCAGACATTCCTACCTGACCCTCCGTTTTAGGCCCGGTGTCCCTACCTTATGCTCCGTTGTTGGCTTGGCACCCATTCCCGATATGCTTGGGTAGTACCGGTACGACCACCGGTACTCTGCGGTAGTATTTGTACACCCACCGGTACTCCAGGGTAGTACCTGAACCCTTACTGGTTCGCTGGGGTACACCTGCTGACCTTACGGGCGTGCTGTGTAGACCAGACATTCCTACCTGACCCTCCAGGCTAGGCCCAGTATCCCTACCTGATGCTCTGTGGTAGGCCTGGCCCCCTACCCGACAATCTGGGGTAGTACCGGTACACCCACAGGTACTCCGCGGTACTTTTGCTATACCCACAGATACTCCTGGATTGTACCGGAACCCTTACTGGTGCGCCGGGGTACACCTGCTGGCCCTACGGGCGCGCCGCTTTACGCCCACCCTTCCTACCTGACCCTCCGGGGTAGGCCTGGTATACCTACCCGATGTTTCGAGGTAGAACCGGTTCCCCCACCGGTACTCTGGGGTTGGAACGGAACCCTTTGTGATGCGCCAGAGAACACCAGCTGTCCCTTCGTGCGCGCTGGACTAGACCCGGCCTCCCTAACGGACCCCACAGGTTAGACCCGATATCCCTACCTGATGCTCCGCATATAGGCTTGGCACCCATACCCGATGTTCTGGGGTAGTAGCGGTACCCCCACCGTTACTCTGCGGTAGTATCGGTACACCCACCGGTACTCCGGGGTAGTACGTGAACCCTTACTGGTTCACTGGGGTACACCTGATGACGTTAATGGTGCGCGGTGTAGACCAGACATTCCTACCTGACCCTCCGTGTTAGGCCCGGTATCCCTACCTGATGCTCCGTTGTTGGCCTGGCACCCCTACCCGATATGCTGGGGTAGTACCGGTACCCCCACCGGTACTCTGCGGTTGTACTGGTACACCCACCAGTACTCCAGGGCAGTACCTGAACCCTTACTGGTTCGCTGAGGCACACCTGCTGACCTTACGGGCGTGCTGTGTAGACCAGACATTCCTACCTGACACTCCAGGCTAGGCCCGGTATCCCTACGTGATGCTCTGCGGTAGGCCTGGCCCCCTACCCGACAATCTGGGGTAGTACCGGTACAGCCACCGGTATTCCGCTGTACTTTTGCTATACCCACCGGTACTCCTGGATTGTACCGGAACCCTTACTGGTGTGCCGGGGTACACCTGCTGACACTACGGGCGCGCCGCTTTACGCCCACCCTTCCTACCTTACCCGCCGGGGTAGGCCTGGTATACCTACCCGATGTTTCAAGGTAGAACCGGTTCCCCCACCGGTACTCTGGGCTTGGAACGGAACCCTTTGTGATGAGCCAGAGAACACCAGCTGTCCCTTCGTGCGCGCTGGACTAGACCAGGCCTCCCTACCGGACCCCACAGGTTAGACCCGCTATCCCTACCTGATGCTCCGCATTAGGCTTGGCACCCATACCCGATGTTCTGGGGTAGTAGCGGTACCCCCACCGTTACTCTGCCGTAGTATCGGTACACCCACCGGTACTCCGGGGTAGTACGTGAACCCTTACTGGTTCACTGGGGTACACCTGATGACGTTACAGGCGCGCTGTATAGACGAGACATTCCTACCTGACCCTCCGTGTTAGGCCCGGTATCCCTACCTGATGCTCCGTTGTTGGCCTGGCACCCCTACCCGATATGCTGGGGTAGTACCGGTACCCCTACCGGTACTCTGCGGTAGTATCGGTACACCCACCGGTACTCCGGGGTAATACGTGAACCCTTACTGGTTCACTGGGGTACACCTGCTCACGTTACAGGCACGCGGTATAGAACAGACATTCTTCCTGACCATCCGTGTTAGTCCCGGTATCCCTTCCTGATGCTCCGTTGTTGGCCTGGCACCCCTACCCAATATGCTGTGGTAGTACCGGTACCCCCACCGGTATTCTGCGGTAGTATTGGTACACCCACCGGTACTCCAGGGTAGTACCTGAACACTTACTGGTTCGCTGGGGTACACCTGCTGACCTTACGGGCGTGCTGTGTAGACCAGACATTCCTACCTGACCCTCCAGGCTAGGCCCGGTATCCCTACCTGATGCTCTGCGGTAGGCTTGGCCCTCTACCCGACAATGTGGGGTAGTACCGGTACACCCACCGTTACTCCGCGGTACTTTTGCTATTCCCCTCGGTACTCCTGGATTGTACCGGAACCCTTACTGGTGCGCCGAGGTACACCTGCTTACCCTAAGGGCACACTGCTTTGGACCCACCCTTCCTACCTGACCCTCCGGGGTAGGCCTGGTATACCTACCCGATGTTTCGAGGTAGAACCGGTTCCCCCACCGGTACTCTGGGGTTGGAACGGAACCCTTTGTGATGCGCCAGAGAACACCAGCTGTCCCTTCGTGCGCGCTGGACTAGACCCGGCCTCCCTACCGGACCCCACAGGTTACACCCGGTATCCCTACCTGATGCTCCGCTTTAGGCTTGGCACCCATACCCGATGTTCTGGGGTAGTAGCGGTACCCCCACCGTTACTCTGCGGTAGTATCGGAACACCCACCGGTACTCCGGGGTAGTACGTGAACCCTTACTGGTTCACTGGGGTACACCTGATGACGTTACAGGCACGCGGTATAGAACAGACATTCTTCCTGACCCTCCGTGTTAAGCCCGGTATCCCTACCTGATGCTCCCTTGTTGGCCTGGCACCCCTACCCGACAATCTGGGGTACTACCGGTACACCCACAGGTACTCCGCGATACTTTTGCTATACCCACCGGTACTCCTGGATTGTACCGGAACCCTTACTGGTGCGCCGAGGTACACCTGCTGACCCTACGGGCACACTGCTTTGGACCCACCCTTCCTACCTGACCCGCCGGGGTAGGCCTGGTATACCTACCCGATGTTTCGAGGTAGAACCGGTTCCCCCACCGGTACTCTGGGGTTGGAACGGAACCCTTTGTGATGCGTCAGAGAACACCAGCTGTCCCGTCGTGTGCGCTGGACTAGACCCGGCCTCCCTACCGGACCCCACAGGTTAGACCCGCTATCCCTACCTGATGCTCCGCATTAGGCTTGGCACCCATACCCGATGTTCTGGGGTAGTAGCGGTACCCCCACCGTTACTCTGCGGTAGTATCGGTACACCCACCGGTACTCCGGGGTAGTACGTGAACCCTTACTGGTTCACTGGGGTACACCTGATGACGTTACGGGCACGCGGTATAGACCAGATATTCCTACCTGACCCTCCGTGTGAGGCCCGGTATCCCTACCTGATGCTCCGTTGTTGGCCTGGCACCCCTACCCGACAATCTGGGGTAGTACCGGTACACCCAGAGGTACTCCGCGATACTTTTGCTATACCCACCGGTACTCCTGGATTGTACCGGAACCCTTACTGGTGCGCCGGGGTACACCTGCTGACCCTATGGGCTCGCCGCTTTACGCCCACCCTTCCTACCTGACCCGCCGGGGTAGGCCTGGTATACCTACCCGATGTTTCGAGGTAGAACCGGTTCCCCCACAGGTACTCTTCGTTTGGAACGGAACCCTTTGTGATGCGCCAGAGAACACCAGCTGTCCCTTCGTGCGCGCTGGACTAGACCCGGCCTCCCTACCGGACCCCACAGGTTACACCCGGTATCCCTACCTTATGCTCCGCATTAGGGTTGGCACCCATACCCGATGTTCTGGGGTAGTAGCGGTACCCCCACCGTTACTCTGCGATAGTATCGGAACACCCACCGGTACTCCGCGCTAATACATGAACCCTAACTGGTTCACTGGGGTACACCTGATGACGTTACGGGCACGCCGTATAGACCAGACATTCCTACCTGACCCTCCGTGTTAGGCCCTGTATCCCTACCTGATGCTCCGTTGTTGGCCTGGCACCCCTACCCGATATGCTGGGGTAGTATCGGTACCCCCACCGGTACTCTGCGGTAGTATTGATACACCCACCGGTACTCCAGGGTAGTACCTGAACCCTTACTGGTTCGCTGGGGTACACCTGCTGACCTTACGGGCGTGCTGTGTAGACCAGACATTCCTACCTGACCCTCCAGGCTAGGCCCGGTATCCCTACCTGATGCTCTGCGGTAGGCCTGGCCCCCTACCCGACAATCTGGGGTAGTACCGGTACACCCACAGGTACTCCGCGGTACTTTTGCTATACCCACCGGTACTCCTGGATTGTACCGGAACCCTTACTGGTGTGCCGGGGTACACCTGCTGACACTACGGGCGCGCCGCTTTACGCCCACCCTTCCTACCAGACCCGCCGGGGTAGGCCTGGTATACCTACCCGATGTTTCGAGGTAGAACCGGTTCCCCACCGCTACTCTGGGTTTGGAACGGAACCCTTTGTGATGCGCCAGAGAACACCAGCTGTCCCTTCGTGCGCGCTGGACTAGACCCGGCCTCCCTACCGGACCCCACAGGTTACACCCGCTATCCCTACCTGATGCTCCGCATTAGGCTTGGCACCCATACCCGATGTTCTGGGGTAGTAGCGGTACCCCCACCGTTACTCTGCTGTAGTATCGGTACACCCACCGGTACTCCGGGGTAGTACGTGAACCCTTACTGGTTCACTGGGGTACACCTGATGACGTTACTGGTGCGCGGTGTAGACCAGACATTCCTACCTGACCCTCCGTGTTATGCCCGGTATCCCTACCTGATGCTCTGTTGTTGGCCTGGCACCCCTACCCGATATGCTGGGGTAGTACCGGTACCCCCACCGGTACTCTGCGGTAGTATTGGTACACCCACCGGTACTCCAGGGTACTACCTGAACCCTTACTGGTTCGCTGGGGTACACCTGCTGACCTTACGGGCGTGCTGTGTGGACCAGACATTCCTACCTGACCCTCCAGGCTAGGCCCGGTATCCCTACCTGATGCTCTGCGGTAGGCCTGGCCCCCTACCCGACAATCTGGGGTTGTACCGGTACACCCACAGGTACTCCGCGGTAGTTTTGCTATACCCACAGGTATTCCTGGATTGTACCGGAACCCTTACTGGTGTGCCGGGGTACACCTGCTGACCCTACGGGCGCGCCGCTTTACGCCCACCCTTCCTACCTTACCCGCCGGGGTAGGCCTGGTATACCTACCCGATGTTTCAAGGTAGAACCGGTTCCCCCACCGGTACTCTGGGCTTGGAACGGAACCCTTTGTGATGACCCAGAGAACACCAGCTGTCCCTTCGTGCGCACTGGACTAGACCAGGCCTCCCTACCGGACCCCACAGGTTAGACCCGCTATCCCTACCTGATGCTCCGCATTAGGCTTGGCACCCATACCCGATGTTCTGGGGTAGTAGCGGTACCCCCACCGTTACTCTGCCGTAGTATCGGTACACCCACCGGTACTCCGGGGTAGTACGTGAACCCTTACTGGTTCACTGGGGTACACCTGATGACGTTACAGGCGCGCTGTATAGACGAGACATTCCTACCTGACCCTCCGTGTTAGGCCCGGTATCCCTACCTGATGCTCCGTTGTTGGCCTGGCACCCCTACCCGATATGCTGGGGTAGTACCGGTACCCCTACCGGTACTCTGCGGTAGTATCGGTACACCCACCGGTACTCCGGGGTAATACGTGAACCCTTACTGGTTCACTGGGGTACACCTGCTCACGTTACAGGCACGCGGTATAGAACAGACATTCTTCCTGACCATCCGTGTTAGTCCCGGTATCCCTTCCTGATGCTCCGTTGTTGGCCTGGCACCCCTACCCGATATGCTGTGGTAGTACCGGTACCCCCACCGGTATTCTGCGGTAGTATTGGTACACCCACCGGTACTCCAGGGTAGTACCTGAACACTTACTGGTTCGCTGGGGTACACCTGCTGACCTTACGGGCGTGCTGTGTAGACCAGACATTCCTACCTGACCCTCCAGGCTAGGCCCGGTATCCCTACCTGATGCTCTGCGGTAGGCTTGGCCCTCTACCCGACAATCTGGGGTAGTACCGGTACACCCACCGTTACTCCGCGGTACTTTTGCTATTCCCCTCGGTACTCCTGGATTGTACCGGAACCCTTACTGGTGCGCCGAGGTACACCTGCTTACCCTAAGGGCACACTGCTTTGGAACCACCCTTCCTACCTGACCCTCCGGGGTAGGCCTGGTATACCTACCCGATGTTTCGAGGTAGAACCGGTTCCCCCACCGGTACTCTGGGGTTGGAACGGAACCCTTTGTGATGCGCCAGAGAACACCAGCTGTCCCTTCGTGCGCGCTGGACTAGACCCGGCCTCCCTACCGGACCCCACAGGTTACACCCGGTATCCCTACCTGATGCTCCGCTTTAGGCTTGGCACCCATACCCGATGTTCTGGGGTAGTAGCGGTACCCCCACCGTTACTCTGCGGTAGTATCGGTACACCCACCGGTACTCCGGGGTAGTACGTGAACCCTTACTGGTTCACTGGGGTACACCTGATGACGTTACAGGCACGCGGTATAGAACAGACATTCTTCCTGACCCTCCGTGTTAAGCCCGGTATCCCTACCTGATGCTCCCTTGTTGGCCTGGCACCCCTACCCGACAATCTGGGGTAGTACCGGTACACCCACAGGTACTCCGCGATACTTTTCCTATACCCACCGGTACTCCTGGATTGTACCGGAACCCTTACTGGTGCGCCGAGGTACACCTGCTGACCCTACGGGCACACTGCTTTGGACCCACCCTTCCTACCTGACCCGCCGGGGTAGGCCTGGTATACCTACCCGATGTTTCGAGGTAGAACCGGTTCCCCCACCGGTACTCTGGGGTTGGAACGGAACCCTTTGTGATGCGTCAGAGAACACCAGCTGTCCCGTCGTGTGCGCTGGACTAGACCCGGCCTCCCTACCGGACCCCACAGGTTAGACCCGCTATCCCTACCTGATGCTCCGCATTAGGCTTGGCACCCATACCCGATGTTCTGGGGTAGTAGCGGTACCCCCACCGTTACTCTGCGGTAGTATCGGTACACCCACCGGTACTCCGGGGTAGTACGTGAACCCTTACTGGTTCACTGGGGTACACCTGATGACGTTACGGGCACGCGGTATAGACCAGATATTCCTACCTGACCCTCCGTGTGAGGCCCGGTATCCCTACCTGATGCTCCGTTGTTGGCCTGGCACCCCTACCCGACAATCTGGGGTAGTACCGGTACACCCAGAGGTACTCCGCGATACTTTTGCTATACCCACCGGTACTCCTGGATTGTACCGGAACCCTTACTGGTGCGCCGGGGTACACCTGCTGACCCTATGGGCTCGCCGCTTTACGCCCACCCTTCCTACCTGACCCGCCGGGGTAGGCCTGGTATACCTACCCGATGTTTCGAGGTAGAACCGGTTCCCCCACAGGTACTCTTCGTTTGGAACGGAACCCTTTGTGATGCGCCAGAGAACACCAGCTGTCCCTTCGTGCGCGCTGGACTAGACCCGGCCTCCCTACCGGACCCCACAGGTTACACCCGGTATCCCTACCTTATGCTCCGCATTAGGGTTGGCACCCATACCCGATGTTCTGGGGTAGTAGCGGTACCCCCACCGTTACTCTGCGATAGTATCGGAACACCCACCGGTACTCCGCGCTAATACATGAACCCTAACTGGTTCACTGGGGTACACCTGATGACGTTACGGGCACGCCGTATAGACCAGACATTCCTACCTGACCCTCCGTGTTAGGCCCTGTATCCCTACCTGATGCTCCGTTGTTGGCCTGGCACCCCTACCCGATATGCTGGGGTAGTATCGGTACCCCCACCGGTACTCTGCGGTAGTATTGATACACCCACCGGTACTCCAGGGTAGTACCTGAACCCTTACTGGTTCGCTGGGGTACACCTGCTGACCTTACGGGCGTGCTGTGTAGACCAGACATTCCTACCTGACCCTCCAGGCTAGGCCCGGTATCCCTACCTGATGCTCTGCGGTAGGCCTGGCCCCCTACCCGACAATCTGGGGTAGTACCGGTACACCCACAGGTACTCCGCGGTACTTTTGCTATACCCACCGGTACTCCTGGATTGTACCGGAACCCTTACTGGTGTGCCGGGGTACACCTGCTGACACTACGGGCGCGCCGCTTTACGCCCACCCTTCCTACCAGACCCGCCGGGGTAGGCCTGGTATACCTACCCGATGTTTCGAGGTAGAACCGGTTCCCCACCGCTACTCTGGGTTTGGAACGGAACCCTTTGTGATGCGCCAGAGAACACCAGCTGTCCCTTCGTGCGCGCTGGACTAGACCCGGCCTCCCTACCGGACCCCACAGGTTAGACCCGCTATCCCTACCTGATGCTCCGCATTAGGCTTGGCACCCATACCCGATGTTCTGGGGTAGTAGCGGTACCCCCACCGTTACTCTGCTGTAGTATCGGTACACCCACCGGTACTCCGGGGTAGTACGTGAACCCTTACTGGTTCACTGGGGTACACCTGATGACGTTACTGGCGCGCGGTGTAGACCAGACATTCCTACCTGACCCTCCGTGTTATGCCCGGTATCCCTACCTGATGCTCTGTTGTTGGCCTGGCACCCCTACCCGATATGCTGGGGTAGTACCGGTACCCCCACCGGTACTCTGCGGTAGTATTGGTACACCCACCGGTACTCCAGGGTACTACCTGAACCCTTACTGGTTCGCTGGGGTACACCTGCTGACCTTACGGGCGTGCTGTGTGGACCAGACATTCCTACCTGACCCTCCAGGCTAGGCCCGGTATCCCTACCTGATGCTCTGCGGTAGGCCTGGCCCCCTACCCGACAATCTGGGGTTGTACCGGTACACCCACAGGTACTCCGCGGTAGTTTTGCTATACCCACAGGTATTCCTGGATTGTACCGGAACCCTTACTGGTGTGCCGGGGTACACCTGCTGACCCTACGGGCGCGCCGCTTTACGCCCACCCTTCCTACCTTACCCGCCGGGGTAGGCCTGGTATACCTACCCGATGTTTCAAGGTAGAACCGGTTCCCCCACCGGTACTCTGGGCTTGGAACGGAACCCTTTGTGATGACCCAGAGAACACCAGCTGTCCCTTCGTGCGCACTGGACTAGACCAGGCCTCCCTACCGGACCCCACAGGTTAGACCCGCTATCCCTACCTGATGCTCCGCATTAGGCTTGGCACCCATACCCGATGTTCTGGGGTAGTAGCGGTACCCCCACCGTTACTCTGCCGTAGTATCGGTACACCCACCGGTACTCCGGGGTAGTACGTGAACCCTTACTGGTTCACTGGGGTACACCTGATGACGTTACAGGCGCGCTGTATAGACGAGACATTCCTACCTGACCCTCCGTGTTAGGCCCGGTATCCCTACCTGATGCTCCGTTGTTGGCCTGGCACCCCTACCCGATATGCTGGGGTAGTACCGGTACCCCTACCGGTACTCTGCGGTAGTATCGGTACACCCACCGGTACTCCGGGGTAATACGTGAACCCTTACTGGTTCACTGGGGTACACCTGCTCACGTTACAGGCACGCGGTATAGAACAGACATTCTTCCTGACCATCCGTGTTAGTCCCGGTATCCCTTCCTGATGCTCCGTTGTTGGCCTGGCACCCCTACCCAATATGCTGTGGTAGTACCGGTACCCCCACCGGTATTCTGCGGTAGTATTGGTACACCCACCGGTACTCCAGGGTAGTACCTGAACACTTACTGGTTCGCTGGGGTACACCTGCTGACCTTACGGGCGTGCTGTGTAGACCAGACATTCCTACCTGACCCTCCAGGCTAGGCCCGGTATCCCTACCTGATGCTCTGCGGTAGGCTTGGCCCTCTACCCGACAATCTGGGGTAGTACCGGTACACCCACCGTTACTCCGCGGTACTTTTGCTATTCCCCTCGGTACTCCTGGATTGTACCGGAACCCTTACTGGTGCGCCGAGGTACACCTGCTTACCCTAAGGGCACACTGCTTTGGACCCACCCTTCCTACCTGACCCTCCGGGGTAGGCCTGGTATTCCTACCCGATGTTTCGAGGTAGAACCGGTTCCCCCACCGGTACTCTGGGGTTGGAACGGAACCCTTTGTGATGCGCCAGAGAACACCAGCTGTCCCTTCGTGCGCGCTGGACTAGACCCGGCCTCCCTACCGAACCCCACAGGTTACACCCGGTATCCCTACCTGATGCTCCGCTTTAGGCTTGGCACCCATACCCGATGTTCTGGGGTAGTAGCGGTACCCCCACCGTTACTCTGCGGTAGTATCGGAACACCCACCGGTACTCCGGGGTAGTACGTGAACCCTTACTGGTTCACTGGGGTACACCTGATGACGTTACAGGCACGCGGTATAGAACAGACATTCTTCCTGACCCTCCGTGTTAAGCCCGGTATCCCTACCTGATGCTCCCTTGTTGGCCTGGCACCCCTACCCGACAATCTGGGGTAGTACCGGTACACCCACAGGTACTCCGCGATACTTTTCCTATACCCACCGGTACTCCTGGATTGTACCGGAACCCTTACTGGTGCGCCGAGGTACACCTGCTGACCCTACGGGCACACTGCTTTGTACCCACCCTTCCTACCTGACCCGCCGGGGTAGGCCTGGTATACCTACCCGATGTTTCGAGGTAGAACCGGTTCCCCCACCGGTACTCTGGGGTTGGAACGGAACCCTTTGTGATGCGCCAGAGAACACCAGCTGTCCCGTCGTGTGCGCTGGACTAGACCCGGCCTCCCTACCGGACCCCACAGGTTAGACCCGCTATCCCTACCTGATGCTCCGCATTAGGCTTGGCACCCATACCCGATGTTCTGGGGTAGTAGCGGTACCCCCACCGTTACTCTGCGGTAGTATCGGTACACCCACCGGTACTCCGGGGTAGTACGTGAACCCTTACTGGTTCACTGGGGTACACCTGATGACGTTACGGGCACGCGGTATAGACCAGATATTCCTACCTGACCCTCCGTGTGAGGCCCGGTATCCCTACCTGATGCTCCGTTGTTGGCCTGGCACCCCTACCCGACAATCTGGGGTAGTACCGGTACACCCAGAGGTACTCCGCGATACTTTTGCTATACCCACCGGTACTCCTGGATTGTACCGGAACCCTTACTGGTGCGCCGGGGTACACCTTCTGACCCTGTGGGCTCGCCGCTTTACGCCCACCCTTCCTACCTGACCCGCCGGGGTAGGCCTGGTATACCTACCCGATGTTTCGAGGTAGAACCGGTTCCCCCACAGGTACTCTTCGTTTGGAACGGAACCCTTTGTGATGCGCCAGAGAACACCAGCTGTCCCTTCGTGCACGCTGGACTAGACCCGGCCTCCCTACCGGACCCCACAGGTTACACCCGGTATCCCTACCTTATGCTCCGCATTAGGGTTGGCACCCATACCCGATGTTCTGGGGTAGTAGCGGTACCCCCACCGTTACTCTGCGGTAGTATCGGAACACCCACCGGTACTCCGCGCTAATACATGAACCCTAACTGGTTCACTGGGGTACACCTGATGACGTTACGGGCACGCGGTATAGACCAGACATTCCTACCTGACCCTCCGTGTTAGGCCCTGTATCCCTACCTGATGCTCCGTTGTTGGCCTGGCACCCCTACCCGATATGCTGGGGTAGTATCGGTACCCCCACCGGTACTCTGCGGTAGTATTGATACACCCACCGGTACTCCAGGGTAGTACCTGAACCCTTACTGGTTCGCTGGGGTACACCTGCTGACCTTACGGGCGTGCTGTGTAGACCAGACATTCCTACCTGACCCTCCAGGCTAGGCCCGGTATCCCTACCTGATGCTCTGCGGTAGGCCTGGCCCCCTACCCGACAATCTGGGGTAGTACCGGTACACCCACAGGTACTCCGCGGTACTTTTGCTATACCCACCGGTACTCCTGGATTGTACCGGAACCCTTACTGGTGCGCCGGTGTACACCTGCTGACCCTACGGGCACACTGCTTTGGACCCACCCTTCCTACCTGACCCTCCGGGGTAGGCCTGGTATACCTACCCGATGTTTCGAGGTAGAACCGGTTCCCCCACCGGTACTCTGGGCTTGGAACGGAACCCATTGTGATGCGCCACAGAACACCAGCTGTCCCTTCGTGCGCGCTGGACTAGACCCGGCCTCCCTAACGGAACCCACAGGTTACACCCGGTATCCCCACCTGATGCTCCGCTTTAGGCTTGGCACCCATACCCGATGTTCTGGGGTAGTAGCGGTACCCCCACCGTTACTCTGCGGTAGTATCGGAACACCCACCGGTACTCCGGGGTAGTACGTGAACCCTTACTGGTTCACTGGGGTACACCTGATGACGTTACGGGCACGCGGTATAGAACAGACATTCCTACCTGACTCTCCGTGTTAGGCCCGGTATCCCTACCTGATGCTCCGTTGTTGGCCTGGCACCCCTACCCGTTATGCTGGGGTAGTATCGGTACCCCCACCGGTACTCTGCGGTAGTATTGATACACCCACCGGTACTCCAGGGTAGTACCTGAACCCTTACTGGTTCGCTGGGGTACACCTGCTGACCTTACGGGCGTGCTGTGTAGACCAGACATTCCTACCTGACCCTCCAGGCTAGGCCCGGTATCCCTACCTGATGCTCTGCGGTAGGCCTGGCCCCCTACCCGACAATCTGGGGTACTACCGGTACACCCACAGGTACTCCGCGGTACTTTTGCTATACCGACCGGTACTCCTGGATTGTACCGGAACCCTTACTGGTGCGCCGAGGTACACCTGCTGACCCTACGGGCACACTGCTTTGGACCCACCCTTCCTACATGACCCGCCGGGGTAGGCCTGGTATACCTACCCGATGTTTCGAGGTAGAACCGGTTCCCCCACCGGTACTCTGGGGTTGGAACGGAACCCTTTGTGATGCGTCAGAGAACACCAGCTGTCCCGTCGTGCGCGCTGGACTAGACCCGGCCTCCCTACCGGACCCCACAGGTTACACCCGGTATCCCTACCTGATGCTCCGCATTAGGCTTGGCACCCATACCCGATGTTCTGGGGTAGTAGCGGTACCCCCACCGTTACTCTGCGGTAGTATCGGTACACCCACCGGTACTCCGGGGTAGTACGTGAACCCTTACTGGTTCACTGGGGTACACCTGATGACGTTACTGGCACGCGGTATAGAACAGACATTCTTCCTGACCCTCCGTGATAGGCCCGGTATCCCTACCTGATGCTCCGTTGTTGGCCTGGCACACCTACCCGACAATCTGGGGTAGTACCGGTACACCCAGAGGTACTCCGCGATACTTTTGCTATACCCACCGGTACTCCTGGATTGTACCGGAACCCTTACTGGTGCGCCGGGGTACACCTGCTGACCCTATGGGCTCGCCGCTTTACGCCCACCCTTCCTACCTGACCCGCCGGGGTAGGCCTGGTATACCTACCCGATGTTTCGAGGTAGAACCGGTTCCCCCACCGGTACTCTGGGGTTGGAACGGAACCCTTTGTGATGCGCCAGAGAACACCAGCTGTCCCGCGTGTGCGCTGGAATAACCCGGCCTCCCTACCGGACCCCACATGTTACACCCGGTATCCCTACCTGATGCTCCGCATTAGGCTTGGCACCCATACCCGATGTTCTGGGGTAGTAGCGGTACCCCCACCGTTACTCTGCCGTAGTATCGGTACACCCACCGGTACTCCGGGGTAGTACGTGAACCCTTACTGGTTCACTGGGGTACACCTGATGACATTACTGGCGCGCGGTGTAGACCAGACATTCTTACCTGACCCTCCGTGTTAGTCCCAGTATCCCTACCTGATGCTCCGTTGTTGGCCTGGCACCCCTACCCGATATGCTGGGGTAGTACCGGTACCCCCACCGGTACTCTGCGGTAGTATTGGTACACCCACTGGTACTCCAGGGCAGTACCTGAACCCTTACTGGTTCGCTGGGGTACACCTGCTGACCTTACGGGCGTGCTGTGTAGACCAGACATTCCTACCTGACCCTCCAGGCTAGGCCCGGTATCCCTACCTGATGCTCTGCGGTAGGCCTGGCCCCCTACCCGACAATCTGGGGTAGTACCGGTACACCCACAGGTACTCCGCGGTAGTTATGCTATACCCATCGGTACTCCTGGATTGTACCGGAACCCTTACTGGTGCGCCGGGGTACACCTGCTGACCCTAGGGGCGCGCCTCTTTACGCCCACCCTTCCTACCTTCACCCGCCGGTGTAGGCCTGGTATACCTACCCGATGATTCGAGGTAGAACCGGTTCCTCCACCGGTACTCTGGGGTTGGAACGGAACCCTTTGTGATGCGCCAGAGAACACCAGCTGTCCCTTCGTGCGCGCTGGAGTAGACCCGGCCTCCCTACCGGACCCCACAGGTTACACCCGCTATCCCTACCTGATGCTCCGCATTAGGCTTGGCACCCATACCCGATGTTCTGGGGTAGTAGCGGTACCCCCACCGTTACTCTGCTGTAGTATCGGTACACCCACCGGTACTCCGGGGTAGTACGTGAACCCTTACTGGTTCACTGGGGTACACCTGATGACGTTACTGGTGCGCGGTGTAGACCAGACATTCCTACCTGACCCTCCGTGTTATGCCCGGTATCCCTACCTGATGCTCTGTTGTTGGCCTGGCACCCCTACCCGATATGCTGGGGTAGTACCGGTACCCCCACCGGTACTCTGCGGTAGTATTGGTACACCCACCGGTACTCCAGGGTACTACCTGAACCCTTACTGGTTCGCTGGGGTACACCTGCTGACCTTACGGGCGTGCTGTGTGGACCAGACATTCCTACCTGACCCTCCAGGCTAGGCCCGGTATCCCTACCTGATGCTCTGCGGTAGGCCTGGCCCCCTACCCGACAATCTGGGGTTGTACCGGTACACCCACAGGTACTCCGCGGTAGTTTTGCTATACCCACAGGTATTCCTGGATTGTACCGGAACCCTTACTGGTGTGCCGGGGTACACCTGCTGACCCTACGGGCGCGCCGCTTTACGCCCACCCTTCCTACCTTACCCGCCCGGGTAGGCCTGGTATACCTACCCGATGTTTCAAGGTAGAACCGGTTCCCCCACCGGTACTCTGGGCTTGGAACGGAACCCTTTGTGATGACCCAGAGAACACCAGCTGTCCCTTCGTGCGCACTGGACTAGACCAGGCCTCCCTACCGGACCCCACAGGTTAGACCCGCTATCCCTACCTGATGCTCCGCATTAGGCTTGGCACCCATACCCGATGTTCTGGGGTAGTAGCGGTACCCCCACCGTTACTCTGCCGTAGTATCGGTACACCCACCGGTACTCCGGGGTAGTACGTGAACCCTTACTGGTTCACTGGGGTACACCTGATGACGTTACAGGCGCGCTGTATAGACGAGACATTCCTACCTGACCCTCCGTGTTAGGCCCGGTATCCCTACCTGATGCTCCGTTGTTGGCCTGGCACCCCTACCCGATATGCTGGGGTAGTACCGGTACCCCTACCGGTACTCTGCGGTAGTATCGGTACACCCACCGGTACTCCGGGGTAATACGTGAACCCTTACTGGTTCACTGGGGTACACCTGCTCACGTTACAGGCACGCGGTATAGAACAGACATTCTTCCTGACCATCCGTGTTAGTCCCGGTATCCCTTCCTGATGCTCCGTTGTTGGCCTGGCACCCCTACCCGATATGCTGTGGTAGTACCGGTACCCCCACCGGTATTCTGCGGTAGTATTGGTACACCCACCGGTACTCCAGGGTAGTACCTGAACACTTACTGGTTCGCTGGGGTACACCTGCTGACCTTACGGGCGTGCTGTGTAGACCAGACATTCCTACCTGACCCTCCAGGCTAGGCCCGGTATCCCTACCTGATGCTCTGCGGTAGGCTTGGCCCTCTACCCGACAATGTGGGGTAGTACCGGTACACCCACCGTTACTCCGCGGTACTTTTGCTATTCCCCTCGGTACTCCTGGATTGTACCGGAACCCTTACTGGTGCGCCGAGGTACACCTGCTTACCCTAAGGGCACACTGCTTTGGACCCACCCTTCCTACCTGACCCTCCGGGGTAGGCCTGGTATACCTACCCGATGTTTCGAGGTAGAACCGGTTCCCCCACCGGTACTCTGGGGTTGGAACGGAACCCTTTGTGATGCGCCAGAGAACACCAGCTGTCCCTTCGTGCGCGCTGGACTAGACCCGGCCTCCCTACCGGACCCCACAGGTTACACCCGGTATCCCTACCTGATGCTCCGCTTTAGGCTTGGCACCCATACCCGATGTTCTGGGGTAGTAGCGGTACCCCCACCGTTACTCTGCAGTAGTATCGGAACACCCACCGGTACTCCGGGGTAGTACGTGAACCCTTACTGGTTCACTGGGGTACACCTGATGACGTTACAGGCACGCGGTATAGAACAGACATTCTTCCTGACCCTCCGTGTTAAGCCCGGTATCCCTACCTGATGCTCCCTTGTTGGCCTGGCACCCCTACCCGACAATCTGGGGTAGTACCGGTACACCCACAGGTACTCCGCGATACTTTTCCTATACCCACCGGTACTCCTGGATTGTACCGGAACCCTTACTGGTGCGCCGAGGTACACCTGCTGACCCTACGGGCACACTGCTTTGGACCCACCCTTCCTACATGACCCACCGGGGTAGGCCTGGTATACCTACCCGATGTTTCGAGGTAGAACCGGTTCCCCCACCGGTACTCTGGGGTTGGAACGGAACCCTTTGTGATGCGTCAGAGAACACGAGCTGTCCCGTCGTGTGCGCTGGACTAGACCCGGCCTCCCTACCGGACCCCACAGGTTAGACCCGCTATCCCTACCTGATGCTCCGCATTAGGCTTGGCACCCATACCCGATGTTCTGGGGTAGTAGCGGTACCCCCACCGTTACTCTGCGGTAGTATCGGTACACCCACCGGTACTCCGGGGTAGTACGTGAACCCTTACTGGTTCACTGGGGTACACCTGATGACGTTACGGGCACGCGGTATAGACCAGATACTCCTACCTGACCCTCCGTGTGAGGCCCGGTATCCCTACCTGATGCTCCGTTGTTGGCCTGGCACCCCTACACGACAATCTGGGGTAGTACCGGTACACCCAGAGGTACTCCGCGATACTTTTGCTATACCCACCGGTACTCCTGGATTGTACCGGAACCCTTACTGGTGCGCCGGGGTACACCTGCTGACCCTATGGGCTCGCCGCTTTACGCCCACCCTTCCTACCTGACCCGCCGGGGTAGGCCTGGTATACCTACCCGATGTTTCGAGGTAGAACCGGTTCCCCCACAGGTACTCTTCGTTTGGAACGGAACCCTTTGTGATGCGCCAGA
Source organism: Astur gentilis (assembly GCF_929443795.1). Taxonomy (NCBI): domain Eukaryota; kingdom Metazoa; phylum Chordata; class Aves; order Accipitriformes; family Accipitridae; genus Astur; species Astur gentilis. Next base: position 4,011,951 of record NW_026060858.1, read on the forward strand.
GAACACCAGCTGTCCCTTCGTGCGCGCTGGACTAGACCCGGCCTCCCTACCGGACCCCACAGGTTACACCCGGTATCCCTACCTTATGCTCCGCATTAGGGTTGGCACCCATACCCGATGTTCTGGGGTAGTAGCGGTACCCCCACCGTTACTCTGCGGTAGTATCGGAACACCCACCGGTACTCCGCGCTAATACATGAACCCTAACTGGTTCACTGGGGTACACCTGATGACGTTACGGGCACGCGGTATAGACCAGACATTCCTACCTGACCCTCCGTGTTAGGCCCTGTATCCCTACCTGATGCTCCGTTGTTGGCCTGGCACCCCTACCCGATATGCTGGGGTAGTATCGGTACCCCCACCGGTACTCTGCGGTAGTATTGATACACCCACCGGTACTCCAGGGTAGTACCTGAACCCTTACTGGTTCGCTGGGGTACACCTGCTGACCTTACGGGCGTGCTGTGTAGACCAGACATTCCTACCTGACCCTCCAGGCTAGGCCCGGTATCCCTACCTGATGCTCTGCGGTAGGCCTGGCCCCCTACCCGACAATCTGGGGTAGTACCGGTACACCCACAGGTACTCCGCGGTACTTTTGCTATACCCACCGGTACTCCTGGATTGTACCGGAACCCTTACTGGTGCGCCGGTGTACACCTGCTGACCCTACGGGCACACTGCTTTGGACCCACCCTTCCTACCTGACCCTCCGGGGTAGGCCTGGTATACCTACCCGATGTTTCGAGGTAGAACCGGTTCCCCCACCGGTACTCTGGGCTTGGAACGGAACCCATTGTGATGCGCCACAGAACACCAGCTGTCCCTTCGTGCGCGCTGGACTAGACCCGGCCTCCCTAACGGAACCCACAGGTTACACCCGGTATCCCCACCTGATGCTCCGCTTTAGGCTTGGCACCCATACCCGATGTTCTGGGGTAGTAGCGGTACCCCCACCGTTACTCTGCGGTAGTATCGGAACACCCACCGGTACTCCGGGGTAGTACGTGAACCCTTACTGGTTCACTGGGGTACACCTGATGACGTTACGGGCACGCGGTATAGAACAGACATTCCTACCTGACTCTCCGTGTTAGGCCCGGTATCCCTACCTGATGCTCCGTTGTTGGCCTGGCACCCCTACCCGTTATGCTGGGGTAGTATCGGTACCCCCACCGGTACTCTGCGGTAGTATTGATACACCCACCGGTACTCCAGGGTAGTACCTGAACCCTTACTGGTTCGCTGGGGTACACCTGCTGACCTTACGGGCGTGCTGTGTAGACCAGACATTCCTACCTGACCCTCCAGGCAAGGCCCGGTATCCCTACCTGATGCTCTGCGGTAGGACTGGCCCCCTACCCGACAATCTGGGGTAGTACCGGTACACCCACAGGTACTCAGCGGTACTTTTGCTATACCCACCGGTACTCCTGGATTGTACCGGTACCCTTACTGGTGCGCCGGGGTACACCTGCTGGCCCTACGGGCGCGCCGCTTTACGCCCACCCTTTCTACCTCACCCGCCGTAGTAGGCCTGGTATACCTACCCGATGTTTCGAGGTAGAACCGGTTCCCCCACCGGTACTCTGGGGTTGGAACGGAACCCTTTGTGATGCGCCAGAGAACACCAGCTGTCCCTTCGTGCGCGCTGGACTAGACCCAGCATCCCTACCGGACCCCACATGTTAGACCCGCTATCCCTACCTTATGCTCCGCATTATGCTTGGCACCCATACCCGATGTTCTGGGGTAGTAGCGGTACCCCCACCGTTACTCTGCGGTAGTATCGGTACACCCACCGGTACTCCGGGGTAGTACGTGAACCCTTACTGGTTCGCTGAGGTACACCTGCTGACCTTACGGGCGTGCTGTGTGGACCAGACATTCCTACCTGACCCTCCAGGCTAGGCGCGGTATCCCTACCTGATGCTCTGCGCTAAGCCTGGCACCCTACCCGACAATCTGGGGTAGTACCGGTACACCCACAGGTACTCCGCGGTACTTTTGCTATACCCACCGGTACTCCTGGATTGTACCGGAACCCTTACTGGTGCGCCGGGGTACAACTGCTGACCCTACGGGCACACTGCTTTGGAACCACCCATCCTACCTGACCCGCCGGGGTAGGCCTGGTATACCTACCCGATGTTTCGAGGTAGAACCGGTTCCCCCACCGGTACTCTGGGCTTGGAACGGAAACCTTTGTGATGCGCCAGAGAACACCAGCTGTCCCATCGTGCGTGCTAGACTACACCCGGCCTCCCTACCGGACCCTAGAGGTTAGACCCGGTATCCCTACCTGATGCTCCGCATTAGGCTTGGCACCCATACCCGATGTTCTGGGGTAGTAGCGGTACCCCCACCATTACTCTGCGGTAGTATCGGTACACCCACCGGTACTCCGAGGTAGTACGTGAACCCTTACTGGTTCACTGGGTTACACCTGATGACGTTACGGGTGCGCGGTGTAGACCAGACATTCCTACCTGACGCTCCATGTTAGGACCTGTATCCCTACATGATGCTCTGTTGTTGGCCTGGCACCCCTACCCAATATGCTGTGGTAGAACCAGTACCCCCACCGGTACTCTGCGGTAGTATTGGTACACCCACCGGTACTCCAGGGTAGTACCTGAACACTTAATGGTTTGCTGGGGTACCCCTGCTGACCTTACGGGCGCGCGGTTTAGACCAGACATTCCTACCTGAACCTCCGGGTTAGCCCCGGTATCCCTACCTGATGCTCTGCGGTAGGCCTGGCACCCTACCCGACAATCTGGGGTAGTACCGGTACACCCACCAGTACTCCGCGGTAGTTTTTCTATACCCTCCGGTACTCCTGGATTGTACCAGAACCCTTACTGGTGCGCCGGGGTACACCTGCTGACCCTACGGGCGCGCCGCTTTAGACCAACCCTTCCTAACTGACCCGCCAGGTTAGGCCCGGTATCCCTACCCGATCTTTTGAGTTAGAACCGGTTCCCCCACCGGTCCTCTGGGATTGGAACGGAACCCTTTGTGATGCGCCAGAGAACACCAGCTGTCCCTTCAATCACGCTGGACTAGACCTGGCCTCCCTACCGGGCCCCACAGGTTAGACCCGCTATCCCTACCTGATGCTCCGCATTAGGCTTGTCACCCATACCCGACCTTCTGGGGTAGTACCGGTACCCCCAACGGTACTCTGCGGTAGTATTGGTACACCCACCGGTACTCCAGGGTAGTACCTGAACCCTTACTGGTTCGCTGGGGTACACCTGCTGACCTTACGGGCGTGCTCTGTAGACCAGACATTCCTACCTGACCCTCCAGGCTAGGCCCGGTATCCCTACCTGATGCTCTGCGGTAGGCCTAGCCCCCTACCCGACAATCTGGGGTAGTACCGGTACACCCAGAGGTACTCCGCGGTACTTTTGCTATACCCACCGGTATTCCTGGATTGTACCGGAACCCTTACTGGTGCGCCGGGGTACACCTGCTGACCCTACGGGCACACTGCTTTGGACCCACCCTTGCTACCTGACCCGCCGGGGTAGGCCTGGTATACCTACCCGATGTTTCGAGGTAGAACCGGTTCCCCCACCGGTACTCTGGGGTTGGAACGGAACCCTTTGTGATGCGCCAGAGAACACCAGCTGTCCCTTCGTGCGCGCTGGACTAGACCCGGCCTCCCTACCGGACCCCACAGGTTAGACCCGCTATCCCTACCTGATGCTCCGCATTAGGCTTGGCACCCATACCCGATGTTCTGGGGTAGTAGCGGTACCCCCACCGTTACTCTGCGGTAGTATCGGTACACCCACCGGTACTCCGGGGTAGTACGTGAACCCTTACTGGTTCACAGGGGTACACCTGATGACGTTACAGGCACGCGGTATAGAACAGACATTCTTCCTGACCCTCCGTGTTAGTCGCAGTATCCCTACCTGATGCTCCGTTGTTGGCCTGGCACCCCTACCCGACAATCTGGGGTAGTACCGGTACCCCCACCGGTACTCTGCGGTACTATTGGTACACCCACCGGTACTCCAGGGCAGTACCTGAACCCTTACTGGTTCGCTGGGGTACACCTGCTGAACTTACGGGCGTGCTGTGTAGACCAGACATTCCTATCTGACCCTCCAGGCTAGGCCCGGTATCCCTACCTGATGCTCTGCGGTAGGCCTGGCCCCCTACCCGACAATCTGGGGTAGTACCGGTACACCCACAGGGACTCCGCGGTACTTTTGATATACCCACCGGTACTCCTGGATTGTACTGGAACCCTTACTGGTGCGCCGGGGTACACATGCTGGCCCTACGGGCGCGCCGCTTTACGCCCACCCTTCCTACCTGACCCGCCGGGGTAGGCCTGGTATACCTACCCGATGTTTCAAGGTAGAACCGGTTCCCGCACCGGTACTCTGGGGTTGGAACGGAACCCTTTGTGATGCGCCAGAGAACACCAGCTGTCCCTTCGTGCGCGCTGGACTAGACCCGGCCTCCCTACCGGACCCCACATGTTACACCCTGTATCCCTACCTGATGCTCCGCATTAGGCTTGGCACCCATACCCGATGTTCTGGGGTAGTAGCGGTACCCCCACCGTTACTCTGCGGTAGTATCGGTACACCCACCGGTACTCCGGGGTAGTACGTGAACCCTTACTGGTTCACTGGGTTACACCTGATGACGTTACAGGCACGCGGTATAGAACAGACATTCTTCCTGACCCTCCGTGTTAATCCCGGTATTCCTACCTGATGCTGCGTGTTGGCCTGGCACCCCTACCCGATATGCTGGGGTAGTAACGGTACCCCCACCGGTACTCTGCGGTAGTATTGGTACACCCACCGGTACTCCAGGGTAGTACCTGAACCCTTACTGGTTCGCTGGGGTACACCTGCTGACCTCACGGGCGTGCTCTGTAGACCAGACATTCCTACCTGACCCTCCAGGCTAGGCCCGGTATCCCTACCTGATGCTCTGCGGTAGGCCTGGCCCCCTACCCGACAATCTGGGGTAGTACCGGTACACCCACCGGTATTCCGCGGTAGTTTTGCTATACCCACCGGTACTCCTGGATTGTACCGGAACCCTTCCTGTTGCGCCGGGGTACACCTGCTGACCCTAGGGGCGCGCCGCTTTACGCCCACCCTTCCTACCTTCACCCGCCGGTGTAGGCCTGGTATACCTACCCGATGTTTCAAGGTAGAACCGGTTCCCCCACCGGTACTCTGGGCTTGGAACGGAACCCTTTGTGATGACCCAGAGAACACCAGCTGTCCCTTCGTGCGCGCTGGACTAGACCCGGCCTCCCTACCGGACCCCACAGGTTAGACCCGGTATCCCTACCTGTTGCTCCGCATTAGGCTTGGCACCCATACACGATGTTCTGGGGTAGTAGCGGTACCCCCACCGTTACTCTGCGGTAGTATCGGTACACCCACCGGTACTCCGGGGTAGTACGTGAACCCTTACTGGTTCACTGGGGTACACCTGATGACGTTACAGGCACGCGGTATAGAACAGACATTCTACCTGACCCTCCGTGTTAGTCCCGGTATCCCTACCTGATGCTCCGTTGTTGGCCTGGCCCCCCTACCCGATATGCTGGGGTAGTACCAGTACCCCCACCGGTACTCTGCGGTAGTATTGGTACACCCACCGGTACTCCAGGGTAGTACCTGAACCCTTACTGGTTCGCTGGGGTACACCTGCTGACCTTACGGGCGTGCTGTGTAGACCAGACATTCCTACCTGACCCTCCAGGCTAGGCCCGGTATCCCTACCTGATGCTCTGCGGTAGGCCTGGCCCCCTACCCGACAATCTGGGGTAGTACCGGTACACCCACAGGTACTCTGCGGTACTTTTGCTATACCCACAGGTATTCCTGGATTGTACTGGAACCCTTACTGTTGCGCCGGGGTACACCTGCTGGCCCTACGGGCACGCCGCTATACGCCCACCCTTCCTACCTGACCCGCCAGGCTAGGCCTGGTATACCTACCCGATGTTTCAAGGTAGAACCGGTTCCCCCACCGGTACTCTGGGTTTGGAACGGAACCCTTTGTGATGCGCCAGAGAACACCAGCTGTCCCTTCGTGCGTGCTAGACTACACCCGGCCTCCCTACCGGACCCCACATGTTAGACACGCTATCCCTACCTGATGCTCCGCATTAGGCTTGGCACCCATACCCGATGTTCTGGTGTAGTAGCGGTACTCCCACCGTTACTCTGCGGTAGTATCGGTACACCCACCAGTACTCCGGGGTAGTACGAGAACACTTACTGGTTCACTGGGGTACACCTGATGACGTTACAGGCACGCGTTATAGAACAGACTCTCTTCCTGACCCTCCGTGTTAGTCCCGGTATCCCTACCTGATGCTCCGTTGTTGGCCTGGCACCCCTACCCGATATGCTGGGGTAGTAGCGGTACCCCCACCGGTACTCTGCGGTAGTATTGGTACACCCACCAGTACTCCAGGGCAGTACCTGAACCCTTACTGGTTCGCTGGGGTACACCTGCTGACCTTACGGGCGTGCTGTGTAGACCAGACATTCCTACCTGACCCTCCAGGATAGGCCCGGTATCCCTACCTGATGCTCTGCGATAGGCCTGGCCCCCTAACCCGACAATCTGGGGTAGTACCGGTACACCCACAGGTACTCCGCGGTAGTTTTTCTATATCCACCGGTATTCCTGGATTGTACCGGAACCCTTACTGATGCGCCGGGGTACACCTCCTGGCCCTACGGGCGCGCCGCTTTACGCCCACCCTTCCTACCTGACCCGCCGGGGTAGGCCTGGTATACCTACCCGATGTTTCAAGGTAGAACCGGTTCCCCCACCGGTACTCTGGGGTTGGAACGGAACCCTTTGTGATGCGCCAGAGAACACCAGCTGTCCCTTCGTGCGCGCTGGACTAGACCCGGCCTCCCTACCGGACCCCACATGTTAGACCCGCTATCCCTACCTGATGCTCCGCATTAGGCTTGGCACCCATACCCGATGTTCTGGGGTAGTAGCGGTACCCCCACCGTTACTCTGCGGTAGTATCAGTACACCCACCGGTACTCCGGGGTAGTACGTGAACCCTTACTGGTTCACTGGGGTACACCTGATGACGTTACAGGCACGCGGAATAGAACAGACATTCTTCCTGACCCTCCGTGTTAGTCCCAGTATCCCTACCTGATGCTCCGTTGTTGGCCTGGCACCCATACCCGATATGCTGGGGTAGTACCGGTACCCCCACCGGTACTCTGCGGTAGTATTGGTACACCCACCGGTACTCCAGGGCAGTACCTGAACCCTTACTGGTTCGCTGGGCTACACCTGCTGACCTTACGGGCGTGCTGTGTAGAACAGACATTCCTACCTGACCCTCCAGGCTAGGCCCGGTATCCCTACCTGATTCTCTGCGGTAGGCCTGGCCCCCTACCCGACAATCTGGGGTAGTACCGGTACACCCACAGGTACTCCGCGGTACTTTTGCTATACCCACAGGTATTCCTGGATTGTACTGGAACCCTTACTGGTGCGCCGGGGTACACCTGCTGACCCTACGGGCGCGCCGCTTTACGCCCACCCTTCCTACCTGACCCGCCGGTGTAGGCCTGGTATACCTACCCGATGTTTCAACGTAGAACCGGTTCCCCCACCGGTACTCTGGGGTTGGAACGGAACCCTTTGTGATGCGCCAGAGAACACCAGCTGTCCCTTCGTGCGCGCTGGACTACACCCGGCCTCCCTACCGGACCCCACATGTTAGACACGCTATCCCTACCTGATGCTCCGCATTAGGCTTGGCACCCATACACGATGTTCTGGGGTAGTAGCGGTACCCCCACCGTTACTCTGCGGTAGTATCGGTACACCCACCGGTACTCCGGGGTAGTACGTGAACCCTTACTGGTTCACTGGGGTACACCTGATGACGTTACAGGCACGCGGTATAGAACAGACATTCTACCTGACCCTCCGTGTTAGTCCCGGTATCCCTACCTGATGCTCCGTTGTTGGCCTGGCCCCCCTACCCGATATGCTGGGGTAGTACCAGTACCCCCACCGGTACTCTGCGGTAGTATTGGTACACCCACCGGTACTCCAGGGTAGTACCTGAACCCTTACTGGTTCGCTGGGGTACACCTGCTGACCTTACGGGCGTGCTGTGTAGACCAGACATTCCTACCTGACCCTCCAGGCTAGGCCCGGTATCCCTACCTGATGCTCTGCGGTAGGCCTGGCCCCCTACCCGACAATCTGGGGTAGTACCGGTACACCCACAGGTACTCTGCGGTACTTTTGCTATAGCCACAGGTATTCCTGGATTGTACTGGAACCCTTACTGTTGCGCCGGGGTACACCTGCTGGCCCTACGGGCACGCCGCTATACGCCCACCCTTCCTACCTGACCCGCCAGGCTAGGCCTGGTATACCTACCCGATGTTTCAAGGTAGAACCGGTTCCCCCACCGGTACTCTGGGTTTGGAACGGAACCCTTTGTGATGCGCCAGAGAACACCAGCTGTCCCTTCGTGCGTGCTAGACTACACCCGGCCTCCCTACCGGACCCCACATGTTAGACACACTATCCCTACCTGATGCTCCGCATTAGGCTTGGCACCCATACCTGATGTTCTGGTGTAGTAGCGGTACTCCCACCGTTACTCTGCGGTAGTATCGGTACACCCACCAGTACTCCGGGGTAGTACGAGAACACTTACTGGTTCACTGGGGTACACCTGATGACGTTACAGGCACGCGTTATAGAACAGACTTTCTTCCTGACCCTCCGTGTTAGTCCCGGTATCCCTACCTGATGCTCCGTTGTTGGCCTGGCACCCCTACCCGATATGCTGGGGTAGTAGCGGTACCCCCACCGGTACTCTGCGGTAGTATTGGTACACCCACCAGTACTCCAGGGCAGTACCTGAACCCTTACTGGTTCGCTGGGGTACACCTGCTGACCTTACGGGCGTGCTGTGTAGACCAGACATTCCTACCTGACCCTCCAGGATAGGCCCGGTATCCCTACCTGATGCTCTGCGATAGGCCTGGCCCCCTAACCCGACAATCTGGGGTAGTACCGGTACACCCACAGGTACTCCGCGGTAGTTTTTCTATATCCACCGGTATTCCTGGATTGTACCGGAACCCTTACTGATGCGCCGGGGTACACCTCCTGGCCCTACGGGCGCGCCGCTTTACGCCCACCCTTCCTACCTGACCCGCCGGGGTAGGCCTGGTATACCTACCCGATGTTTCAAGGTAGAACCGGTTCCCCCACCGGTACTCTGGGGTTGGAACGGAACCCTTTGTGATGCGCCAGAGAACACCAGCTGTCCCTTCGTGCGCGCTGGACTAGACCCGGCCTCCCTACCGGACCCCACATGTTAGACCCGCTATCCCTACCTGATGCTCCGCATTAGGCTTGGCACCCATACCCGATGTTCTGGGGTAGTAGCGGTACCCCCACCGTTACTCTGCGGTAGTATCAGTACACCCACCGGTACTCCGGGGTAGTACGTGAACCCTTACTGGTTCACTGGGGTACACCTGATGACGTTACAGGCACGCGGAATAGAACAGACATTCTTCCTGACCCTCCGTGTTAGTCCCAGTATCCCTACCTGATGCTCCGTTGTTGGCCTGGCACCCATACCCGATATGCTGGGGTAGTACCGGTACCCCCACCGGTACTCTGCGGTAGTATTGGTACACCCACCGGTACTCCAGGGCAGTACCTGAACCCTTACTGGTTCGCTGGGCTACACCTGCTGACCTTACGGGCGTGCTGTGTAGAACAGACATTCCTACCTGACCCTCCAGGCTAGGCCCGGTATCCCTACCTGATTCTCTGCGGTAGGCCTGGCCCCCTACCCGACAATCTGGGGTAGTACCGGTACACCCACAGGTACTCCGCGGTACTTTTGCTATACCCACAGGTATTCCTGGATTGTACTGGAACCCTTACTGGTGCGCCGGGGTACACCTGCTGACCCTACGGGCGCGCCGCTTTACGCCCACCCTTCCTACCTGACCCGCCGGTGTAGGCCTGGTATACCTACCCGATGTTTCAACGTAGAACCGGTTCCCCCACCGGTACTCTGGGGTTGGAACGGAACCCTTTGTGATGCGCCAGAGAACACCAGCTGTCCCTTCGTGCGCGCTGGACTACACCCGGCCTCCCTACCGGACCCCACATGTTAGACACGCTATCCCTACCTGATGCTCCGCATTAGGCTTGGCACCCATACCCGATGTTCTGGGGTAGTAGCGGTACCCCCACCGTTACTCTTCGGTAGTATCGGTACACCCACCGGTACTCCGGGGTAGTACGTGAACCCTTACTGGTGCACTGGGTTACACCTGATGACGTTACAGGCACGCGGTATAGAACAGACATTCTTCCTGACCCTCCGTGTTAGTCCCGGTATCCCTACCTGATGCTCCGTTGTTGGCCTGGCACCCCTACCCGATATGCTTGGGTAGTACCGGTACCCCCACCGGTACTCTGCGGTAGTATTGGTACACCCACCGGTACTCCAGGGTAGTACCTGAACACTTACTGGTTCGCTGGGGTACACCTGCTGACCTTACGGGCGTGCTGTGTAGACCAGACATTCCTACCTGACCCTCCAGGCTAGGCCCGGTACCCCTACCTGATGCTCTGCGGTAGGCCTGGCCCCCTACCCGACAATCTGGGGTAGTACCGGTACACCCACCGGTATTCCGCGGTAGTTTTGCTATACCCACCGGTACTCCTGGATTGTACCGGAACCCTTACTGGTGCGCTGGGGTACACCTGCTGACCCTAGGGGCGCGCCTCTTTACGCCCACCCTTCCTACCTTCACCCGCCGGTGTAGGCCTGGTATACCTACCCGATGATTCGAGGTAGAACCGGTTCCTCCACCGGTACTCTGGGGTTGGAACGGAACCCTTTGTGATGCGCCAGAGAACACCAGCTGTCCCTTCGTGCGCGCTGGACTAGTCCCGGCATCCCTAACGGACCCCACAGGTTAGACCCGGTATCCCTACCTGATGCTCCGCATTAGGCTTGGCACCCATACCCGATGTTCTGGGGTAGTAGCGGTACTCCCACCGTTACTCTGCGGTAGTATCGGTACACCCACCGGTACTCCGGGGTAGTACGTGAACCCTTACTGGTTCACTGGGGTACACCTGATGACGTTACAGGCACGCGGTATAGAACAGACATTCTTCCTGACCCTCCGTGTTAGTCCCGGTATCCCTACCTGATGCTCCGTTGTTGGCCTGGCACCCCTACCCGATATGCTGGGGTAGTACCGGTACCCCCACCGGTACTCTGCGGTAGTATTGGTACACCCACCGGTACTCCAGGGTAGTACCTGAACCCTTACTGGTTCGCTGGGGTACACCTGCTGACCTTACGGGCGTGCTGTGTAGACCAGACATTCCTACCTGACCCTCCAGGCTAGGCCCGGTATCCCTACCTGATGCTCTGCGGTAGGCCTGGCCCCCTACCCGACAATCTGGGGTAGTACCGGTACACCCACAGGTACTCCGCGGTAGTTTTTCTATATCCACCGGTATTCCTGGACTGTACCGTAACACTTACTGGTGCGCCGGGGTACACCTGCTGACCCTACGGGCGCGCCGCTTTACGCCCACCCTTCCTACCTGACCCGCCGGTGTAGGCCTGGTATACCTACCCGATGTTTCGAGGTAGAACCGGTTCCCCCACCGGTACTCTGGGGTTGGAACGGAACCCTTTGTGATGCGCCAGAGAACACCAGCTGTCCCTTCGTGCGCGCTGGACTAGACCCGGCCTCCCTAACGGACCCCACAGGTTAGACCCGCTATCCCTACCTGATGCTCCGCATTAGGCTTGGCACCCATACCCGATGTTCTGGGGTAGTAGCGGTACCCCCACCGTTACTCTGCGGTAGTATCGGTACACCCACCGGTACTCCGGGGTAGTACGTGAACCCTTACTGGTTCACTGGGTTACACCTGATGACGTTACAGGCACGCGGTATAGAACAGACATTCTTCCTGACCCTCCGTGTTAGTCCCGGTATTCCTACCTGATGCTCCGTTGTTGGCCTGGCACCCCTACCCGATATGCTGGGGTAGTACCGGTACCCCCACCGGTACTCTGCGGTAGTATTGGTACACCCACCGGTACTCCAGGGTAGTACCTGAACCCTTACTGGTTCGCTGGGTTACCCCTGCTGACCTTACGGGCGTGCTCTGTAGACCAGACATTCCTACCTGACCCTCCAGGCTAGGCCCGGTATCCCTACCTGATGCTCTGCGGTAGGCCTGGCCCCCTACCCGACAATCTGGGGTAGTACCGGTACACCCACCGGTATTCCGCGGTAGTTTTGCTATACCCACCGGTACTCCTGGATTGTACCGGAACCCTTCCTGTTGCGCCGGGGTACACCTGCTGACCCTAGGGGCGCGCCGCTTTACGCCCACCCTTCCTACCTTCACCCGCCGGTGTAGGCCTGGTATACCTACCTGATGTTTCAAGGTAGAACCGGTTCCCCCACCGGTACTCTGGGGTTGGAACGGAACCCTTTGTGATGCGCCAGAGAACACCAGCTGTCCCTTCCTGCGCGCTGGACTAGACCCGGCCTCCCTACCGGACCCCACAGGTTAGACCCGGTATCCCTACCTTATGCTCCGCATTAGGCTTGGCACCCATACCCGATGTTCTGGGGTAGTAGCGGTACCCCCACCGTTACTCTGCGGTAGTATCGGTACACCCACCGGTACTCCGGGGTAGTACGTGAACCCTTACTGGTTCACTGGGGTACACCTGATGACGTTACAGGCACGCGGTATAGAACAGACATTCTTCCTGACCCTCCGTGTTATGCCCGGTATTCCTACCTGATGCTCCGTTGTTGGCCTGGCACCCCTACCCGATATGCTGGGGTAGTACCGGTACCCCCACCGGTACTCTGCGGTACTATTGGTACACCCACCGGTACTCCAGGGTAGTACCTGAACACTTACTGGTTCGCTGGGGTACACCTGCTGACCTTACGGGCGTTCTGTGTAGACCAGACATTCCTACCTGACCCTCCAGGCTAGGCCCGGTACCCCTACCTGATGCTCTGCGGTAGGCCTGGCCCCCTACCCGACAATCTGGGGTAGTACCGGTACACCCACCGGTATTCCGCGGTAGTTTTGCTATACCCACCGGTACTCCTGGATTGTACCGGAACCCTTACTGGTGCGCCAGGGTACACCTGCTGGCCCTACGGGCGCGCCTCTTTACGCCCACCCTTCCTACCTTCACCCGCCGGTGTAGGCCTGGTATAACTACCCGATGATTCGAGGTAGAACCGGTTCCCCCACCGGTACTCTGGGGTTGGAACGGAACCCTTTGTGATGTGCCAGAGAACACCAGCTGTCCCTTCGTGCGCGCTGGACTAGTCCCGGCCTCCCTAACGGACCCACAGGTTAGACCCGCTATCCCTACCTGATGCTCCGCATTAGGCTTGGCACCCATACCCGATGTTCTGGGGTAGTAGCGGTACTCCCACCGTTACTCTGCGGTAGTATCGGTACACCCACCGGTACTCCGGGGTAGTACGTGAACCGTTACTGGTTCACTGGGGTACACCTGATGACGTTACAGGCACGCGGTATAGAACAGACATTCTTCCTGACCCTCCGTGTTAGTCCCGGTATCCCTACCTGATGCTCCGTTGTTGGCCTGGCACCCCTACCCGATATGCTGGGGTAGTACCGGTACCCCCACCGGTACTCTGCAGTAGTATTGGTACACCCACCGGTACTCCAGGGCAGTACCTGAACCCTTACTGGTTCGCTGGGGTACACCTGCTGACCTTACGGGCGTGCTGTGTAGACCAGACATTCCTACCTGACCCTCCAGGCTAGGCCCGGTATCCCTACCTGATGCTCTGCGGTAGGCCTGGCCCCCTAACCGACAATCTGGGGTAGTACCGGTACACCCACAGGTACTCTGCGGTACTTTTGCTATACCCACAGGTATTCCTGGATTGTACCGGAACCCTTACTGGTGCGCCGGGGTACACCTCCTGGCCCTACGGGCGCGCCGCTTTACGCCCACCCTTCCTACCTGACCCGCCGGGGTAGGCCTGGTATACCTACCCGATGTTTCAAGGTAGAACCGGTTCCCCCACCGGTACTCTGGGGTTGGAACGGAACCCTTTGTGATGCGCCAGAGAACACCAGCTGTCCCATCGTGCGTGCTAGACTACACACGGCCTCCCTACCGGACCCCACAGGTTAGACCCGGTATCCCTACCTGATGCTCCGCATTAGGCTTGGCACCCATACCCGATGTTCTGGGGGAGTACCGGTACCCCCACCGGTACTCTGCGGTAGTATCGGTACACCCACCGGTACTCCGGGGTAGTACGTGAACCCTTACTGGTTCACTGGGGTACACCTGATGACGTTACAGGCACGCGGTATAGAACAGACATTCTTCCTGACCCTCCGTGTTAGTCCCGGTATTCCTACCTGATGCTCCGTTGTTGGCCTGGCACCCCTACCCGATATGCTGGGGTAGTACCGGTACCCCCACCGGTACTCTGCGGTAGTATTGGTACACCCACCGGTACTCCAGGGTAGTACCTGAACCCTTACTGGTTCGCTGGGTTACCCCTGCTGACCTTACGGGCGTGCTCTGTAGACCAGACATTCCTACCTGACCCTCCAGGCTAGGCCCGGTATCCCTACCTGATGCTCTGCGGTAGGCCTGGCCCCCTCCCCGACAATCTGGGGTAGTACCGGTACACCCACCGGTATTCCGCGGTAGTTTTGCTATACCCACCGGTACTCCTGGATTGTACCGGAACCCTTCCTGTTGCGCCGGGGTACACCTGCTGACCCTAGGGGCGCGCCGCTTTACGCCCACCCTTCCTACCTTCACCCGCCGGTGTAGGCCTGGTATACCTACCTGATGTTTCAAGGTAGAACCGGTTCCCCCACCGGTACTCTGGGGTTGGAACGGAACCCTTTGTGATGCGCCAGAGAACACCAGCTGTCCCTTCCTGCGCGCTGGACTAGACCCGGCCTCCCTACCGGACCCCACAGGTTAGACCCGGTATCCCTACCTTATGCTCCGCATTAGGCTTGGCACCCATACCCGATGTTCTGGGGTAGTAGCGGTACCCCCACCGTTACTCTGCGGTAGTATCGGTACACCCACCGGTACTCCGGGGTAGTACGTGAACCCTTACTGGTTCACTGGGGTACACCTGATGACGTTACAGGCACGCGGTATAGAACAGACATTCTTCCTGACCCTCCGTGTTATGCCCGGTATTCCTACCTGATGCTCCGTTGTTGGCCTGGCACCCCTACCCGATATGCTGGGGTAGTACCGGTACCCCCACCGGTACTCTGCGGTACTATTGGTACACCCACCGGTACTCCAGGGTAGTACCTGAACACTTACTGGTTCGCTGGGGTACACCTGCTGACCTTACGGGCGTTCTGTGTAGACCAGACATTCCTACCTGACCCTCCAGGCTAGGCCCGGTACCCCTACCTGATGCTCTGCGGTAGGCCTGGCCCCCTACCCGACAATCTGGGGTAGTACCGGTACACCCACCGGTATTCCGCGGTAGTTTTGCTATACCCACCGGTACTCCTGGATTGTACCGGAACCCTTACTGGTGCGCCAGGGTACACCTGCTGGCCCTACGGGCGCGCCTCTTTACGCCCACCCTTCCTACCTTCACCCGCCGGTGTAGGCCTGGTATAACTACCCGATGATTCGAGGTAGAACCGGTTCCCCCACCGGTACTCTGGGGTTGGAACGGAACCCTTTGTGATGTGCCAGAGAACACCAGCTGTCCCTTCGTGCGCGCTGGACTAGTCCCGGCCTCCCTAACGGACCCACAGGTTAGACCCGCTATCCCTACCTGATGCTCCGCATTAGGCTTGGCACCCATACCCGATGTTCTGGGGTAGTAGCGGTACTCCCACCGTTACTCTGCGGTAGTATCGGTACACCCACCGGTACTCCGGGGTAGTACGTGAACCGTTACTGGTTCACTGGGGTACACCTGATGACGTTACAGGCACGCGGTATAGAACAGACATTCTTCCTGACCCTCCGTGTTAGTCCCGGTATCCCTACCTGATGCTCCGTTGTTGGCCTGGCACCCCTACCCGATATGCTGGGGTAGTACCGGTACCCCCACCGGTACTCTGCAGTAGTATTGGTACACCCACCGGTACTCCAGGGCAGTACCTGAACCCTTACTGGTTCGCTGGGGTACACCTGCTGACCTTACGGGCGTGCTGTGTAGACCAGACATTCCTACCTGACCCTCCAGGCTAGGCCCGGTATCCCTACCTGATGCTCTGCGGTAGGCCTGGCCCCCTAACCGACAATCTGGGGTAGTACCGGTACACCCACAGGTACTCTGCGGTACTTTTGCTATACCCACAGGTATTCCTGGATTGTACCGGAACCCTTACTGGTGCGCCGGGGTACACCTCCTGGCCCTACGGGCGCGCCGCTTTACGCCCACCCTTCCTACCTGACCCGCCGGGGTAGGCCTGGTATACCTACCCGATGTTTCAAGGTAGAACCGGTTCCCCCACCGGTACTCTGGGGTTGGAACGGAACCCTTTGTGATGCGCCAGAGAACACCAGCTGTCCCATCGTGCGTGCTAGACTACACACGGCCTCCCTACCGGACCCCACAGGTTAGACCCGGTATCCCTACCTGATGCTCCGCATTAGGCTTGGCACCCATACCCGATGTTCTGGGGGAGTACCGGTACCCCCACCGGTACTCTGCGGTAGTATCGGTACACCCACCGGTACTCCGGGGTAGTACGTGAACCCTTACTGGTTCACTGGGGTACACCTGATGACGTTACAGGCACGCGGTATAGAACAGACATTCTTCCTGACCCTCCGTGTTAGTCCCGGTATTCCTACCTGATGCTCCGTTGTTGGCCTGGCACCCCTACCCGATATGCTGGGGTAGTACCGGTACCCCCACCGGTACTCTGCGGTAGTATTGGTACACCCACCGGTACTCCAGGGTAGTACCTGAACTCGTACTGGTTCGCTGGGTTACCCCTGCTGACCTTACGGGCGTGCTCTGTAGACCAGACATTCCTACCTGACCCTCCAGGCTAGGCCCGGTATCCCTACCTGATGCTCTGCGGTAGGCCTGGCCCCCTACCCGACAATCTGGGGTAGTACCGGTACACCCACCGGTATTCCGCGGTAGTTTTGCTATACCCACCGGTACTCCTGGATTGTACCGGAACCCTTCCTGTTGCGCCGGGGTACACCTGCTGACCCTAGGGGCGCGCCGCTTTACGCCCACCCTTCCTACCTTCACCCGCCGGTGTAGGCCTGGTATACCTACCTGATGTTTCAAGGTAGAACCGGTTCCCCCACCGGTACTCTGGGGTTGGAACGGAACCCTTTGTGATGCGCCAGAGAACACCAGCTGTCCCTTCCTGCGCGCTGGACTAGACCCGGCCTCCCTACCGGACCCCACAGGTTAGACCCGGTATCCCTACCTTATGCTCCGCATTAGGCTTGGCACCCATACCCGATGTTCTGGGGTAGTAGCGGTACCCCCACCGTTACTCTGCGGTAGTATCGGTACACCCACCGGTACTCCGGGGTAGTACGTGAACCCTTACTGGTTCACTGGGGTACACCTGATGACGTTACAGGCACGCGGTATAGAACAGACATTCTTCCTGACCCTCCGTGTTATGCCCGGTATTCCTACCTGATGCTCCGTTGTTGGCCTGGCACCCCTACCCGCTATGCTGGGGTAGTACCGGTACCCCCACCGGTACTCTGCGGTACTATTGGTACACCCACCGGTACTCCAGGGTAGTACCTGAACACTTACTGGTTCGCTGGGGTACACCTGCTGACCTTACGGGCGTTCTGTGTAGACCAGACATTCCTACCTGACCCTCCAGGCTAGGCCCGGTACCCCTACCTGATGCTCTGCGGTAGGCCTGGCCCCCTACCCGACAATCTGGGGTAGTACCGGTACACCCACCGGTATTCCGCGGTAGTTTTGCTATACCCACCGGTACTCCTGGATTGTACCGGAACCCTTACTGGTGCGCCAGGGTACACCTGCTGGCCCTACGGGCGCGCCTCTTTACGCCCACCCTTCCTACCTTCACCCGCCGGTGTAGGCCTGGTATAACTACCCGATGATTCGAGGTAGAACCGGTTCCCCCACCGGTACTCTGGGGTTGGAACGGAACCCTTTGTGATGTGCCAGAGAACACCAGCTGTCCCTTCGTGCGCGCTGGACTAGTCCCGGCCTCCCTAACGGACCCACAGGTTAGACCCGCTATCCCTACCTGATGCTCCGCATTAGGCTTGGCACCCATACCCGATGTTCTGGGGTAGTAGCGGTACTCCCACCGTTACTCTGCGGTAGTATCGGTACACCCACCGGTACTCCGGGGTAGTACGTGAACCGTTACTGGTTCACTGGGGTACACCTGATGACGTTACAGGCACGCGGTATAGAACAGACATTCTTCCTGACCCTCCGTGTTAGTTTCGGTATCCCTACCTGATGCTCCGTTTTTGGCCTGGCACCCCTACCCGATATGCTGGGGTAGTACCGGTACCCCCACCGGTACTCTGCAGTAGTATTGGTACACCGACCGGTACTCCAGGGCAGTACCTGAACCCTTACTGGTTCGCTGGGGTACACCTGCTGACCTTACGGGCGTGCTCTGTAGACCAGACATTCCTACCTGACCCTCCAGGCTAGGCCCGGTATCCCTACCTGATGCTCTGCGGTAGGCCTGGCCCCCTAACCGACAATCTGGGGTAGTACCGGTACACCCACAGGTACTCTGCGGTACTTTTGCTATACCCACAGGTATTCCTGGATTGTACCGGAACCCTTACTGGTGCGCCGGGGTACACCTCCTGGCCCTACGGGCGCGCCGCTTTACGCCCACCCTTCCTACCTGACCCGCCGGGGTAGGCCTGGTATACCTACCCGATGTTTCAAGGTAGAACCGGTTCCCCCACCGGTACTCTGGGGTTGGAACGGAACCCTTTGTGATGCGCCAGAGAACACCAGCTGTCCCATCGTGCGTGCTAGACTACACACGGCCTCCCTACCGGACCCCACAGGTTAGACCCGGTATCCCTACCTGATGCTCCGCATTAGGCTTGGCACCCATACCCGATGTTCTGGGGGAGTACCGGTACCCCCACCGGTACTCTGCGGTAGTATCGGTACACCCACCGGTACTCCGGGGTAGTACGTGAACCCTTACTGGTTCACTGGGGTACACCTGCTGACGTTACTGGCGCGCGGTGTAGACCAGACATTCCTACCTGACCCTCCGTGTTAGGCCCGGGATCCCTACCTGATGCTCTGTTGTTGGCCTGGCACCCCTACCCGATATGCTGGGATAGTACCGGTACCCCCACCGGTACTCTGCGGTAGTATTGGTACACCCACCGGTACTCCAGGGTAGTACCTGAACCCTTACTGGTTCGCTGGGGTACACCTGCTGACCTTACGGGCGTGCTGTGTAGACCAGACATTCCTACCTGACCCTCCAGGCTAGGCCCGGTATCCCTACCTGATGCTCTGCGGTAGGCCTGGCCCCCTACCCAACAATCTGGGGTAGTACCGGTACACCCACAGGTACTCAGCGGTACTTTTGCTATACCCACAGGTATACCTGGATTGTACCGGAACACTTACTGGTGCGCCGGGGTACACCTGCTGGCCCTACGGGCGTGCCGCTTTACGCCCACCCTTCCTACCTGACCCGCCAGGGTAGGCTGGTATACCTACCCGATGTTTCAAGGTAGAACCGGTTCCCCCAGCGGTACTCTGGGCTTGGAACGGAACCCTTTGTGATGCGCCAGAGAACACCAGCTGTCCCATCGTGCGTGCTAGACTACACCCGGCCTCCCTACCGGACCCCACAGGTTACACCCGCTATCCATACCTGATGCTCCGCATTAGGCATGGCACCCATACCCGATGTTCTGGGGTAGTAGTGGTTCACCTACCGTTACTCTGCGGTAGTATCAGTACACCCACCGGTACTCCGGGGTAGTACGTGAACCCTTACTGGTTCACTGGGGTACACCTGATGACGTTACAGGCACGCGGTATAGAACAGACATTCTTCCTGACCCTCCGTGTTAGTCCCGGTATCCCTACCTGATGCTCTGTTGTTGGCCTGGCACCCCTACCCGATATGCTGGGGTAGTACCGGTACACCCACCTGTATTCCGCGGTAGTTTTGCTATACCCACCGGTACTCCTGGATTGTACCGGAACCCTTACTGGTGCGCCGGGGTACACCTGCTGACCCTACGGGCGCGCCGCTTTGCGCCCACCCTTCCTACCTGACCCTCAGGGGTAGGCCTGGTATACCTACCCGATGTTTCGAGGTAGAACCGGTTCCCCCACCGGTACTCTGGGGTTGGAACGGAACCCTTTGTGATGCGCCAGAGAACACCAGCTGTCCCTTCGTGCGCGCTGGACTAGACCTGACCTCCCTACCGGACCCCACAGGTTAGACCCGCTATCCCTACCTGATGCTCCGCATTAGGCTTGGCACCCATACCCGATGTTCTGGGGTAGTAGCGGTACCCCCACCGTTACTCTGCGGTAGTATCGGTACACCCACCGGTACTCCGGGGTAGTACGTGAACCCTTACTGGTTCACTGGGGTACACCTGATGACGTTACTGGCGCGCGGTGTAGACCAGACATTCCTACCTGACCCTCCGTGTTAGGCCAGGTATCCCTACCTGATGCTCTGTTGTTGGCCTGGCACCCCTACCCGATATGCTGGGGTAGTACCGGTACCCCCACCGGTACTCTGCAGTAGTATTGGTACACCCACCGGTACTCCAGGGTAGTACCTGAACCCTTACTGGTTCTCTGGGGTACACCTGCTGACCTTATGGGCGTGCTCTGTAGACCAGACATTCCTACCTGACCCTCCAGGCTAGGCCCGGTATCGCTACCTGATGCTCTGCGGTAGGCCTGGCCCCCTAACCGACAATCTGGGGTTGTACCGGTACACCTACAGGTACTCCGCGGTAGTTTTGCTATACCCACCGGTACTCCTGGATTGTACCGGAACCCTTACTGGTGCGCCGGGGTACACCTGCTGACCCTACGGGCGCGCCGCTTTAGGCCCACCCTTCCTACCTGACCCTCCGGGTTAGGCCTGGTATACCTACCCGATATTTCGAGGTAGAACCGGTTCCCCCACCGGTACTCTGGGGTTGTAATGGAACCCTTTGTGATGACCCAGAGAACACCAGCTGTCCCTTCCTGCGCGCTGGACTAGACCTGACCTCCCTACCGGACACCACAGGTTAGACCCGGTATCCCTACGTGATGCTCCGCATTAGGCTTGGCACCCATACCCGATGTTCTGGGGTAGTAGCGGTACCCCCACCGTTACTCTGCGGTAGTATCGGTACACCCACCGGTACTCCGGGGTAGTACGTGAACCCTTACTGGTTCACTGGGGTACACCTGATGACGTTACAGGCACGCGGTATAGAACAGACATTCTTCCTGACCCTCCGTGTTAGTCCCGGTATCCCTACCTGATGCTCTGTTGTTGGCCTGGCAACCCTACCCGACAATCTGGGCTAGTACCGGTACACCCACAGGTACTACGCGATACTTTTGCTATACCCACCGGTACTCCTGGATTGTACCGGAACCCTTACTGGTGTGCCGGGGTACACATGCTGACACTACGGGCGCGCCGCTTTACGCCCACCCTTCCTACCTGACCCGCCGGGGTAGGCCTGGTATACCTACCCGATGTTTCGAGGTAGAACCGGTTCCCCACCGCTACTCTGGGGTTGGAAAGGAACCCTTTGTGATGCGCCAGAGAACACCAGCTGTCCCTTCGTGCGCGCTGGACTAGACCCGGCCTCCCTACCGGACCCCACAGGTTACACCCGCTATCCCTACCTGATGCTCCGCATTAGGCTTGGCACCCATACCCGATTTTCTGGGGTACTAGCGGTACCCCCACCGTTACTCTGCGGTAGTATCGGTACACCCACCGGTACTCCGGCGTAGTACGTGAACCCTTACTGGTTCACTGGGGTACACCTGCTCACGTTACTGGCGCGTGGTGTAGACCTGACATTCCTACCTGACCCTCCGTTTTAGGCCCGGAATCCCTACCTGATGCTCCGTTGTTGGCCTGGCACCCCTACCCGATATGCTGGGGTAGTACCGCAACCCCCACCGGTACTCTGCGGTAGTATTGGTACACCCACCGGTACTCCAGGGCAGTACCTGAACACTTACTGTTTCGCTGGGGTACACCTGCTGAACTTACGGGCGTCCTGTGTAGACCAGACATTCCTACCTGACCCTCCAGGCTAGGCCCGGTATCCCTACCTGATGCTCTGCGGTAGGCCTGGCCCCCTACCCGACAATCTGGGGTAGTACCGGTACACCCAGAGGTACTCCGTGGTAATATTGCTATACCCACCGGTACTCCTGGATTGTACCGGAACCCTTACTGGTGCGCCGGGGTACACCTGCTGGCCCTACGGGCGCGCCGCTTTACGCCCACCCTTCCTACCTGACCTTCCAGGGTAGGCCTGGTATACCCACCCGATGTTTCGAGGTAGAACCGGTTCCCCCACTGGTACCTTGGGGTTGGAACGGAACCCATTGTGATGTGCCAGAGAACACCAGCTGTCCCTTCGTGCGCGCAGGACTAGACCCTGCCTCCCTACCGGACCCCACAGGTTAGACCCGCTATCCCTACCTGATGCTCCGCATTAGGCTTGGCACCCATACCCGATGTTCTGGGGTACTAGCGGTACCCCCACCGTTACTCTGCGGTAGTATTGGTACACCCACCGGTACTCCGGGGTAGTACGTGAACACTTCCTGGTTCGCTGGGGTACACATGATGACGTTACGGGCACGCGGTATAGACCAGACATTCCTACCTGACCCTCTGTGTTAGGCCCGGTATCCCTACCTGATGCTCCGTTGTTGGCCTGGCACCCCTACCCGATATGCTGGGGTAGTACCGGTACCCCCACCGGTACTCTGCGGTAGTATTGGTACACCCACCGGTACTCCAGGGCAGTACCTGAACACTTACTGGTTCGCTGGGGTACACCTGCTGACCTTACGGGCCTGCTGTGTAGACCAGACATTCCTACCTGACCCTCCAGTCTAGGCCCGTTAACCCCTACCTGATGCTCTGCGGTAGGCCTGGCCCCCTAACCGACAATCTGGGGTAGTACCGGTACACCCACAGGTACTCCGCGGTACTTTTGCTATACCCACCGGTACTCCTGGATTGTACCGGAACCCTTACTGGTGCGCCGGGGTACACCTGCTGGCCCTACGGGCACACTGCTTTGGACACACCCTTCCTACCTGACCCGCCGGGGTAGGTCCGGTATACCTACCCGATGTTTCGAGGTAGAACCGGTTCCCCCACCGGTACTCTGGGGTTGGAACGGAACCCTTTGTGATGCGCCAGAGAACACCAGCTGTCCCTTCGTGCGCGCTGGACTAGACCCAGCATCCCTACCTGACCCCACAGGTTAGACCCGGTATCCCTACCTGATGCTCCGCATTAGGCTTGGCACCCATACCCGATGTTCTGGGGTAGTAGCGGTACCCCCACCGTTACTCTGCGGTAGTATCGGTACACCCACCGGTACTCCGGGGTAGTACGTGAACCCTTACTGGTTCACTGGGGTACACCTGCTCCCGTTACTGCCGCGCGGTGTGGACCAGACATTCCTACCTGACCCTCCGTGTTAGTCCCGGCATCCCTACCTGATGCTCCGTTGTTGGCCTGGCACCCCTACCTGATATTCTGGGGTAGTACCGGTACCCCCACCGGTACTCTGCGGTAGTATCGGTACACCCACCGGTACTCCAGGGCAGTACCTGAACCCTTACTGGTTCGCTGGGGTACACCTGCTGACCTTACGGGCGTGCTGTGTAGACCAGACATTCCTACCTGACCCTCCAGGCTAGGCCCGGTATCCCTACCTGATGCTCTGCGGTAGGCCTGGCCCCCTACCCGACAATCTGGGGTAGTACCGGTACACCCAGAGGTACTCCGCGGTAATATTGCTATACCCACCGGTACTCCTGGATTGTACCGGAACCCTTACTGGTGCGCCGGGGTACAACTGCTGACCCTATGGTCTCGCCGCTTTACGCCCACCCTTCCTACCTGACCCTCCGGGGTAGGCCTGGTATACCTACCAAATGTTTCGAGGTAGAACCGGTTCCCCCACCGGTACTCTGGGTTTGGAACGGAACCCTTTGTGATGCGCCCGAGAACACCAGCTGTCCCTTCGTGCGCGCTGGACTAGACCCGGCCTCCCTACCGGACCCCACAGGTTAGACCCGCTATCCCTACCTGATGCTCCGCATTAGCCTTGGCACCCATACCCGATGTTCTGGGGTAGTAGCGGTACCCCCACCGTTATTCTGCGGTAGTATCGGTACACCCAGCGGTACTCCAGGGCAGTACCTGAACACTTACTGGTTCGCTGGGGTACACCTGCTGACCGTACGGGCGTGCTGTGTAGACCAGACATTCCTACCTGACCCTCCAGGCTAGGCCCGGTATCCCTACCTGATGCTCTGCGGTAGGCCTGGCCCCCTACCCGACAATCTGGGGTAGTATCGGTACACACAGAGGTACTCCGCGGTAATTTTGCTATACCCACCGGTACTCCTGGATTGTACTGGAACCCTTACTGGTGCGCCAGGGTACACCTGCTGACCCTACGGGCACACTGCTTTGAACCCACCCTTCCTACCTGACCCGCCGGGGTAGGCCTGGTATACCTACCCGATGTTTTGAGGTAGAACCGGTTCCCCCACCGGTACTCTGGGTTTGGAACGGAACCCTTTGTGATGCGCCAGAGAACACCAGCTGTCCCTTCGTGCGCGCTGGACAAGACCCGGCCTCCCTACCGGACCCCACAGGTTAGACCCGCTATCCCTACCTGATGCTCCGCATTAGGCTTGGCACCCATACCCAATGTTCTGGGGTAGTAGCGGTACCCCCACCGTTACTTTGCGGTAGTAACAGTACAACCACCGGTACTCCGGGGTAGTACGTGAACCCTTAGTGGTTCACTGGGGTACACCTGCTGACGTTACGGGTGCGCGGTGTAGACCAGACATTCCTACCTGACCCTCCGTTTTAGGCCCGGTATCCCTACCTGATGCTCCGTTGGTCGTCTGGCACCCCTACCCGATATGCTGGGGTAGTACCGGTACCCCCACCGGTACTCTGCGGTAGTATTGGTACACCCAACGGTACTCCAAGGTAGTACCTGAACCCTTACTGGTTCGCTGGGGTACACCTGCTGACCTTATGGGCGTGCTGTGTAGACCAGACATTCCTACCTGACCCTCCAGGCTAGGCCTGGTATCC
Source organism: Astur gentilis (assembly GCF_929443795.1). Classification (NCBI taxonomy): domain Eukaryota; kingdom Metazoa; phylum Chordata; class Aves; order Accipitriformes; family Accipitridae; genus Astur; species Astur gentilis. The sequence continues at coordinate 4,037,406 of NW_026060858.1, forward strand.
CTACCTGATGCTCTGCGGTAGGCCTGGCCCCCTACCCGACAATCTGGGGTAGTTCCGGTACACACAGACGTACTCCGCGGTAATTTTGCTATACCCACCGGTACTCCTGGATTGTACCGGAACCCTTACTGGTGCGCCGGGGTACACCTGCTGACCCTATGGGCTCGCCGCTTTACGCCCACCCTTCCTACCTGACCCGCCGGGGTAGGCCTGGTATACCTACCCGATGTTTCGAGGTAGAACCGGTTCCCCCACCGGTACTCTGGGGTTGGAACGGAACCCTTTGTGATGCGCCAGAGAACACCAGCTGTCCCTTCGTGCGCGCTGGACTAGACCCGGCCTCCCTACCGGACCCCACAGGTTAGACCCGCTATCCCTACCTGATGCTCCGCATTAGGCTTGGCACCCATACCCGATGTTCTGGGGTAGTAGCGGTACCCCCACCGTTACTCTGCGGTAGTATCGGTACACCCACCGGTACTCCGGGGTAGTACGTGAACCCTTACTGGTTCACTGGGGTACACCTGCTGACGTTACTGGCGCGCGGTGTAGACCAGACATTCCTACCTGACCCTCCGTTTTAGGCCCGGCATCCCTACCTGATGCTCCGTTGTTGGCCTGGCACCCCTACCCGATATGCTGGGGTAGTACCGGTACCCCCACCGGTACTCTGCAGTAGTATTGATACACCCACCGGTACTCCAGGGCAGTACCTGAACACTTACTGGTTAGCTGGGGTACACCTGCTGACCTTACAGGCGTGCTGTGTAGACCAGACATTCCTACCTGACCCTCCAGGCTAGGCCCGTTAACCCCTACCTGATGCTCTGCGGTAGGCCTGGCCCCCTACCCGACAATCTGGGGTAGTACCGGTACACCCACAGGTACTCTGCGATACTTTTGCTATACCCACAGGTACTCCTGGATTGTACCGGAACCCTTACTGGTGCGCCGGGGTACACCTGCTGGCCCTACGGGCACACTGCTTTGGACACACCCTTCCTACCTGACCCGCCGGGGTAGGTCTGGTATACCTACCCGATGTTTCGAGGTAGAACCGGTTCCTCCACCGGTACTCTGGGGTTGGAACGGAACCCTTTGTGATGCGCCAGAGAACACCAGCTGTCCCTTCGTGCGCGCTGGACTAGACCCAGCATCCCTACCTGACCCCACATGTTAGACCCGCTATCCCTACCTGATGCTCCGCATTAGGCTTGGCACCCATACCCGATGTTCTGGGGTAGTAGCGGTACCCCCACCGTTACTCTGCGGTAGTATCGGTACACCCACCGGTACTCCGGGGTAGTACGTGAACACTTCCTGGTTCACTGGGGTACACCTGCTGACGTTACTGCCGCGCGGTGTGGACCAGACATTCCTACCTGACCCTCTGTGTTAGTCCCGGTATCCCTACCTGATGCTCCGTTGTTGGCCTGGCACGCCTACCTGATATGCTGGGGTAGTACCGGTACCCCCACCGGTACTCTGCGGTAGTATCGGTACACCCACCGGTACTCCGGGGTAGTACGTGAACCCTTACTGGTTCGCTGGGGTACACCTGCTGACCTTACGGGCGTGCTCTGTAGACCAGACATTCCTACCTGACCCTCCAGGCTAGGCCCGGTATCCCTACCTGATGCTCTGCGGTAGGCCTGGCCCCCTACCCGACAATCTGGGGTAGTATCGGTACACACAGAGGTACTCCGCGGTAATATTGCTATACCCACCGGTACTCCTGGATTGTACCGGAACCCTTACTGGTGCGCCGGGGTACAACTGCTGACCCTATGGTCTCGCCGCTTTACGCCCACCCTTCCTACCTGACCCTCCGGGGTAGGCCTGGTATACCTACCAAATGTTTCGAGGTAGAACCGGTTCCCCCACCGGTACTCTGGGTTTGGAACGGAACCCTTTGTGATGCGCCCGAGAACACCAGCTGTCCCTTCGTGCGCGCTGGACTAGACCCGGCCTCCCTACCGGACCCCACAGGTTAGACCCGCTATCCCTACCTGATGCTCCGCATTAGGCTTGGCACCCATACCCGATGTTCTGGGGTAGTAGCGGTACCCCCACCGTTATTCTGCGGTAGTATCGGTACACCCAGGGGTACTCCAGGGCAGTACCTGAACACTTACTGGTTCGCTGGGGTACACCTGCTGACGTTACTGGCGCGCGGTGTAGACCAGACATTCCTACCTGACCCTCCGTTTTAGGCCCGGCATCCCTACCTGATGCTTCGTTGTTGGCCTGGCACCCCTACCCGATATGCTGGGGTAGTACCGGTACCCCCACCGGTACTCTGCGGTAGTATCGGTACACCCACCGGTACTCCGGGGTAGTATGTGAACACTTCCTGGTTCACTGGGGTACACCTGCTGACGTTACGGGCACGCGGTATAGACCAGACATTCCTACCTGACCCTCCGTTTTAGGCCCGGTATCCCTACCTGATGCTCCGTTTTGTGCTTGCCACCCCTACCTGATATGCTGGGGTAGTACCGGTACCCCCACCGGTGGTCTGTGGTAGTATTGGTACACCCACCGGTACTCCAGGGTAGTACCTGAACCCTTACTGGTTCGCTGGTGTACACCTGCTGAACTTACGGGCACGCGGTATAGACCAGACATTCCTACCTGACCCTCCAGGCTAGGCCCGGTATCCCTACCTGATGCTCTGCGGTAGACCTGGCCCCCTACCCGACAATCTGGGGTAGTACCGGTACACCCACAGGTACTCCGCGGTACTTTTGCTATACCCACCGGTACTCCTGGATTGTACCGGAACCCTTACTGGTGCGCCGGGGTACACCTGCTGATCCTATGGGCTCGCCGCTTTACGCCCACCCTTCCTAACTGACCCGCCGGGGTAGGCCTGGTATACCTACCCGATGTTTCGAGGTAGAACCGGTTCCCCCACCGGTACTCTGGGGTTGGAACGGAACCCTTTGTGATGCGCCAGAGAACACCAGCTGTCCCTTCGTGCGCGCTGGACTAGACCCGGCCTCCCTGCCGGACCCCACAGGTTACACCCGGTATCCCTACCTGATGCTCCGCATTAGGCTTGGCACCCATACCCGATGTTCTGGGGTAGTAGCGCTACCCCCACCGTTACTCTGCGGTAGTATCGGTACACCCACCGGTACTCCGGGGTAGTACGTGAACCCTTACTGGTTCACTGGGGTACACCTGCTGACGTTACGGGTGCGCGGTGTAGACCAGACATTCCTACCTGACCCTCCGTTTTAGGCCCGGTATCCCTACCTGATGCTCCGTTGTTGGCCTGGCACCCCTACCTGATATGCTGGGGTAGTACCGGTACCCCCACCGTTACTCTGCGGTAGTATCGGTACACCCACCGGTACTCCGGGGTAGTACGTGAACCCTTACTGGTTCACTGGGGTACACCTGCTGACCTTACGGGCGTGCTGTGTAGACCAGACATTCCTACCTGACCCTCCAGGCTAGGCCCGGTATCCCTACCTGATGCTCTGCGGTAGGCCTGGCCCCCTACCCGACAATCTGGGGTAGTACCGGTACACCCAGAGGTACTCCGCGGTAATATTGCTATACCCACCGGTACTCCTGGATTGTACCGGAACCCTTACTGGTGCGCCGGGGTACAACTGCTGACCCTATGGTCTCGCCGCTTTACGCCCACCCTTCCTACCTGACCCTCCGGGGTAGGCCTGGTATACCTACCAAATGTTTCGAGGTAGAACCGGTTCCCCCACCGGTACTCTGGGTTTGGAACGGAACCCTTTGTGATGCGCCCGAGAACACCAGCTGTCCCTTCGTGCGCGCTGGACTAGACCCGGCCTCCCTACCGGACCCCACAGGTTAGACCCGCTATCCCTACCTGATGCTCCGCATTAGCCTTGGCACCCATACCCGATGTTCTGGGGTAGTAGCGGTACCCCCACCGTTATTCTGCGGTAGTATCGGTACACCCAGCGGTACTCCAGGGCAGTACCTGAACACTTACTGGTTCGCTGGGGTACACCTGCTGACCGTACGGGCGTGCTGTGTAGACCAGACATTCCTACCTGACCCTCCAGGCTAGGCCCGGTATCCCTACCTGATGCTCTGCGGTAGGCCTGGCCCCCTACCCGACAATCTGGGGTAGTATCGGTACACACAGAGGTACTCCGCGGTAATTTTGCTATACCCACCGGTACTCCTGGATTGTACTGGAACCCTTACTGGTGCGCCAGGGTACACCTGCTGACCCTACGGGCACACTGCTTTGAACCCACCCTTCCTACCTGACCCGCCGGGGTAGGCCTGGTATACCTACCCGATGTTTTGAGGTAGAACCGGTTCCCCCACCGGTACTCTGGGTTTGGAACGGAACCCTTTGTGATGCGCCAGAGAACACCAGCTGTCCCTTCGTGCGCGCTGGACAAGACCCGGCCTCCCTACCGGACCCCACAGGTTAGACCCGCTATCCCTACCTGATGCTCCGCATTAGGCTTGGCACCCATACCCGATGTTCTGGGGTAGTAGCGGTACCTCCACCGTTACTTTGCGGTAGTAACAGTACAACCACCGGTACTCCGGGGTAGTACGTGAACCCTTAGTGGTTCACTGGGGTACACCTGCTGACGTTACGGGTGCGCGGTGTAGACCAGACATTCCTACCTGACCCTCCGTTTTAGGCCCGGTATCCCTACCTGATGCTCCGTTGGTCGTCTGGCACCCCTACCCGATATGCTGGGGTAGTACCGGTACCCCCACCGGTACTCTGCGGTAGTATTGGTACACCCACCGGTACTCCAGGGTAGTACCTGAACCCTTACTGGTTCGCTGGGGTACACCTGCTGACCTTATGGGCGTGCTGTGTAGACCAGACATTCCTACCTGACCCTCCAGGCTAGGCCTGGTATCCCTACCTGATGCTCTGCGGTAGGCCTGGCCCCCTACCCGACAATCTGGGGTAGTTCCGGTACACACAGACGTACTCCGCGGTAATTTTGCTATACCCACCGGTACTCCTGGATTGTACCGGAACCCTTACTGGTGCGCCGGGGTACACCTGCTGACCCTATGGGCTCGCCGCTTTACGCCCACCCTTCCTACCTGACCCGCCGGGGTAGGCCTGGTATACCTACCCGATGTTTCGAGGTAGAACCGGTTCCCCCACCGGTACTCTGGGGTTGGAACGGAACCCTTTGTGATGCGCCAGAGAACACCAGCTGTCCCTTCGTGCGCGCTGGACTAGACCCGGCCTCCCTACCGGACCCCACAGGTTAGACCCGCTATCCCTACCTGATGCTCCGCATTAGGCTTGGCACCCATACCCGATGTTCTGGGGTAGTAGCGGTACCCCCACCGTTACTCTGCGGTAGTATCGGTACACCCACCGGTACTCCGGGGTAGTACGTGAACCCTTACTGGTTCACTGGGGTACACCTGCTGACGTTACTGGCGCGCGGTGTAGACCAGACATTCCTACCTGACCCTCCGTTTTAGGCCCGGCATCCCTACCTGATGCTCCGTTGTTGGCCTGGCACCCCTACCCGATATGCTGGGGTAGTACCGGTACCCCCACCGGTACTCTGCAGTAGTATTGATACACCCACCGGTACTCCAGGGCAGTACCTGAACACTTACTGGTTAGCTGGGGTACACCTGCTGACCTTACAGGCGTGCTGTGTAGACCAGACATTCCTACCTGACCCTCCAGGCTAGGCCCGTTAACCCCTACCTGATGCTCTGCGGTAGGCCTGGCCCCCTACCCGACAATCTGGGGTAGTACCGGTACACCCACAGGTACTCTGCGATACTTTTGCTATACCCACAGGTACTCCTGGATTGTACCGGAACCCTTACTGGTGCGCCGGGGTACACCTGCTGGCCCTACGGGCACACTGCTTTGGACACACCCTTCCTACCTGACCCGCCGGGGTAGGTCTGGTATACCTACCCGATGTTTCGAGGTAGAACCGGTTCCTCCACCGGTACTCTGGGGTTGGAACGGAACCCTTTGTGATGCGCCAGAGAACACCAGCTGTCCCTTCGTGCGCGCTGGACTAGACCCAGCATCCCTACCTGACCCCACATGTTAGACCCGCTATCCCTACCTGATGCTCCGCATTAGGCTTGGCACCCATACCCGATGTTCTGGGGTAGTAGCGGTACCCCCACCGTTACTCTGCGGTAGTATCGGTACACCCACCGGTACTCCGGGGTAGTACGTGAACACTTCCTGGTTCACTGGGGTACACCTGCTGACGTTACTGCCGCGCGGTGTGGACCAGACATTCCTACCTGACCCTCTGTGTTAGTCCCGGTATCCCTACCTGATGCTCCGTTGTTGGCCTGGCACGCCTACCTGATATGCTGGGGTAGTACCGGTACCCCCACCGGTACTCTGCGGTAGTATCGGTACACCCACCGGTACTCCGGGGTAGCACGTGAACCCTTACTGGTTCGCTGGGGTACACCTGATGACCTTACGTGCGTGCTCTGTAGACCAGACATTCCTACCTGACCCTCCAGGCTAGGCCCGGTATCCCTACCTGATGCTCTGCGGTAGGCCTGGCCCCCCTTCCCGATAATCTGGGGTAGTACCGGTACACACAGAGGTACTCCGCGGTAATATTGCTATACCCACCGGTACTCCTGGATTGTACCGGAACCCTTACTGGTGCGCCGGGGTACAACTGCTGACCCTATGGTCTCGCCGCTTTACGCCCACCCTTCCTACCTGACCCTCCGGGGTAGGCCTGGTATACCTACCAAATGTTTCGAGGTAGAACCGGTTCCCCCACCGGTACTCTGGGTTTGGAACGGAACCCTTTGTGATGCGCCCGAGAACACCAGCTGTCCCTTCGTGCGCGCTGGACTAGACCCGGCCTCCCTACCGGACCCCACAGGTTAGACCCGCTATCCCTACCTGATGCTCCGCATTAGGCTTGGCACCCATACCCGATGTTCTGGGGTAGTAGCGGTACCCCCACCGTTATTCTGCGGTAGTATCGGTACACCCAGGGGTACTCCAGGGCAGTACCTGAACACTTACTGGTTCGCTGGGGTACACCTGCTGACGTTACTGGCGCGCGGTGTAGACCAGACATTCCTACCTGACCCTCCGTTTTAGGCCCGGCATCCCTACCTGATGCTTCGTTGTTGGCCTGGCACCCCTACCCGATATGCTGGGGTAGTACCGGTACCCCCACCGGTACTCTGCGGTAGTATCGGTACACCCACCGGTACTCCGGGGTAGTATGTGAACACTTCCTGGTTCACTGGGGTACACCTGCTGACGTTACGGGCACGCGGTATAGACCAGACATTCCTACCTGACCCTCCGTTTTAGGCCCGGTATCCCTACCTGATGCTCCGTTTTGTGCTTGCCACCCCTACCTGATATGCTGGGGTAGTACCGGTACCCCCACCGGTGGTCTGTGGTAGTATTGGTACACCCACCGGTACTCCAGGGTAGTACCTGAACCCTTACTGGTTCGCTGGTGTACACCTGCTGAACTTACGGGCACGCGGTATAGACCAGACATTCCTACCTGACCCTCCAGGCTAGGCCCGGTATCCCTACCTGATGCTCTGCGGTAGACCTGGCCCCCTACCCGACAATCTGGGGTAGTACCGGTACACCCACAGGTACTCCGCGGTACTTTTGCTATACCCACCGGTACTCCTGGATTGTACCGGAACCCTTACTGGTGCGCCGGGGTACACCTGCTGATCCTATGGGCTCGCCGCTTTACGCCCACCCTTCCTAACTGACCCGCCGGGGTAGGCCTGGTATACCTACCCGATGTTTCGAGGTAGAACCGGTTCCCCCACCGGTACTCTGGGGTTGGAACGGAACCCTTTGTGATGCGCCAGAGAACACCAGCTGTCCCTTCGTGCGCGCTGGACTAGACCCGGCCTCCCTGCCGGACCCCACAGGTTACACCCGGTATCCCTACCTGATGCTCCGCATTAGGCTTGGCACCCATACCCGATGTTCTGGGGTAGTAGCGCTACCCCCACCGTTACTCTGCGGTAGAATCGGTACACCCACCGGTACTCCGGGGTAGTACGTGAACCCTTACTGGTTCACTGGGGTACACCTGCTGACGTTACGGGTGCGCGGTGTAGACCAGACATTCCTACCTGACCCTCCGTTTTAGGCCCGGTATCCCTACCTGATGCTCCGTTGTTGGCCTGGCACCCCTACCTGATATGCTGGGGTAGTACCGGTACCCCCACCGGTACTCTGCGGTAGTATTGGTACACCCACCGGTACTCCAGGGCAGTTCGTGAACACTTACTGTTTCGCTGGAGTACACCTGCTGACCTTACGGGCGTGCTCTGTAGACCAGACATTCCTACCTGACCCTCCAGGCTAGGCCCGGTATCCCTACCTGATGCTCTGCGGTAGGCCTGGCCCCCTACCCGACAATCTGGGGTAGTTCCGGTACACACAGAGGTACTCCGCGGTAATTTTGCTATACCCACCGGTACTCCTGGATTGTACCGGAACCCTTACTGGTGCGCCGGGTTACACCTGCTGACCCTATGGGCTCGCCGCTTTACGCCCACCCTTCCTATCTGACCCTCCGGGGTAGGCCTGGTATACCTACCCGATGTTTCGAGGTAGAACCGGTTCCCCCACCGGTACTCTGGGTTTGGAACGGAACCCTTTGTGATGCGCCCGAGAACACCAGCTGTCCCTTCGTGCGCGCTGGACTAGACCCGGCCTCCCTACCGGACCCCACAGGTTACACCCGGTATCCCTACCTGATGCTCCGCATTAGGCTTGGCACCCATACCCGATGTTCTGGGGTAGTAGCGGTACCCCCACCGTTATTCTGCGGTAGTATCGGTACACCCAGCGGTACTCCAGGGCAGTACCTGAACACTTACTGGTTCGCTGGGGTACACCTGCTGACCGTACGGGCGTGCTGTGTAGACCAGACATTCCTACCTGACCCTCCGTGTTAGGCCCGGTATCCCTACCTGATGCTCTGCGGTAGGCCTGGCCCCCTACCCGACAATCTGGGGTCGTATCGGTACACCCACCGGTATTCCGCGGTAGTTTTGCTATACCCACCGGTACTCCTGGATTGTACCGGAACCCTTACTGGTGCGCCGGGGTACAACTGCTGACCCTATGGTCTCGCCGCTTTACGCCCACCCTTCCTACCTGACCCGCCGGGGTAGGCCTGGTATACCTACCAAATGTTTCGAGGTAGAACCGGTTCCCCCACCGGTACTCTGGGTTTGGAACGGAACCCTTTGTGATGCGCCCGAGAACACCAGCTGTCCCTTCGTGCGCGCTGGACTAGACCCGGCCTCCCTACCGGACCCCACAGGTTAGACCCGCTATCCCTACCTGATGCTCCGCATTAGCCTTGGCACCCATACCCGATGTTCTGGGGTAGTAGCGGTACCCCCACCGTTATTCTGCGGTAGTATCGGTACACCCAGCGGTACTCCAGGGCAGTACCTGAACACTTACTGGTTCGCTGGGGTACACCTGCTGACCGTACGGGCGTGCTGTGTAGACCAGACATTCCTACCTGACCCTCCAGGCTAGGCCCGGTATCCCTACCTGATGCTCTGCGGTAGGCCTGGCCCCCTACCCGACAATCTGGGGTAGTATCGGTACACACAGAGGTACTCCGCGGTAATTTTGCTATACCCACCGGTACTCCTGGATTGTACCGGAACCCTTACTGGTGCGCCAGGGTACACCTGCTGACCCTACGGGCACACTGCTTTGAACCCACCCTTCCTACCTGACCCGCCGGGGTAGGCCTGGTATACCTACCCGATGTTTTGAGGTAGAACCGGTTCCCCCACCGGTACTCTGGGTTTGGAACGGAACCCTTTGTGATGCGCCAGAGAACACCAGCTGTCCCTTCGTGCGCGCTGGACAAGACCCGGCCTCCCTACCGGACCCCACAGGTTAGACCCGCTATCCCTACCTGATGCTCCGCATTAGGCTTGGCACCCATACCCGATGTTCTGGGGTAGTAGCGGTACCCCCACCGTTACTTTGCGGTAGTAACAGTACAACCACCGGTACTCCGGGGTAGTACGTGAACCCTTAGTGGTTCACTGGGGTACACCTGCTGACGTTACGGGTGCGCGGTGTAGACCAGACATTCCTACCTGACCCTCCGTTTTAGGCCCGGTATCCCTACCTGATGCTCCGTTGGTCGTCTGGCACCCCTACACGATATGCTGGGGTAGTACCGGTACCCCCACCGGTACTCTGCGGTAGTATTGGTACACCCACCGGTACTCCAGGGTAGTACCTGAACCCTTACTGGTTCGCTGGGGTACACCTGCTGACCTTATGGGCGTGCTGTGTAGACCAGACATTCCTACCTGACCCTCCAGGCTAGGCCTGGTATCCCTACCTGATGCTCTGCGGTAGGCCTGGCCCCCTACCCGACAATCTGGGGTAGTTCCGGTACACACAGACGTACTCCGCGGTAATTTTGCTATACCCACCGGTACTCCTGGATTGTACCGGAACCCTTACTGGTGCGCCGGGGTACACCTGCTGACCCTATGGGCTCGCCGCTTTACGCCCACCCTTCCTACCTGACCCGCCGGGGTAGGCCTGGTATACCTACCCGATGTTTCGAGATAGAACCGGTTCCCCCACCGGTACTCTGGGGTTGGAACGGAACCCTTTGTGATGCGCCAGAGAACACCAGCTGTCCCTTCGTGCGCGCTGGACTAGACCCGGCCTCCCTACCGGACCCCACAGGTTAGACCCGCTATCCCTACCTGATGCTCCGCATTAGGCTTGGCACCCATACCCGATGTTCTGGGGTAGTAGCGGTACCCCCACCGTTACTCTGCGGTAGTATCGGTACACCCACCGGTACTCCGGGGTAGTACGTGAACCCTTACTGGTTCACTGGGGTACACCTGCTGACGTTACTGGCGCGCGGTGTAGACCAGACATTCCTACCTGACCCTCCGTTTTAGGCCCGGCATCCCTACCTGATGCTCCGTTGTTGGCCTGGCACCCCTACCCGATATGCTGGGGTAGTACCGGTACCCCCACCGGTACTCTGCAGTAGTATTGATACACCCACCGGTACTCCAGGGCAGTACCTGAACACTTACTGGTTAGCTGGGGTACACCTGCTGACCTTACAGGCGTGCTGTGTAGACCAGACATTCCTACCTGACCCTCCAGGCTAGGCCCGTTAACCCCTACCTGATGCTCTGCGGTAGGCCTGGCCCCCTACCCGACAATCTGGGGTAGTACCGGTACACCCACAGGTACTCTGCGATACTTTTGCTATACCCACAGGTACTCCTGGATTGTACCGGAACCCTTACTGGTGCGCCGGGGTACACCTGCTGGCCCTACGGGCACACTGCTTTGGACACACCCTTCCTACCTGACCCGCCGGGGTAGGTCTGGTATACCTACCCGATGTTTCGAGGTAGAACCGGTTCCTCCACCGGTACTCTGGGGTTGGAACGGAACCCTTTGTGATGCGCCAGAGAACACCAGCTGTCCCTTCGTGCGCGCTGGACTAGACCCAGCATCCCTACCTGACCCCACATGTTAGACCCGCTATCCCTACCTGATGCTCCGCATTAGGCTTGGCACCCATACCCGAGGTTCTGGGGTAGTAGCGGTACCCCCACCGTTACTCTGCGGTAGTATCGGTACACCCACCGGTACTCCGGGGTAGTACGTGAACACTTCCTGGTTCACTGGGGTACACCTGCTGACGTTACTGCCGCGCGGTGTGGACCAGACATTCCTACCTGACCCTCTGTGTTAGTCCCGGTATCCCTACCTGATGCTCCGTTGTTGGCCTGGCACGCCTACCTGATATGCTGGGGTAGTACCGGTACCCCCACCGGTACTCTGCGGTAGTATCGGTACACCCACCGGTACTCCGGGGTAGCACGTGAACCCTTACTGGTTCGCTGGGGTACACCTGCTGACCTTACGGGCGTGCTCTGTAGACCAGACATTCCTACCTGACCCTCCAGGCTAGGCCCGGTATCCCTACCTGATGCTCTGCGGTAGGCCTGGCCCCCTACCCGACAATCTGGGGTAGTATCGGTACACACAGAGGTACTCCGCGGTAATATTGCTATACCCACCGGTACTCCTGGATTGTACCGGAACCCTTACTGGTGCGCCGGGGTACAACTGCTGACCCTATGGTCTCGCCGCTTTACGCCCACCCTTCCTACCTGACCCTCCGGGGTAGGCCTGGTATACCTACCAAATGTTTCGAGGTAGAACCGGTTCCCCCACCGGTACTCTGGGTTTGGAACGGAACCCTTTGTGATGCGCCAGAGAACACCAGCTGTCCCTTCGTGCGCGCTGGACTAGACCCGGCCTCCCTACCGGACCCCACAGGTTAGACCCGCTATCCCTACCTGATGCTCCGCATTAGGCTTGGCACCCATACCCGATGTTCTGGGGTAGTAGCGGTACCCCCACCGTTATTCTGCGGTAGTATCGGTACACCCAGGGGTACTCCAGGGCAGTACCTGAACACTTACTGGTTCGCTGGGGTACACCTGCTGACGTTACTGGCGCGCGGTGTAGACCAGACATTCCTACCTGACCCTCCGTTTTAGGCCCGGCATCCCTACCTGATGCTTCGTTGTTGGCCTGGCACCCCTACCCGATATGCTGGGGTAGTACCGGTACCCCCACCGGTACTCTGCGGTAGTATCGGTACACCCACCGGTACTCCGGGGTAGTATGTGAACACTTCCTGGTTCACTGGGGTACACCTGCTGACGTTACGGGCACGCGGTATAGACCAGACATTCCTACCTGACCCTCCGTTTTAGGCCCGGTATCCCTACCTGATGCTCCGTTTTGTGCTTGCCACCCCTACCTGATATGCTGGGGTAGTACCGGTACCCCCACCGGTACTCTGTGGTAGTATTGGTACACCCACCGGTACTCCAGGGTAGTACCTGAACCCTTACTGGTTCGCTGGTGTACACCTGCTGAACTTACGGGCACGCGGTATAGACCAGACATTCCTACCTGACCCTCCAGGCTAGGCCCGGTATCCCTACCTGATGCTCTGCGGTAGACCTGGCCCCCTACCCGACAATCTGGGGTAGTACCGGTACACCCACAGGTACTCCGCGGTACTTTTGCTATACCCACCGGTACTCCTGGATTGTACCGGAACCCTTACTGGTGCGCCGGGGTACACCTGCTGATCCTATGGGCTCGCCGCTTTACGCCCACCCTTCCTAACTGACCCGCCGGGGTAGGCCTGGTATACCTACCCGATGTTTCGAGGTAGAACCGGTTCCCCCACCGGTACTCTGGGGTTGGAACGGAACCCTTTGTGATGCGCCAGAGAACACCAGCTGTCCCTTCGTGCGCGCTGGACTAGACCCGGCCTCCCTGCCGGACCCCACAGGTTACACCCGGTATCCCTACCTGATGCTCCGCATTAGGCTTGGCACCCATACCCGATGTTCTGGGGTAGTAGCGCTACCCCCACCGTTACTCTGCGGTAGTATCTGTACACCCACCGGTACTCCGGGGTAGTACGTGAACCCTTACTGGTTCACTGGGGTACACCTGCTGACGTTACGGGTGCGCGGTGTAGACCAGACATTCCTACCTGACCCTCCGTTTTAGGCCCGGTATCCCTACCTGATGCTCCGTTGTTGGCCTGGCACCCCTACCTGATATGCTGGGGTAGTACCGGTACCCCCACCGGTACTCTGCGGTAGTATTGGTACACCCACCGGTACTCCAGGGCAGTTCGTGAACACTTACTGTTTCGCTGGAGTACACCTGCTGACCTTACGGGCGTGCACTGTAGACCAGACATTCCTACCTGACCCTCCAGGCTAGGCCCGGTATCCCTACCTGATGCTCTGCGGTAGGCCTGGCCCCCTACCCGACAATCTGGGGTAGTTCCGGTACACACAGAGGTACTCCGCGGTAATTTTGCTATACCCACCGGTACTCCTGGATTGTACCGGAACCCTTACTGGTGCGCCGGGTTACACCTGCTGACCCTATGGGCTCGCCGCTTTACGCCCACCCTTCCTATCTGACCCTCCGGGGTAGGCCTGGTATACCTACCCGATGTTTCGAGGTAGAACCGGTTCCCCCACCGGTACTCTGGGTTTGGAACGGAACCCTTTGTGATGCGCCCGAGAACACCAGCTGTCCCTTCGTGCGCGCTGGACTAGACCCGGCCTCCCTACCGGACCCCACAGGTTACACCCGGTATCCCTACCTGATGCTCTGCATTAGGCTTGGCACCCATACCCGATGTTCTGGGGTAGTAGCGGTACCCCCACCGTTATTCTGCGGTAGTATCGGTACACCCAGCGGTACTCCAGGGCAGTACCTGAACACTTACTGGTTCGCTGGGGTACACCTGCTGACCGTACGGGCGTGCTGTGTAGACCAGACATTCCTACCTGACCCTCCGTGTTAGGCCCGGTATCCCTACCTGATGCTCTGCGGTAGGCCTGGCCCCCTACCCGACAATCTGGGGTCGTATCGGTACACCCACCGGTATTCCGCGGTAGTTTTGCTATACCCACCGGTACTCCTGGATTGTACCGGAACCCTTACTGGTGCGCCGGGGTAAACCTGCTGACCCTATGGGCTTGCCGCTTTACGCCCACCCTTCCTACCTGACCCGCCGGGGTAGGCCTGGTATACCTACCCGATGTTTCGAGGTAGAACCGGTTCCCCCACCGGTACTCTGGGGTTGGAACGGAACCCTTTGTGATGCGCCAGAGAACACCAGCTGTCCCTTCGTGCGCGCTGGACTAGACCAGGCCTCCCTACCGGACCCCACATGTTACACCCGGTATCCCTACCTGATGCTCCGCATTAGGCTTGGCACCCATACCCGATGTTCTGGGGTAGTAGCGGTACCCCCACCGTTACTCTGCGGTAGTATCGGTACACCCACAGGTACTCCGGGGTAGTATGTGAACACTTCCTGGTTCACTGGGGTACACCTGCTGACGTTACGGGCACGCGGTATAGACCAGACATTCCTACCTGACCCTCCGTTTTAGGCCCGGTATCCCTACCTGATGCTCCGTTTTTTGCTTGCCACCCCTACCTGATATGCTGGGGTAGTACCGGTACCCCCACCGGTGGTCTGTGGTAGTATTGGTACACCCACCGGTACTCCAGGGTAGTACCTGAACCCTTACTGGTTCGCTGGTGTACACCTGCTGAACTTACGGGCACGTGGTATAGACCAGACATTCCTACCTGACCCTCCAGGCTAGGCCCGGTATCCCTACCTGATGCTCTGCGGTAGACCTGGCCCCCTACCCGACAATCTGGGGTAGTACCGGTACACCCACAGGTACTCCGCGGTACTTTTGCTATACCCACCGGTACTCCTGGATTGTACCGGAACCCTTACTGGTGCGCCGGGGTACTCCTGCTGACCCTACGGGCACACTGCTTTGGACCCACCCTTCCTACCTGACCCGCCGGGGTAGGCCTGGTATACCTACCCGATGTTTCGAGGTAGAACCGGTTCCCCCACCGGTACTCTGGGGTTGGAACGGAACCCTTTGTGATGCGCCAGAGAACACCAGCTGTCCCTTCGTGCGCGCTGGACTAGACCCGGCCTCCCTGCCGGACCCCACAGGATACATCCGGTATCCCTACCTGATGCTCCGCATTAGGCTTGGCACCCATACCCGATGTTCTGGGGTAGTAGCGCTACCCCCACTGTTACTCTGCGGTAGTATCGGTACACCCACCGGTACTCCGGGGTAGTACGTGAACCCTTACTGGTTCACTGGGGTACACCTGCTGACGTTACGGGTGCGCGGTGTAGACCAGACATTCCTACCTGACCCTCCGTTTTAGGCCCGGTATCCCTACCTGATGCTCCGTTGTTGGCCTGGCACCCCTACCTGATATGCTGGGGTAGTACCGGTACCCCCACCGGTACTCTGCGGTAGTATTGGTACACCCACCGGTACTCCAGGGCAGTTCGTGAACACTTACTGTTTCGCTGGAGTACACCTGCTGACCTTACGGGCGTGCTCTGTAGACCAGACATTCCTACCTGACCCTCCAGGCTAGGCCCGGTATCCCTACCTGATGCTCTGCGGTAGGCCTGGCCCCCTACCCGACAATCTGGGGTAGTTCCGGTACACACAGAGGTACTCCGCGGTAATTTTGCTATACCCACCGGTACTCCTGGATTGTACCGGAACCCTTACTGGTGCGCCGGGTTACACCTGCTGACCCTATGGGCTCGCCGCTTTATGCCCACCCTTCCTATCTGACCCTCCGGGGTAGGCCTGGTATACCTACCCGATGTTTCGAGGTAGAACCGGTTCCCCCACCGGTACTCTGGGGTTGGAACGGAACCCTTTGTGATGCGCCAGAGAACACCAGCTGTCCCTTCGTGCGCGCTGGACTAGACCCGGCCTCCCTACCGGACCCCACAGGTTAGACCCGCTATCCCTACCTGATGCTCCGCATTAGGCTTGGCACCCATACCCGATGTTCTGGGGTAGTAGCGGTACCCCCACCGTTACTCTGCGGTAGTATCGGTACACCCACCGGTACTCCGGGGTAGTACGTGAACACTTCCTGGTTCACTGGGGTACACCTGCTGACGTTACTGCCGCGCGGTGTGGACCAGACATTCCTACCTGACCCTCCGTTTTAGACCCGGTATCCCTACCTGATGCTCCGTTGTTGGCCTGGCACCCCTACCCGATATGCTGGGGTAGTACCGGTACCCCCACCGTTACTCTGCGGTAGTATCGGTACACCCACCGGTACTCCGGGGTAGTACGTGAACCCTTACTGGTTCACTCGGGTACACCTGCTGACTTTACTGGCAGGCGGTGTAGACCAGACATTCCTACCTGACCCTCCGTTTTAGGCCCGGTATCCCTACCTGATGCTCCGTTGTTGGCCTGGCACCCCTACCCGATATGCTGGGGTAGTACCGGCACCCCCACCGGTACTCTGCGGTAGTATTGGTACACCCACCGGTACTGCAGGGTAGTACCTGAACCCTTACTGGTTCGCTGGGGTACACCTGCTGACCTTATGGGCGTGCTGTGTAGACCAGACATTCCTACCTGACCCTCCAGGCTAGGCCCGGTATCCCTACCTGATGCTCTGCGGTAGGCCTGGCCCCCTACCCGACAATCTGGGGTAGTACCGGTACACACAGAGGTACTCCGCGGTAATTTTTTCTATACCCACCCGTACTCCTGGATTGTACCGGAACCCTTACTGGTGCGCCGGTTTACACTTGCTGACCCTATGGGCTCGCCGCTTTACGCCCACCCTTCCTATCTGACCCTCCGGGGTAGGCCTGGTATACCTAACCGATGTTTCGAGGTAGAACCGGTTCCCCCACCGGTACTCTGGGTTTGGAACGGAACCCTTTGTGATGAGCCAGAGAACACCAGCTGTCCCTTCGTGCGCGGTGGACTAGACCCGGCCTCCCTACCGGACCCCACAGGTTAGACCCGCTATCCCTACCTGATGCTCCGCATTAGGCTTGGCACCCATACCCGATGTTCTGGGGTAGTAGCGGTACCCCCACCGTTACTCTGCGGTAGTATCGGTACACCCACCGGTACTCCGCGGTAGTACGTGAACACTTCCTGGTTCACTGGGGTACACCTGCTGACATTACTGCCGCGCGGTGTGGACCAGACATTCCTACCTGACCCTCTGTGTTAGTCCCGGTAATCCTACCTGATGCTCCGTTGTTGGCCTGGCACCCCTACCCGATATGCTGGGGTAGTACCGGTACCCCCACCGGTACTCTGTGGTAGTATTGGTACACCCACCGGTACTCTAGGGCAGTACCTGAACACTTACTGGTTCGCTGGGGTACACCTGCTGACCTTACGGGCCTGCTGTGTAGAACAGACATTCCTACCTGACCCTCCAGGCTAGGCCCGGTATCCCTACCTGATGCTCTGCGGTAGGCCTGGACCCCTACCCGACAATCTGGGGTAGTACCGGTACACCCACAGGTACTCCGCGGTACTTTTGCTATACCCACCGGTACTCCTGGATTGTACCGGAACCCTTACTGGTGCGCCGGGGTACACCTGCTGATCCTATGGGCTCGCCGCTTTACGCCCACCCTTCCTACCTGACCCGCCGGGGTAGGCCTGGTATACCTACCCGATTTTTCGAGGTAGAACCGGTTCCCCCACCGGTACTCTGGGGTTGGAATGGAACCCTTTGTGATGCGCCAGAGAACACCAGCTGTCCCTTCGTGCGCGCTGGACTAGACCCGGCCTCCCTACCGGACCCCACATGTTACACCCGCTATCCCTACCTGATGCTCCGCATTAGGCTTGGCACCCATACCCGATCTTCTGCGGTAGTAGCGGTACCCCCACCGTTACTCTGCGGTAGTATCGGTACACCCACCGGTACTCCGGGGTAGTACGTGAACCCTTACTGGTTCACTGGGGTACACCTGCTGACGTTACTGGCGCGCGGTGTAGACCAGACATTCCTACCTGACCCTCCGTTTTAGGCCCGGCATCCCTACCTGATGCTTCGTTGTTGGCCTGGCACCCCTACCCGATATGCTGGGGTAGTACCGGTACCCCCACCGGTACTCTGCGGTAGTATTGGTACACCCACCGGTACTCCAGGGCAGTACCTGAACACTTACTGGTTCGCTGGGGTACACCTGCTGACCTTACGGGCGTGCTCTGTAGACCAGACATTCCTACCTGACCCTCCAGGCTAGGCCCGGTATCCCTACCTGATGCTCTGCGGTAGGCCTGGCCCCCTACCCGACAATCTGGGGTAGTACCGGTACACACAGAGGTACTCCGCGGTAATTTTTTCTATACCCACCCGTACTCCTGGATTGTACCGGAACCCTTACTGGTGCGCCGGTTTACACTTGCTGACCCTATGGGCTCGCCGCTTTACGCCCACCCTTCCTATCTGACCCTCCGGGGTAGGCCTGGTATACCTAACCGATGTTTCGAGGTAGAACCGGTTCCCCCACCGGTACTCTGGGTTTGGAACGGAACCCTTTGTGATGAGCCAGAGAACACCAGCTGTCCCTTCGTGCGCGGTGGACTAGACCCGGCCTCCCTACCGGACCCCACAGGTTAGACCCGCTATCCCTACCTGATGCTCCGCATTAGGCTTGGCACCCATACCCGATGTTCTGGGGTAGTAGCGGTACCCCCACCGTTACTCTGCGGTAGTATCGGTACACCCACCGGTACTCCGCGGTAGTACGTGAACACTTCCTGGTTCACTGGGGTACACCTGCTGACATTACTGCCGCGCGGTGTGGACCAGACATTCCTACCTGACCCTCTGTGTTAGTCCCGGTAATCCTACCTGATGCTCCGTTGTTGGCCTGGCACCCCTACCCGATATGCTGGGGTAGTACCGGTACCCCCACCGGTACTCTGTGGTAGTATTGGTACACCCACCGGTACTCTAGGGCAGTACCTGAACACTTACTGGTTCGCTGGGGTACACCTGCTGACCTTACGGGCCTGCTGTGTAGAACAGACATTCCTACCTGACCCTCCAGGCTAGGCCCGGTATCCCTACCTGATGCTCTGCGGTAGGCCTGGCCCCCTACCCGACAATCTGGGGTAGTACCGGTACACCCACAGGTACTCCGCGGTACTTTTGCTATACCCACCGGTACTCCTGGATTGTACCGGAACCCTTACTGGTGCGCCGGGGTACACCTGCTGATCCTATGGGCTCGCCGCTTTACGCCCACCCTTCCTAACTGACCCGCCGGGGTAGGCCTGGTATACCTACCCGATTTTTCGAGGTAGAACCGGTTCCCCCACCGGTACTCTGGGGTTGGAACGGAACCCTTTGTGATGCGCCAGAGAACACCAGCTGTCCCTTCGTGCGCGCTGGACTAGACCCGGCCTCCCTACCGGACCCCACATGTTACACCCGCTATCCCTACCTGATGCTCCGCATTAGGCTTGGCACCCATACCCGATCTTCTGCGGTAGTAGCGGTACCCCCACCGTTACTCTGCGGTAGTATCGGTACACCCACCGGTACTCCGGGGTAGTACGTGAACCCTTACTGGTTCACTGGGGTACACCTGCTGACGTTACTGGCGCGCGGTGTAGACCAGACATTCCTACCTGACCCTCCGTTTTACGCCCGGTATCCCTACCTGATGCTCCATTGTTGGCCTGGCACCCCTACCCGCTATGCTGGGGTAGTACCGGTACCCCCACCGGTACTCTGCAGTAGTATTGGTACACCCACCGGTACTCCAGGGCAGTACCTGAACCCTTACTGGTTCGCTGGGGTATACCTGCTGACCTTACGGGCCTGCTGTGTAGACCAGACATTCCTACCTGACCCTCCAGGCTAGGCCCGGTATCCCTACCTGATGCTCCGCGGTACGCCTGGCCCCCTACCCGACAATCTGGGGTAGTACCGCTACACCCAGAGGTACTCCGCGGTAGTTTTGCTATACCCACCGGTACTCCTGGATTGTACCGGAACCCTTACTGGTGCGCCGGGGTACACCTGCTGACCCTACGGGCGCGCCGCTTTACGCACACCCTTCCTACCTGACCCGCCGGGGTAGGCCTGGTATACCTACCCGATGTTTCGAGGTAGAACCGGTTCCCCCACAGGTACTCTTCGTTTGGAACGGAACCCTTTGTGATGCGCCAGAGAACACCAGCTGTCCCTTCGTGCGCGCTGGACTAGACCCGGCCTCCCTACCGGACCCCACATGTTACACCCGCTATCCCTACCTGATGCTGCGCATTAGGCTTGGCACCCATACCCGATCTTCTGCGGTAGTAGCGGTACCCCCACCGTTACTCTGCGGTAGTATCGGTACACCCACCGGTACTCCGGGGTAGTACGTGAACCCTTACTGGTTCACTGGGGTACACCTGCTGACGTTACTGGCGCGCGGTGTAGACCAGACATTCCTACCTGACCCTCCGTTTTAGGCCCGGCATCCCTACCTGATGCTTCGTTGTTGGCCTGGCACCCCTACCCGATATGCTGGGGTAGTACCGGTACCCCCACCGGTACTCTGCGGTAGTATTGGTACACCCACCGGTACTCCAGGGCAGTACCTGAACACTTACTGGTTCGCTGGGGTACACCTGCTGACCTTACGGGCGTGCTCTGTAGACCAGACATTCCTACCTGACCCTCCAGGCTAGGCCCGGTATCCCTACCTGATGCTCTGCGGTAGGCCTGGCCCCCTACCCGACAATCTGGGGTAGTACCGGTACACCCACAGGTACTCCGCGGTACTTTTGCTATACCCTCCGGTACTCCTGGATTGTACCGGAACCCTTACTGGTGCGCCGGGATACACCTCCTGGCCCTACGGGCGCGCCGCTTTACGCCCACCCTTCCTACCTGACCCGCCGGGGTAGGCCTGGTATACCTACCCGATGTTTCAACGTAGAACCGGTTCCCCCACCGGTACTCTGGGGTTGGAACGGAACCCTTTGTGATGCGCCAGAGAACACCAGCTGTCCCTTCGTGCGCGCTGGACTAGACCCGGCCTCCCTACCTGACCCCACATGTTAGACCCGCTATCCCTACCTGATGCTCCGCATTAGGCTTGGCACCCATACCCGATGTTCTGGGGTAGTAGCGGTACCCCCACCGTTACTCTGCGGTAGTATCGGTACACCCACCGGTACTCCGGGGTAGTACGTGAACACTTCCTGGTTCACTGGGGTACACCTGCTGACATTACTGACGCGCGGTGTGGACCAGACATTCCTACCTGACCCTCTGTGTTAGTCCCGGTATCCCTACCTGATGCTCCGTTGTTGGCCTGGCACCCCTACCCGATATGCTGGGGTAGTACCGGTACCCCCACCGGTACTCTGCGGTAGTATTGGTACACCCACCGGTACTCCAGGGCAGTACCTGAACACTTAATGGTTCGCTGGGGTACACCTGCTGACCTTACGGGCGTGCTCTGTAGACCAGACATTCCTACCTGACCCTCCAGGCTAGGCCCGGTATCCCTACCTGATGCTCTGCGGTAGGCCTGGCCCCCTACCCGACAATCTGGGGTAGTACCGGTACACGCACAGGTACTCCGCGGTACTTTTTCTATACCCACCGGTACTCCTGGATTGTACCGGAACCCTTACTGGTGCGCCGGGGTACACCTGCTGACCCTATGGGCTCGCCGCTTTACGCCCACCCTTCCTACCTGACCCGCCGGGGTAGGCCTGGTATACCTACCCGATGTTTCGAGGTAGAACCGGTTCCCCCACAGGTACTCTTCGTTTGGAACGGAACCCTTTGTGATGCGCCAGAGAACACCAGCTGTCCCTTCGTGCAGGCTGGACTAGACCCGGGCTCCCTACCGGACCCCACATGTTACACCCGCTATCCCTACCTGATGCTCCGCATTAGTCTTGGCACCCATACCCGAACTTCTGCGGTAGTAGCGGTACCCCCACCGTTACTCTACGGTAGTATCGGTACACCCACCGGTACTCCGGGGTAGTACGTGAACCCTTACTGGTTCACTGGGGTACACCTGCTGACGTTACTGGCGCGCGGTGTAGACCAGACATTCCTACCTGACCCTCCGTTTTAGGCCCGGCATCCCTACCTGATGCTTCGTTGTTGACCTGGCACCCCTACCCGATATGCTGGGGTAGTACCGGTACCCCCACCGGTACTCTGCGGTAGTATTGGTACACCCACCGATACTCCAGGGCAGTACCTGAACCCTTACTGGTTCGCTGGGGTACACCTGCTGACCTTACGGGCCTGCTGTGTAGACCAGACATTCCTACCTGACCCTCCAGGCTAGGCCCGGTATCCCTACCTGATGCTCTGCGGTAGGCCTGGCCCCCTACCCGACAATCTGGGGTAGTACCGGTACACCCACAGGTACTCCGCGGTACTTTTGCTATACCCACCGGTACTCCTGGATTGTACCGGAACCCTTACTGGTGCGCCGGGGTACACCTGCTGACCCTACGGGCGCGCCGCTTTACGCACACCCTTCCTACCTGACCCGCCGGGGTAGGCCTGGTAAACCTACCCGATGTTTCGAGGTAGAACCGGTTCCCCCACAGGTACTCTTCGTTTGGAACGGAACCCTTTGTGATGCGCCAGAGAACACCAGCTGTCCCTTCGTGCGCGCTGGACTAGACCCGGCCTCCCTACCGGACCCCACATGTTACACCCGCTATCCCTACCTGATGCTCCGCATTAGGCTTGGCACCCATACCCGATCTTATGGGGTAGTAGCGGTACCCCCACCGTTACTCTGCGGTAGTATCGGTACACCCACCGGTACTCCGGGGTAGTACGTGAACCCTTACTGGTTCACAGGGGTACACCTGATGACGTTACTGGCGCGCGGTGTAGACCAGACATTCCTACCTGACCCTCCGTTTTAGGCCCGGCATCCCTACCTGATGCTTCGTTGTTGGCCTGGCACCCCTACCCGATATGCTGGGGTAGTACCGGTACCCCCACCGGTACTCTGCGGTAGTATTGGTACACCCACCGGTACTCCAGGGCAGTACCTGAACACTTACTGTTTCGCTGGGGTACACCTGCTGACCTTACGGGCGTGCTGTGTAGACCAGACATTCCTACCTGACCCTCCAGGCTAGGCCCGGTACCCCTACCTGATGCTCTGCGGTAGGCCTGGCCCCCTAACCGACAATCTGGGGTAGTACCGGTACACCCACAGGTACTCCGCGGTACTTTTGCTATACCCACCGGTACTCCTGGATTTTACCGGAACCCTTACTGGTGCGCCGGGGTACACCTGCTGACCCTACGGGCACACTGCTTTGGACCCACCCTTCCTACCTGACCCGCCGGGGTAGGCCTGGTATACCTACCCGATGTTTCGAGGTAGAACCGGTTCCCCCACCGGTACTCTGGGGTTGGAACGGAACCCTTTGTGATGCGCCAGAGAACACCAGCTGTCCCTTCGTGCGCGCTGGACTAGACCCGGCCTCCCTACCGGACCCCACAGGTTACACCCGCTATCCCTACCTGATGCTCCGCATTAGGCTTGGCACCCATACCCGATGTTCTGGGGTACTAGTACCCCCACCGTTACTCTGCGTTAGTATCGGTACACCGACCGGTAGTCCGGGGTAGTACTTGAACCCTTACTGGTTCACTGGGGTACACCTGATGACGTTACTGGCGCGCGGTGTAGACCAGACATTCCTACCTGACCCTCCGTGTTAGTCCCGGTATCCCTACCTGACGCTCCGTTGTTGGCCTGGCACCCCTACCCGATATGCTGGGGTAGTACCGGTACCCCCACCGGTACCCTGCGGTAGTATTGGTACACCCACCGGTACTGCAGGGTAGTACCTGAACCCTTACTGGTTCGCTGGGGTACACCTGCTGACCTTACGGGCGTGCTGTGTAGACCAGACATTCCTACCTGACCCTCCAGGCTAGGCCCGGTATCCCTACCTGATGCTCTGTGGTAGGCCTGGCCCCCTACCCGACAATCTGGGGTAGTACCGGTACACCCACAGGTACTCCGCGGTACTTTTGCTATACCCACCGGTACTCCTGGATTGTACCGGAACCCTTACTGGTGCGCCGGGGTACACCTGCTGACCCTATGGGCTTGCCGCTTTACGCCCACCCTTCCTACCTGACCCGCCGGGGTAGGCCTGGTATACCTACCCGATGTTTCGAGGTAGAACCGGTTCCCCCACTGGTACTCTGGGGTTGGAACGGAACCCTTTGTGATGCGCCAGAGAACACCAGCTGTCCCTTCGTGCGCGCTGGACTAGACCCGGCCTCCCTACCGGACCCCACAGGTTAGACCCGCTATCCCTACCTGATGCTCCGCATTAGGCTTGGCACCCATACCCGGTCTTCTGCGGTAGTAGCGGTACCCCCACCGTTACTCTGCGGTAGTATCGGTACACCCACCGGTACTCCGGGGTAGTACGTGAACCCTTACTGGTTCACTGGGGTACACCTGATGACGTTACGGGCAAAAGGTATAGACCAGACATTCCTACCTGACCCTCCGTGTTAGTCCCGGTATCCCTACATGATGCTCCGCTGTTGTCCTGGAACCCCTACCCGATACGCTGGGGTAGTACCGGTACCCCCACCGGTACTCTGCGGTAGTATCGGTACACCCACCGGTACTCCAGGGTAGTACCTGAACCCTTACAGGTTCGCTGGGGTACACCTGCTGACCTTACGGGCGTGCTGTGTAGACCAGACATTCCTACCTGACCCTCCAGGCTAGGCCCGGTATCCCTACCTGATGCTCTGCGGTAGGCCTGGCCCCCTACCCGACAGTCTGGGGTAGTACCGGTACACCCAGAGGTACTCCGCGGTAATTTTGCTATACCCACCGGTACTCCTGGATTGTACCGGAACCCTTACTGGTGCGCCGGGTTACACCTGCTGACCCTATGGGCTCGCCGCTTTACGCCCACCCTTCCTACCTGACCCTCCGGAGTAGGCCTGGTATACCTACCCGATGTTTCGAGGTAGAACCGGTTCCCCCACAGGTACTCTGGGTTTGGAACGGAACCCTTTGTGATGCGCCAGAGAACACCAGCTGTCCCTTCGTGCGCGCTGGACTAGACCCGGCCTCCCTACCGGACCCCACATGTTACACCCGGTATCCGTACCTGATGCTCCGCATTAGGCTTGGCACCCATACCCGATGTTCTGGGGTAGTAGCGGTACCCCCACCGTTACTCTGCGGTAGTATCGGTACACCCACCGGTACTCCGGGGTAGTACGTGAACCCTTACTGGTTCACTGGGGTACACCTGATGACGTTACTGGCACGCGGTGTAGACCAGACATTCCTACCTGACCCTCCGTTTTAGGCCCGGCATCCCTACATGATGCTCTGTTGTTGGCCTGGCACCCCTACCCGATATGCTGGGGTAGTACCGCTACCCCCACCGGTACTCTGCGGTAGTATTGGTACACCCACCGGTACTGCAGGGTAGTACCTGAACCCTTACTGGTTCGCTGGGGTACACCTGCTGACCTTATGGGCGTGCTGTGTAGACCAGACATTCCTACCTGACCCTCCAGGCTAGGCCCGGTATCCCTACCTGATGCTCTGCGGTAGGCCTGGCCCCCTACCCGACAATCTGGGGTAGTACCGGTACACCCACAGGTACTCCGCGGTACTTTTGCTATACCCACCGGTACTCCTGGATTGTACCGGAACCCTTACTGGTGCGCCGGGGTACACCTGCTGACCCTATGAACTCGCCGCTTTACGCCCACCCTTCCTACCTGACCCTCCGGGGTAGGCCTGGTATACCTACCCGATGTTTCGAGGTAGAACCGGTTCCCCCACCGGTACTCTGGGGTTGGAACGGAACCCTTTGTGATGCGCCAGAGAACACCAGCTGTCCCTTCGTGCGCGCTGGACTAGACCCGGCCTCCCTAGTGGACCCCACAGGTTAGACCCGCTATCCCTACCTGATGCTCCGCATTAGGCTTGGCACCCATACCCGATGTTCTGGGGTAGTAGTGGTACCCCCACCGTTACTCTGCGGTAGTATCGGTACACCCACCGGTACTCCAGGGCAGTACCTGAACCCTTACTGGTTCGCTGGGGTACACCTGCTGACCTTACGGGCGTGCTCTGTAGACCAGACATTCCTACCTGACCCTCCAGGCTAGGCCCGGTATCCCTACCTGATGCTCTGCCGTAGGCCTGGCTCCCTACCCGACAATCTGGGGTAGTATCGGTACACACAGAGGTACTCCGCGGTAATATTGCTATACCCACCTGTACTCCTGGATTGTACCGGAACCCTTACTGGTGCGCCGGGTTACACCTGCTGACCCTATGGGCTCGCCGCTTTACGCCCACCCTTCCTACCTGACCCGCCGGGGTAGGCCTGGTATACCTACCCGATGTTTCGAGGTAGAACCGGTTCCCCCACAGGTACTCTGGGTTTGGAACGGAACCCTTTGTGATGCGCCAGAGAACACCAGCTGTCCCTTCGTGCAGGCTGGACTAGACCCGGCCTCCCTACCGGACCCCACATGTTACACCCGCTATCCCTACCTGATGCTCCGCATTAGTCTTGGCACCCATACCCGAACTTCTGCGGTAGTAGCGGTACCCCCACCGTTACTCTACGGTAGTATCGGTACACCCACCGGTACTCCGGGGTAGTACGTGAACCCTTACTGGTTCACTGGGGTACACCTGCTGACGTTACTGGCGCGCGTTGTAGACCAGACATTCCTACCTGACCCTCCGTGTTAGGCCCGGCATCCCTACCTGATGCTTCGTTGTTGGCCTGGCACCCCTACCCGATATGCTGGGGTAGTACCGGTACCCCCACCGGTACTCTGCGGTAGTATTGGTACACCCACCGGTACTCCAGGGTAGTACCTGAACAGTTAATGGTTTGCTGGGGTACCCCTGCTGACCTTACGGGCGCGCGGTGTAGACCAGACATTCCTACCTGAACCTCCGGGTTAGCCCCGGTATCCCTACCTGATGCTCTGCGGTAGGCCTGGCACCCTACCCGACAATCAGGGGTAGTACCGGTACACCCACCAGTACTCCGCGGTAGTTTTTCTATACCCACCGGTACTCCTGGATTGTACCAGAACCCTTACTGGTGCGCCGGGGTACACCTGCTGACCCTACGGGCGCGCCGCTTTACGCACACCCTTCCTACCTGACCCGCCGGGGTAGGCCTGGTAAACCTACCCGATGTTTCGAGGTAGAACCGGTTCCCCCACAGGTACTCTTCGTTTGGAACGGAACCCTTTGTGATGCGCCAGAGAACACCAGCTGTCCCTTCGTGCGCGCTGGACTAGACCCGGCCTCCCTACCGGACCCCACATGTTACACCCGCTATCCCTACCTGATGCTCCGCATTAGGCTTGGCACCCATACCCGATGTTCTGGGGTACTAGTACCCCCACCGTTACTCTGCGTTAGTATCGGTACACCCACCGGTACTCCGGGGTAGTACGTGAACCCTTACTGGTTCACTGGGGTACACCTGCTGACGTTACCGGCGCGCGGTGTAGACCAGACATTCCTACCTGACCCTCCGTGTTAGTCCCGGTATCCCTACCTGATGCTCCGTTGTTGTCCTGGCACCCCTACCCGATATGCTGGGGTAGTACCGGTACCCCCACCGGTACTCTGCGGTAGTATTGGTACACCCACCGGTACTCCAGGGTAGTACCTGAACCCTTACTGGTTCGCTGGGGTACACCTGCTGACCTTACGGGTGTGCTGTGTAGACCAGACATTCCTACCTGAACCTCCAGGCTAGGCCCGGTATCCCTACCTGATGCTCTGCGGTACGCCTGGCCCCCTACCCGACAATCTGGGGTAGTACCGGAACACCCACAGGTAGTCCGCGGTAGTTTTGCTATACCCACCGGTACTCTTGGATTTTACCAGAACCCTTACTGGTGCGCCGGGGTACACCTGCTGACCCTATGGGCTCGCCGCTTTACGCCCACCCTTCCTACCTGACCCGCCGGGGTAGGCCTGGTATACCTACCCGATGTTTCGAGGTAGAACCGGTTCCCCCACTGGTACTCTGGGGTTGGAACGGAACCCTTTGTGATGCGCCAGAGAACACCAGCTGTCCCTTCGTGCGCGCTGGACTAGACCCGGCCTCCCTACCGGACCCCACAGGTTAGACCCGGTATCCCTACCTGATGCTCCGCATTAGGCTTGGCACCCATACCCGGTCTTCTGCGGTAGTAGCGGTACCCCCACCGTTACTCTGCGGTAGTATCGGTACACCCACCGGTACTCCGGGGTAGTACGTGAACCCTTACTGGTTCACTGGGGTACACCTGATGACGTTACGGGCAAAAGGTATAGACCAGACATTCCTACCTGACCCTCCGTGTTAGTCCCGGTATCCCTACATGATGCTCCGCTGTTGTCCTGGAACCCCTACCCGATACGCTGGGGTAGTACCGGTACCCCCACCGGTACTCTGCGGTAGTATCGGTACACCCACCGGTACTCCAGGGTAGTACCTGAACCCTTACTGGTTCGCTGGGGTACACCTGCTGACCTTACGGGCGTGCTCTGTAGACCAGACATTCCTACCTGACCCTCCAGGCTAGGCCCGGTATCCCTACCTGATGCTCTGCCGTAGGCCTGGCTCCCTACCCGACAATCTGGGGTAGTATCGGTACACACCGAGGTACTCCACGGTAATATTGCTATACCCACCGGTACTCCTGGATTGTACCGGAACCCTTACTGGTGCGCCGGGTTACACCTGCTGACCCTATGGGCTCGCCGCTTTACGCCCACCCTTCCTACCTGACCCGCCGGGGTAGGCCTGGTATACCTACCCGATGTTTCGAGGTAGAACCGGTTCCCCCACAGGTACTCTGGGTTTGGAACGGAACCCTTTGTGATGCGCCAGAGAACACCAGCTGTCCCTTCGTGCAGGCTGGACTAGACCCGGCCTCCCTACCGGACCCCACATGTTACACCCGCTATCCCTACCTGATGCTCCGCATTAGTCTTGGCACCCATACCCGAACTTCTGCGGTAGTAGCGGTACCCCCACCGTTACTCTACGGTAGTATCGGTACACCCACCGGTACTCCGGGGTAGTACGTGAACCCTTACTGGTTCACTGGGGTACACCTGCTGACGTTACTGGCGCGCGTTGTAGACCAGACATTCCTACCTGACCCTCCGTGTTAGGCCCGGCATCCCTACCTGATGCTTCGTTGTTGGCCTGGCACCCCTACCCGATATGCTGGGGTAGTACCGGTACCCCCACCGGTACTCTGCGGTAGTATTGGTACACCCACCGGTACTCCAGGGCAGTACCTGAACCCTTACTGGTTCGCTGGGGTACACCTGCTGACCTTACGGGCCTGCTGTGTAGACCAGACATTCCTACCTGACCCTCCAGGCTAGGCCCGGTATCCCTACCTGATGCTCTGCGGTAGGCCTGGCCCCCTACCCGACAATCTGGGGTAGTACCGGTACACCCACAGGTACTCCGCGGTACTTTTGCTATACCCACCGGTACTCCTGGATTGTACCGGAACCCTTACTGGTGCGCCGGGGTACACCTGCTGACCCTACGGGCGCGCCGCTTTACGCACACCCTTCCTACCTGACCCGCCGGGGTAGGCCTGGTAAACCTACCCGATGTTTCGAGGTAGAACCGGTTCCCCCACAGGTACTCTTCGTTTGGAACGGAACCCTTTGTGATGCGCCAGAGAACACCAGCTGTCCCTTCGTGCGCGCTGGACTAGACCCGGCCTCCCTACCGGACCCCACATGTTACACCCGCTATCCCTACCTGATGCTCCGCATTAGGCTTGGCACCCATACCCGATGTTCTGGGGTACTAGTACCCCCACCGTTACTCTGCGTTAGTATCGGTACACCCACCGGTACTCCGGGGTAGTACGTGAACCCTTACTGGTTCACTGGGGTACACCTGCTGACGTTACCGGCGCGCGGTGTAGACCAGACATTCCTACCTGACCCTCCGTGTTAGTCCCGGTATCCCTACCTGATGCTCCGTTGTTGTCCTGGCACCCCTACCCGATATGCTGGGGTAGTACCGGTACCCCCACCGGTACTCTGCGGTAGTATTGGTACACCCACCGGTACTCCAGGGTAGTACCTGAACCCTTACTGGTTCGCTGGGGTACACCTGCTGACCTTACGGGTGTGCTGTGTAGACCAGACATTCCTACCTGACCCTCCAGGCTAGGCCCGGTATCCCTACCTGATGCTCTGCGGTACGCCTGGCCCCCTACCCGACAATCTGGGGTAGTACCGGAACACCCACAGGTAGTCCGCGGTAGTTTTGCTATACCCACCGGTACTCTTGGATTTTACCAGAACCCTTACTGGTGCGCCGGGGTACACCTGCTGACCCTATGGGCTCGCCGCTTTACGCCCACCCTTCCTACCTGACCCGCCGGGGTAGGCCTGGTATACCTACCCGATGTTTCGAGGTAGAACCGGTTCCCCCACTGGTACTCTGGGGTTGGAACGGAACCCTTTGTGATGCGCCAGAGAACACCAGCTGTCCCTTCGTGCGCGCTGGACTAGACCCGGCCTCCCTACCGGACCCCACAGGTTAGACCCGGTATCCCTACCTGATGCTCCGCATTAGGCTTGGCACCCATACCCGGTCTTCTGCGGTAGTAGCGGTACCCCCACCGTTACTCTGCGGTAGTATCGGTACACCCACCGGTACTCCGGGGTAGTACGTGAACCCTTACTGGTTCACTGGGGTACACCTGATGACGTTACGGGCAAAAGGTATAGACCAGACATTCCTACCTGACCCTCCGTGTTAGTCCCGGTATCCCTACATGATGCTCCGCTGTTGTCCTGGAACCCCTACCCGATACGCTGGGGTAGTACCGGTACCCCCACCGGTACTCTGCGGTAGTATCGGTACACCCACCGGTACTCCAGGGTAGTACCTGAACCCTTACTGGTTCGCTGGGGTACACCTGCTGACCTTACGGGCGTGCTCTGTAGACCAGACATTCCTACCTGACCCTCCAGGCTAGGCCCGGTATCCCTACCTGATGCTCTGCCGTAGGCCTGGCTCCCTACCCGACAATCTGGGGTAGTATCGGTACACACCGAGGTACTCCACGGTAATATTGCTATACCCACCGGTACTCCTGGATTGTACCGGAACCCTTACTGGTGCGCCGGGGTACACCTGCTGACCCTATGGGCTCGCCGCTTTACGCCCACCCTTCCTACCTGACCCGCCGGGGTAGGCCTGGTATACCTACCCGATGTTTCGAGGTAGAACCGGTTCCCCCACCGGTACTCTGGGTTTGGAACGGAACCCTTTGTGAATGCGCCAGAGAACACCAGCTGTCCCTTCGTGCGCGCTGGACTAGACCCGGCCTCCCTACCGGACCCCACAGGTTAGACCCGATATCCCTACCTGATGCTCCGCATTAGGCTTGGCACCCATACCCGATCTTCTGCGGTAGTAGCGGTACCCCCACCGTTACTCTGCGGTAGTATCGGTACACCCACCGGTACTCCGGGGTAGTACGTGAACCCTTACTGGTTCACTGGGGTACACCTGCTGACATTACTGGCGCGCGGTGTAGAGCAGACATTCCTACCTGACCCTCCGTTTTAGGCCCAGCATCCCTACCTGATGCTCCGTTGTTGGCCTGGCACCCCTACCCGATATGCTGGGGTAGTACCGGTACCCCCACCGGTACTCTGTGGTAGTATTGGTACACCCACCGGTACTCCAGGGCAGTACCTGAACACTTACTGGTTCGCTGGGGTACACCTGCTGACCTTACGGGCGTGCTGTGTAGACCAGACATTCCTACCTGACCCTCCAGGCTAGGCCCGGTACCCCTACCTGATGCTCTGCGGTAGGCGTGGCCCCCTACCCGACAATCTGGGGTAGTACCGGTACACCCACAGGTACTCCGCGGTAATTTTGCTATACCCACCGGTACTCCTGGATTTGACCAGAACCCTTACTGGTGCGCCGGGGTACACCTGCTGACCCTACGGGCACACTGCTTTGGACCCACCCTTCCTACCTGACCCGCCGGGGTAGGTCTGGTATACCTACCCGATGTTTCGAGGTAGAACCGGTTCCCCCACCGGTACTCTGGGGTTGGAACGGAACCCTTTGTGATGCGCCAGAGAACACCAGCTGTCCCTTCGTGCGCGCTGGAGTAGACCCGGCCTCCCTACCGGACCCCACAGGTTACACCCGCTATCCCTACCTGATGCTCCGCATTAGGCTTGGCACCCATACCTGTTGTTCTGGGGTAGTAGCGGTACCTCCACCGTTACTCTGCGGTAGTATCGGTACACCCACCGGTACTCCGGGGTAGTACGTGAACCCTTACTGGTTCACTGGGGTACACCTGATGACGTTACGGGCAAAAGGTATAGACCAGACATTCCTACCTGACCCTCCGTGTTAGTCCCGGTATCCCTACCTGAAGGTCCGTTGTTGTCCTGGCACCCTTACCCGATATGCTGGGGTAGTACCGGTACCCCCACCGGTACTCTGCGGTAGTATTGGTACACCCACCGGTACTGCAGGGTAGTACCTGAACCCTTACTGGTTCGCTGGGGTACACCTGCTGACCTTACGGGCGTGCTGTGTAGACCAGACATTCCTACCTGACCCTCCAGGCTAGGCCCGGTATCCCTACCTGATGCTCTGCGGTAGGCCTGGCCCCCTACCCGACAATCTGGGGTTGTACCGGTAGACCCAGAGGTACTCCGCGGTAATTTTGCTATACCCACCGTTACTCCTGGATTGTACCGGAACTCTTACTGGTGCGCCGGGTTACACCTGCTGACCCTATGGGCTCGCCGCTTTACGCCCACCCTTCCTACCTGACCCGCCGGGGTAGGCCTGGTATACCTACCCGATGTTTCGATGTAGAACCGGTTCCCCCACCGGTACTCTGGGTTTGGAACGGAACTCTTTGTGATGCGCCAGAGAACACCAGCTGTCCCTTCGTGCGCGCTGGAGTAGACCCGGCCTCCCTACCGGACCCCACAGGTTAGACCCGGTATCCCTACCTGATGCTCCGCATTAGGCTTGGCACCCATACCCGATGTTCTGGGGTAGTAGCGGTACCCCCACCGTCACTCTGCGGTAGTATCGGTACACCCACCGGTACTCCGGGGTAGTACGTGAACCCTTACTGGTTCACTGGGGTACACCTGCTGACGTTACGGGCAAAAGGCATAGACCAGACATTCCTACCTGACCCTCCGTGTTAGGCCCGGTATCCCTACCTGATGCTCCGTTGTGGTCCTGGCACCCCTACCCGATATGCTGGGGTAGTACCGGTACCCCCACCGGTACTCTGCGGTAGTATTGGTATACCCACCGGTACTCCAGGGTAGTACCTGAACCCTTACTGGTTCGCTGGGGTACACCTGCTGACCTTACGGGTGTGCTGTGTAGACCAGACATTCCTACCTGAACCTCCAGGCTAGGCCCGGTATCCCTACCTGATGCTCTGCGGTACGCCTGGCCCCCTACCCGACAATCTGGGGTAGTACCGGTACACCCACAGGTAGTCCGCGGTAGTTTTTCTATACCCACCGGTACTCTTGGATTTTACCGGAACCCTTACTGGTGCGCCGGGGTACACCTGCTGACCCTATGGGCTCGCCGCTTTACGCCCACGTTTCCTACCTGACCCGCCGGGGTAGGCCTGGTATACCTACCCGATGTTTCGAGGTAGAACCGGTTCCCCCACTGGTACTCTGGGGTTGGAACGGAACCCTTTGTGATGCGCCAGAGAACACCAGCTGTCCCTTCGTGCGCGCTGGACTAGACCCGGCCTCCCTACCGGACCCCACAGGTTAGACCCGGTATCCCTACCTGATGCTCCGCATTAGGCTTGGCACCCATACCCGGTCTTCTGCGGTAGTAGCGGTACCCCCACCGTTACTCTGCGGTAGTATCGGTACACCCACCGGTACTCCGGGGTAGTACGTGAACCCTTACTGGTTCACTGGGGTACACCTGATGACGTTACGGGCAAAAGGTATAGACCAGACATTCCTACCTGACCCTCCGTGTTAGTCCCGGTATCCCTACATGATGCTCCGCTGTTGTCCTGGAACCCCTACCCGATACGCTGGGGTAGTACCGGTACCCCCACCGGTACTCTGCGGTAGTATCGGTACACCCACCGGTACTCCAGGGTAGTACCTGAACCCTTACTGGTTCGCTGGGGTACACCTGCTGACCTTACGGGCGTGCTCTGTAGAGCAGACATTCCTACCTGACCCTCCAGGCTAGGCCCGGTATCCCTACCTGATGCTCTGCCGTAGGCCTGGCTCCCTACCCGACAATCTGGGGTAGTATCGGTACACACCGAGGTACTCCGCGGTAATATTGCTATACCCACCGGTACTCCTGGATTGTACCGGAACCCTTACTGGTGCGCCGGGGTACACCTGCTGACCCTATGGGCTCGCCGCTTTACGCCCACCCTTCCTACCTGACCCGCCGGGGTAGGCCTGGTATACCTACCCGATGTTTCGAGGTAGAACCGGTTCCCCCACCGGTACTCTGGGTTTGGAACGGAACCCTTTGTGAATGCGCCAGAGAACACCAGCTGTCCCTTCGTGCGCGCTTGACTAGACCCGGCCTCCCTACCGGACCCCACAGGTTAGACCCGATATCCCTACCTGATGCTCCGCATTAGGCTTGGCACCCATACCCGATCTTCTGCGGTAGTAGCGGTACCCCCACCGTTACTCTGCGGTAGTATCGGTACACCCACCGGTACTCCGGGGTAGTACGTGAACCCTTACTGGTTCACTGGGGTACACCTGCTGACATTACTGGCGCGCGGTGTAGAGCAGACATTCCTACCTGACCCTCCGTTTTAGGCCCAGCATCCCTACCTGATGCTCCGTTGTTGGCCTGGTACCCCTACCCGATATGCTGGGGTAGTACCGGTACCCCCACCGGTACTCTGCGGTAGTATTGGTACACCCACCGGTACTCCAGGGCAGTACCTGAACACTTACTGGTTCGCTGGGGTACACCTGCTGACCTTACGGGCGTGCTGTGTAGACCAGACATTCCTACCTGACCCTCCAGGCTAGGCCCGGTACCCCTACCTGATGCTCTGCGGTAGGCCTGGCCCCCTACCCGACAATCTGGGGTAGTACCGGTACACCCACAGGTACTCCGCGGTACTTTTGCTATACCCACCGGTACTCCTGGATTTTACCAGAACCCTTACTGGTGCGCCGGGGTACACCTGCTGACCCTACGGGCACACTGCTTTGGACCCACCCTTCCTACCTGACCCGCCGGGGTAGGTCTGGTATACCTACCCGATGTTTCGAGGTAGAACCGGTTCCCCCACCGGTACTCTGGGGTTGGAACGGAACCCTTTGTGATGCGCCAGAGAACACCAGCTGTCCCTTCGTGCGCGCTGGAGTAGACCCGGCCTCCCTACCGGACCCCACAGGTTACACCCGCTATCCCTACCTGATGCTCCGCATTAGGCTTGGCACCCATACCCGTTGTTCTGGGGTAGTAGCGGTATCTCCACCGTTACTCTGCGGTAGTATCGGTACACCCACCGGTACTCCGGGGTAGTACGTGAACCCTTACTGGTTCACTGGGGTACACCTGATGACGTTACGGGCAAAAGGTATAGACCAGACATTCCTACCTGACCCTCCGTGTTAGTCCCGGTATCCCTACCTGATGGTCCGTTGTTGTCCTGGCACCCCTACCCGATATGCTGGGGTAGTACCGGTACCCCCACCGGTACTCTGCGGTAGTATTGGTACACCCACCGGTACTCCAGGGTAGTACCTGAACCCTTACTGGTTCGCTGGGGTACACCTGCTGACCTTACAGGCGTGCTGTGTAGACCAGACATTCCTACCTGACCCTCCAGGCTAGGCCCGGTATCCCTACCTGATGCTCTGCGGTAGGCCTGGCCCCCTACCCGACAATCTGGGGTTGTACCGGTACACCCAGAGGTACTCCGCGGTAATTTTGCTATACCCACCGTTACTCCTGGATTGTACCGGAACTCTTACTGGTGCGCCGGGTTACACCTGCTGACCCTATGGGCTCGCCGCTTTACGCCCACCCTTCCTACCTGACCCGCCGGGGTAGGCCTGGTATACCTACCCGATGTTTCGATGTAGAACCGGTTCCCCCACCGGTACTCTGGGTTTGGAACGGAACTCTTTGTGATGCGCCAGAGAACACCAGCTGTCCCTTCGTGCGCGCTGGAGTAGACCCGGCCTCCCTACCGGACCCCACAGGTTAGACCCGGTATCCCTACCTGATGCTCCGCATTAGGCTTGGCACCCATACCCGATGTTCTGGGGTAGTAGCGGTACCCCCACCGTCACTCTGCGGTAGTATCGGTACACCCACCGGTACTCCGGGGTAGTACGTGAACCCTTACTGGTTCACTGGGGTACACCTGATGACGTTACTGGCGCGCGGTGTAGACAAGACATTCCTACCTGACCCTCCGTTTTAGGCCCGGTATCCCTACCTGATGCTCCGTTGTTGGCCTGGCACCCCTACCCGATATGCTGGGGTAGTACCGGTACCCCCACCGGTACTCTGCGGTAGTATTGGTACACCCACCGGTACTCCAGGGCAATACCTGAACACTTACTGGTTCGCTGGGGTACACCTGCTGACCTTACGGGCGTGCTCTGTAGACCAGACATTCCTACCTGACCCTCCAGGCTAGGCCCGGTATCCCTACCTGATGCTCTGCGGTAGGCCTGGCCCCCTACCCGACAATCTGGGGTAGTATCGGTACACCCACAGGTACTCCGCGGTACTTTTGCTATACCCACCGGTACTCCTGGATTTTACCGGAACCCTTACTGGTGCGCCGGGGTACACCTGCTGACCCTACGGGCACACTGCTTTGGACCCACCCTTCCTACCTGACCCGCCGGGGTAGGCCTGGTATACCTACCCGATATTTCGAGGTAGAACCGGTTCCCCCACCGGTACTCTGGTGTTGGAACGGAACCCTTTGTGATGCGCCAGAGAACACCAGCTGTCCCTTCGTGCGCGCTGGACTAGACCCGGCCTCCCTACCGGACCCCACAGGTTAGACCCGCTATCCCTACCTGATGCTCCGCATTAGGCTTGGCACCCATACCCGATGTTCTGGGGTAGTAGTGGTACCCCCACCGTTACTCTGCCGTAGTATCGTTACACCCACCGGTACTCCAGGGCAGTACCTGAACCCTTACTGGTTCGCTGGGGTACACCTGCTGACCTTACGGGCGTGCTCTGTAGACCTGACCTCCCTACCAGACCCCACAGGTTAGACCCGCTATCCCTACCTGATGCTCTGCGGTAGGCCTGGCCCCCTACCCGACAATCTGGGGTAGTACCGGTACACCCAGAGGTACTCCGCGGTAATTTTGCTATACCCACCGGTACTCCTGGATTGTACTGGAACCCTTACTGGTGCGCCGGAGTACACCTGCTGACCCTATGGGCTCGCCGCTTTACGCCCACCCTTCCTACGTGACCCTCCGGGGTAGGCCTGGTATACCTACCCGATGTTTCGAGGTAGAACCGGTTCCCCCACCGGTACTCTGGGGTTGGAACGGAACCCTTTGTGATGCGCCAGAGAACACCAGCTGTCCCTTCCTGCGCGCTGGACTAGACCCGGCCTCCCTACCGGACCCCACAGGTTAGACCCGCTATCCCTACCTGATGCTCCGCATTAGGCTTGGCACCCATACCCGATGTTCTGGGGTAGTAGCGGTACCCCCACCGTTACTCTGCGGTAGTATCGGTACACCCACCGGTACTCCGGGGTAGTACGTGAACCCTTACTGGTTCACTGGGGTACACCTGCTGACGTTACGGGCAAAAGGCATAGACCAGACATTCCTACCTGACCCTCCGTGTTAGGCCCGGTATCCCTACCTGATGCTCCGTTGTGGTCCTGGCACCCCTACCCGATATGCTGGGGTAGTACCGGTACCCCCACCGGTACTCTGCGGTAGTATTGGTATACCCACCGGTACTCCAGGGTAGTACCTGAACCCTTACTGGTTCGCTGGGGTACACCTGCTGACCTTACGGGTGTGCTGTGTAGACCAGACATTCCTACCTGAACCTCCAGGCTAGGCCCGGTATCCCTACCTGATGCTCTGCGGTAGGCCTGGCCCCCTACCCGACAATCTGGGGTAGTACCGGTACACCCAGAGGTACTCCGCGGTAATTTTGCTATACCCACCGTTACTCCTGGATTGTACCGGAACCCTTACTGGTGCGCCGGGTTACACCTGCTGACCCTACGGGCTCGCCGCTTTACGCCCACCCTTCCTACCTGACCCTCCGGATTAGGCCTGGTATACCTACCCGATGTTTCGAGGTACAACCGGTTCCCCCACCGGTACTCTGGGTTTGGAACGGAACCCTTTGTGATGCGCCAGAGAACAACAGCTGTCCCTTCGTGCGCGCTGGACTAGACCCGTCCTCCCTACCGGACCCCACAGGTTAGACCCGGTATCCCTACCTGATGCTCCGCATTAGGCTTGGCACCCATACCCGATGTTCTGGGGTAGTAGCGGTACCCCCACCGTCACTCTGCGGTAGTATCGGTACACCCACCGGTACTCCGGGGTAGTACGTGAACCCTTACTGGTTCACTGGGGTACACCTGATGACGTTACTGGCGCGCGGTGTGGACCAGACATTCCTACCTGACCCTCCGTTTTAGGCCCGGCATCCCTACCTGATGCTTCGTTGTTGGCCTGGCACCCCTACCCGATATGCTGGGGTAGTACCGCAACCCCCACCGGTACTCTGCGGTAGTATCGGTACACCCACCGGTACTCCAGGGTAGTACCTGAACCCTTACTGGTTCGCTGGGGTACACCTGTTGACCTTACGGGCGTGCTGTGTAGACCAGACATTCCTACCTGACCCTCCAGGCTAGGCCCGGTATCCCGACCTGATGCTCTGCGGTAGGCCTGGCCCCCTACCCGACAATCTGGGGTAGTACCGGTACACCCACAGGTACTCCGCGGTAATATTGCTATACCCACCGGTACTCCTGGATTGTACTGGAACCCTTACTGGTGCGCCGGAGTACACCTGCTGACCCTACGGGCGCGCCGCTTTACGCCCACCCTTCCTACCTGACCCTCCGGGGTAGGCCTGGTATACCTACCCGATGTTTCGAGGTAGAACCGGTTCCCCCACCGGTACTCTGGGGTTGGAACGGAACCCTTTGTGATGCGCCAGAGAACACCAGCTGTCCCTTCGTGCGCGCTGGACTAGACCCGGCCTCCCTACCGGACCCCACAGGTTAGACCCGCTATCCCTACCTGATGCTCCGCATTAGGCTTGGCACCCATACCCGATGTTCTGGGGTAGTAGCGGTACCCCCACCGTTACTCTGCGGTAGTATCGGTACACCCACCGGTACTCCGGGGTAGTACGTGAACCCTTACTGGTTCACTGGGGTACACCTGCTGACGTTACGGGCAAATGGTATAGACCAGACATTCCTACCTGACCCTCCGTGTTAGGCCCGGTATCCCTACCTGATGCTCCGTTGTGGTCCTGGCACCCCTACCCAATATGCTGGGGTAGTACCGGTACCCCCACCGGTACTCTGCGGTAGTATTGTTACACCCACCGGTACTCCAGGGTAGTACCTGAACCCTTACTGGTTCGCTGGGGTACACCTGCTGACCTTACGGGCGTGCTGTGTAGACCAGACATTCCTACCTGAACCTCCAGGCTAGGCCCGGTATCCCTACCTGATGCTCTGCGGTAGGCCTGGCCCCCTACCCGACAATCTGGGGTAGTACCGGTACACCCACAGGTACTCCGCGGTACTTTTGCTATACCCACCGGTACTCCTGGATTTTACCGGAACCCTTACTGGTGCGCCGGGTTACACCTGCTGACCCTATGGGCTCGCCGCTTTACGCCCACCCTTCCTACCTGACCCGCCGGGGTAGGCCTGGTATACCTACCCGATGTTTCGAGGTAGAACCGGTTCCCCCACCGGTACTCTGGGGTTGGAACGGAACCCTTTGTGATGCGCCAGAGAACACCAGCTGTCCCTTCGTGCGCGCTGGACAAGACCCGGCCTCCCTACCGGACCCCACAGGTTAGACCCGCTATCCCTACCTGATGCTCCGCATTAGGCTTGGCACCCATACCCGATGTTCTGGGGTAGTAGCGGTACCCCCACCGTCACTCTGCGGTAGTATCGGTACACCCACCGGTACTCCGGGGTAGTACGTGAACCCTTACTGGTTCACTGGGGTACACCTGATGACGTTACTGGCGCGCGGTGTAGACAAGACATTCCTACCTGACCCTCCGTTTTAGGCCCGGTATCCCTACCTGATGCTCCGTTGTTGGCCTGGCACCCCTACCCGATGTGCTGGGGTAGTACCGGTA
The DNA here is from genome assembly GCF_929443795.1 of Astur gentilis. Lineage (NCBI taxonomy): Eukaryota > Metazoa > Chordata > Aves > Accipitriformes > Accipitridae > Astur > Astur gentilis. The sequence continues at coordinate 4,078,323 of NW_026060858.1, forward strand.
CCCCCACCGGTACTCTGCGGTAGTATTGGTACACCCACCGGTACTCCAGGGCAATACCTGAACACTTACTGGTTCGCTGGGGTACACCTGCTGACCTTACGGGCGTGCTCTGTAGACCAGACATTCCTACCTGACCCTCCAGGCTAGGCCCGGTATCCCTACCTGATGCTCTGCGGTAGGCCTGGCCCCCTACCCGACAATCTGGGGTAGTATCGGTACACCCACAGGTACTCCGCGGTACTTTTGCTATACCCACCGGTACTCCTGGATTTTACCGGAACCCTTACTGGTGCGCCGGGGTACACCTGCTGACCCTACGGGCACACTGCTTTGGACCCACCCTTCCTACCTGACCCGCCGGGGTAGGCCTGGTATACCTACCCGATATTTCGAGGTAGAACCGGTTCCCCCACCGGTACTCTGGTGTTGGAACGGAACCCTTTGTGATGCGCCAGAGAACACCAGCTATCCCTTCGTGCGCGCTGGACTAGACCCGGCCTCCCTACCGGACCCCACAGGTTAGACCCGCTATCCCTACCTGATGCTCCGCATTAGGCTTGGCACCCATACCCGATGTTCTGGGGTAGTAGTGGTACCCCCACCGTTACTCTGCGGTAGTATCGTTACACCCACCGGTACTCCAGGGCAGTACCTGAACCCTTACTGGTTCGCTGGGGTACACATGCTGACCTTACGGGCGTGCTCTGTAGACCTGACCTCCCTACCAGACCCCACAGGTTAGACCCGCTATCCCTACCTGATGCTCTGCGGTAGGCCTGGCCCCCTACCCGACAATCTGGGGTAGTACCGGTACACCCAGAGGTACTCCGCGGTAATTTTGCTATACCCACCGGTACTCCTGGATTGTACTGGAACCCTTACTGGTGCGCCGGAGTACACCTGCTGACCCTATGGGCTCGCCGCTTTACGCCCACCCTTCCTACGTGACCCTCCGGGGTAGGCCTGGTATACCTACCCGATGTTTCGAGGTAGAACCGGTTCCCCCACCGGTACTCTGGGGTTGGAACGGAACCCTTTGTGATGCACCAGAGAACACCAGCTGTCCCTTCGTGCGCGCTGGACTAGACCCGGCCTCCCTACCGGACCCCACAGGTTAGACCCGCTATCCCTACCTGATGCTCCGCATTAGGCTTGGCACCCATACCCGATGTTCTGGGGTAGTAGCGGTACCCCCACCGTTACTCTGCGGTAGTATCGGTACACCCACCGGTACTCCGGGGTAGTACGTGAACCCTTACTGGTTCACTGGGGTACACCTGCTGACGTTACGGGCAAAAGGCATAGACCAGACATTCCTACCTGACCCTCCGTGTTAGGCCCGGTATCCCTACCTGATGCTCCGTTGTGGTCCTGGCACCCCTACCCGATATGCAGGGGTAGTACCGGTACCCCCACCGGTACTCTGCGATAGTATTGGTATACCCACCGGTACTCCAGGGTAGTACCTGAACCCTTACTGGTTCGCTGGGGTACACCTGCTGACCTTACGGGTGTGCTGTGTAGACCAGACATTCCTACCTGAACCTCCAGGCTAGGCCCGGTATCCCTACCTGATGCTCTGCGGTACGCCTGGCCCCCTACCCGACAATCTGGGGTAGTACCGGTACACCCACAGGTAGTCCGCGGTAGTTTTGCTATACCCACCGGTACTCTTGGATTTTACCGGAACCCTTACTGGTGCGCCGGGGTACACCTGCTGACCCTACGGGCACACTGCTTTGGACCCACCCTTCCTACCTGACCCGCCGGGGTAGGTCTGGTATAACTACCCGATGTTTCGAGGTAGAACCGGTTCCCCCACCGGTACTCTGGGTTTGGAACGGAGCTCTTTGTGATGCGCCAGAGAACACCAGCTGTCCCTTCGTGCGCGCTGGACTAGACCCGGCCTCCCTACCGGACCCCACAGGTTAGACCCGGTATCCCTACCTGATGCTCCGCATTAGGCTTGGCACCCATACCCGATGTTCTGGGGTAGTAGCGGTACCCCCACCGTTACTCTGCGGTAGTATCGGTACACCCACCGGTACTCCGGGGTAGTACGTGAACCCTTACTGGTTCACTGGGGTACACCTGCTGACGTTACGGGCAAAAGGTATAGACCAGACATTCCTACCTGACCCTCCGTGTTAGGCCCGGTATCCCTACCTGATGCTCCGTTGTGGTCCTGGCACCCCTACCCGATATGCTGGGGTAGTACCGGTACCCCCACCGGTACTCTGCGGTAGTATTGTTACACCCACCGGTACTCCAGGTTAGTACCTGAACCCTTACTGGTTCGCTGGGGTACACCTGCTGACCTTACGGGCGTGCTGTGTAGACCAGACATTCCTACCTGAACCTCCAGGCTAGGCCCGGTATCCCTACCTGATGCTCTGCGGTAGGCCTGGCCCCCTACCCGACAATCTGGGGTAGTACCGGTACACCCACAGGTACTCCGCGGTACTTTTGCTATACCCACCGGTACTCCTGGATTTTACCGGAACCCTTACTGGTGCGCCGGGTTACACCTGCTGACCCTATGGGCTCGCCGCTTTACGCCCACCCTTCCTACCTGACCCGCCGGGGTAGGCCTGGTATACCTACCCGATGTTTCGAGGTAGAACCGGTTCCCCCACCGGTACTCTGGGGTTGGAACGGAACCCTTTGTGATGCGCCAGAGAACACCAGCTGTCCCTTCGTGCGCGCTGGACAAGACCCGGCCTCCCTACCGGACCCCACAGGTTAGACCCGCTATCCCTACCTGATGCTCCGCATTAGGCTTGGCACCCATACCCGATGTTCTGGGGTAGTAGCGGTACCCCCACCGTTACTCTGCGGTAGTATCGGTACACCCACCGGTACTCCAGGGTAGTACCTGAACCCTTACTGGTTCGCTGGGGTACACCTGCTGACCTTACGGGCGTGCTGTGTAGACCAGACATTCCTACCTGACCCTCCAGGCTAGGCCCGGTATCCCTACCTGATGCTCTGCGGTAGGCCTGGCCCCCTACCCGACAATCTGGGGTAGTACCGGTACACCCACAGGTACTCCGCGGTAATTTTGCTATACCCACCGGTACTCCTGGATTGTACCGGAACCCTTACTGGTGCGCCGGGGTACACCTGCTGACCCTACGGTCGCGCCGCTTTACGCCCACCCTTCCTACCTGACCCTCCGGGGTAGGCCTGGTATACCTACCCGATGTTTCGAGGTAGAACCGGTTCCCCCACCGGTTCTCTGGGGTTGGAACGGAACCCTTTGTGATGCGCCAGAGAACACCAGCTGTCCCTTCGTGCGCGCTGGACTAGACCCGCCTCCCTAGTGGAACCCACAGGTTAGACCCGCTATCCCTACCTGATGCTCCGCATTAGGCTTGGCACCCATACCCGATGTTCTGGGGTAGTAGCGGTACCCCCACCGTTACTCTGCGGTAGTATCGGTACACCCACCGGTACTCCGGGGTAGTACGTGAACCCTTACTGGTTCACTGGGGTACACCTGCTGACGTTACTGGCGCGCGGTGTAGACCAGACATTCCTACCTGACCCTCCGTTTTAGGCCCGGCATCCCTACCTGATGCTCCGTTGTTGGCCTGGCACCCCTACCCGATATGCTGGGGTAGTACCGGTACCCGCACCGGTACTCTGCGGTAGTATTGATACACCCACCGGTACTCCAGGGCAGTACCTGAACACTTACTGGTTAGCTGGGGTACACCTGCTGACCTTACAGGCGTGCTCTGTAGACCAGACATTCCTACCTGACCCTCCAGGCTAGGCCCGTTAACCCCTACCTGATGCTCTGCGGTAGGCCTGGCCCCCTACCCGACAATCTGGGGTAGTACCGGTACACCCACAGGTACTCAGCGGTACTTTTGCTATACCCACAGGTACTCCTGGATTGTACCGGAACCCTTACTGGTGCGCCGGGGTACACCTGCTGGCCCTACGCGCACACTGCTTTGGACACACCCTTCCTACCTGACCCGCCGGGGTAGGTCTGGTATACCTACCCGATGTTTCGAGGTAGAACCGGTTCCCCCACCGGTACTCTGGGTTTGGAACGGAACCCTTTGTGATGCGCCAGAGAACACCAGCTGTCCCTTCGTGCGCGCTGGACTAGACCCGGCCTCCCTACCGGACCCCACAGGTTAGACCCGCTATCCCTACCTGATGCTCCGCATTAGGCTTGGCACCCATACCCGATGTTCTGGGGTAGTAGCGGTACCCCCACCGTTACTCTGCGGTAGTATCGGTACACCCACCGGTACTCCGGGGTAGTACGTGAACACTTCCTGGTTCACTGGGGTACACCTGCTGACGTTACTGCCGCGCGGTGTGGACCAGACATTCCTACCTGACCCTCTGTGTTAGTCCCGGTATCCCTACCTGATGCTCCGTTGTTGGCCTGGCACCCCTACCTGATATGCTGGGGTAGTACCGGTACCCCCACCGGTACTCTGCGGTAGTATTGGTACACCCACCGGTACTCCAGGGCAGTACCTGAACACTTACTGGTTCGCTGGGGTACACCTGCTGACCTTATGGGCGTGCTCTGTAGACCAGACATTCCTACCTGACCCTCCAGGCTAGGCCCGGTATCCCTACCTGATGCTCTGCGGTAGGCCTGGCCCCCTACCCGACAATCTGGGGTAGTACCGGTACACCCAGAGGTACTCCGCGGTAATTTTGCTATACCCACCGGTACTCCTGGATTGTACCGGAACCCTTACTGGTGCGCCGGGGTACACCTGCTGACCCTACGGGCGCGCCGCTTTACGCCCACCCTTCCTACCTGACCCGCCGGGGTAGGTCTGGTATACCTACCTGATGTTTCGAGGTAGAACCGGTTCCCCCACCGGTACTCTGGGGTTGGAACGGAACCCTTTGTGATGCGCCAGAGAACACCAGCTGTCCCTTCGTGCGCGCTGGACTAGACCCGGCATCCCTACCGGACCCCACAGGTTAGACCCGGTATCCCTACCTGATGCTCCGCATTAGGCTTGGCACCCATACCCGATGTTCTGGGGTAGTAGCGGTACCCCCACCGTTACTCTGCGGTAGTATCGGTACACCCACCGGTACTCCAGGGCAGTACATGAACCCTTACTGGTTCGCTGGGGTACACCTGCTGACCTTACGGGCGTGCTCTGTAGACCAGACATTCCTACCTGACCCTCCAGGCTAGGCCCGTTATCCCTACCTGATGCTCTGCGGTAGGCCTGGCCCTCTACCCGACAATCTCGGGTAGTATCGGTACACACAGAGGTACTCCGCGGTAATATTGCTATACCCACCGGTTCTGCTGGATTGTACCGGAACCCTTACTGGTGCGCCGGGGTACAACTGCTGACCCTATGGTCTCGCCGCTTTACGCCCACCCTTCCTACCTGACCCTCCGGGGTAGGCCTGGTATACCTACCAAATGTTTCGAGGTAGAACCGGTTCCCCCACCGGTACTCTGGGTTTGGAACGGAACCCTTTGTGATGCGCCAGAGAACACCAGCTGTCCCTTCGTGCGCGCTGGACTAGACCCGGCCTCCCTACCGGACCCCACAGGTTAGACCCGCTATCCCTACCTGATGCTCCGCATTAGGCCTGGCACCCATACCCGATGTTCTGGGGTACTAGCGGTACCCCCACCGTTACTCTGCGGTAGTATCGGTACACCCACCGGTACTCCGGGATAGTACGTGAACCCTTACTGGTTCACTGGGGTACACCTGCTGACGTTACTGGCGCGAGGTGTAGACCAGGGATTCCTACCTGACCCTCCAGGCTAGGCCCGGTATCCCTACCTGATGCTCTGCGGTAGGCCTGGCCCCCTACCCGACAATCTGGGGTAGTATCGGTACACCCACCGGTATTCCGCGGTAGTTTTGCTATACCCACCGGTACTCCTGGATTGTACCGGAACCCTTACTGGTGCGCCGGGGTAAACCTGCTGACCCTATGTGCTTGCCGCTTTACGCCCACCCTTCCTACCTGACCCGCCGGGGTAGGCTTGGTATACCTACCCGATGTTTCGAGGTAGAACCGGTTCCTCCACCGGTACTCTGGGGTTGGAACGGAACCCTTTGTGATGCGCCAGAGAACACCAGCTGTCCCTTCGTGCGCGCTGGACTAGACCCAGCATCCCTACCTGACCCCACAGGTTAGACCCGCTATCCCTACCTGATGCTCCGCATTAGGCTTGGCACCCATACCCGATGTTCTGGGGTAGTAGCGGTACCCCCACCGTTACTCTGCGGTAGTATCGGTACACCCACCGGTACTCCGGGGTAGTACGTGAACACTTCCTGGTTCACTGGGGTACACCTGCTGACGTTACTGCCGCGCGGTGTGGACCAGACATTCCTACCTGACCCTCTGTGTTAGTCCCGGTATCCCTACCTGATGCTCCGTTGTTGGCCTGGCACGCCTACCTGATATGCTGGGGTAGTACCGGTACCCCCACCGGTACTCTGCGGTAGTATCGGTACACCCACCGGTACTCCGGGGTAGTACGTGAACCCTTACTGGTTCGCTGGGGTACACCTGCTGACCTTACGGGCCTGCTGTGTAGACCAGACATTCCTACCTGACCCTCCAGGCTAGGCCCGGTATCCCTACCTGATGCTCTGCGGTAGGCCTGGCCCCCTACCCGACAATCTGGGGTAGTACCGGTACACCCACAGGTACTCCGCGGTACTTTTGCTATACCCACCGGTACTCCTGGATTGTACCGGAACCCTTACTGGTGCGCCGGGGTACACCTGCTGACCCTACGGGCGCGCCGCTTTACGCCCACCCTTCCTACCTGACCCGCCGGGGTAGGTCTGGTATACCTACCCGATGTTTCGAGGTAGAACCGGTTCCCCCACCGGTACTCTGGGGTTGGAACGGAACCCTTTGTGATGCGCCAGAGAACACCAGCTGTCCCTTCGTGCGCGCTGGACTAGACCCGGCATCCCTACCGGACCCCACAGGTTAGACCCGGTATCCCTACCTGATGCTCCGCATTAGGCTTGGCACCCATACCCGATGTTCTGGGGTACTAGCGGTACCCCCACCGTTACTCTGCGGTAGTATCGGTACACCCACCGGTACTCCAGGGCAGTACATGAACCCTTACTGGTTCGCTGGGGTACACCTGCTGACCTTACGGGCGTGCTCTGTAGACCAGACATTCCTACCTGACCCTCCAGGCTAGGACCGGTATCCCTACCTGATGCTCTGCGGTAGGCCTGGCCCCCTACCCGACAATCTGGGGTAGTATCGGTACACCCACCGGTATTCCGCGGTAGTTTTGCTATACCCACCGGTACTCCTGGATTGTACCGGAACCCTTACTGGTGCGCCGGGGTAAACCTGCTGACCCTATGTGCTTGCCGCTTTACGCCCACCCTTCCTACCTGACCCGCCGGGGTAGGCTTGGTATACCTACCCGATGTTTCGAGGTAGAACCGGTTCCCCCACCGGTACTCTGGGGTTGGAACGGAACCCTTTGTGATGCGCCAGAGAACACCAGCTGTCCCTTCGTGCGCGCTGGACTAGACCAGGCCTCCCTACCGGACCCCACAGGTTAGACCCGCTATCCCTACCTGATGCTCCGCATTAGGCTTGGCACCCATACCCGATGTTCTGGGGTAGTAGCGGTACCCCCACCGTTACTCTGCGGTAGTATCGGTACACCCACCGGTACTCCGGGGTAGTACGTGAACACTTCCTGGTTCACTGGGGTAAACCTGCTGACGTTACGGGCACGCGGTATAGACCAGACATTCCTACCTGACCCTCCGTTTTAGGCCCGGTATCCCTACCTGATGCTCCGCATTAGGCTTGGCACCCCTACCCGATATGCTGGGGTAGTACCACTACCCCCACCGGTACTCTGCGGTAGTATTGGTACACCCACCGGTACTCCAGGGCAGTATCTGAACACTTACTGGTTCGCTGGGGTACACCTACTGACCTTACGGGCGTGCTCTGTAGACCAGACATTCCTACCTGACCCTCCAGGCTAGGCCGGGTATCCCTACCTGATGCTCTGCGGTAGGCCTGGCCCCCTACCCGACAATCTGGGGTAGTACCGGTACACCCACAGGTACTCCGCGGTACTTTTGCTATACCCACCGGTACTCCTGGATTTTACCGGAACCCTTACTGGTGCGCCGGGTTACACCTGCTGACCCTATGGGCTCGCCGCTTTACGCCCACCCTTCCTACCTGACCCGCCGGGGTAGGCCTGGTATACCTACCCGATGTTTCGAGGTAGAACCGGTTCCCCCACCGGTACTCTGGGGTTGGAACGGAACCCTTTGTGATGCGCCAGAGAACACCAGCTGTCCCTTCGTGCGCGCTGGACAAGACCCGGCCTCCCTACCGGACCCCACAGGTTAGACCCGCTATCCCTACCTGATGCTCCGCATTAGGCTTGGCACCCATACCCGATGTTCTGGGGTAGTAGCGGTACCCCCACCGTTACTCTGCGGTAGTATCGGTACACCCACCGGTACTCCAGGGTAGTACCTGAACCCTTACTGGTTCGCTGGGGTACACCTGCTGACCTTACGGGCGTGCTGTGTAGACCAGACATTCCTACCTGACCCTCCAGGCTAGGCCCGGTATCCCTACCTGATGCTCTGCGGTAGGCCTGGCCCCCTACCCGACAATCTGGGGTAGTACCGGTACACCCACAGGTACTCCGCGGTAATTTTGCTATACCCACCGGTACTCCTGGATTGTACCGGAACCCTTACTGGTGCGCCGGGGTACACCTGCTGACCCTACGGTCGCGCCGCTTTACGCCCACCCTTCCTACCTGACCCTCCGGGGTAGGCCTGGTATACCTACCCGATGTTTCGAGGTAGAACCGGTTCCCCCACCGGTTCTCTGGGGTTGGAACGGAACCCTTTGTGATGCGCCAGAGAACACCAGCTGTCCCTTCGTGCGCGCTGGACTAGACCCGCCTCCCTAGTGGAACCCACAGGTTAGACCCGCTATCCCTACCTGATGCTCCGCATTAGGCTTGGCACCCATACCCGATGTTCTGGGGTAGTAGCGGTACCCCCACCGTTACTCTGCGGTAGTATCGGTACACCCACCGGTACTCCGGGGTAGTACGTGAACCCTTACTGGTTCACTGGGGTACACCTGCTGACGTTACTGGCGCGCGGTGTAGACCAGACATTCTTCCTGACCCTCCGTTTTAGGCCCGGCATCCCTACCTAATGCTCCGTTGTTGGCCTGGCACCCCTACCCGATATGCTGGGGTAGTACCGGTACCCGCACCGGTACTCTGCGGTAGTATTGATACACCCACCGGTACTCCAGGGCAGTACCTGAACACTTACTGGTTAGCTGGGGTACACCTGCTGACCTTACAGGCGTGCTCTGTAGACCAGACATTCCTACCTGACCCTCCAGGCTAGGCCCGTTAACCCCTACCTGATGCTCTGCGGTAGGCCTGGCCCCCTACCCAACAATCTGGGGTAGTACCGGTACACCCACAGGTACTCAGCGGTACTTTTGCTATACCCACAGGTACTCCTGGATTGTACCGGAACCCTTACTGGTGCGCCGGGGTACACCTGCTGGCCCTACGCGCACACTGCTTTGGACACACCCTTCCTACCTGACCCGCCGGGGTAGGTCTGGTATACCTACCCGATGTTTCGAGGTAGAACCGGTTCCTCCACCGGTACTCTGGGGTTCGAACGGAACCCTTTGTGATGCGCCAGAGAACACCAGCTGTCCCTTCGTGCGCGCTGGACTAGACCCAGCATCCCTACCTGACCCCACAGGTTAGACCCGCTATCCCTACCTGATGCTCCGCATTAGGCTTGGCACCCATACCCGATGTTCTGGGGTAGTAGCGGTACCCCCACCGTTACTCTGCGGTATTATCGGTACACCCACCGGTACTCCGGGGTAGTACGTGAACACTTCCTGGTTCACTGGGGTACACCTGCTGACATTACTGCCGCGCGGTGTGGACCAGACATTCCTACCTGACCCTCTGTGTTAGTCCCGGTATCCCTACCTGATGCTCCGTTGTTGGCCTGGCACGCCTACCTGATATGCTGGGGTAGTACCGGTACCCCCACCGGTACTCTGCGGTAGTATCGGTACACCCACCGGTACTCCGGGGTAGTACGTGAACCCTTACTGGTTCGCTGGGGTACACCTGCTGACCTTACGGGCGTGCTCTGTAGACCAGACATTCCTACCTGACCCTCCAGGCTAGGCCCGGTATCCCTACCTGATGCTCTGCGGTAGGCCTGGCCCCCTACCCGACAATCTGGGGTAGTATCGGTACACACAGAGGTACTCCGCGGTAATATTGCTATACCCACCGGTACTCCTGGATTGTACCGGAACCCTTACTGGTGCGCCGGGGTACAACTGCTGACCCTATGGTCTCGCCGCTTTACGCCCACCCTTCCTACCTGACCCGCCGGGGTAGGCCTGGTATACCTACCCGATGTTTCGAGGTAGAACCGGTTCCCCCACCGGTACTCTGGGGTTGGAACGGAACCCTTTGTGATGCGCCAGAGAACACCAGCTGTCCCTTCGTGCGCGCTGGACTAGACCCGGCCTCCCTACCGGACCCCACAGGTTAGACCCGCTATCCCTACCTGATGCTCCGCATTAGGCTTGGCACCCATACCCGATGTTCTGGGGTAGTAGCGGTACCCCCACCGTTACTCTGCGGTAGTATCGGTACACCCACCGGTACTCCGGGGTAGTACGTGAACACTTCCTGGTTCACTGGGGTACACCTGCTGACGTTACTGCCGCGCGGTGTGGACCAGACATTCCTACCTGACCCTCTGTGTTAGTCCCGGTATCCCTACCTGATGCTCCGTTGTTGGCCTGGCACCCCTACCTGATATGCTGGGGTAGTACCGGTACCCCCACCGGTACTCTGCGGTAGTATTGGTACACCCACCGGTACTCCAGGGCAGTACCTGAACACTTACTGGTTCGCTGGGGTACACCTGCTGACCTTACGGGCCTGCTGTGTAGACCAGACATTCCTACCTGACCCTCCAGGCTAGGCCCGGTATCCCTACCTGATGCTCTGCGGTAGGCCTGGCCCCCTACCCGACAATCTGGGGTAGTACCGGTACACCCACAGGTACTCCGCGGTAATTTTGCTATACCCACCGGTACTCCTGGATTGTACCGGAACCCTTACTGGTGCGCCGGGGTACACCTGCTGACCCTACGGGCGCGCCACTTTACGCCCACCCTTCCTACCTGACCCGCCGGGGTAGGTCTGGTATACCTACCCGATGTTTCGAGGTAGAACCGGTTCCCCCACCGGTACTCTGGGGTTGGAACGGAACCCTTTGTGATGCGCCAGAGAACACCAGCTGTCCCTTCGTGCGCGCTGGACTAGACCCGGCATCCCTACCGGACCCCACAGGTTAGACCCGGTATCCCTACCTGATGCTCCGCATTAGGCTTGGCACCCATACCCGATGTTCTGGGGTAGTAGCGGTACCCCCACCGTTACTCTGCGGTAGTATCGGTACACCCACCGGTACTCCAGGGCAGTACATGAACCCTTACTGGTTCGCTGGGGTACACCTGCTGACCTTACGGGCGTGCTCTGTAGACCAGACATTCCTACCTGACCCTCCAGGCTAGGCCCGGTATCCCTACCTGATGCTCTGCGGTAGGCCTGGCCCTCTACCCGACAATCTCGGGTAGTATCGGTACACACAGAGGTACTCCGCGGTAATATTGCTATACCCACCGGTTCTCCTGGATTGTACCGGAACCCTTACTGGTGCGCCGGGGTACAACTGCTGACCCTATGGTCTCGCCGCTTTACGCCCACCCTTCCTACCTGACCCTCCGGGGTAGGCCTGGTATACCTACCAAATGTTTCGAGGTAGAACCGGTTCCCCCACCGGTACTCTGGGTTTGGAACGGAACCCTTTGTGATGCGCCAGAGAACACCAGCTGTCCCTTCGTGCGCGCTGGACTAGACCCGGCCTCCCTACCGGACCCCACAGGTTAGACCCGCTATCCCTACCTGATGCTCCGCATTAGGCCTGGCACCCATACCCGATGTTCTGGGGTACTAGCGGTACCCCCACCGTTACTCTGCGGTAGTATCGGTACACCCACCGGTACTCCGGGATAGTACGTGAACCCTTACTGGTTCACTGGGGTACACCTGCTGACGTTACTGGCGCGAGGTGTAGACCAGGGATTCCTACCTGACCCTCCAGGCTAGGCCCGGTATCCCTACCTGATGCTCTGCGGTAGGCCTGGCCCCCTACCCGACAATCTGGGGTAGTATCGGTACACCCACCGGTATTCCGCGGTAGTTTTGCTATACCCACCGGTACTCCTGGATTGTACCGGAACCCTTACTGGTGCGCCGGGGTACACCTGCTGACCCTATGTGCTTGCCGCTTTACGCCCACCCTTCCTACCTGACCCGCCGGGGTAGGCTTGGTATACCTACCCGATGTTTCGAGGTAGAACCGGTTCCCCCACCGGTACTCTGGGGTTGGAACGGAACCCTTTGTGATGCGCCAGAGAACACCAGCTGTCCCTTCGTGCGCGCTGGACTAGACCAGGCCTCCCTACCGGACCCCACATGTTACACCCGGTATCCCTACCTGATGCTCCGCATTAGGCTTGGCACCCATACCCGATGTTCTGGGGTAGTAGCGGTACCCCCACCGTTACTCTGCGGTAGTATCGGTACACCCACCGGTACTCCGGGGTAGTACGTGAACACTTCCTGGTTCACTGGGGTACACCTGCTGACGTTACGGGCACGCGGTATAGACCAGACATTCCTACCTGACCCTCCGTTTTAGGCCCGGTATCCCTACCTGATGCTCCGTTTTTTTGCTTGCCACCCCTACCTGATATGCTGGGGTAGTACCGGTACCCCCACCGGTGGTCTGTGGTAGTATTGGTACACCCACCGGTACTCCAGGGTAGTACCTGAACCCTTACTGGTTCGCTGGTGTACACCTGCTGAACTTACGGGCACGCGGTATAGACCAGACATTCCTACCTGACCCTCCAGGCTAGGCCCGGTATCCCTACCTGATGCTCTGCGGTAGGCCTGGCCCCCTACCCGACAATCTGGGGTAGTACCGGTACACGCACAGGTACTCCGCGGTACTTTTTCTATACCCACCGGTACTCCTGGATTGTACCGGAACCCTTACTGGTGCGCCGGGGTACACCTGCTGACCCTATGGGCTCACCGCTTTACGCCCACCCTTCCTACCTGACCCGCCGGGGTAGGCCTGGTATACCTACCCGATGTTTCGAGGTAGAACCGGTTCCCCCACCGGTACTCTGGGGTTGGAACGGAACCCTTTGTGATGCGCCAGAGAACACCAGCTGTCCCTTCGTGCACGCTGGACTAGACCCGGCCTCCGTGCCGGACCCCACAGGTTACACCCGGTATCCCTACCTGATGCTCCGCATTAGGCTTGGCACCCATACCCGATGTTCTGGGGTAGTAGCGCTACCCCCACCGTTACTCTGCGGTAGTATCGGTACACCCACCGGTACTCCGGGGTAGTACGTGAACCCTTACTGGTTCACTGGGGTACACCTGATGACGTTACGGGTGCGCGGTGTAGACCAGACATTCCTACCTGACTCTCCGTTTTAGGCCCGGTATCCCTACCTGATGGTCCGTTGTTGGCCTGGCACCCCTACCTGATATGCTGGGGTAGTACCGGTACCCCCACCGGTACTCTGCGGTAGTATTGGTACACCCACCGGTACTCCAGGGCAGTTCGTGAACACTTACTGTTTCGCTGGAGTACACCTGCTGACCTTACGGGCGTGCTCTGTAGACCAGACATTCCTACCTGACCCTCCAGGCTAGGCCCGTTAACCCCTACCTGATGCTCTGCGGTAGGCCTGGCCCCCTACCCGACAATCTGGGGTAGTACCGGTACACCCACAGGTACTCAGCGGTACTTTTGCTATACCCACAGGTACTCCTGGATTGTACCGGAACCCTTACTGGTGCGCCGGGGTACACCTGCTGGCCCTACGCGCACACTGCTTTGGACACACCCTTCCTACCTGACCCGCCGGGGTAGGTCTGGTATACCTACCCGATGTTTCGAGGTAGAACCGGTTCCTCCACCGGTACTCTGGGGTTGGAACGGAACCCTTTGTGATGCGCCAGAGAACACCAGCTGTCCCTTCGTGCGCGCTGGACTAGACCCAGCATCCCTACCTGACTCCACAGGTTAGACCCGCTATCCCTACCTGATGCTCCGCATTAGGCTTGGCACCCATACCCGATGTTCTGGGGTAGTAGCGGTACCCCCACCGTTACTCTGCGGTAGTATCGGTACACCCACCGGTACTCCGGGGTAGTACGTGAACACTTCCTGGTTCACTGGGGTACACCTGCTGACGTTACTGCCGCGCGGTGTGGACCAGACATTCCTACCTGACCCTCTGTGTTAGTCCCGGTATCCCTACCTGATGCTCCGTTGTTGGCCTGGCACGCCTACCTGATATGCTGGCGTAGTACCGGTACCCCCACCGGTACTCTGCGGTAGTATCGGTACACCCACCGGTACTCCGGGGTAGTACGTGAACCCTTACTGGTTCGCTGGGGTACACCTGCTGACCTTACGGGCGTGCTCTGTAGACCAGACATTCCTACCTGACCCTCCAGGCTAGGCCCGGTATCCCTACCTGATGCTCTGCGGTAGGCCTGGCCCCCTACCCGACAATCTGGGGTAGTATCGGTACACACAGAGGTACTCCGCGGTAATATTGCTATACCCACCGGTACTCCTGGATTGTACCGGAACCCTTACTGGTGCGCCGGGGTACAACTGCTGACCCTATGGTCTCGCCGCTTTACGCCCACCCTTCCTACCTGACCCTCCGGGGTAGGCCTGGTATACCTACCAAATGTTTCGAGGTAGAACCGGTTCCCCCACCGGTACTCTGGGTTTGGAACGGAACCCTTTGTGATGCGCCAGAGAACACCAGCTGTCCCTTCGTGCGCGCTGGACAAGACCCGGCCTCCCTACCGGACCCCACAGGTTTGACCCGCTATCCCTACCTGATGCTCCGCATTAGGCTTGGCACCCATACCCGATGTTCTGGGGTAGTAGCGGTACCCCCACCGTTACTTTGCGGTAGTAACAGTACAACCACCGGTACTCCGGGGTTGTACGTGAACCCTTACTGGTTCACTGGGGTACACCTGCTGACGTTACTGGCGCGCGGTGTAGACCAGACATTCCTACCTGACCCTCTGTGTTAGTCCCGGTATCCCTTCCTGATGCTCCGTTGTTGGCCTGGCACCCCTACCTGATATGCTGGGGTAGTACCGGTACCCCCACCGGTACTCTGCGGTAGTATTGGTACACCCATCGGTACTCCAGGGCAGTACCTGAACACTTACTGGTTCGCTGGGGTACACCTGCTGACCTTACGGGCCTGCTGTGTAGACCAGACATTCCTACCTGACCCTCCAGGCTAGGCCCGGTATCCCTACCTGATGCTCTGCGGTAGGCCTGGCCCCCTACCCGACAATCTGGGGTAGTACCGGTACACCCACAGGTACTCCGCGGTACTTTTGCTATACCCACCGGTACTCCTGGATTGTACCGGAACCCTTACTGGTGCGCCGGGGTACACCTGCTGACCCTACGGGCGCGCCGCTTTACGCCCACCCTTCCTACCTGACCCGCCGGGGTAGGTCTGGTATACCTACCCGATGTTTCGAGGTAGAACCGGTTCCCCCACCGGTACTCTGGGGTTGGAACGGAACCCTTTGTGATGCGCCAGAGAACACCAGCTGTCCCTTCGTGCGCGCTGGACTAGACCCGGCATCCCTACCGGACCCCACAGGTTAGACCGGTATCCCTACCTGATGCTCCGCATTAGGCTTGGCACCCATACCCGATGTTCTGGGGTAGTAGTGGTACCCCCACCGTTACTCTGCAGTAGTATCGGTACACCCACCGGTACTCCAGGGCAGTACATGAACCCTTACTGGTTCGCTGGGGTACACCTGCTGACCTTACGGGCGTGCTCTGTAGACCAGACATTCCTACCTGACCCTCCAGGCTAGGCCCGGTACCCCTACCTGATGCTCTGCGGTAGGCCTGGCCCCCTACCCGACAATCTGGGGTAGTATCGGTACACCCACCGGTATTCCGCGGTAGTTTTGCTATACCCACCGGTACTCCTGGATTGTACCGGA
Source organism: Astur gentilis (assembly GCF_929443795.1). NCBI lineage: Eukaryota > Metazoa > Chordata > Aves > Accipitriformes > Accipitridae > Astur > Astur gentilis. The sequence goes on from NW_026060858.1 coordinate 4,094,539, forward strand.
ACCCTTACTGGTGCGCCGGGGTAAACCTGCTGACCCTATGTGCTTGCCGCTTTACGCCCACCCTTCCTACCTGACCCGCCGGGGTAGGCTTGGTATACCTACCCGATGTTTCGAGGTAGAACCGGTTCCCCCACCGGTACTCTGGGGTTGGAACGGAACCCTTTGTGATGCGCCAGAGAACACCAGCTGTCCCTTCGTGCGCGCTGGACTAGACCAGGCCTCCCTACCGGACCCCACATGTTACACCCGGTATCCCTACCTGATGCTCCGCATTAGGCTTGGCACCCATACCCGATGTTCTGGGGTAGTAGCGGTACCCCCACCGTTACTCTGCGGTAGTATCGGTACACCCACCGGTACTCCGGGGTAGTACGTGAACACTTCCTGGTTCACTGGGGTAAACCTGCTGACGTTACGGGCACGCGGTATAGACCAGACATTCCTACCTGACCCTCCGTTTTAGGCCCGGTATCCCTACCTGATGCTCCGTTTTTTGCTTGCCACCCCTACCTGATATCCTGGGGTAGTACCGGTACCCCCACCGGTGGTCTGTGGTAGTATTGGTACACCCACCGGTACTCCAGGTTAGTACCTGAACCCTTACTGGTTCGCTGGTGTACACCTGCTGAACTTACGGGCACGCGGTATAGACCAGACATTCCTACCTGACCCTCCAGGCTAGGCCCGGTATCCCTACCTGATGCTCTGCGGTAGGCCTGGCCCCCTACCCGACAATCTGGGGTAGTACCGGTACACGCACAGGTACTCCGCGGTACTTTTTCTATACCCACCGGTACTCCTGGATTGTACCGGAACCCTTACTGGTGCGCCGGGGTACACCTGCTGACCCTATGGGCTCGCCGCTTTACGCCCACCCTTCCTACCTGACCCGCCGGGGTAGGCCTGGTATACCTACCCGATGTTTCGAGGTAGAACCGGTTCCCCCACCGGTACTCTGGGGTTGGAACGGAACCCTTTGTGATGCGCCAGAGAACACCAGCTGTCCCTTCGTGCGCGCTGGACTAGACCCGGCCTCCCTGCCGGACCCCACAGGTTACACCCGGTATCCCTACCTGATGCTCCGCATTAGGCTTGGCACCCATACCCGATGTTCTGGGGTAGTAGCGCTACCCCCACCGTTACTCTGCGGTAGTATCGGTACACCCACCGGTACTCCGGGGTAGTACGTGAACCCTTACTGGTTCACTGGGGTACACCTGATGACGTTACGGGTGCGCGGTGTAGACCAGACATTCCTACCTGACTCTCCGTTTTAGGCCCGGTATCCCTACCTGATGCTCCGTTGTTGGCCTGGCACCCCTACCTGATATGCTGGGGTAGTACCGGTACCCCCACCGGTACTCTGCGGTAGTATTGGTATACCCACCGGTACTCCAGGGCAGTTCGTGAACACTTACTGTTTCGCTGGAGTACACCTGCTGACCTTACGGGCGTGCTGTGTAGACCAGACCTTCCTACCTGACCCTCTGTTTTAGACCCGGTATCCCTACATGATGCTCCGTTGTTGGCCTGGCACCCCTACCCGATATGCTGGGGTAGTACCGCTACCCCCACCGTTACTCTGCGGTAGTATTGGTACACCCACCGGTACTCCGGGGTAGTACGTGAACCCTTACTGGTTCACTCGGGTACACCTGCTGACGTTACTGGCGCGCGGTGTAGACCAGACATTCCTACCTGACCCTCCGTTTTAGGCCCGGTATCCCTACTTGATGCTCCGTTGTTGGCCTGGCACCCCTACCCGATATGCTGGGGTAGTACCGGCACCCCCACCGGTACTCTGCGGTAGTATTGGTACACCCACCGGTACTGCAGGGTACTACCTGAACCCTTACTGGTTCGCTGGGGTACACCTGCTGACCTTGCGGGCGTGCTGTGTAGACCAGACATTCCTACCTGACCCTCCAGGCTAGGCCTGGTATCCCTACCTGATGCTCTGCGGTAGGCCTGGCCCCCTACCCGACAATCTGGGGTAGTACCGGTACACACAGAGGTACTCCGCGGTAATTTTTTCTATACCCACCGGTACTCCTGGATTGTACCGGAACCCTTACTGGTGCGCCGGTTTACACTTGCTGACCCTATGGGCTCGCCGCTTTACGCCCACCCTTCCTATCTGACCCTCCGGGGTAGGCCTGGTATACCTAACCGATGTTTCGAGGTAGAACCGGTTCCCCCACCGGTACTCTGGGTTTGGAACGGAACCCTTTGTGATGAGCCAGAGAACACCAGCTGTCCCTTCGTGCGCGCTGGACTAGACCCGGCCTCCCTACCGGACCCCACAGGTTAGACCCGCTATCCCTACCTGATGCTCCGCATTAGGCTTGGCACCCATACCCGATGTTCTGGGGTAGTAGCGGTACCCCCACCGTTACTCTGCGGTAGTATCGGTACACCCACCGGTACTCCGGGGTAGTACGTGAACACTTCCTGGTTCACTGGGGTACACCTGCTGACATTACTGCCTCGCGGTGTGGACCAGACATTCCTACCTGACCCTCTGTGTTAGTCCCGGTAATCCTACCTGATGCTCCGTTGTTGGCCTGGCACCCCTACCCGATATGCTGGGGTAGTACCGGTACCCCCACCGGTACTCTGTGGTAGTATTGGTACACCCACCTGTACTCTAGGGCAGTACCTGAACACTTACTGGTTCGCTGGGGTACACCTGCTGACCTTACGGGCCTGCTGTGTAGACCAGACATTCCTACCTGACCCTCCAGGCTAGGCCCGGTATCCCTACCTGATGCTCTGCGGTAGGCCTGGCCCCCTACCCGACAATCTGGGGTAGTACCGGTACACCCACAGGTACTCCGCGGTACTTTTGCTATACCCACCGGTACTCCTGGATTGTACCGGAACCCTTACTGGTGCGCCGGGGTACACCTGCTGATCCTATGGGCTCGCCGCTTTACGCCCACCCTTCCTAACTGACCCGCCGGGGTAGGCCTGGTATACCTACCCGATGTTTCGAGGTAGAACCGGTTCCCCCACCGGTACTCTGGGGTTGGAACGGAACCCTTTGTGATGCGCCAGAGAACACCAGCTGTCCCTTCGTGCGCGCTGGACTAGACCCGGCCTCCCTACCGGACCCCACAGGTTACACCCGCTATCCCTACCTGATGCTCCGCATTAGGCTTGGCACCCATACCCGATCTTCTGCGGTAGTAGCGGTACCCCCACCGTTACTCTGCGGTAGTATCGGTACACCCACCGGTACTCCGGGGTAGTACGTGAACCCTTACTGGTTCACTGGGGTACACCTGCTGACGTTACTGGCGCGCGGTGTAGACCAGACATTCCTACCTGACCCTCCGTTTTAGGCCCGGCATCCCTACCTGATGCTTCGTTGTTGGCCTGGCACCCCTAACCGATATGCTGGGGTAGTACCGGTACCCCCACCGGTACTCTGCGGTAGTATTGGTACACCCACCGGTACTCCAGGGCAGTACCTGAACACTTACAGGTTTGCTGGGGTACACCTGCTGACCTTACAGGCGTGCTCTGTAGACCAGACATTCCTACCTGACCCTCCAGGCTAGGCCCGTTAACCCCTACCTGATGCTCTGCGGTAGGCCTGGCCCCCTACCCGACAATCTGGGGTAGTACCGGTACACCCACAGGTACTCCGCGGTACTTTTGCTATACCCTCCGGTACTCCTGGATTGTACCCGAACCCTTACTGGTGCGCCGGGATACACCTGCTGATCCTATGGTCTCGCCGCTTTACGCCCACCCTTCCTAACTGACCCGCCGGGGTAGGCCTGGTATACCTACCCGATGTTTCGAGGTAGAACCGGTTCCCCCACCGGTACTCTGGGGTTGGAACGGAAACCTTTGTGATGCGCCAGAGAACACCAGCTGTCCCTTCGTGCGCGCTGGACTAGACCCGGCATCCCTACCGGACCCCACAGGTTAGACCCGCTATCCCTACCTGATGCTCCTCATTAGGCTTGGCACCCATACCCGATGTTCTGGGGTAGTAGCGGTACCCCCACCGTTACTCTGCGGTAGTATCGGTACACCCACCGGTACTCCGGGGTAGTACGTGAACACTTCCTGGTTCACTGGGGTACACCTGCTGACATTACTGACGCGCGGTGTGGACCAGACATTCCTACCTGACCCTCTGTGTTAGTCCCGGTATCCCTACCTGATGCTCCGTTGTTGGCCTGGCACCCCTACCCGATATGCTGGGGTAGTACCGGTACCCCCACCGGTACTCTGCGGTAGTATTGGTACACCCACCGGTACTCCAGGGCAGAACCTGAACACTTAATGGTTCGCTGGGGTACACCTGCTGACCTTACGGGCGTGCTCTGTAGACCAGACATTCCTACCTGACCCTCCAGGCTAGGCCCGGTATCCCTACCTGATGCTCTGCGGTAGGCCTGGCCCCCTACCCGACAATCTGGGGTAGTACCGGTACACCCACAGGTACTCCGCGGTACTTTTTCTATACCCACCGGTACTCCTGGATTGTACCGGAACCCTTACTGGTGCGCCGGGGTACACCTGCTGACCCTATGGGCTCGCCGCTTTACGCCCACCCTTCCTACCTGACCCGCCGGGGTAGGCCTGGTATACCTACCCGATGTTTCGAGGTAGAACCGGTTCCCCCACAGGTACTCTGGGTTTGGAACGGAACCCTTTGTGATGCGCCAGAGAACACCAGCTGTCCGTTCGTGCAGGCTGGACTAGACCCGGCCTCCCTACCGGACCCCACATGTTACACCCGCTATCCCTACCTGATGCTCCGCATTAGGCTTGGCACCCATACCCGAACTTCTGCGGTAGTAGCGGTACCCCCACCGTTACTCTACGGTAGTATCGGTACACCCACCGGTACTCCGGGGTAGTACGTGAACCCTTACTGGTTCACTGGGGTACACCTGCTGACGTTACTGGCGCGCGGTGTAGACCAGACATTTTACCTGACCCTCCGTGTTAGTCCCGGCATCCCTACCTGATGCTTCGTTGTTGGCCTGGCACCCCTACCCGATATGCTGGGGTAGTACCGGTACCCCCACCGGTACTCTGCGGTAGTATTGGTACACCCACCGGTACTCCAGGGCAGTACCTGAACACTTACTGGTTCGCTGGGGTACACCTGCTGAGCTTACGGGCGTGCTGTGTAGACCAGACATTCCTACCTGACCCTCCAGGCTAGGCCCGGTACCCCTACCTGATGCTCTGCGGTAGGCCTGGCCCCCTAACCGACAATCTGGGGTAGTACCGGTACACCCACAGGTACTCCGCGGTACTTTTGCTATACCCACCGGTACTCCTGGATTTTACCGGAACCCTTACTGGTTCGCCGGGGTACACCTGCTGACCCTACGGGCACACTGCTTTGGACCCACCCTTCCTACCTGACCCGCCGGGGTAGGCCTAGTATACCTACCCGATGTTTCGAGGTAGAACCGGTTCCCCCACCGGTACTCTGGGGTTGGAACGGAACCCTTTGTGATGCGCCAGAGAACACCAGCTGTCCCTTCGTGCGCGCTGGACTAGACCCGGCCTCCCTACCGGACCCCACAGGTTAGACCCGCTATCCCTACCTGATGCTCCGCATTAGGCTTGGCACCCATACCCGATGTTCTGGGGTAGTAGCGGTACCCCCACCGTCACTCTGCGGTAGTATCGGTACACCCACCGGTACTCCGGGGTAGTACGTGAACCCTTACTGGTTCACTGGGGTACACCTGCTGACGTTACTGGCGCGCGGTGTAGACCAGACATTCCTACCTGACCCTCCGTTTTAGGCCCGGTATCCCTACCTGACGCTCCGTTGTTGGCCTGGCACCCCTACCCGATATGCTGGGGTAGTACCGGTACCCCCACCGGTACTCTGCGGTAGTATTGGTACACCCACCGGTACTCCAGGGCAGTACCTGAACCCTTACTGGTTCGCTGGGGTACACCTGCTGACCTTACGGGCCTGCTGTGTAGACCAGACATTCCTACCTGTCCTTCCAGGCTAGGCCCGGTATCCCTACCTGATGCTCTGCGGTAGGCCTGGCCCCCTACCCGACAATCTGGGGTAGTACCGGTACACCTACAGGTACTCCGCGGTACTTTTGCTATACCCACCGGTACTCCTGGATTGTACCGGAACCCTTACTGGTGCGCCGGGGTACACCTGCTGACTCTACGGGCGGGCCGCTTTACGCCCACCCTTCCTACCTGACCCGCCGGGGTAGGCCTGGTATACCTACCCGATGTTTCGAGGTAGAACCGGTTCCCCCACAGGTACTCTGGGGTTGGAACGGAACCCTTTGTGATGCGCCAGAGAACACCAGCTGTCCCTTCGTGCGCGCTGGACTAGACCCGGCCTCCCTACCGGACCCCACAGGTTAGACCCGCTATCCCTACCTGATGCTCCGCATTAGGCTTGGCACCCATACCCGTTGTTCTGGGGTACTAGTACCCCCACCGTTACTCTGCGTTAGTATCGGTACACCCACCGGTAGTCCGGGGTAGTACGTGAACCCTTACTGGTTCACTGGGGTACACCTGCTGACGTTACTGGCGCGCGGTGTAGACCAGACATTCCTACCTGACCCTCCGTGTTAGTCCCGGTATCCCTACCTGATGCTCCGTTGTTGTCCTGGCACCCCTACCCGATATGCTGGGGTAGTACCGGTACCCCCACCGGTACTCTGCGGTAGTATTGGTACACCCACCGGTACTGCAGGGTAGTACCTGAACCCTTATTGGTTCGCTGGGGTACACCTGCTGAACTTACGGGCACGCGGTATAGACCAGACATTCCTACCTGACCCTCCAGGCTAGGCCCGGTATCCCTACCTGATGCTCTGTGGTAGGCCTGGCCCCCTACCCGACAATCTGGGGTAGTACCGGTACACCCACAGGTACTCCGCGGTACTTTTGCTATACCCACCGGTACTCCTGGATTGTACCGGAACCCTTACTGGTGCGCCGGGGTACACCTGCTGACCCTATGGGCTCGCCGCTTTACGCCCACCCTTCCTACCTGACCCGCCGGGGTAGGCCTGGTATACCTACCCGATGTTTCGAGGTAGAACCGGTTCCCCCACTGGTACTCTGGGGTTGGAACGGAACCCTTTGTGATGCGCCAGAGAACACCAGCTGTCCCTTCGTGCGCGCTGGACTAGACCCGGCCTCCCTACCGGACCCCACAGGTTAGACCCGCTATCCCTACCTGATGCTCCGCATTAGGCTTGGCACCCATACCCGGTCTTCTGCGGTAGTAGCGGTACCCCCACCGTTACTCTGCGGTAGTATCGGTACACCCACCGGTACTCCGGGGTAGTACGTGAACCCTTACTGGTTCACTGGGGTACACCTGATGACGTTACGGGCAAAAGGTATAGACCAGACATTCCTACCTGACCCTCCGTGTTAGTCCCGGTATCCCTACCTGATGCTCCGCTGTTGTCCTGGAACCCCTACCCGATACGCTGGGGTAGTACCGGTACCCCCACCGGTACTCTGCGGTAGTATTGGTACACCCACCGGTACTCCAGGGTAGTACCTGAACCCTTACTGGTTCGCTGGGGTACACCTGCTGACCTGACGGGCGTGCTGTGTAGACCAGACATTCCTACCTGACCCTCCAGGCTAGGCCCGGTATCCCTACCTGATGCTCTGCGGTAGGCCTGGCCCCCTACCCGACAGTCTGGGGTAGTACCGGTACACCCAGAGGTACTCCGCGGTAATTTTGCTATACCCACCGGTACTCCTGGATTGTACCGGAACCCTTACTGGTGCGCCGGGTTACACCTGCTGACCCTATGGGCTCGCCGCTTTACGCCCACCCTTCCTACCTGACCCTCCGGAGTAGGCCTGGTATACCTACCCGATGTTTCGAGGTAGAACCGGTTCCCCCACCGGTACTCTGGGTTTGGAACGGAACCCTTTGTGATGCGCCAGAGAACACCAGCTGTCCCTTCGTGCGCGCTGGACTAGACCCGGCCTCCCTACCGGACCCCACAGGTTAGACCCGCTATCCCTATCTGATGCTCCGCATTAGGCTTGGCACCCATACCCGATGTTCTGGGGTAGTAGCGGTACCCCCACCGTTACTCTGCGGTAGTATCGGTACACCCACCGGTACTCCGGGGTAGTACGTGAACCCTTACTGGTTCACTGGGGTACACCTGATGACGTTACTGGCACGCGGTGTAGACCAGACATTCCTACCTGACCCTCCGTTTTAGGCCCGGCATCCCTACCTGATGCTCTGTTGTTGGCCTGGCACCCCTACCCGATATGCTGGGGTAGTACCGCTACCCCCACCGGTACTCTGCGGTAGTATTGGTACACCCACCGGTACTGCAGGGTAGTACCTGAACCCTTACTGGTTCGCTGGGGTACACCTGCTGACCTTATGGGCGTGCTGTGTAGACCAGACATTCCTACCTGACCCTCCAGGCTAGGCCCGGTATCCCTACCTGATGCTCTGCGGTAGGCCTGGCCCCCTACCCGACAATCTGGGGTAGTACCGGTACACCCAGAGGTACTCCGCGGTACTTTTGCTATACCCACCGGTACTCCTGGATTGTACCGGAACCCTTACTGGTGCGCCGGGGTACACCTGCTGACCCTATGAACTCGCCGCTTTACGCCCACCCTTCCTACCTGACCCTCCGGGGTAGGCCTGGTATACCTACCCGATGTTTCGAGGTAGAACCGGTTCCCCACCGGTACTCTGGGGTTGGAACGGAACCCTTTGTGATGCGCCAGAGAACACCAGCTGTCCCTTCGTGCGCGCTGGACTAGACCCCGCCTCCCTAGTGGACCCCACAGGTTAGACCCGCTATCCCTACCTGATGCTCCGCATTAGGCTTGGCACCCATACCCGATCTTCTGCGGTAGTAGCGGTACCCCCACCGTTACTCTGCGGTAGTATCGGTACACCCACCGGTACTCCAGGGTAGTACGTGAACCCTTACTGGTTCACTGGGGTACACCTGCTGACGTTACTGGCGCGCGGTGTAGAGCAGACATTCCTACCTGACCCTCCTTTTTAGGCCCAGCATCCCTACCTGATGCTCCGTTGTTGGCCTGGCACCCCTACCCGATATGCTGGGGTAGTACCGCTACCCCCACCGGTACTCTGCGGTAGTATTGGTACACCCACCGGTACTGCAGGGTAGTACCTGAACCCTTACTGGTTCGCTGGGGTACACCTGCTGACCTTAAGGGCGTGCTGTGTAGACCAGACATTCCTACCTGACCCTCCAGGCTAGGCCCGGTATCCCTACCTGATGCTCTGCGGTAGGCCTGGCCCCCTACCCGACAATCTGGGGTAGTACCGGTACACCCACAGGTACTCCGCGGTACTTTTGCTATACCCACCGGTACTCCTGGATTGTACCGGAACCCTTACTGGTGCGCCGGGGTACACCTGCTGACCCTATGGGCTCGCCGCTTTACGCCCACCCTTCCTACCTGACCCTCCGGGGTAGGCCTGGTATACCTATCCGATGTTTCGAGGTAGAACCGGTTCCCCCACCGGTACTCTGGGGTTGGAACGGAACCCTTTGTGATGCGCCAGAGAACACCAGCTGTCCCTTCGTGCGCGCTGGACTAGACCCGGCCTCCCTAGTGGACCCCACAGGTTAGACCCGCTATCCCTACCTGATGCTCCGCATTAGGCTTGGCACCCATACCCGATGTTCTGGGGTAGTAGTGGTACCCCCACCGTTACTCTGTGGTAGTATCGGTACACCCACCGGTACTACAGGGCAGTACCTGAACCCTTACTGGTTCGCTGGCGTACACCTGCTGACCTTACGGGCGTGCTCTGTAGACCAGACATTCCTACCTGACCCTCCAGGCTAGGCCCGGTATCCCTACCTGATGCTCTGCCGTAGGCCTGGCTCCCTACCCGACAATCTGGGGTAGTATCGGTACACACCGAGGTACTCCGCGGTAATATTGCTATACCCACCGGTACTCCTGGATTGTACCGGAACCCTTACTGGTGCGCCGGGGTACACCTGCTGACCCTATTGGCTCGCCGCTTTACGCCACCCTTCCTACCTGACCCGCCGGGGTAGGCCTGGTATACCTACCCGATGTTTCGAGGTAGAACCGGTTCCCCCACCGGTACTCTGGGTTTGGAACGGAACCCTTTGTGAATGCGCCAGAGAACACCAGCTGTCCCTTCGTGCGCGCTGGACTAGACCCGGCCTCCCTACCGGACCCCACAGGTTAGACCCGATATCCCTACCTGATGCTCCGCATTAGGCTTGGCACCCATACCCGATCTTCTGCGGTAGTAGCGGTACCCCCACCGTTACTCTGCGGTAGTATCGGTACACCCACCGGTACTCCGGGTTAGTACGTGAACCCTTACTGGTTCACTGGGGTACACCTGCTGACGTTACTGGCGCGCGGTGTAGAGCAGACATTCCTACCTGACCCTCCGGTTTAGGCCCAGCATCCCTACCTGATGCTCCGTTGTTGGCCTGGTACCCCTACCCGATATGCTGGGGTAGTACCGCTACCCCCACCGGTACTCTGCGGTAGTATTGGTACACCCACCGGTACTGCAGGGTAGTACCTGAACCCTTACTGGTTCGCTGGGGTACACCTGCTGACCTTACGGGCGTGCTGTGTAGACCAGATATTCCTACCTGACCCTCCAGGCTAGGCCCGGTATCCCTACCTGATGCTCTGTGGTAGGCCTGGCCCCCTACCCGACAATCTGGGGTAGTACCGGTACACCCACAGGTACTCCGCGGTACTTTTGCTATACCCACCGGTACTCCTGGATTGTACCGGAACCCTTACTGGTGCGCCGGGGTACACCTGCTGACCCTATGGGCTCGCCGCTTTACGCCCACCCTTCCTACCTGACCCGCCGGGGTAGGCCTGGTATACCTACCCGATGTTTCGAGGTAGAACCGGTTCCCCCACTGGTACTCTGGGGTTGGAACGGAACCCTTTGTGAATGCGCCAGAGAACACCAGCTGTCCCTTCGTGCGCGCTGGACTAGACCCGGCCTCCCTACCGGACCCCACAGGTTAGACCCGCTATCCCTACCTGATGCTCCGCATTAGGCTTGGCACCCATACCCGGTCTTCTGCGGTAGTAGCGGTACCCCCACCGTTACTCTGCGGTAGTATCGGTACACCCACCGGTACTCCGGGGTAGTACGTGAACCCTTACTGGTTCACTGGGGTACACCTGATGACGTTACGGGCAAAAGGTATAGACCAGACATTCCTACCTGACCCTCCGTGTTAGTCCCGGTATCCCTACATGATGCTCCGCTGTTGTCCTGGAACCCCTACCCGATACGCTGGGGTAGTACCGGTACCCCCACCGGTACTCTGCGGTAGTATTGGTACACCCACCGGTACTCCAGGGTAGTACCTGAACCCTTACTGGTTCGCTGGGGTACACCTGCTGACCTTACGGGCGTGCTGTGTAGATCAGACATTCCTACCTGACCCTCCAGGCTAGGCCCGGTATCCCTACCTGATGCTCTGCGGTAGGCCTGGCCCCCTACCCGACAGTCTGGGGTAGTACCGGTACACCCAGAGGTACTCCGCGGTAATTTTGCTATACCCACCGGTACTCCTGGATTGTACCGGAACCCTTACTGGTGCGCCGGGTTACACCTGCTGACCCTATGGGCTCGCCGCTTTACGCCCACCCTTCCTACCTGACCCTCCGGAGTAGGCCTGGTATACCTACCCGATGTTTCGAGGTAGAACCGGTTCCCCCACCGGTACTCTGGGTTTGGAACGGAACCCTTTGTGATGCGCCAGAGAACACCAGCTGTCCCTTCGTGCGCGCTGGACTAGACCCGGCCTCCCTACCGGACCCCACATGTTACACCCGGTATCCCTATCTGATGCTCCGCATTAGGCTTGGCACCCATACCCGATGTTCTGGGGTAGTAGCGGTACCCCCACCGTTACTCTGCGGTAGTATCGGTACACCCACCGGTACTCCGGGGTAGTACGTGAACCCTTACTGGTTCATGGGGTACACCTGATGACGTTACTGGCACGCGGTGTAGACCAGACATTCCTACCTGACCCTCCGTGTTAGGCCCGGCATCCCTACCTGATGCTCTGTTGTTGGCCTGGCACCCCTACCCGATATGCTGGGGTAGTACCGCTACCCCCACCGGTACTCTGCGGTAGTATTGGTACACCCACCGGTACTGCAGGGTAGTACCTGAACCCTTACTGGTTCGCTGGGGTACCCCTGCTGACCTTATGGGCGTGCTGTGTAGACCAGACATTCCTACCTGACCCTCCAGGCTAGGCCCGGTATCCCTACCTGATGCTCTGCGGTAGGCCTGGCCCCCTACCCGACAATCTGGGGTAGTACAGGTACACCCAGAGGTACTCCGCGGTACTTTTGCTATACCCACCGGTACTCCTGGATTGTACCGGAACCCTTACTGGTGCGCCGGGGTACACCTGCTGACCCTATGAACTCGCCGCTTTACGCCCACCCTTCCTACCTGACCCTCCGGGGTAGGCCTGGTATACCTACCCGATGTTTCGAGGTAGAACCGGTTCCCCCACCGGTACTCTGGGGTTGGAACGGAACCCTTTGTGATGCGCCAGAGAACACCAGCTGTCCCTTCGTGCGCGCTGGACTAGACCCGGCCTCACTAGTGGACCCCACAGGTTAGACCCGCTATCCCTACCTGATGCTCCGCATTAGGCTTGGCACCCATACCCGATGTTCTGGGGTAGTAGTGGTACCCCCACCGTTACTCTGTGGTAGTATCGGTACACCCACCGGTACTACAGGGCAGTACCTGAACCCTTACTGGTTCGCTGGGGTACACCTGCTGACCTTACGGGCGTGCTCTGTAGACCACACATTCCTACCTGACCCTCCAGGCTAGGCCCGGTATCCCTACCTGATGCTCTGCCGTAGGCCTGGCTCCCTACCCGACAATCTGGGGTAGTATCGGTACACACCGAGGTACTCCGCGGTAATATTGCTATACCCACCGGTACTCCTGGATTGTACCGGAACCCTTACTGGTGCGCCGGGGTACACCTGCTGACCCTATTGGCTCGCCGCTTTACGCCACCCTTCCTACCTGACCCGCCGGGGTAGGCCTGGTATACCTACCCGATGTTTCGAGGTAGAACCGGTTCCCCCACCGGTACTCTGGGTTTGGAACGGAACCCTTTGTGAATGCGCCAGAGAACACCAGCTGTCCCTTCGTGCGCGCTGGACTAGACCCGGCCTCCCTACCGGACCCCACAGGTTAGACCCGATATCCCTACCTGATGCTCCGCATTAGGCTTGGCACCCATACCCGATCTTCTGCGGTAGTAGCGGTACCCCCACCGTTACTCTGCGGTAGTATCGGTACACCCACCGGTACTCCGGGGTAGTACGTGAACCCTTACTGGTTCACTGGGGTACACCTGCTGACGTTACTGGCGCGCGGTGTAGAGCAGACATTCCTACCTGACCCTCCGGTTTAGGCCCAGCATCCCTACCTGATGCTCCGTTGTTGGCCTGGTACCCCTACCCGATATGCTGGGGTAGTACCGCTACCCCCACCGGTACTCTGCGGTAGTATTGGTACACCTACCGGTACTGCAGGGTAGTACCTGAACCCTTACTGGTTCGCTGGGGTACACCTGCTGACCTTACGGGCGTGCTGTGTAGACCAGATATTCCTACCTGACCCTCCAGGCTAGGCCCGGTATCCCTACCTGATGCTCTGTGGTAGGCCTGGCCCCCTACCCGACAATCTGGGGTAGTACCGGTACACCCACAGGTACTCCGCGGTACTTTTGCTATACCCACCGGTACTCCTGGATTGTACCGGAACCCTTACTGGTGCGCCGGGGTACACCTGCTGACCCTATGGGCTCGCCGCTTTACGCCCACCCTTCCTACCTGACCCGCCGGGGTAGGCCTGGTATACCTACCCGATGTTTCGAGGTAGAACCGGTTCCCCCACTGGTACTTTGGGGTTGGAACGGAACCCTTTGTGAATGCGCCAGAGAACACCAGCTGTCCCTTCGTGCGCGCTGGACTAGACCCGGCCTCCCTACCGGACCCCACAGGTTAGACCCGCTATCCCTACCTGATGCTCCGCATTAGGCTTGGCACCCATACCCGGTCTTCTGCGGTAGTAGCGGTACCCCCACCGTTACTCTGCGGTAGTATCGGTACACCCACCGGTACTCCGGGGTAGTACGTGAACCCTTACTGGTTCACTGGGGTACACCTGATGACGTTACGGGCAAAAGGTATAGACCAGACATTCCTACCTGACCCTCCGTGTTAGTCCCGGTATCCCTACATGATGCTCCGCTGTTGTCCTGGAACCCCTACCCGATACGCTGGGGTAGTACCGGTACCCCCACCGGTACTCTGCGGTAGTATTGGTACACCCACCGGTACTCCAGGGTAGTACCTGAACCCTTACTGGTTCGCTGGGGTACACCTGCTGACCTTACGGGCGTGCTCTGTAGACCAGACATTCCTACCTGACCCTCCAGGCTAGGCCCGGTATCCCTACCTGATGCTCTGCGGTAGGCCTGGCCCCCTACCCGACAGTCTGGGGTAGTACCGGTACACCCACAGGTACTCCGCGGTACTTTTGCTATACCCACCGGTACTCCTGGATTGTACCGGAACCCTTACTGGTGCGCCGGGTTACACCTGCTGACCCTATGGGCTCGCCGCTTTACGCCCACCCTTCCTACCTGACCCTCCGGAGTAGGCCTGGTATACCTACCCGATGTTTCGAGGTAGAACCGGTTCCCCCACCGGTACTCTGGGTTTGGAACGGAACCCTTTGTGATGCGCCACAGAACACCAGCTGTCCCTTCGTGCGCGCTGGACTAGACCCGGCCTCCCTACCGGACCCCACATGTTACACCCGGTATCCCTATCTGATGCTCCGCATTAGGCTTGGCACCCATACCCGATGTTCTGGGGTAGTAGCGGTACCCCCACCGTTACTCTGCGGTAGTATCGGTACACCCACCGGTACTCCGGGGTAGTACGTGAACCCTTACTGGTTCATGGGGTACACCTGATGACGTTACTGGCACGCGGTGTAGACCAGACATTCCTACCTGACCCTCCGTTTTAGGCCCGGCATCCCTACCTGATGCTCTGTTGTTGGCCTGGCACCCCTACCCGATATGCTGGGGTAGTACCGCTACCCCCACCGATACTCTGCGGTAGTATTGGTACACCCACCGGTACTGCAGGGTAGTACCTGAACCCTTACTGGTTCGCTGGGGTACCCCTGCTGACCTTATGGGCGTGCTGTGTAGACCAGACATTCCTACCTGACCCTCCAGGCTAGGCCCGGTATCCCTACCTGATGCTCTGCGGTAGGCCTGGCCCCCTACCCGACAATCTGGGGTAGTACAGGTACACCCAGAGGTACTCCGCGGTACTTTTGCTATACCCACCGGTACTCCTGGATTGTACCGGAACCCTTACTGGTGCGCCGGGGTACACCTGCTGACCCTATGAACTCGCCGCTTTACGCCCACCCTTCCTACCTGACCCTCCGGGGTAGGCCTGGTATACCTACCCGATGTTTCGAGGTAGAACCGGTTCCCCCACC
Organism: Astur gentilis; assembly: GCF_929443795.1. NCBI lineage: Eukaryota > Metazoa > Chordata > Aves > Accipitriformes > Accipitridae > Astur > Astur gentilis. The sequence goes on from NW_026060858.1 coordinate 4,110,137, forward strand.
GGTACTCTGGGGTTGGAACGGAACCCTTTGTGATGCGCCAGAGAACACCAGCTGTCCCTTCGTGCGCGCTGGACTAGACCCGGCCTCCCTAGTGGACCCCACAGGTTAGACCCGCTATCCCTACCTGATGCTCCGCATTAGGCTTGGCACCCATACCCGATCTTCTGCGGTAGTAGCGGTACCCCCACCGTTACTCTGCGGTAGTATCGGTACACCCACCGGTACTCCAGGGTAGTACGTGAACCCTTACTGGTTCACTGGGGTACACCTGCTGACGTTACTGGCGCGCGGTGTAGAGCAGACATTCCTACCTGACCCTCCAGGCTAGGCCCGGTATCCCTACCTGATGCTCTGCGGTAGGCCTGGCCCCCTACCCGACAGTCTGGGGTAGTACCGGTACACCCACAGGTACTCCGCGGTACTTTTGCTATACCCACCGGTGCTCCTGGATTGTACCGGAACCCTTACTGGTGCGCCGGGTTACACCTGCTGACCCTATGGGCTCGCCGCTTTACGCCCACCCTTCCTACCTGACCCTCCGGAGTAGGCCTGGTATACCTACCCGATGTTTCGAGGTAGAACCGGTTCCCCCACCGGTACTCTGGGTTTGGAACGGAACCCTTTGTGATGCGCCACAGAACACCAGCTGTCCCTTCGTGCGCGCTGGACTAGACCCGGCCTCCCTACCGGACCCCACATGTTACACCCGGTATCCCTATCTGATGCTCCGCATTAGGCTTGGCACCCATACCCGATGTTCTGGGGTAGTAGCGGTACCCCCACCGGTACTCTGCGGTAGTATTGGTACACCCACCGGTACTGCAGGGTAGTACCTGAACCCTTACTGGTTCGCTGGGGTACCCCTGCTGACCTTATGGGCGTGCTGTGTAGACCAGACATTCCTACCTGACCCTCCAGGCTAGGCCCGGTATCCCTACCTGATGCTCTGCGGTAGGCCTGGCCCCCTACCCGACAATCTGGGGTAGTACAGGTACACCCAGAGGTACTCCGCGGTACTTTTGCTATACCCACCGGTACTCCTGGATTGTACCGGAACCCTTACTGGTGCGCCGGGGTACACCTGCTGACCCTATGAACTCGCCGCTTTACGCCCACCCTTCCTACCTGACCCTCCGGGGTAGGCCTGGTATACCTACCCGATGTTTCGAGGTAGAACCGGTTCCCCCACCGGTACTCTGGGGTTGGAACGGAACCCTTTGTGATGCGCCAGAGAACACCAGCTGTCCCTTCGTGCGCGCTGGACTAGACCCGGCCTCACTAGTGGACCCCACAGGTTAGACCCGCTATCCCTACCTGATGCTCCGCATTAGGCTTGGCACCCATACCCGATGTTCTGGGGTAGTAGTGGTACCCCCACCGTTACTCTGTGGTAGTATCGGTACACCCACCGGTACTACAGGGCAGTACCTGAACCCTTACTGGTTCGCTGGGGTACACCTGCTGACCTTACGGGCGTGCTCTGTAGACCACACATTCCTACCTGACCCTCCAGGCTAGGCCCGGTATCCCTACCTGATGCTCTGCCGTAGGCCTGGCTCCCTACCCGACAATCTGGGGTAGTATCGGTACACACCGAGGTACTCCGCGGTAATATTGCTATACCCACCGGTACTCCTGGATTGTACCGGAACCCTTACTGGTGCGCCGGGGTACACCTGCTGACCCTATTGGCTCGCCGCTTTACGCCACCCTTCCTACCTGACCCGCCGGGGTAGGCCTGGTATACCTACCCGATGTTTCGAGGTAGAACCGGTTCCCCCACCGGTACTCTGGGTTTGGAACGGAACCCTTTGTGAATGCGCCAGAGAACACCAGCTGTCCCTTCGTGCGCGCTGGACTAGACCCGGCCTCCCTACCGGACCCCACAGGTTAGACCCGATATCCCTACCTGATGCTCCGCATTAGGCTTGGCACCCATACCCGATCTTCTGCGGTAGTAGCGGTACCCCCACCGTTACTCTGCGGTAGTATCGGTACACCCACCGGTACTCCGGGGTAGTACGTGAACCCTTACTGGTTCACTGGGGTACACCTGCTGACGTTACTGGCGCGCGGTGTAGAGCAGACATTCCTACCTGACCCTCCGGTTTAGGCCCAGCATCCCTACCTGATGCTCCGTTGTTGGCCTGGTACCCCTACCCGATATGCTGGGGTAGTACCGCTACCCCCACCGGTACTCTGCGGTAGTATTGGTACACCTACCGGTACTGCAGGGTAGTACCTGAACCCTTACTGGTTCGCTGGGGTACACCTGCTGACCTTACGGGCGTGCTGTGTAGACCAGATATTCCTACCTGACCCTCCAGGCTAGGCCCGGTATCCCTACCTGATGCTCTGTGGTAGGCCTGGCCCCCTACCCGACAATCTGGGGTAGTACCGGTACACCCACAGGTACTCCGCGGTACTTTTGCTATACCCACCGGTACTCCTGGATTGTACCGGAACCCTTACTGGTGCGCCGGGGTACACCTGCTGACCCTATGGGCTCGCCGCTTTACGCCCACCCTTCCTACCTGACCCGCCGGGGTAGGCCTGGTATACCTACCCGATGTTTCGAGGTAGAACCGGTTCCCCCACTGGTACTTTGGGGTTGGAACGGAACCCTTTGTGAATGCGCCAGAGAACACCAGCTGTCCCTTCGTGCGCGCTGGACTAGACCCGGCCTCCCTACCGGACCCCACAGGTTAGACCCGCTATCCCTACCTGATGCTCCGCATTAGGCTTGGCACCCATACCCGGTCTTCTGCGGTAGTAGCGGTACCCCCACCGTTACTCTGCGGTAGTATCGGTACACCCACCGGTACTCCGGGGTAGTACGTGAACCCTTACTGGTTCACTGGGGTACACCTGATGACGTTACGGGCAAAAGGTATAGACCAGACATTCCTACCTGACCCTCCGTGTTAGTCCCGGTATCCCTACATGATGCTCCGCTGTTGTCCTGGAACCCCTACCCGATACGCTGGGGTAGTACCGGTACCCCCACCGGTACTCTGCGGTAGTATTGGTACACCCACCGGTACTCCAGGGTAGTACCTGAACCCTTACTGGTTCGCTGGGGTACACCTGCTGACCTTACGGGCGTGCTCTGTAGACCAGACATTCCTACCTGACCCTCCAGGCTAGGCCCGGTATCCCTACCTGATGCTCTGCGGTAGGCCTGGCCCCCTACCCGACAGTCTGGGGTAGTACCGGTACACCCACAGGTACTCCGCGGTACTTTTGCTATACCCACCGGTACTCCTGGATTGTACCGGAACCCTTACTGGTGCGCCGGGTTACACCTGCTGACCCTATGGGCTCGCCGCTTTACGCCCACCCTTCCTACCTGACCCTCCGGAGTAGGCCTGGTATACCTACCCGATGTTTCGAGGTAGAACCGGTTCCCCCACCGGTACTCTGGGTTTGGAACGGAACCCTTTGTGATGCGCCACAGAACACCAGCTGTCCCTTCGTGCGCGCTGGACTAGACCCGGCCTCCCTACCGGACCCCACATGTTACACCCGGTATCCCTATCTGATGCTCCGCATTAGGCTTGGCACCCATACCCGATGTTCTGGGGTAGTAGCGGTACCCCCACCGTTACTCTGCGGTAGTATCGGTACACCCACCGGTACTCCGGGGTAGTACGTGAACCCTTACTGGTTCATGGGGTACACCTGATGACGTTACTGGCACGCGGTGTAGACCAGACATTCCTACCTGACCCTCCGTTTTAGGCCCGGCATCCCTACCTGATGCTCTGTTGTTGGCCTGGCACCCCTACCCGATATGCTGGGGTAGTACCGCTACCCCCACCGATACTCTGCGGTAGTATTGGTACACCCACCGGTACTGCAGGGTAGTACCTGAACCCTTACTGGTTCGCTGGGGTACCCCTGCTGACCTTATGGGCGTGCTGTGTAGACCAGACATTCCTACCTGACCCTCCAGGCTAGGCCCGGTATCCCTACCTGATGCTCTGCGGTAGGCCTGGCCCCCTACCCGACAATCTGGGGTAGTACAGGTACACCCAGAGGTACTCCGCGGTACTTTTGCTATACCCACCGGTACTCCTGGATTGTACCGGAACCCTTACTGGTGCGCCGGGGTACACCTGCTGACCCTATGAACTCGCCGCTTTACGCCCACCCTTCCTACCTGACCCTCCGGGGTAGGCCTGGTATACCTACCCGATGTTTCGAGGTAGAACCGGTTCCCCCACCGGTACTCTGGGGTTGGAACGGAACCCTTTGTGATGCGCCAGAGAACACCAGCTGTCCCTTCGTGCGCGCTGGACTAGACCCGGCCTCCCTAGTGGACCCCACAGGTTAGACCCGCTATCCCTACCTGATGCTCCGCATTAGGCTTGGCACCCATACCCGATCTTCTGCGGTAGTAGCGGTACCCCCACCGTTACTCTGCGGTAGTATCGGTACACCCACCGGTACTCCAGGGTAGTACGTGAACCCTTACTGGTTCACTGGGGTACACCTGCTGACGTTACTGGCGCGCGGTGTAGAGCAGACATTCCTACCTGACCCTCCAGGCTAGGCCCGGTATCCCTACCTGATGCTCTGCGGTAGGCCTGGCCCCCTACCCGACAGTCTGGGGTAGTACCGGTACACCCACAGGTACTCCGCGGTACTTTTGCTATACCCACCGGTGCTCCTGGATTGTACCGGAACCCTTACTGGTGCGCCGGGTTACACCTGCTGACCCTATGGGCTCGCCGCTTTACGCCCACCCTTCCTACCTGACCCTCCGGAGTAGGCCTGGTATACCTACCCGATGTTTCGAGGTAGAACCGGTTCCCCCACCGGTACTCTGGGTTTGGAACGGAACCCTTTGTGATGCGCCACAGAACACCAGCTGTCCCTTCGTGCGCGCTGGACTAGACCCGGCCTCCCTACCGGACCCCACATGTTACACCCGGTATCCCTATCTGATGCTCCGCATTAGGCTTGGCACCCATACCCGATGTTCTGGGGTAGTAGCGGTACCCCCACCGTTACTCTGCGGTAGTATCGGTACACCCACCGGTACTCCGGGGTAGTACGTGAACCCTTACTGGTTCATGGGGTACACCTGATGACGTTACTGGCACGCGGTGTAGACCAGACATTCCTACCTGACCCTCCGTTTTAGGCCCGGCATCCCTACCTGATGCTCTGTTGTTGGCCTGGCACCCCTACCCGATATGCTGGGGTAGTACCGCTACCCCCACCGATACTCTGCGGTAGTATTGGTACACCCACCGGTACTGCAGGGTAGTACCTGAACCCTTACTGGTTCGCTGGGGTACCCCTGCTGACCTTATGGGCGTGCTGTGTAGACCAGACATTCCTACCTGACCCTCCAGGCTAGGCCCGGTATCCCTACCTGATGCTCTGCGGTAGGCCTGGCCCCCTACCCGACAATCTGGGGTAGTACCGGTACACCCACAGGTACTCCGCGGTACTTTTGCTATACCCACCGGTACTCCTGGATTGTACCGGAACCCTTACTGGTGCGCCGGGGTACACCTGCTGACCCTATGGGCTCGCCGCTTTACGCCCACCCTTCCTACCTGACCCTCCGGGGTAGGCCTGGTATACCTACCCGATGTTTCGAGGTAGAACCGGTTCCCCCACCGGTACTCTGGGGTTGGAACGGAACCCTTTGTGATGCGCCAGAGAACACCAGCTGTCCCTTCGTGCGCGCTGGACTAGACCCGGCCTCCCTAGTGGACCCCACAGGTTAGACCCGCTATCCCTACCTGATGCTCCGCATTAGGCTTGGCACCCATACCCGATGTTCTGGGGTAGTAGTGGTACCCCCACCGTTACTCTGTGGTAGTATCGGTACACCCACCGGTACTCCAGGGCAGTACCTGAACCCTTACTGGTTCGCTGGGGTACACCTGCTGACCTTACGGGCGTGCTCTGTAGACCAGACATTCCTACCTGACCCTCCAGGCTAGGCCCGGTATCCCTACCTGATGCTCTGCCGTAGGCCTGGCTCCCTACCCGACAATCTGGGGTAGTATCGGTACACACCGAGGTACTCCGCGGTAATATTGCTATACCCACCGGTACTCCTGGATTGTACCGGAACCCTTACTGGTGCGCCGGGGTACACCTGCTGACCCTATTGGCTCGCCGCTTTACGCCCACCCTTCCTACCTGACCCGCCGGGGTAGGCCTGGTATACCTACCCGATGTTTCGAGGTAGAAACGGTTCCCCCACCGGTACTCTGGGTTTGGAACGGAACCCTTTGTGAATGCGCCAGAGAACACCAGCTGTCCCTTCGTGCGCGCTGGACTAGACCCGGCCTCCCTACCGGACCCCACAGGTTAGACCCGCTATCCCTACCTGATGCTCCGCATTAGGCTTGGCACCCATACCCGATGTTCTGGGGTAGTAGCGGTACCCCCACCGTTACTCTGCGGTAGTATCGGTACACCCACCGGTACTCCGGGTAGTACGTGAACCCTTACTGGTTCACTGGGGTACACCTGATGACGTTACGGGCAAAAGGTATAGACCAGACATTCCTACCTGACCCTCCGTGTTAGTCCCGGTATCCCTACATGATGCTCCGCTGTTGTCCTGGAACACCTACCCGATACGCTGGGGTAGTACCGGTACCCCCACCGGTACTCTGCGGTAGTATTGGTACACCCACCGGTACTCCAGGGTAGTACCTGAACCCTTACTGGTTCGCTGGGGTACACCTGCTGACCTTACGGGCCTGCTGTGTAGACCAGACATTCCTACCTGACCCTCCAGGCTAGGCCCGGTATCCCTACCTGATGCTCTGCGGTAGGCCTGGCCCCCTACCCGACAGTCTGGGGTAGTACCGGTACACCCAGAGGTACTCCGCGGTAATTTTGCTATACCCACCGGTACTCCTGGATTGTACCGGAACCCTTACTGGTGCGCCGGGGTACACCTGCTGACCCTATGGGCTCGCCGCTTTACGCCCACCCTTCCTACCTGACCCGCCGGGGTAGGCCTGGTATACCTACCCGATGTTTCGAGGTAGAACCGGTTCCCCCACTGGTACTCTGGGGTTGGAACGGAACCCTTTGTGAATGCGCCAGAGAACACCAGCTGTCCCTTCGTGCGCGCTGGACTAGACCCGGCCTCCCTACCGGACCCCACAGGTTAGACCCGCTATCCCTACCTGATGCTCCGCATTAGGCTTGGCACCCATACCCGGTCTTCTGCGGTAGTAGCGGTACCCCCACCGTTACTCTGCGGTAGTATCGGTACACCCACCGGTACTCCGGGGTAGTACGTGAACCCTTACTGGTTCACTGGGGTACACCTGATGACGTTACGGGCAAAAGGTATAGACCAGACATTCCTACCTGACCCTCCGTGTTAGTCCCGGTATCCCTACATGATGCTCCGCTGTTGTCCTGGAACCCCTACCCGATACGCTGGGGTAGTACCGGTACCCCCACCGGTACTCTGCGGTAGTATTGGTACACCCACCGGTACTCCAGGGTAGTACCTGAACCCTTACTGGTTCGCTGGGGTACACCTGCTGACCTTACGGGCGTGCTGTGTAGACCAGACATTCCTACCTGACCCTCCAGGCTAGGCCCGGTATCCCTACCTGATGCTCTGCGGTAGGCCTGGCCCCCTACCCGACAGTCTGGGGTAGTACCGGTACACCCAGAGGTACTCCGCGGTAATTTTGCTATACCCACCGGTACTCCTGGATTGTACCGGAACCCTTACTGGTGCGCCGGGTTACACCTGCTGACCCTATGGGCTCGCCGCTTTACGCCCACCCTTCCTACCTGACCCTCCGGAGTAGGCCTGGTATACCTACCCGATGTTTCGAGGTAGAACCGGTTCCCCCACCGGTACTCTGGGTTTGGAACGGAACCCTTTGTGATGCGCCAGAGAACACCAGCTGTCCCTTCGTGCGCGCTGGACTAGACCCGGCCTCCCTACCGGACCCCACATGTTACACCCGGTATCCCTATCTGATGCTCCGCATTAGGCTTGGCACCCATACCCGATGTTCTGGGGTAGTAGCGGTACCCCCACCGTTACTCTGCGGTAGTATCGGTACACCCACCGGTACTCCGGGGTAGTACGTGAACCCTTACTGGTTCACTGGGGTACACCTGATGACGTTACTGGCACGCGGTGTAGACCAGACATTCCTACCTGACCCTCCGTGTTAGGCCCGGCATCCCTACCTGATGGTCCGTTGTTGTCCTGGCACCCCTACCCGATATGCTGGGGTAGTACCGGTACCCCCACCGGTACTCTGCGGTAGTATTGGTACACCCACCGGTACTCCAGGGCAATACCTGAACACTTACTGGTTCGCTGCAGTACACCTGCTGAACTTACGGGCGTGCTCTGTAGACCAGACATTCCTACCTGACCCTCCAGGCTAGGCCCGGTATCCCTACCTGATGCTCTGCGGTAGGCCTGGCCCCCTACCCGACAATCTGGGGTAGTATCGGTACACCCACAGGTACTCCGCGGTACTTTTGCTATACCCACCGGTACTCCTGGATTTTACCGGAACCCTTACTGGTGCGCCGGGGTACACCTGCTGACCCTACGGGCACACTGCTTTGGACCCACCCTTCCTACCTGACCCGCCGGGGTAGGCCTGGTATACCTACCCGATATTTCGAGGTAGAACCGGTTCCCCCACCGGTACTCTGGTGTTGGAACGGAACCCTTTGTGATGCGCCAGAGAACACCAGCTGTCCCTTCGTGCGCGCTGGACTAGACCCGGCCTCCCTACCGGACCCCACAGGTTAGACCCGCTATCCCTACCTGATGCTCCGCATTAGGCTTGGCACCCATACCCGATGTTCTGGGGTAGTAGTGGTACCCCCACCGTTACTCTGCGGTAGTATCGTTACACCCACCGGTACTCCAGGGCAGTACCTGAACCCTTACTGGTTCGCTGGGGTACACCTGCTGACCTTACGGGCGTGCTCTGTAGACCTGACCTCCCTACCAGACCCCACAGGTTAGACCCGCTATCCCTACCTGATGCTCTGCGGTAGGCCTGGCCCCCTACCCGACAATCTGGGGTAGTACCGGTACACCCAGAGGTACTCCGCGGTAATTTTGCTATACCCACCGGTACTCCTGGATTGTACTGGAACCCTTACTGGTGCGCCGGAGTACACCTGCTGACCCTACGGGCTCGCCGCTTTACGCCCACCCTTCCTACCTGACCCTCCGGATTAGGCCTGGTATACCTACCCGATGTTTCGAGGTAGAACCGGTTCCCCCACCGGTACTCTGGGGTTGGAACGGAACCCTTTGTGATGCGCCAGAGAACACCAGCTGTCCCTTCGTGCGCGCTGGACTAGACCCGGCCTCCCTACCGGACCCCACAGGTTAGACCCGCTATCCCTACCTGATGCTCCGCATTAGGCTTGGCACCCATACCCGATGTTCTGGGGTAGTAGCGGTACCCCCACCGTTACTCTGCGGTAGTATCGGTACACCCACCGGTACTCCGGGGTAGTACGTGAACCCTTACTGGTTCACTGGGGTACACCTGCTGACGTTACGGGCAAAAGGTATAGACCAGACATTCCTACCTGACCCTCCGTGTTAGTCCCGGTATCCCTACCTGATGCTCCGTTGTGGTCCTGGCACCCCTACCCGATATGCTGGGGTAGTACCGGTACCCCCACCGGTACTCTGCGGTAGTATTGTTACACCCACCGGTACTCCAGGGTAGTACCTGAACCCTTACTGGTTCGCTGGGGTACACCTGCTGACCTTACGGGCGTGCTGTGTAGACCAGACATTCCTATCTGAACCTCCAGGCTAGGCCCGGTATCCCTACCTGATGCTCTGCGGTAGGCCTGGCCCCCTACCCGACAATCTGGGGTAGTACCGGTACACCCACAGGTACTCCGCGGTACTTTTGCTATACCCACCGGTACTCCTGGATTTTACCGGAACCCTTACTGGTGCGCCGGGTTACACCTGCTGACCCTATGGGCTCGCCGCTTTACGCCCACCCTTCCTACCTGACCCGCCGGGGTAGGCCTGGTATACCTACCCGATGTTTCGAGGTAGAACCGGTTCCCCCACCGGTACTCTGGGGTTGGAACGGAACCCTTTGTGATGCGCCAGAGAACACCAGCTGTCCCTTCGTGCGCGCTGGACAAGACCTGGCCTCCCTACCGGACCCCACAGGTTAGACCCGCTATCCCTACCTGATGCTCCGCATTAGGCTTGGCACCCATACCCGATGTTCTGGGGTACTAGCGGTACCCCCACCGTTACTCTGCGGTAGTATCGGTACACCCACCGGTACTCCGGGGTAGTACGTGTACCCTTACTGGTTCACTGGGGTACACCTGCTGACGTTACTGGCGTGCGGTGTAGACCAGACATTTCTACCTGACCCTCCGTTTTAGGCCCGGTATCCCTACCTGATGCTCCGTTGTTGGCCTGGCACCCCTACCCGCTATGCTGGGGTAGTACCGGTACCCCCACCGGTACTCTGCGGTAGTATTGGTACACACACCGGTACTCCAGGGCAGTACCTGAACACTTACTGGTTCGCTGGGGTACACCTGCTGACCTTACGGGCCTGCTGTGCAGACCAGACATTCCTACCAGACCCTCCAGGCTAGGCCCGGTATCCCTACCTGATGCTCTGCGGTAGGCCTGGCCCCCTACCTGACAATCTGGGGTAGTATCGGTACACCCACAGGTAATCCTCGGTACTTTTGCTATACCCACCGTTACTCCTGGACTGTACCGGAACCCTTACTGGTGCGCCGGGGTACACCTGCTGACCCTACGGGCACACTGCTTTGGACCCACCCTTCCTACCTGACCCGCCGGTGTAGGCCTGGTATACCTACCCGATGTTTCGAGGTAGAACCGGTTCCCCCACCGGTACTCTGGGTTTGGAACGGAACCCTTTGTGATGCGCCAGAGAACACCAGCTGTCCCTTCGTGCGCGCTGGACTAGACCTGGCCTTCCTACCGGACCCCACTGGTTACACCCGGTATCCCTACCTGATGCTCCGCATTAGGCTTGGCACCCATACCCGATGTTCTGGGGTAGTAGCGGTACCCCCACCATTACTCTGCGGTAGTATCGGTACACCCACCGGTACTCCGGGGTAGTACGTGAACCCTTACTGGTTCACTGGGGTACACCTGATGACGTTACGGGCACACGGTGTAGACCAGACATTCCTACCTGACCCTCCGTGTTAGTCCCGGTATCCCTACCTGATGCTCCGTTGTTGGCCTGGCACCCCTACCCGATACGCTGGGGTAGTACCGGTACCCCCACCGGTACTCTGCGGTAGTATTGGTACACCCACCTGTACTCCAGGGCAGTACCTGAACCCTTACTGGTTCGCTGGGGTACATCTGCTGACCTTACGGGCGTGCTCTGTAGACCAGACATTCCTACCTGACCCTCCAGGCTAGGCCCGGTATCCCTACCTGATGCTCTGCGGTAGGCCTGGCCCCCTACCCGACAATCTGGGGTAGTACCGGTACACCCACAGGTACTCCGCGGTACTTTTGCTATACCCACCGGTACTCCTGGATTTTACCGGAACCCTTACTGGTGCGCCGGGTTACACCTGCTGACCCTATGGGCTCGCCGCTTTACGCCCACCCTTCCTACCTGACCCGCCGGGGTAGGCCTGGTATACCTACCCGATGTTTCGAGGTAGAACCGGTTCCCCCACCGGTACTCTGGGGTTGGAACGGAACCCTTTGTGATGCACCAGAGAACACCAGCTGTCCCTTCGTGCGCGCTGGACAAGACCCGGCCTCCCTACCGGACCCCACAGGTTAGACCCGCTATCCCTACCTGATGCTCCGCATTAGGCTTGGCACCCATACCCGATGTTCTGGGGTACTAGCGGTACCCCCACCGTTACTCTGCGGTAGTATCGGTACACCCACCGGTACTCCGGGGTAGTACGTGAACCCTTACTGGTTCACTGGGGTACACCTGCTGACGTTACGGGCAAAAGGCATAGACCAGACATTCCTACCTGACCCTCCGTGTTAGGCCCGGTATCCCTACCTGATGCTCCGTTGTGGTCCTGGCACCCCTACCCGATATGCTGGGGTAGTACCGGTACCCCCACCGGTACTCTGCGGTAGTATTGGTATACCCACCGGTACTCCAGGGTAGTACCTGAACCCTTACTGGTTCGCTGGGGTACACCTGCTGACCTTACGGGTGTGCTGTGTAGACCAGACATTCCTACCTGAACCTCCAGGCTAGGCCCGGTATCCCTACCTGATGCTCTGCGGTAGGCCTGGCCCCCTACCCGACAATCTGGGGTAGTACCGGTACACCCACAGGTACTCCGCGGTACTTTTGCTATACCCACCGGTACTCCTGGATTTTACCGGAACCCGTACTGGTGCGCCGGGTTACACCTGCTGACCCTATGGGCTCGCCGCTTTACGCCCACCCTTCCTACCTGACCCTCCGGGGTAGGCCTGGTATACCTACCCGATGTTTCGAGGTAGAACCGGTTCCCCCACCGGTTCTCTGGGGTTGGAACGGAACCCTTTGTGATGCGCCAGAGAACACCAGCTGTCCCTTCGTGCGCGCTGGACTAGACCCGCCTCCCTACCGGACCCCACAGGTTAGACCCGCTATCCCTACCTGATGCTCCGCATTAGGCTTGGCACCCATACCCGATGTTCTGGGGTAGTAGCGTTACCCCCACCGTTACTCTGCGGTAGTATCGGTACACCCACCGGTACTCCGGGGTAGTACGTGAACCCTTACTGGTTCACTGGGGTACACCTGCTGACGTTACTGGCGCGCGGTGTAGACCAGACATTCCTACCTGACCCTCCGTTTTAGGCCCGGTATCCCTACCTGATGCTCCGTTGTTGGCCTGGCACCCCTACCCGATATGCTGGGGTAGTACCGCTACCCCCACCGGTACTCTGCGGTAGTATTGGTACACCCACCGGTACTCCAGGGCAGTACCTGAACACTTACTGGTTCGCTGGGGTACACCTACTGACCTTACGGGCGTGCTCTGTAGACCAGACATTCCTACCTGACCCTCCAGGCTAGGCCGGGTATCCCTACCTGATGCTCTGCGGTAGGCCTGGCCCCCTACCCGACAATCTGGGGTAGTACCGGTACACCCACAGGTACTCCGCGGTACTTTTGCTATACCCACCGGTACTCCTGGATTTTACCGGAACCCTTACTGGTGCGCCGGGTTACACCTGCTGACCCTATGGGCTCGCCGCTTTACGCCCACCCTTCCTACCTGACCCGCCGGGGTAGGCCTGGTATACCTACCCGATGTTTCGAGGTAGAACCGGTTCCCCCACCGGTACTCTGGGGTTGGAACGGAACCCTTTGTGATGCGCCAGAGAACACCAGCTGTCCCTTCGTGCGCGCTGGACAAGACCCGGCCTCCCTACCGGACCCCACAGGTTAGACCCGCTATCCCTACCTGATGCTCCGCATTAGGCTTGGCACCCATACCCGATGTTCTGGGGTACTAGCGGTACCCCCACCGTTACTCTGCGGTAGTATCGGTACACCCACCGGTACTCCGGGGTAGTACGTGAACCCTTACTGGTTCACTGGGGTACACCTGATGACGTTACTGGCGCGCGGTGTAGACCAGACATTCCTACCTGACCCTCCGTTTTAGGCCCGGCATCCCTACCTGATGCTTCGTTGTTGGCCTGGCACCCCTACCCGATATGCTGGGGTAGTACCGGTACCCCCACCGGTACTCTGCGGTAGTATTGTTACACCCACCGGTACTCCAGGGTAGTACCTGAACCCTTACTGGTTCGCTGGGGTACACCTGCTGACCTTACGGGCGTGCTGTGTAGACCAGACATTCCTACCTGACCCTCCAGGCTAGGCCCGGTATCCCTACCTGATGCTCTGCGGTAGGCCTGGCCCCCTACCCGACAATCTGGGGTAGTACCGGTACACCCACAGGTACTCCGCGGTACTTTTGCTATACCCACCGGTACTCCTGGATTGCACCGGAACCCTTACTGGTGCGCCGGGGTACACCTGCTGACCCTACGGGCACACTGCTTTGGACCCACCCTTCCTACCTGACCCGCCGGGGTAGGTCTGGTATACCTACCCGATGTTTCGAGGTAGAACCGGTTCCCCCACCGGTACTCTGGGGTTGGAACGGAACCCTTTGTGATGCGCCAGAGAACACCAGCTGTCCCTTCGTGCGCGCTGGACTAGACCCGGCCTCCCTACCGGACCCCACAGGTTAGACCCGCTATCCCTACCTGATGCTCCGCATTAGGCTTGGCACGCATACCCGATCTTCTGGGGTAGTAGCGGTACCCCCACCGTTACTCTGCGGTAGTATCGGTACACCCACCGGTACTCCGGGGTAGTACGTGAACACTTCCTGGTTCACTGGGGTACACCTGCTGACGTTAATGCCGCGCGGTGTGGACCAGACATTCCTACCTGACCCTCTGTGTTAGGCCCGGCATCCCTACCTGATGCTCCGTTGTTGGCCTGGCGCCCCTACCCGATATGCTGGGGTAGTACCGGTACCCCCACCGGTACTCTGCGGTAGTATTGGTACACCCACCGGTACTCCAGGGCAGTACCTGAACACTTACTGGTTCGCTGGGGTACACCTGCGGACCTTACGGGCGTGCTCTGTAGACCAGACATTCCTACCTGACCCTCCAGGCTAGGCCCGGTATCCCTACCTGATGCTCTGCGGTAGGCCTGGCCCCCTACCCTACAATCTGGGGTAGTACCGGTACACCCAGAGGTACTCCGCGGTACTTTTGCTATACCCACTGGTACTCCTGGATTGTACCGGAACCCTTACTGGTGCGCCGGGGTACACCTGCTGACCCTACGGGCACACTGCTTTGGACCCACCCTTCCTACCTGACCCGCCGGGGTAGGCCTGGTATACCTACCCGATGTTTCGAGGTAGAACCGGTTCCCCCACCGGTACTCAGGGTTTGGAACAGAACCATTTGTGATGCGCCAGAGAACACCAGCTGTCCCTTCGTGCGCGCTGGACTAGACCCGGCCTCCCTGCCGGACCCCACAGGTTAGACCCGGTATCCCTACCTGATGCTCCGCATTAGGCTTGGCACCCATACCCGATGTTCTGGGGTAGTAGCGGTACCCCCACCGTTACTCTGCGGTAGTATCGGTACACCCACCGGTACTCCGGGGTAGTACGTGAACCCTTACTGGTTCACTGGGGTACACCTGATGACGTTACGGGCACACGGTATAGACCAGACATTCCTACCTGACCCTCCGTGTTAGTCCCGGTATCCCTACCTGATGCTCCGTTGTTGGCCTGGCACCCCTACCCGATACGCTGGGGTAGTACCGGTACCCCCACCGGTACTCTGCGGTAGTATTGGTACACCCACCTGTACTCCAAGGCAGTACCTGAACCCTTACTGGTTCGCTGGGGTACATCTGCTGACCTTACGGGCGTGCTCTGTAGACCAGACATTCCTACCTGACCCTCCAGGCTAGGCCCGGTATCCCTACCTGATGCTCTGCGGTAGGCCTGGCCCCCTACCCGACAATCTGGGGTAGTACCGGTACATCCACAGGTACTCCGCGGTAATTTTGCTATACCCACCGGTACTCCTGGATTGTACCGGAACCCTTACTGGTGCGCCGGGGTACACCTGCTGACCCTACGGTCGCGCCGCTTTACGCCCACCCTTCCTACCTGACCCTCCGGGGTAGGCCTGGTATACCTACCCGATGTTTCGAGGTAGAACCGGTTCCCCCACCGGTTCTCTGGGGTTGGA
The DNA here is from genome assembly GCF_929443795.1 of Astur gentilis. Classification (NCBI taxonomy): domain Eukaryota; kingdom Metazoa; phylum Chordata; class Aves; order Accipitriformes; family Accipitridae; genus Astur; species Astur gentilis. Next base: position 4,125,933 of record NW_026060858.1, read on the forward strand.
ACGGAACCCTTTGTGATGCGCCAGAGAACACCAGCTGTCCCTTCGTGCGCGCTGGACTAGACCCGCCTCCCCAGTGGAACCCACAGGTTAGACCCGCTATCCCTACCTGATGCTCCGCATTAAGCTTGGCACCCATACCCGATGTTCTGGGGTAGTAGCGGTACCCCCACCGTTACTCTGCGGTAGTATCGGTACACCCACCGGTACTCCGGGGTAGTACGTGAACCCTTACTGGTTCACTGGGGTACACCTGCTGACGTTACTGGCGCGCGGTGTAGACCAGACATTCCTACCTGACCCTCCGTTTTAGGGCCGGTATCCCTACCTGATGCTCCGTTGTTGGCCTGGCACCCCTACCCGATATGCTGGGGTAGTACCGGTACCCCCACCGGTACTCTGCGGTAGTATTGGTACACCCACCGGTACTCCAGGGCAGTACCTGAACACTTACTGGTTCGCTGGGGTACACCTACTGACCTTACGGGCGTGCTCTGTAGACCAGACATTCCTACCTGACCCTCCAGGCTAGGCCGGGTATCCCTACCTGATGCTCTGCGGTAGGCCTGGCCCCCTACCCGACAATCTGGGGTAGTACCGGTACACCCACAGGTACTCCGCGGTACTTTTGCTATACCCACCGGTACTCCTGGATTTTACCGGAACCCTTACTGGTGCGCCGGGTTACACCTGCTGACCCTATGGGCTCGCCGCTTTACGCCCACCCTTCCTACCTGACCCGCCGGGGTAGGCCTGGTATACCTACCCGATGTTTCGAGGTAGAACCGGTTCCCCCACCGGTACTCTGGGGTTGGAACGGAACCCTTTGTGATGCGCCAGAGAACACCAGCTGTCCCTTCGTGCGCGCTGGACAAGACCCGGCCTCCCTACCGGACCCCACAGGTTAGACCCGCTATCCCTACCTGATGCTCCGCATTAGGCTTGGCACCCATACGCGACCTTCTGGGGTAGTAGCGGTACCCCCACCGTTACTCTGCGGTAGTATCGGTACACCCACCGGTACTCCGGGGTAGTACGTGTACCCTTACTGGTTCACTGGGGTACACCTGCTGACGTTACTGGCGCGCGGTGTAGACCAGACATTCCTACCTGACCCTCCGTTTTAGGCCCGGTATCCCTACCTGATGCTCCGTTGTTGGCCTGGCACCCCTACCCGCTATGCTGGGGTAGTACCGGTACCCCCACCGGTACTCTGCGGTAGTATTGGTACACCCACCGGTACTCCAGGGCAGTACCTGAACACTTACTGGTTCGCTGGGTTACACCTGCTGACCTTACGGGCCTGTTGTGTAGACCAGACATTCCTACCTGACCCTCCAGGCTAGGCTCAGTATCCCTACCTGATGCTCTGCGGTAGGCCTGGCCCCCTACCTGACAATCTGGGGTAGTATCGGTACACCCACAGGTAATCCACGGTACTTTTGCTATACCCACCGGTACTCCTGGATTGTACCGGAACCCTTACTGGTGCGCCGGGGTACACCTGCTGACCCTACGGGCACACTGCTTTGGACCCACCCTTCCTACCTGACCCGCCGGGGTAGGCCTGGTATACCTACCCGATGTTTCGAGGTAGAACCGGTTCCCCCACCGGTACTCTGGGTTTGGAATGGAACACTTTGTGATGCGCCAGAGAACACCAGCTGTCCCTTCGAGCGCGCTGGATTAGACCCGGCCTCCCTACCGGTCCCCACATGTTACACCCGGTATCCCTACCTGATGCTCCGCATTAGGCTTGGCACCCCTACCCGATATGCTGGGGTAGTACCGGTACCCACACCGGTACTCTGCGGTAGTATTGGTACATCCACCGTTACTTCAGGGCAGTACCTGAACCCTTACTGGTTCGCTGGGGTACACCTGCTGACCTTACGGGCGTGCTCTGTAGACCAGACATTCCTACCTGACCCTCCAGGCTAGGCCCGGTATCCCTACCTGATGCTCTGCGGTAGGCCTGGCCCCCTACCCGACAATCTGGGGTAGTACCGGTACACCCACAGGTACTCCGCGGTACTTTTGCTATACCCACCGGTATTCCTGGACTGTACCGGAACCCTTACTGGTGCGCCGGTGTACACCTGCTAACCCTACGGGCACACTGCTTTGGACCCACCCTTCCTACCTGACCCGCCGGGGTAGGCCTGGTATACCTACCCGATGTTTCGAGGTAGAACCGGTTCCCCCACCTGTACTCTGGGTTTGGAATGGAACACTTTGTGATGCGCCAGAGAACACCAGCTGTCCCTTCGAGCGCGCTGGATTAGACCCGGCCTCCCTACCGGTCCCCACATGTTACACCCGGTATCCCTACCTGATGCTCCGCATTAGGCGTGGCACCCCTACCCGATATGCTGGGGTAGTAGCGGTACCCCCACCGTTACTCTGCGGTAGTATCGGTACACCCACCGGTAGTCCGGGGTAGTACGTGAACCCTTACTGGTTCACTGGGGTACACCTGCTGACGTTACGGGCACGCGGTATAGACCAGACATTCCTACCTGACCCTCCGTGTTAGTCCCGGTATCCCTACCTGATGCTCCGTTGTTGGCCTGGCACCCCTACCCGATATGCTGGGGTAGTACCGGTACCCCCACCGGTACTCTGCGGTAGTATTGGTACACCCACCGGTACTCCAGGGTAGTACCTGAACCCGTACTGGTTCGCTGGGGTACACCTGCTGACCTTACGGGCGTGCTGTGTAGACCAGACATTCCTACCTGACCCTCCAGGCTAGGCCCGGTATCCCTACCTGATCCTCTGCGGTAGGACTGGCCCCCTACCCGACAATCTGGGGTAGTACCGGTACACACAGAGGTACTCCCCGGTACTTTTGCTATACCCACCGGTACTCCTGGATTGTACCGTAACCCTTACTGGTGCGCCGGGGTACACCTGCTGACCGTACGGGCGCGCCGCTTTACGCCCACCCTTCCTACCTGACCCGCCGGGGTAGGCCTGGTATACCTACCCGATGTTTCGAGGTAGAACCGGTTCCCCCACCGGTACTCTGGGGTTGGAACGGAACCCTTTGTGATGTGCCAGAGAACACCAGCTGTCCCTTCGTGCGCGCTGGACTAGACGCGGCCTCCCTACCGGACCCCACAGGTTAGACCCGGTATCCCTACCTGATGCTCCGCATTAGGCTTGGCACCCATACCCGATGTTCTGGGGTAGTAGCGGTACCCCCACCGTTACTCTGCGGTAGTATCGGTACACCCACCGGTACTCCGGGGTAGTACGTGAACCCTTACTGGTTCACTGGGGTACACCTGCTGACGTTACGGGCGCGCGGTATAGACCAGACATTCCTACCTGACCCTCCGTGTTAGGCCCGGTATCCCTACCTGATGCTCCGTTGTTGTCCTGGCACCCCCTACCCGATATGCTGGGGTAGTACCGGTACCCACACCGGTACTCTGCGGTAGTATTGGTACACCCACCGGTACTCCAGGGTAGTACCTGAACTCTTACTGGTTCTCTGGGGTACACCTGCTGACCTTATGGGCGTGCTCTGTAGACCAGACATTCCTACCTGACCCTCCAGGCTAGGCCCGGTATCTCTACCTGATGCTCTGCGGTAGGCCTGGCCGCCTACCCGACAATCTGGGGTTGTATCGGTACACACAGAGGTACTCCGTGGTAATATTGCTATACCCACCGGTACTCCTGGATTGTACCGGAACCCTTACTGGTGCGCCGGGGTACACCTGCTGACCCTACGGGCACACTGCTTTGGACCCACCTTTCCTACCTGACCCGCCGGGGTAGGCGTGGTATACCTACCCGATGTTTCGAGGTAGAACCGGTTCCCCCACCGGTACTCTGGGTTTGGAACGGAACCCTTTGTGATGCGCCAGAGAACACCAGCTGTCCCTTCGTGCGCGCTGGACTAGACCCGGCCTCCCTACCAGACCCCACAGGTTAGACCCGCTATCCGTACCTGATGCTCCGCATTAGGCTTGGCACCCATACCCGATGTTCTGGGGTAGTAGCGGTACCCCCACCGTTAATCTGCGGTAGTATCGGTACACCCACCGGTACTCCGGGGTAGTACGTGAACACTTACTGGTTCACTGGGGTACACCTGCTGACGTTACTGGCGCGCGGTGTAGACCAGACATTCCTACCTGACCCTCCGTTTTAGGCCCGGTATCCCTACCTGATGCTCCGTTGGTGTCCTGGCACCCCTACCCGATATTCTGGGGTAGTACCGGTACCCCCACCGGTACTCTGCGGTAGTAGTGGTACACCCACCGGTACTCCAGGGCAGTACCTGAACCCTTACTGGTTCGCTGGGGTACACCTGCTGACCTTATGGGCGTGCTCTATAGACCAGACATTCCTACCTGACCCTCCAGGCTAGGCCCGGTATCCCTACCTGATGCTCTGCGGTAGGCCTGGCCCCCTACCCGACAATCTGGGGTAGTACCGGTACACACAGAGGTACTCCCCGGTAATTTTGCTATACCCACCGGTACTCCTGGATTGTACCGGAACCCTTACTGGTGCGCCGGGGTACAACTGCTGACCCTATGGGCTCGCCGCTTTACGCCCACCCTTCCTACCTGACCCGCCGGGGTAGGCCTGGTATACCTACCCGATGTTACGAGGTAGAACCGGTTCCCCCACCGGTACTCTGGGTTTGGAACGGAACCCTTTGTGATGTGCCAGAGAACACCAGCTGTCCCTTCGTGCGCGCTGGACTAGACGCGGCCTCCCTACCGGACCCCACAGGTTAGTCCCGCTATCCCTACCTGATACTCCGCATTAGGCTTGGCACCCATACCCGATGTTCTGGGGTAGTAGCGGTACCCCCACCGTTACTCTGCGGTAGTATCGGTACACCCACCGGTACTCCGGGGTAGTACGTGAACCCTTACTGGTTCACTGGGGTACACCTGCTGACGTTACGGGCGCGCGGTATAGACCAGACATTCCTACCTGACCCTCCGTGTTAGGCCCGGTATCCCTACCAGATGCTCCGTTGTTGTCCTGGCACCCCCTACCCGATATGCTGGGGTAGTACCGTTACCCCCACCGGTACTCTGCGGTAGTATTGGTACACCCACCGGTACTCCAGGGTAGTACCTGAACCCTTACTGGTTCTCTGGGGTACACCTGCTGACCTTATGGGCGTGCTCTGTAGACCAGACATTCCTACCTGACCCTCCAGGCTAGGCCCGGTATCTCTACCTGATGCTCTGCGGTAGGCCTGGCCGCCTACCCGACAATCTGGGGTTGTATCGGTACACACAGAGGTACTCCGTGGTAATATTGCTATACCCACCGGTACTCCTGGATTGTACCGGAACCCTTACTGGTGCGCCGGGGTAAAACTGCTGACCCTATGGGCTCGCCGCTTTACGCCCACCCTTCCTACCTGACCCTCCGGGGTAGGCCTGGTATACCTACCAAATGTTTCGAGGTAGAACCGGTTCCCCCACCGGTACTCTGGGGTTGGAACGGAACCCTTTGTGATGCGCCAGAGAGCACCAGCTGTCCCTTCGTGCGCGCTGGACTAGACGCGGCCTCCCTACCGGACCCCACAGGTTAGACCCGCTATCCCTACCTGATGCTCCGCATTAGGCTTGGCACCCATACCCGATGTTCTGGGGTAGTAGCGGTACCCCCACCGTTACTCTGCGGTAGTATCGGTACACCCACCGGTACTCCGGGGTAGTACGTGAACCCTTACTGGTTCACTGGGGTACACCTGCTGACGTTACTGGCGCGCGGTGTAGACCAGACATTCCTACCTGACCCTCCGTTTTAGGGCCGGTATCCCTACCTGATGCTCCATTGGTGGCCTGGCACCCCTACCCGATATGCTGGGGTAGTACCGGTACCCCCACCGGTACTCTGCGGTAGTATTGGTACACCCACCGGTACTCCAGGGTAGTACCTGAACTCTTACTGGTTCTCTGGGGTACACCTGCTGACCTTATGGGCGTGCTCTGTAGACCAGACATTCCTACCTGACCCTCCAGGCTAGGCCCGGTATCTCTACCTGATGCTCTGCGGTAGGCCTGGCCGCCTACCCGACAATCTGGGGTTGTATCGGTACACACAGAGGTACTCCGTGGTAATATTGCTATACCCACCGGTACTCCTGGATTGTACCGGAACCCTTACTGGTGCGCCGGGGTACACCTGCTGACCCTACGGGCACACTGCTTTGGACCCACCTTTCCTACCTGACCCGCCGGGGTAGGCGTGGTATACCTACCCGATGTTTCGAGGTAGAACCGGTTCCCCCACCGGTACTCTGGGTTTGGAACGGAACCCTTTGTGATGCGCCAGAGAACACCAGCTGTCCCTTCGTGCGCGCTGGACTAGACCCGGCCTCCCTACCAGACCCCACAGGTTAGACCCGCTATCCGTACCTGATGCTCCGCATTAGGCTTGGCACCCATACCCGATGTTCTGGGGTAGTAGCGGTACCCCCACCGTTAATCTGCGGTAGTATCGGTACACCCACCGGTACTCCGGGGTAGTACGTGAACACTTACTGGTTCACTGGGGTACACCTGCTGACGTTACTGGCGCGCGGTGTAGACCAGACATTCCTACCTGACCCTCCGTTTTAGGCCCGGTATCCCTACCTGATGCTCCGTTGGTGGCCTGGCACCCCTACCCGATATGCTGGGGTAGTACCGGTACCCCCACCGGTACTCTGCGGTAGTATTGGTACACCCACCGGTACTCCAGGGCAGTACCTGAACCCTTACTGGTTCGCTGGGGTACACCTGCTGACCTTATGGGCGTGCTGTGTAGACCAGACATTCCTACCTGACCCTCCAGGCTAGGCCCGGTATCCCTACCTGATGCTCTGCGGTAGGCCTGGCCCCCTACCCGACAATCTGGGGTAGTACCGGTACACACAGAGGTACTCCCCGGTACTTTTGCTATACCCACCGGTACTCCTGGATTGTACCGGAACCCTTACTGGTGCGCCGGGGTACACCTGCTGACCGTACGGGCGCGCCGCTTTACGCCCACCCTTCCTACCTGACCCGCCGGGGTAGGCCTGGTATACCTACCCGATGTTTCGAGGTAGAACCGGTTCCCCCACCGGTACTCTGGGTTTGGAACGGAACCCTTTGTGATGTGCCAGAGAACACCAGCTGTCCCTTCGTGCGCGCTGGACTAGACGCGGCCTCCCTACCGGACCCCACAGGTTAGACCCGCTATCCCTACCTGATGCTCCGCATTAGGCTTGGCACCCATACCCGATGTTCTGGGGTAGTAGCGGTACCCCCACCGTTACTCTGCGGTAGTATCGGTACACCCACCGGTACTCCGGGGTAGTACGTGAACCCTTACTGGTTCACTGGGGTACACCTGCTGACGTTACGGGCGCGCGGTATAGACCAGACATTCCTACCTGACCCTCCGTGTTAGGCCCGGTATCCCTACCTGATGCTCCGTTGTTGTCCTGGCACCCCCTACCCGATATGCTGGGGTAGTACCGTTACCCCCACCGGTACTCTGCGGTAGTATTGGTACACCCACCGGTACTCCAGGGTAGTACCTGAACCCTTACTGGTTCTCTGGGGTACACCTGCTGACCTTATGGGCGTGCTCTGTAGACCAGACATTCCTACCTGACCCTCCAGGCTAGGCCCGGTATCTCTACCTGATGCTCTGCGGTAGGCCTGGCCGCCTACCCGACAATCTGGGGTTGTATCGGTACACACAGAGGTACTCCGTGGTAATATTGCTATACCCACCGGTACTCCTGGATTGTACCGGAACCCTTACTGGTGCGCCGGGGTAAAACTGCTGACCCTATGGGCTCGCCGCTTTACGCCCACCCTTCCTACCTGACCCTCCGGGGTAGGCCTGGTATACCTACCAAATGTTTCGAGGTAGAACCGGTTCCCCCACCGGTACTCTGGGGTTGGAACGGAACCCTTTGTGATGCGCCAGAGAGCACCAGCTTTCCCTTCGTGCGCGCTGGACTAGACGCGGCCTCCCTACCGGACCCCACAGGTTAGACCCGCTATCCCTACCTGATGCTCCGCATTAGGCTTGGCACCCATACCCGATGTTCTGGGGTAGTAGCGGTACCCCCACCGTTACTCTGCGGTAGTATCGGTACACCCACCGGTACTCCGGGGTAGTACGTGAACCCTTACTGGTTCACTGGGGTACACCTGCTGACGTTACTGGCGCGCGGTGTAGACCAGACATTCCTACCTGACCCTCCGTTTTAGGCCCGGTATCCCTACCTGATGCTCCGTTGGTGGCCTGGCACCCCTACCCGATATGCTGGGGTAGTACCGGTACCCCCACCGGTACTCTGCGGTAGTATTGGTACACCCACCGGTACTCCAGGGCAGTACCTGAACACTTACTGGTTCGCTGGGGTACACCTGCTGACCTTACGGGCGTGCTGTGTAGACCAGACATTCCTTCCTGACCCTCCAGGCTAGGCCCGGTATCCCTACCTGATGCTCTGCGGTAGGCCTGGCCCCCTACCCGACAATCTGGGGTTGTATCGGTACACACAGAGGTACTCCGTGGTAATATTGCTATACCCACCGATACTCCTGGATTGTACCGGAACCCTTACTGGTGCGCCGGGGGACACCTGCTGACCCTATGGGCTCGCCGCTTTACGCCCACCCTTCCTACCTGACACTCCGGGGTAGGCCTGGTATACCTACCCGATGTTTCGAGGTAGAACCGGTTCCCCCACCAGTACTCTGGGGTTGGAACGGAACCCTTTGTGATGCGCCAGAGAACACCAGCTGTCCCTTCGTGCGCGCTGGACTAGACCCGGCCTCCCTACCGGACCCCACAGGTTAGACCCGCTATCCCTACCTGATGCTCCGCATTAGGCTTGGCACCCATACCCGATGTTCTGGGGTAGTAGCGGTACCCCCACCGTTACTCTGCAGTAGTGTCGGTACACCCACCGGTACTCCGGGGTAGTACGTGAACCCTTACTGGTTCACTGGGGTACACCTGATGACGTTACTGGTGCGCGGTATAGACCAGACATTCCTACCTGACCCTCCGTTTTAGGCCCGGTATCCCTACCTGATGCTCCGTTGTTGGCCTGGCACCCCTACCCGACATGCTAGGGTAGTACCGCTACCCCCACCGGTACTCTGCGGTAGTATTGGTACACCCACCGGTACTCCAGGGTAGTACCTGAACCCTTACTGGTTCTCTGGGGTACACCTGCTGACCTTATGGGCGTGCTCTGTAGACCAGACATTCCTACCTGACCCTCCAGGCTAGGCCCGGTATCTCTACCTGATGCTCTGCGGTAGGCCTGGCCCCCTACCCGACAATCTGGGGTTGTATCGGTACACACAGAGGTACTCCGTGGTAATATTGCTATACCCACCGGTACTCCTGGATTGTACCGGAACGCTTACTGGTGCGCCGGGGTACACCTGCTGACCCTATGGGCTCGCCGCTTTACGCCCACCCTTCCTACCTGACCCTCCGGGGTAGGCCTGGTATACCTACCAAATGTTTCGAGGTAGAACCGGTTCCCCCACCGGTACTCTGGGGTTGGAACGGAACCCTTTGTGATGCGCCAGAGAGCACCAGCTGTCCCTTCGTGCGCGCTGGACTAGACGCGGCCTCCCTACCGGACCCCACAGGTTAGACCCGCTATCCCTACCTGATGCTCCGCATTAGGCTTGGCACCCATACCCGATGTTCTGGGGTAGTAGCGGTACCCCCACCGTTACTCTGCGGTAGTATCGGTACACCCACCGGTACTCCGGGGTAGTACGTGAACCCTTACTGGTTCACTGGGGTACACCTGCTGACGTTACGGGCACGCGGTATAGACCAGACATTCCTACCTGACCCTCCGTTTTAGGGCCGGTATCCCTACCTGATGCTCCATTGGTGGCCTGGCACCCCTACCCGATATGCTGGGGTAGTACCGGTACCCCCACCGGTACTCTGCGGTAGTATTGGTACACCCACCGGTACTCCAGGGTAGTACCTGAACCCTTACTGGTTCGCTGGGGTACACCTGCTGACCTTATGGGCGTGCTCTGTAGACCAGACATTCCTACCTGACCCTCCAGGCTAGGCCCGGTATCCCTACCTGATGCTCTGCGGTAGGCCTGGCCCCCTACCCGACAATCTCGGGTTGTATCGGTACACACAGAGGTACTCCGTGGTAATATTGCTATACCCACCGGTACTCCTGGATTGTACCGGAACCGTTACTGGTGCGCCGGGGTACAACTGCTGACCCTATGGGCTCGCCGCTTTACGCCCACCCTTCCTACCTGACCCTCCGGGGTAGGCCTGGTATACCTACCTGATGTTTCAAGGTAGAACCGGTTCCCCACCGGTACTCTGGGGTTGGAACGGAACCCTTTGTGATGCGCCAGAGAACACCAGCTGTCCCGTCGTGCGCGCTGGACTAGACCCGGCCTCCCTACCGGACCCCACAGGTTAGACCCGCTATCCCTACCTGATGCTCCGCATTAGGCTTGGCACCCACACCCGATGTTCTGGGGTAGGAGCGGTACCCCCACCGTTACTCTGCGGTAGTATCGGTACACCCACCGGTATTCCGGGGTAGTACGTGAACCCTTACTGGTTCACTGGGGTACACCTGATGACGTTACTGGCGCGCGGTATAGAACAGACATTCCTACCTGACCCTCCGTTTTAGGCCCGGTATCCCTACCTGATGCTCCGTTGTTGGCCTGGCACCCCTACCCGATATGCTGGGGTAGTACCGCAACCCCCACCGGTACTCTGCGGTAGTATTGGTACACCCACCGGTACTCCAGGGCAGTACCTGAACACTTACTGGTTCGCTGGGGTACACCTGCTGACCTTACGGGCGTGCTGTGTAGACCAGACATTCCTACCTGACCCTCCAGGCTAGGCCCGGTATCCCTACCTGATGCTCTGCGGTAGGCCTGGCCCCCTACCCGACAATCTGGGGTAGTACCGGTACACCCAGAGGTACTCCGCGGTAATTTTGCTATACCCACCGGTACTCCTGGATTGTACCGGAACCCTTACTGGTGCGCCGGGGTACAACTGCTGACCCTATGGGCTCGCCGATTTACGCCCACCCTTCCTACCTGACCCTCCGGGGTAGGCCTGGTATACCTACCCGATGTTTCGAGGTAGAACCAGTTCCCCCACCGGTACTCTGGGGTTGGAACGGAACCCTTTGTGATGCGCCAGAGAACACCAGCTGTCCCTTCGTTCGCGCTGGACTAGACCCGGCCTCCCTAATGGAACCCACAGGTTAGACCCTGTATCCCTACCTGATGCTCCGCATTAGGCTTGGCACCCATACCCGATGTTCTGGGGTAGTAGCGGTACCCCCACCGTTACTCTGCAGTAGTATCGGTACACCCACCGGTACTCCGGGGTAGTACGTGAACCCTTACTGGTTCACTGGGGTACACCTGATGACGTTACTGGCGCGCGGTATAGAACAGACATTCCTACCTGACCCTCCGTTTTAGGCCCGGTATCCCTACCTGATGCTCCGTTGTTGGCCTGGCACCCCTACCCGATATGCTGGGGTAGTACCGCAACCCCCACCGGTACTCTGCGGTAGTATTGGTACACCCACCGGTACTCCAGGGCAGTACCTGAACACTTACTGGTTCGCTGGGGTACACCTGCTGACCTTACGGGCGTGCTGTGTAGACCAGACATTCCTACCTGACCCTCCAGGCTAGGCCCGGTATCCCTACCTGATGCTCTGCGGTAGGCCTGGCCCCCTACCCGACAATCTGGGGTAGTACCGGTACACCCAGAGGTACTCCGCGGTAATTTTGCTATACCCACCGGTACTCCTGGATTGTACCGGAACCCTTACTGGTGCGCCGGGGTACAACTGCTGACCCTATGGGCTCGCCGATTTACGCCCACCCTTCCTACCTGACCCTCCGGGGTAGGCCTGGTATACCTACCCGATGTTTCGAGGTAGAACCAGTTCCCCCACCGGTACTCTGGGGTTGGAACGGAACCCTTTGTGATGCGCCAGAGAACACCAGCTGTCCCTTCGTTCGCGCTGGACTAGACCCGGCCTCCCTAATGGAACCCACAGGTTAGACCCTGTATCCCTACCTGATGCTCCGCATTAGGCTTGGCACCCATACCCGATGTTCTGGGGTAGTAGCGGTACCCCCACCGTTACTCTGCAGTAGTATCGGTACACCCACCGGTACTCCGGGGTAGTACGTGAACCCTTACTGGTTCACTGGGGTACACCTGATGACGTTACTGGTGCGCGGTATAGACCAGACATTCCTACCTGACCCTCCGTTTTAGGCCCGGTATCCCTACCTGATGCTCCGTTGTTGGCCTGGCACCCCTACCCGACATGCTAGGGTAGTACCGCTACCCCCACCGGTACTCTGCGGTAGTATTGGTACACCCACCGGTACTCCAGGGTAGTACCTGAACCCTTACTGGTTCTCTGGGGTACACCTGCTGACCTTATGGGCGTGCTCTGTAGACCAGACATTCCTACCTGACCCTCCAGGCTAGGCCCGGTATCTCTACCTGATGCTCTGCGGTAGGCCTGGCCCCCTACCCGACAATCTGGGGTTGTATCGGTACACACAGAGGTACTCCGTGGTAATATTGCTATACCCACCGGTACTCCTGGATTGTACCGGAACCGTTACTGGTGCGCCGGGGTACAACTGCTGACCCTATGGGCTCGCCGCTTTACGCCCACCCTTCCTACCTGACCCTCCGGGGTAGGCCTGGTATACCTACCAAATGTTTCGAGGTAGAACCGGTTCCCCCACCGGTACTCTGGGGTTGGAACGGAACCCTTTGTGATGCGCCAGAGAACACCAGCTGTCCCGTCGTGCGCGCTGGACTAGACCCGGCCTCCCTACCGGACCCCACAGGTTAGACCCGCTATCCCTACCTGATGCTCCGCATTAGGCTTGGCACCCACACCCGATGTTCTGGGGTAGGAGCGGTACCCCCACCGTTACTCTGCGGTAGTATCGGTACACCCACCGGTATTCCGGGGTAGTACGTGAACCCTTACTGGTTCACTGGGGTACACATGATGACGTTACTGGCGCGCGGTATAGAACAGACATTCCTACCTGACCCTCCGTTTTAGGCCCGGTATCCCTACCTGATGCTCCGTTGTTGGCCTGGCACCCCTACCCGATATGCTGGGGTAGTACCGCAACCCCCACCGGTACTCTGCGGTAGTATTGGTACACCCACCGGTACTCCAGGGCAGTACCTGAACACTTACTGGTTCGCTGGGGTACACCTGCTGACCTTACGGGCGTGCTGTGTAGACCAGACATTCCTACCTGACCCTCCAGGCTAGGCCCGGTATCCCTACCTGATGCTCTGCGGTAGGCCTGGCCCCCTACCCGACAATCTGGGGTAGTACCGGTACACCCAGAGGTACTCCGCGGTAATTTTGCTATACCCACCGGTACTCCTGGATTGTACCGGAACCCTTACTGGTGCGCCGGGGTACAACTGCTGACCCTATGGGCTCGCCGCTTTACGCCCACCCTTCCTACCTGACCCTCCGGGGTAGGCCTGGTATACCTACCCGATGTTTCGAGGTAGAACCAGTTCCCCCACCGGTACTCTGGGGTTGGAACGGAACCCTTTGTGATGCGCCAGAGAACACCAGCTGTCCCTTCGTTCGCGCTGGACTAGACCCGGCCTCCCTAATGGAACCCACAGGTTAGACCCTGTATCCCTACCTGATGCTCCGCATTAGGCTTGGCACCCATACCCGATGTTCTGGGGTAGTAGCGGTACCCCCACCGTTACTCTGCGGTAGTATCGGTACACCCACCGGTACTCCGGGGTAGTACGTGAACCCTTACTGGTTCACTGGGGTACACCTGATGACGTTACTGGTGCGCGGTGTAGACCAGACATTCCTACCTGACCCTCCGTTTTAGGCCCGGTATCCCTACCTGATGCTCCGTTGTTGGCCTGGCACCCCTACCCGATATGCTGGGGTAGTACCGGTACCCCCACCGGTACTCTGCGGTAGTATTGGTACACCCACCGGTACTCCAGGGTAGTACCTGAACCCTTACTGGTTCGCTGGGGTACACCTGCTGACCTTACGAGCGTGCTCTGTAGACCAGACATTCCTACCTGACCCTCCAGGCTAGGCCCGGTATCCCTACCTGATGCTCTGCGGTAGGCCTGGCCCCCTACCCGACAATCTGGGGTAGTACCGGTACACCCAGAGGTACTCCGCGGTTGTTTTGCTATACCCACCGGTACTCCTGGATTGTACCGGAACACTTACTGGTGCGCCGGGCTACACCTGCTGACCCTATGGGCTCGCCGCTTTACGCCCACGCTTCCTACCTGACCCTCCGGGGTAGGCCTGGTATACCTACCCGATGTTTCGAGGTAGAACCGGTTCCCCCACCGGTACTCTGGGTTTGGAACGGAACTCTTTGTGATGCGCCAGAGAACACCAGCTGTCCCTTCGTGCACGCTGGACTAGACCCGGCCTCCCTACCGGACCCCACAGGTTAGACCCGGTATCCCTACCTGATGCTCCGCATTAGGCTTGGCACCCATACCCGATGTTCTGGGGTAGTAGCGGTACACCCACTGGTATTCCGGGGTAGTACGTGAACCCTTACTGGTTCACTGGGGTACACCTGCTGACGTTACTGAGCGCGGTGTAGACCAGACATTCCTACCTGACCATCCGTTTTAGGCCCGGTATCCCTACCTGATGCTCCGTTGTTGGCCTGGCACCCCTACCCGACAATCTGGGGTTGTATCGGTACACACAGAGGTACTCCGTGGTAATATTGCTATACCCACCGGTACTCCTGGATTGTACCGGAACCCTTACTGGTGCGCCGGGGTACACCTGCTGACACTACGGGTGCGCCGATTTACGCCTACCCTTCCTACCTGACCCTCCGGGGTAGGCCTGCTATACTTACCCGATGTTTTGCGGTAGAACTGGTTCCCCCACCGGTACTCTGGGGTTGTAACAGAACCCTTAGTGATGCGCAAGAGAACACCAGCTGTCCCTTCGTGCACGCTGGACTAGACCCGGCCTCCCTACCGGACCCCACAGGTTAGACCCGCTATCCCTACCTGATGCTCCGCATTAGGCTTGGCACCCATACCCGATGTTCTGGGGTAGTAGCGGTACCCCCACCGTTACTCTGCGGTAGTATCGGTACACCCACCGGTACTCCGGGGTAGTACGTGAACACTTACTGGATCACTGGGGTACACCTGATGACATTTCCGACACACGGTATAGAACAGACATTCTTCCTGACCCTCCGTGTTAGTCCCGGTATCCCTACCTGATGCTCCGTTGTTGGCCTGGCACCCCTACCCGATATGCTGGGGTAGTACTGGTACCCCCACCGGTACTCTGCGGTAGTATTGGTACACCCACCGGTACTCCAGGGTAGTACCTGAACCCTTACTGGTTCGCTGGGGTACACCTGCTGACCTTACGGGCGTGCTCTGTAGACAAGACATTCCTACCTGACCCTCCAGGCTAGGCCCGGTATCCCTACCTGATGCTCTGCGGTAGGCCTGGCCCCCTACCCGACAATCTGGGGTAGTACCGGTACACCCACCGGTATTCCGCGGTAGTTTTGTTATACCCACCGGTACTCCTGGATTGTACCGGAAACCTTACTGGTGCGCCGGGGTACACCTGCTGACCCTAAGGGCTCGCCGCTTTACGCCCACCCTTCCTACCTGACCCTCCGGTGTAGGCCTGGTATACCTACCCGATGTTTCGAGGTAGAACTGGTTTCCCCACCGGTACTCTGGGTTTGGAACGGAACCCTTTGTGATGCGCCAGAGAACACCAGCTGTCCCTTCGTGCGCGCTGGACTAGACCCGGCCTCCCTAACGGACCCCACAGGTTAGACCCGCTATCCCTACCTGATGCTCCGCATTAGGCTTGGCACCCATACCCGATCTTCTGGGGTAGTAGCGGTACCCCCACCGTTACTCTGCGGTAGTATCGGTACACACACCGGTACTCCGGGGTAGTACGTGAATCCTTACTGGATCACTGGGGTACACCTGATGACATTTCCGACACGCGGTATAGAACAGACATTCTTCCTGACCCTCCGTGTTAGTCCCGGTATCCCTACCTGATGCTCCGTTGTTGGCCTGGCACCCCTACCCGATATGCTGGGGTAGTACTGGTACCCCCACCGGTACTCTGCGGTAGTATTGGTACACCCACCGGTACTCCAGGGTAGTACCTGAACCCTTACTGGTTCGCTGGGGTACACCTGCTGACCTTACGGGCGTGCTCTGTAGACCAGACATTCCTACCTGAACCTCCAGGCTAGGCCCGGTATCCCTACCTGATGCTCTGCGGTAGGCCTGGCCCCCTACCCGACAATCTGGGGTAGTACCGGTACACCCACCGGTATTCCGCGGTAGTTTTGTTATACCCACCGGTACTCCTGGATTGTACCGGAACCCTTACTGGTGCGCCGGGGTACACCTCCTGGCCCTACGGGCGCGCCGCTTTACGCCCACCCTTCCTACCTGACCCGCCGGTGTAGGCCTGGTATACCTACCCGATGTTTCGAGGTAGAACCGGTTTCCCCACCGGTACTCTGGGTTTGGAACGGAACCCTTTGTGATGCGCCAGAGAACACCAGCTGTCCCTTCGTGCGCGCTGGACTAGACCCGGCCTCCCTACCGGACCCCACAGGTTAGACCCGCTATCCCTACCTGATGCTCCGCATTAGGCTTGGCACCCATACCCGATGTTCTGGGGTAGTAGCGGTACCCCCACCGTTACTCTGCGGTAGTATCGGTACACCCACCGGTACTCCGGGGTAGTACGTGAATCCTTACTGGATCACTGGGGTACACCTGATGACATTTCCGACACGCGGTATAGAACAGACATTCTTCCTGACCCTCCGTGTTAGGCCCGGTATCCCTACCTGATGCTCCGTTGTTGGCCTGGCACCCCTACCCGATATGCTGGGGTAGTACTGGTACCCCCACCGGTACTCTGCGGTAGTATTGGTACACCCACCGGTACTCCAGGGTAGTACCTGAACCCTTACTGGTTCGCTGGGGTACACCTGCTGACCTTACGGGCGTGCTCTGTAGACCAGACATTCCTACCTGAACCTCCAGGCTAGGCCCGGTATCCCTACCTGATGCTCTGCGGTAGGCCTGGCCCCCTACCCGACAATCTGGGGTAGTACCGGTACACCCACCGGTATTCCGCGGTAGTTTTGTTATACCCACCGGTACTCCTGGATTGTACCGGAACCCTTACTGGTGCGCCGGGGTACACCTCCTGGCCCTACGGGCGCGCCGCTTTACGCCCACCCTTCCTACCTGACCCGCCGGTGTAGGCCTGGTATACCTACCCGATGTTTCGAGGTAGAACCGGTTTCCCCACCGGTACTCTGGGTTTGGAACGGAACCCTTTGTGATGCGCCAGAGAACACCAGCTGTCCCTTCGTGCGCACTGGACTAGACCCGGCCTCCCTACCGGACCCCACAGGTTAGACCCGCTATCCCTACCTGATGCTCCGCATTAGGCTTGGCACCCATACCCGATGTTCTGGGGTAGTAGCGGTACCCCCACCGTTACTCTGCGGTAGTATCGGTACACCCACCGGTACTCCGGGGTAGTACGTGAACCCTTACTGGTTCACTGGGGTACACCTGATGACGTTATGGGCGCGCGGTGTAGACCAGACATTCCTACCTGACCCACCGTTTTAGGCCCGGTATCCCTACCTGATGCTCCGTTGTTGGCCTGGCACCCCTACCCGATATGCTGGGGTAGTACCGGTACCCCCACCGGTACTCTGCGGTAGTATTGTTACACCCACCGGTACTCCAGGGTAGTACCTGAACCCTTACTGGTTCTCTGGGGTACACCTGCTGACCTTACGGGCGTGCTCTGTAGACCAGACATTCCTACCTGACCCTGCAGGCTAGGCCCGGTATCCCTACCTGATGCTCTGCGGTAGGCCTGGCCCCCTACCCGACAATCTGGGGTAGTACCGGTACAGCCACCGGTACTCCGCGGTAGTTTTGTTATACCCACCGGTACTCCTGGATTGTACCGGAACCCTTACTGGTGCGCCGGGGTACACCTCCTGGCCCTACGGGCGCGCCGCTTTACGCCCACCCTTCCTACCTGACCCGCCGGTGTAGGCCTGGTATACCTACCCGATGTTTCGAGGTAGAACCGGTTTCCCCACCGGTACTCTGGGTTTGGAACGGAACCCTTTGTGATGCGCCAGAGAACACCAGCTGTCCCTTCGTGCGCACTGGACTAGACCCGGCCTCCCTACCGGACCCCACAGGTTAGACCCGCTATCCCTACCTGATGCTCCGCATTAGGCTTGGCACCCATACCCGATGTTCTGGGGTAGTAGCGGTACCCCCACCGTTACTCTGCGGTAGTATCGGTACACCCACCGGTACTCCGGGGTAGTACGTGAACCCTTACTGGTTCACTGGGGTACACCTGAGGAGGTTAATGGTGCACGGTGTAGACCAGATAATCCTACCTGAAACTCCGTTTTAGGCCCGGTATCCCTACCTGATGCTCCGTTGTTGGCCTGGCACCCCTACCCGATATGCTGGGGTAGTACCGGTACCCCCACCGGTACTCTGCGGTAGTATTGGTACACCCACCGGTACTCCAGGGTAGTACCTGAACACTTACTGGTTCTCTGGGGTACACCTGCTGACCTTACGGGTGTGCTCTGTAGACCAGACATTCCTACCTGACCCTCCAGGCTAGGCCCGGTATCCCTACCTGATGCTCTGCGGTAGGCCTGGCCCCCTACCCGATAATCTGGGGTAGTACCGGTACACCCGCCGGTACTCCGCGGTAGTTTTGCTATACCCACCGGTACTCCTGGATTGTACCGGAACCCTTACTGGTGCGCCGGGGTACACCTGCTGACCGTATGGGCGCGCCGCTTTACGCCCACCCTTCCTACCTTCACCCGCCGGTGTAGGCCTGGTATACCTACCCGATGTTTCGAGGTAGAACCGGTTCCCCCACCGGTACTCTGGGGTTGGAACGGAACCCTTAGTGATGCACCAGAGAACACCAGCTGTCCCTTCGTGCGCGCTGGACTAGACCCGGCCTCCCTACCGGACCCCACAGGTTAGACCCGCTATCCCTACCTGATGCTCCGCATTAGGCTTGGCACCCATACCCGATGTTCTGGGGTAGTAGCGGTACCCCCACCGTTACTCTGCGGTAGTATCGGTACACCCACCGGTACTCCGGGGTAGTACGTGAACCCTTACTGGTTCACTGGGGTACACCTGAGGAGGTTACTGGTGTGCGGTGTAGACCAGACATTCCTACCTGAAACTCCGTTTTAAGCCCCGTATCCCTACCTGATGCTCCGTTGTTGGCCTGGCACCCCTACCCAATATGCTGGGGTAGTACCGGTACCCCCACCGGTACTCTGCGGTAGTATTGGTACACCCACCGGTACTCCAGGGTAGTACCTGAACACTTACTGGTTCTCTGGGGTACACCTGCTGACCTTACGGGTGTGCTCTGTAGACCAGACATTCCTACCTGACCCTCCAGGCTAGGCCCGGTATCCCTACCTGATGCTCTGCGGTAGGCCTGGCCCCCTAACCGACAATCTGGGGTAGTACGGGTACACCCACCTGTATTCCGCGGTAGTTTTGCTATACCCACACGTATTCCTGGATTGTACCGGAACCCTTACTGGTGCGCCGGGGTACACCTCCTGGCCCTACGGGCGCGCCGCTTTACGCCCACCCTTCCTACCTGACCCGCCGGGGTAGGCCCGGTATACCTACCCGATGTTTCGAGGTAGAACCGGTTCCCCCACCGGTACTCTGGGGTTGGAACGGAACCCTTTGTGATGCGCCAGAGAACACCAGCTGTCCCTTCGTGCGCGCTGGACTAGACACGGCCTCCCTACCGGACCCCACAGGTTAGACCCGCTATCCCTACCTGATGCTCCGCATTAGGCTTGGCACCCATACCCGATGTTCTGGGGTAGTAGCGGTACCCCCACCGTTACTCTGCGGTAGTATCGGTACACCCACCGGTACTCCGGGGTAGTACGTGAACCCTTACTGGTTCACTGGGGTACACCTGATGACGTTAGGGGCACGAGGTATAGACCAGACATTCCTACCTGACCCTCCGTGTTAGTCCCGGTATCCCTACCTGATGCTCCGTTGTTGGCCTGGCACCCCTACCCGATATGCTGGGGTAGTACCGGTACCCCCACCGGTACTCTGCGGTAGTATTGGTATACCCACCGGTACTCCAGGGTAGTACCTGAACCCTTACTGGTTCGCTGGAGTACACCTGCTGACCTTACGGGCGTGCTCTGTAGAACAAACATTCCTACCTGACCCTCCAGGCTAGACCCGGTATCCCTACCTGATGCTCTGCGGTAGGCCTGGCCCCCTACCCGATAATCTGGGGTAGTACCGGTACACACAGAGGTACTCCCCGGTACTTTTGCTATACCCACCGGTACTCCTGGATTGTACCGTAACCCTTACTGGTGCGCCGGGGTACACCTGCTGACCCTATGGGCGTCCCGCTTTACGCCCACCCTTCCTACCTGAACCGCCGGGGTAGGCCTGGTATACCTACCCGATGTTTCCAGGTAGAACCGGTTCCCCCACCGGTACTCTGGGGTTGGAATGGAACCTTTTGTGATGCGCCAGAGAACACCAGCTGTCCCTTCGTGCGCGCTGGACTAGAACCGGCCTCCCTACCGGACCCCACAGGTTAGACCCGCTATCCCTACCTGATGCTCCGCATTAGGCTTGGCACCCATACCCGATGTTCTGGGGTAGTAGCGGTACCCCCACCGTTACTCTGCGGTAGTATCGGTACACCCACCGGTACTCCGGGGTAGTACTTGAACCCTTACTGGTTCACTGGGGTACACCTAATGACGTTACGGGCACGAGGTATAGACCAGACATTCCTACCTGACCCTCCGTGTTAGTCCCGGTATCCCTACCTGATGCTCCGTTGTTGGCCTGGCACCCCTACCCGATATGCTGGGGTAGTACTGGTACCCCCACCGGTACTCTGCGGTAGTATTGGTACACCCACCGGTACTCCAGGGTAGTACCTGAACCCTTACTGGTTCGCTGGGGTACACCTGCTGACCTTACGGGCGTGCTCTGTAGAACAAACATTCCTACCTGATCCTCCAGGCTAGGCCCTGTATCCCTACCTGATGCTCTGCGGTAGGCCTGGCCCCCTACCCGACAATCTGGGGTAGTACCGGTACACACAGAGGTACTCCCCGGTACTTTTGCTATACACACCAGTACTCCTGGATTGTACCGGAACCCTTACTGGTGCGCCGGGGTACACCTGCTGACCCTATGGGCGCGCCGATTTACGGCCACCCTTCCTACCTGACCCGCCGGGGTAGGCCTGGTATACCTACCCGATGTTTCGAGGTAGAACCGGTTCCCCCACCGGTACTCTGGGGTTGGAATGGAACCTTTTGTGATGCGCCAGAGAACACCAGCTGTCCCTTCGTGAGCGCTGGACTAGACCCGGCCTCCCTACCGGTCCCCACATGTTACACCCGGTATCCCTACCTTGATGCTCCGCATTAGGCTTGGCACCCATACCCGATGTTCTGGGGTAGTAGCGGTACCCCCACCGTTACTCTGCGGTAGTATCGGTACACCCACCGGTACTCCGGGGTAGTACGTGAACCCTTACTGGTTCACTGGGGTACACCTGCTGACGTTACGGGCACTCGGTATAGACCAGATATTCCTACCTGACCCTCCGTGTTAGTCCCGGTATCCCTACCTGATGCTCCGTTGTTGGCCTGGCACCCCTACCCGATATGCTGGGGTAGTACCGGTACCCCCACCGGTACTCTGCGGTAGTATTGTTACACCCACCGGTACTCCAGGGTAGTACCTGAACACTTACTGGTTCGCTGGGGTACACCTGCTGACCTTACGGGCGTGCTGTGTAGAGCAGACATTCCTACCTGACCCTCCAGGCTAGGCCCGGTATCCCTACCTGATGCTCTGCGGTAGGCCTGGCCCCCTACCCGACAATCTGGGGTAGTACCGGTACACCCACAGGTACTCGGCGGTAATTTTGCTATACCCACCGGTACTCCTGGATTGTACCGGAACCCTTACTGGTGCGCCGGGGTACACCTGTTGACCCTACGGGCACACTGCTTTGGACCCACCCTTCCTACCTGACCCGCCGGGGTAGGCCTGGTATACCTACCCGATGTTTCGAGGTAGAACCAGTTCCCCCACCGGTACTCTGGGTTTGGAACGGAACCCTTTGTGATGCGCCAGAGAACACCAGCTGTCCCTTCGTGCGCGCTGGACTAGACCCGGCCTCCCTACCGGACCCCACAGGTTAGACCCGCTATCCCTACCTGATGCTCCGCATTAGGCTTGGCACCCATACCCGATGTTCTGGGGTAGTAGCGGTACCCCCACCGTTACTCTGCGTTAGTATCGGTACACCCACCGGTACTCTGGTGTAGTACGTGAACCCTTACTGGTTCACTGGGGTACACCTGATGACGTTACGGGCACGCGGTATAGACAAGACATTCCTACCTCACCCTCCGTGTTAGTCCCGGTATCCCTACCTGATGCTCCGTTGTTGGCCTGGCACCCCTACCCGATATGCTGGGGTAGTACCGGTACCCCCACCGGTACTCTGCGGTAGTATTGGTACACCCACCGGTACTCCGGGGTAGTACGTGAACCCTTACTGGTTCACTGGGGTACACCTGATGACGTTACTTGTGCGCGGTGTAGACCAGATATTCCTACCTGAAACTCCGTTTTAGGCCCGGCATCCCTACCTGATGCTCCGTTGTTGGCCTGGCACCCCTACCCGATATGCTGGGGTAGTACCGGTACCCCCACCGGTACTCTGCGGTAGTATTAGTACACCCACAGGTCCTCCAGGGTAGTACCTGAACCCTTACTGGTTCGCTGGGGTACACCTGCTGACCTTACGGGCGTGCTCTGTAGACCAGACATTCCTACCTGACCCTCCAGGCTAGGCCCGGTATCCCTACCTGATGCTCTGCGGTAGGCCTGGCCCCCTACCCGACAATCTGGGGTAGTACCGGTACACCCACCGGTACTCCGCGGTTGTTTTGCTATACCCACCGGTACTCCTGGATTGTACCGGAACCCTTACTGGTGCGCCGGGGTACACCTGCTGACCCTACGGGCGCGCCGATTTACACCCACCCTTCCTACTTGACCCGCCGGGGTAGGCCTGGTATACCTACCCGATGTTTCGAGGTAGAACCGGTTCCCCCACCGGTACTCTGGGTTTGGAATGGAACCCTTTGTGATGCGCCAGAGAACACCAGCTGTCCCTTCGTGCGCGCTGGACTAGACCCGGCCTCCCTACCGGACCCCACATGTTTCACCCGGTATCCCTACCTGATGCTCCGCATTAGGCTTGGCACCCATACCCGATGTTCTGGGGTAGTAGCGGTACCCCCACCGTTACTCTGCGGTAGTATCGGTACACCCTCCGGTACTCCGGGGTAGTACGTGAACCCCTACTGGTTCACTGGGGTACACCTGCTGATGTTACTGGCGCGCGGTGTAGACCAGACATTCCTACCTGACCCTCCGTTTTAGGCCCGGTATCCCTACCTGATGCTCCGTTGGTGGCCTGGCACCCCTACCCGATATGCTGGGGTAGTACCGCTACCCACACTGGTACTCTGCGGTAGTATTGGTACACCCACCAGTACTTCAGGGCAGTACCTGAACACTTACTGGTTCGCTGGGGTACACCTGCTAACCTTACGGGCGTCCTCTGTACACCAGACATTCCTACCTGACCCTCCAGGCTAGGCCCGGTATCCCTACCTGATGCTCTGCGGTAGGCCTGGCCCCCTACCCGACAATCTGGGGTAGTACCGGTACACCCACCGGTACTCCGCGGTACTTTTGCTATACCCACCGGTACTCCTGGATTGTACCGGAACCCTTACTGGTGCGCCGGGGTACACCTGCTGACCCTATGGGCTCGCCGCTTTATGCCCACCCTTCCTACCTGACCCGCCGGGGTAGGCCTGGTATACCTACCCGATGTTTCGAGGTAGAACCGGTTCCCCCACCGGTACTCTGGGGTTGGAACGGAACACTTTGTGATGCGCCAGAGAACACCAGCTGTCCCTTCGTGCGCGCTGGACTAGACCCGGCCTCCCTCCCGGTCCCCACATGTTACACCCGGTATCCCTACCTGATGCTCCGCATTAGGCTTGGCACCCCTACCCGATATGCTGGGGTAGTACCGGTACCCCCACCGGTACTCTGCGGTAGTATTGGTACACCCACCGGTACTCCAGGGTAGTACCTGAACCCTTACTGGTTCGCTGGGGTACAACTGCTGACCTTACGGGCGTGCTCTGTAGACCAGACATTCCTACCTGACCCTCCAGGCTAGGCCCGGTATCCCTACCTGATGCTCTGCGTTAGGCCTGGCCCCCTACCCAACAATCTGGGGTAGTACCGGTACACCCAGAGGTACTCCGCGGTAATTTTGCTATACCCACCGGTACTCCTGGATTGTACCGGAACCCTTACTGGTGCGCCGGGGTACACCTGCTGACCCTACGGGCACACTGCTTTGGACCCACCCTTCCTACCTGACCCTCCGGGGTAGGCCTGGTATACCTACCCGATGTATCGAGGTAGAACCGGTTCCCCCACCGGTACTCTGGGTTTGGAACGGAACCCTTTGTGATGCGCCAGAGAACACCAGCTGTCCCTTCGTGCGCGCTGGACTAGACCCGGCCTCCCTAATGGAACCCACAGGTTAGACCCGCTATCCCTACCTGATGCTCCGCATTAGGCTTGGCACCCATACCCGATGTTCTGGGGTAGTAGCGTACCCCCACCGTTAATCTGCGGTAGTATCGGTACATCTCCCGGTACTCCGCGGTACTTTTGCTATACCCACCGGTATTCCTGGATTGTACCGGAACCCTTACTGGTGCGCCGGGGTACACCTGCTGACCCTACAGGCGCGCCGCTTTACACCCACCCTTCCTACCTGACCCGCCGGGGTAGGCCTGGTATACCTACCCGATGTTTCGAGGTAGAACCCGTTCCCCCACCGGTACTCTGGGTTTGGAACGGAACCCTTTGTGATGCGCCAGAGAACACCAGCTGTCCCTTCGTGCGCGCTGGACTAGACCCGGCCTCCCTACCGGACCCCACAGGTTAGACCCGCTATCCCTACCTGATGCTCCGCATTAGGCTTGGCACCCATACCCGATCTTCTGGGGTAGTAGCGGTACCCCCACCGTTACTTTGCGGTAGTATCAGTACAACCACCGGTACTCCGGGGTAGTACGTGAACCCTTACTGGTTCACTGGGGTACACCTGCTGACGTTACTGGCGCGCGGTATAGACCAGACATTCCTACCTGACCCTCCGTGTTAGGCCCGGTATCCCTACCTGATGCTCCGTTGTTGGCCTGGCACCCCTACCCGATATGCTGGGGTAGTACCGCTACCCCCACCGGTACTCTTTGGTAGTATTGGTACACCCACCGGTACTCCAGGGTAGTACCTGAACCCTTACTGGTTCGCTGGGGTACACCTGCTGACCTTACGGGCGTGCTCTGTAGACCAGACATTCCTACCTGACCCTCCAGGCTAGACCCGGTATCCCTACCTGATGCTCTGCGGTAGGCCTGGCCCCCTACCCGACAATCTGGGGTAGTACCGCTAAACCCACAGGTACTCCGCGGTAATTTTGCTATACCCACCGGTACTCCTGGATTGTACCGGAACCCTTACTGGTGCGCCGGGGTACACCTGCTGACCCTACGGGCGCGCCGATTTACGCCCACGCTTCCTACCTGACCCTCCGGGGTAGGCCTGGTATACCTACCCAATGTTTCGAGGTAGAACCGGTTCCCCACTGGTACTCTGGGCTTGGAAGGGAAACCTTTGTGATGTGCCAGAGAACACCAGCTGTCCCTTCGTGCGCGCTGGACTAGACCCGGCCTCCCTACCGGACCCCACAGGTTAGACCCGCTATCCCTACCTGATGCTCCGCATTAGGCTTGGCACCCATACCCGATGTTCTGGGGTAGTAGCGGTACCCCCACCGTTACTCTGCGGTAGTATCGGTACACCCACCAGTACTCCGGGGTAGTACGTGAACCCTTACTGGTTCACTGGGGTACACCTGATGACGTTACGGGCACGAGGTATAGACCAGACATTCCTACCTGACCCTCCGTGTTAGTCCCGGTATCCCTACCTGATGCTCCGTTGTTGGCCTGGCACCCCTACCCGATATGCTGGGGTAGTACTGGTACCCCCACCGGTACTCTGCGGTAGTATTGGTACACCCACCGGTACTCCAGGGCAGTACCTGAACCCTTACTGGTTCGCTGGGGTACACCTGCTGACCTTACGGGCGTGCTGTGTAGAGCAGACATTCCTACCTGACCCTCCAGGCTAGGCCCGGTATCCCTACCTGATGCTCTGCGGTAGGCCTGGCCCCCTACCCGACAATCTGGGGTAGTGCCGGTAAACCCAGAGGTACTCCGCGGTAATTTTGCTATACCCACCGGTACTCCTGGATTGTACCGGAACCCTTACTGGTGCGCCGGGGTACACCTGCTGACCCTACGGGCGCGCCAATTTACGGCCACCCTTCCTACCTGACCCTCCGGGGTATGCCTGGTATACCTACCCGATGTTTCGAGGTAGAACCGTTTGCCCCACAGGTACTCTGGGGTTGGAACGGAACCCTTTGTGATGCGCCAGAGAACACCAGCTGTCCCTTCGTGCGCGCTGGACTAGACCCGGCCTCCCTACCGGACCGCACAGGTTAGACCCGATATCCCTACCTGATGCTCCGCATTAGGCTTGGCACCCATACCCGATGTTCTGGGGTAGTAGCGGTACCCCCACCGTTACTCTGCGGTAGTATCAGTACAACCACCGGTACTCCGGGGTAGTACGTGAACACTTACTGGTTCACTGGGGTACACCTGCTGACGTTACTGGCGCGCGGTGTAGACCAGACATTCCTACCTGACCCTCCGTATTAGGCCCGGTATCCCTACCTGATGCTCCGTTGTTGGCCTGGCACCCCTACCCGATATGCTGGGGTAGTACCGGTACCCCCACCGGTACTCTGCGGTAGTATTGGTAGAGGCACCGGTACTCCAGGGTAGTACCTGAACCCTTACTGGTTCGCTGGGGTACACCTGCTGACCTTACGGGCGTGCTGTGTAGACCAGACATTCCTACCTGACCCTCCAGGCTAGGCCCGGTATCCCTACCTGATGCTCTGCGGTAGGCCTGGCCCCCTACCAGACAATCTGGGGTAGTACCGGTACACCCACCGGTACTCCGCGGTTGTTTTGCTATACCCACCGGTACTCCTGGATTGTACCGGAACCCTTACTGGTGCGCCGGGGTACACCTGCTGACCCTACGGGCGCGCCGCTTTACACCCACCCTTCTTACCTGACCCGCCGGGGTAGGCCTGGTATACCTACCCGATGTTTCGAGGTAGAAACGGTTCCCCCACCGGTACTCTGGGTTTGGAATGGAACACTTTGTGATGCGCCAGAGAACACCAGCTGTCCCTTCGTGCGCGCTGGACTAGACCCGGCCTCCCTACCGGTCCCCACATGTTACACCCGGTATCCCTACCTGATGCTCCGCATTAGGCTTGGCACCCCTACCCGATATGCTGGGGTAGTACCGGTACCTCCACCGGTACTCTTTGGTAGTATTGGTACACCCACCGTTACTTCAGGGCAGTACCTGAACCCTTACTGGTTCGCTGGGGTACACCTGCTGACCTTACGGGCGTGCTCTGTAGACCAGACATTCCTACCTGACCCTCCAGGCTAGGCCCGGTATCCCTACCTGATGCTCTGCGGTAGGCCTGGCCCCCTACCCGACAATCTGGGGTAGTACGGGTACACCCAGAGGTACTCCGCGGTAATTTTGCTATACCCACCGGTACTCCTGGATTGTACCGGAACCCTTACTGGTGCGCCGGGGTACACCTGCTGACCCTACGGGCACACTGCTTTGGACCCACCCTTCCTACCTGACCCGCCGGGGTAGGCCTGGTATACCTACCCGATGTATCGAGGTAGAACCGGTTCCCCCACCGGTACTCTGGGTTTGGAACGGAACCCTTTGTGATGCGCCAGAGAACACCAGCTGTCCCTTCGTGCGCGCTGGACAAGACCCGGCCTCCCTAATGGAACCCACAGGTTAGACCCGCTATCCCTACCTGATGCTCCGCATTAGGCTTGGCACCCATACCCGATGATCTGGGGTAGTAGCGTACCCCCACCGTTAATCTGCGGTAGTATTGGTACATCTCCCGGTACTCCGCGGTACTTTTGCTATACCCACCGGTATTCCTGGATTGTACCGGAACCCTTACTGGTGCGCCGGGGTACACCTGCTGACCCTACAGGCGCGCCGCTTTACACCCACCCTTCCTACCTGACCCGCTGGGTAGGCCTGGTATACCTACCCGATGTTTCGAGGTAGAACCCGTTCCCCCACCGGTACTCTGGGTTTGGAACGGAACCCTTTGTGATGCGCCAGAGAACACCAGCTGTCCCTTCGTGCGCGCTGGACTAGACCCGGCCTCCCTACCGGACCCCACAGGTTAGACCCGCTATCCCTACCTGATGCTCCGCATTAGGCTTGGCACCCATACCCGATGTTCTTGGGTAGTAGCGGTACCCCCACCGTTACTCTGCGGTAGTATATAGTACAACCACCGGTACTCCGGGGTAGTACGTGAACCCTTACTGGTTCACTGGGGTACACCTGCTGACGTTACTGGCGCGCGGTGTAGACCAGACATTCCTACCTGACCCTCCGTGTTAGGCCCGGTATCCCTACCTGATGCTCCGTTGTTGGCCTGGCACCCCTACCCGATATGCTGGGGTAGTACCGCTACCCCCACCGGTACTCTTTGGTAGTATTGGTACACCCACCGGTACTCCAGGGTAGTACCTGAACCCTTACTGGTTCGCTGGGGTACACCTGCTGACCTTACGGGCGTGCTCTGTAGACCAGACATTCCTACCTGACCCTCCAGGCTAGACCCGGTATCCCTACCTGATCCTCTGCGGTAGGCCTGGCCCCCTACCCGACAATCTGGGGTAGTACCGGTAAACCCAGAGGTACTCCGCGGTAATTTTGCTATACCCACCAGTACTCCTGGATTGTACCGGAACCCTTACTGGTGCGCCGGGGTACACCTGCTGACCCTACGGGCACACTGCTTTGGACCCACCCTTCCTACCTGACCCTCCGGGGTAGGCCTGGTATACCTACCCGATGTTTCGAGGTAGAACCAGTTCCCCCACCGGTACTCTGGGTTTGGAACGGAACCCTTTGTGATGCGCCAGAGAACACCAGCTGTCCCTTCGTGCACGCTGGACTAGACCCGGCCTCCCTACCGGACCCCACAGGTTAGACCCGCTATCCCTACCTGATGCTCCGCATTAGGCTTGGCACCCATACCCGATCTTCTGGGGTAGTAGCGGTACCCCCACCGTTACTCTGCGGTAGTATCGGTACACCCACCGGTACTCTGGTGTAGTACGTGAACCCTTACTGGTTCACTGGGGTACACCTGATGACGTTACGGGCACGCAGTATAGACCAGACATTCCTACCTCACCCTCCGTGTTAGTCCCGGTATCCCTACCTGATGCTCCGTTGTTGGCCTGGCACCCCTACCCGATATGCTGGGGTAGTACCGGTACCCCCACCGGTACTCTGCGGTAGTATTGGTACACCCACCGGTACTCCGGGGTAGTACGTGAACCCTTACTGGTTCACTGGGGTACACCTGATGACGTTACTTGTGCGCGGTGTAGACCAGACATTCCTACCTGAAACTCCGTTTTAGGCCCGGCATCCCTACCTGATGCTCCGTTGTTGGCCTGGCACCCCTACCCGATATGCTGGGGTAGTACCGGTACCCCCACCGGTACTCTGCGGTAGTATTAGTACACCCACAGGTCCTCCAGGGTAGTACCTGAACCCTTACTGGTTCGCTGGGGTACACCTGCTGACCTTACGGGCGTGCTCTGTAGACCAGACATTCCTACCTGACCCTCCAGGCTAGACCCGGTATCCCTACCTGATGCTCTGCGGTAGGCCTGGCCCCCTACCCGACAATCTGGGGTAGTACCGGTACACCCACCGGTACTCCGCGGTTGTTTTGCTATACCCACCGGTACTCCTGGATTGTACCGGAACCCTTACTGGTGCGCCGGGGTACACCTGCTGACCCTACGGGCGCTCCGCTTTACACCCACCCTTCCTACTTGACCCGCCGGGGTAGGCCTGGTATACCTACCCGATGTTTCGAGGTAGAACCGGTTCCCCCACCGGTACTCTGGGTTTGGAATGGAACCCTTTGTGATGCGCCAGAGAACACCAGCTGTCCCTTCGTGCGCGCTGGACTAGACCCGGCCTCCCTACCGGACCCCACATGTTTCATCCGGTATCCCTACCTGATGCTCCGCATTAGGCTTGGCACCCATACCCGATGTTCTGGGGTAGTAGCGGTACCCCCACCGTTACTCTGCGGTAGTATCGGTACACCCTCCGGTACTCCGGGGTAGTACGTGAACCCCTACTGGTTCACTGGGGTACACCTGCTGATGTTACTGGCGCGCGGTGTAGACCAGACATTCCTACCTGACCCTCCGTTTTAGGCCCGGTATCCCTACCTGATGCTCCGTTGGCGGCCTGGCACCCCTACCCGATAAACTGGGGTAGTACCGCTACCCACACTGGTACTCTGCGGTAGTATTGGTACACCCACCAGTACTTCAGGGCAGTACCTGAACACTTACTGGTTCGCTGGGGTACACCTGCTGACCTTACGGGCGTGCTCTGTAGACCAGACATTCCTACCTGACCCTCCAGGCTAGGCCCGGTATCCCTACCTGATGCTCTGCGGTAGGCCTGGCCCCCTACCCGACAATCTGGGGTAGTACCGGTACACCCACCGGTACTCCGCGGTACTTTTGCTATACCCACCGGTACTCCTGGATTGTACCGGAACACTTACTGCTGCGCCGGGGTACACCTGCTGACCCTATGGGCTCGCCGCTTTATGCCCACCCTTCCTACCTGACCCGCCGGGGTAGGCCTGGTATACCTACCCGATGTTTCGAGGTAGAACCGGTTCCCCCACCGGTACTCTGGGGTTGGAACGGAACACTTTGTGATGCGCCAGAGAACACCAGCTGTCCCTTCGTGCGCGCTGGACTAGACCCGGCCTCCCTACCGGTCCCCACATGTTACACCCGGTATCCCTACCTGATGCTCCGCATTAGGCTTGGCACCCCTACCCGATATGCTGGGGTAGTACCGGTACCCCCACCGGTACTCTGCGGTAGTATTGGTACACCCACCGGTACTCCAGGGTAGTACCTGAACCCTTACTGGTTCGCTGGGGTACACCTGCTGACCTTACGGGCGTGCTCTGTAGACCAGACATTCCTACCTGACCCTCCAGGCTAGGCCCGGTATCCCTACCTGATGCTCTGCGTTAGGCCTGGCCCCCTACCCAACAATCTGGGGTAGTACCGGTACACCCAGAGGTACTCCGCGGTAATTTTGCTATACCCACCGGTACTCCTGGATTTTACCGGAACCCTTACTGGTGCGCCGGGGTACACCTGCTGACCCTACGGGCACACTGCTTTGGACCCACCCTTCCTACCTGACCCTCCGGGGTAGGCCTGGTATACCTACCCGATGTTTCGAGGTAGAACCGGTTCCCCCACCGGTACTCTGGGGTTGGAACGGAAACCTTTGTGATGCGCCAGAGAACACCAGCTGTCCCTTCGTGCGCGCTGGACTAGACCCGGCCTCCCTACCGGACCCCACAGGTTAGACCCGCTATCCCTACCTGATGCTCCGCATTAGGCTTGGCACCCATACCCGATGTTCTGGGGTAGTAGCGGTACCCCCATCGTTACTCTGCGGTAGTATCAGTACAACCACCGGTACTCCGGGGTAGTACGTGAACACTTACTGGTTCACTGGGGTACACCTGCTGACGTTACTGGCGCGCGGTGTAGACCAGACATTCCTACCTGACCCTCCGTGTTAGGCCCGGTATCCCTACCTGATGCTCCGTTGTTCGCCTGGCACCCCTACCCGATATGCTGGGGTGGTACCGGTACCCCCACCGGTACTCTGCGGTAGTATTGGTACACCCACCGGTACTCCGGGGTAGTACGTGAACACTTACTGGTTCACTGGGGTACACCTGATGACGTTACTTGTGCGCGGTGTAGACCAGACATTCTTACCTGAAACTCCGTTTTAGGCCCGGCATCCCTTCCTGATGCTCTGTTGTTGGCCTGGCACCCCTACCCGATATGCTGGGGTGGTACCGGTACCCCCACCGGTACTCTGCGGTAGTATTGGTACACCCACCGGTACTCCAGGGTAGTACCTGAACCCTTACTGGTTCGCTGGGGTACACCTGCTGACCTTACGGGCGTGCTCTGTAGACCAGACATTCCTACCTGACCCTCCAGGCTAGGCCCGGTATCCCTACCTGATGCTCTGCGGTAGGCCTGGCCCCCTACCCGACAATCTGGGGTAGTACAGGTACACCCACCGGTACTCCGCAGTAGTTTTGCTATACCCACCGGTACTCCTGGATTGTACCGGAACCCATACTAGTGCGCCGGGGTACAACTGCTGACCCTATGGGCTCGCCGCTTTACGCCCACGTTTCCTACCTGACCCTCCGGGGTAGGCCTGGTATACCTACCCGATGTTTCGAGGTAGAACCGTTTCCCCACCGGTACTCTGGGTTTGGAACGGAACCCTTTGTGATGCGCCAGAGAACACCAGCTGTCCCTTCGTGCGCGCTGGACTAGACCCGGCGTCCCTAATGGAACCCACAGGTTAGACGCTGTATCCCTACCTGATGCTCCGCATTAGGCTTGGCACCCATACCCGATGTTCTGGGGTAGTAGCGATACCCCCACCGTTACTCTGCGGTAGTATCGGTACACCCACCGGTACTCCGGGGTAGTACGTGAACCCTTATTGGTTCACTGGGGTACACCTGCTGACGTTACTGGCGCGCGGTGTAGACCAGACATTCCTACCTGACCCTCCGTTTTAGGCCCGGTCTCCCTACCTGATGCTCCGTTGTTGGCCTGGCACCCCTACCCGATATGCTGGGGTAGTACCGGTACCCCCACCGGTACTCTGCGGTAGTATTGGTACACCCACCGGTACTCCAGGGCAGTACCTGAACCCTTACTGGTTCGCTGGGGTACACCTGCTGAACTTACGGGCGTGCTGTGTAGACCAGACATTCCTACCTGACCCTCCAGGCTAGGCCCGGTATCCCTACCTGATGCTCTGCGGTAGGCCTGGCCCCCTACACGACAATCTGGGGTAGTACCGGTACACCCACAGGTACTCCGCGGTAATTTTGCTATACCCACCGGTACTCCTGGATT
Source organism: Astur gentilis (assembly GCF_929443795.1). NCBI lineage: Eukaryota > Metazoa > Chordata > Aves > Accipitriformes > Accipitridae > Astur > Astur gentilis. The sequence continues at coordinate 4,159,490 of NW_026060858.1, forward strand.
GTACCGGAACCCTTACTGGTGCGCCGGGGTACACCTGCTGACCCTACGGGCTCGCCGCTTTACGCCCACCCTTCCTACCTGACCCTCCGGGGTAGGCCTGGTATACCTACCAAATGTTTCGAGGTAGAACCGGTTCCCTCACCGGTACTCTGGGGTTGGAACGGAACCCTTTGTGATGCGCCAGAGAACACCTGCTGTCCCTTCGTGCGCGCTGGACTAGACCCGGCCTCCCTACCGGACCCCACAGGTTAGACCCGCTATCCCTACCTGGTGCTCCGCATTAGGCTTGGCACCCATACCCGATGTTCTGGGGTAGTAGCGGTACCCTCACCGTTACTCTGCGGTAGTATCGGTACAACCACCGGTACTCCGGGGTAGTACGTGAACCCTTACTGGTTCACTGGGGTACACCTGCTGACGTTACGGGCACGCGGTATAGACCAGACATTCCTACCTGACCCTCCGTGTTAGGCCCGGTATCCCTACCTGATGCTCCGTTGTTGGCCTGGCACCCCCTACCCGATATGCTGGGGTAGTACCGGTACCCCCACCGGTACTCTGCGGTAGTATTGGTACACCCACCGGTACTCCAGGGTACTACCTGAACCCTTACTGGTTCGCTGCAGTACACCTGCTGACCTTATGGGCGTGCTCTGTAGACCAGACATTCCTACCTGACCCTCCAGGCTAGGCCCGGTATCTCTACCTGATGCTCTGCGGTAGGCCTGGCCCCCTACCCGACAATCTGGGGTTGTATCGGTACACACAGAGGTACTCCGTGGTAATATTGCTATACCCACCGGTACTCCTGCATTGTACCGGAACCCTTACTGGTGCGCCGGGGTACACCTGCTGACCCTATGGGCTTGCCGCTTTACGCCCACCCTTCCTACCTGACCCTCCGGGGTAGGCCTTGTATACCTACCCGATGTTTCGAGGTAGAACCGGTTCCCCCACCGGTACTCTGGGGTTGGAACGGAACCCTTTGTGATGCGCCAGAGAGCACCAGCTTTCCCTTCGTGCGCGCTGGACTAGACGCGGCCTCCCTACCGGACCCCACAGGTTAGACCCGCTATCCCTACCTGATGCTCCGCATTAGGCTTGGCACCCATACCCGATGTTCTGGGGTAGTAGCGGTACCCCCACCGTTACTCTGCGGTAGTATCGGTACACCCACCGGTACTCCGGGGTAGTACGTGAACCCTTACTGGTTCACTGGGGTACACCTGATGACGTTACTGGTGCGCGGTGTAGACCAGACATTCCTACCTGACCCTCCGTTTTAGGCCCGGTATCCCTACCTGATGCTCCGTTGGTGGCCTGGCACCCCTACCCGATATGCTGGGGTAGTACCGGTACCCCCACCGGTACTCTGCGGTAGTATTGGTACACCCACCGGTACTCCAGGGCAGTACCTGAACACTTACTGTTTCGCTGGGGTACACCTGCTGACCTTACGGGCGTGCTCTGTATACCAGACATTCCTACCTGACCCTCCAGGCTAGGCCCGGTATCCCTACCTGATGCTCTGCGGTAGGCCTGGCCCCCTACCCGACAATCTGGGGTTGTATCGGTACACACAGAGGTACTCCGCGGTAATTTTGCTATACCCACCGGTACTCCTGGATTGTACCGGAACCCTTACTGGTGCGCCGAGGTACACCTGCTGACCCTATGGGCTCGCCGCTTTACGCCCACCCTTCCTACCTGACCCTCCGGGGTAGGCCTGGTATACCTACCCGATGTTTCGAGGTAGAACCGGTTCCCCCACCGGTACTCTGGGGTTGGAACGGAACCCTTTGTGATGCGCCAGAGAACACCAGCTGTCCCTTCGTGCGCGCTGGACTAGACCCGGCCTCCCTACCGGACCCCACAGGTTATACCCGCTATCCCTACCTGATGCTCCGCATTAGGCTTGGCACCCATACCCGATGTTCTGGGGTAGTAGCGGTACCCCCACCGTTACTCTGCCGTAGTATCGGTACACCCACCGGTACTCCGGGGTAGTACGTGAACCCTTACTGGTTCACTGGGGTACACCTGATGACGTTACGGGCACGCGGTATAAACCATACATTCCTACCTGACCCTCCGTGTTAGTCCCTGTATCCCTACCTGATGCTCCGTTGGTGGCCTGGCACCCCTACCCGATATGCTGGGGTAGTACCGGTACCCCCACCGGTACTCTGCGGTAGTATTGGTACACCCACCGGTACTCCAGGGTAGTACCTGAAACCTTACTGGTTCGCTGGGGTACACCTGCTGACCTTACGGGCGTGCTCTGTAGACCAGACATTCCTACCTGACCCTCCAGGCTAGGCCCGGTATCCCTACCTGATGCTCTGCGGTAGGCCTGGCCCCCTACCCGACAATCTGGGGTAGTACAGGTACACCCACCGGTACTCCGCAGTAGTTTTGCTATACCCACCGGTACTCCTGGATTGTACCGGAACCCATACTAGTGCGCCGGGGTACACCTGCTGACCCTATGGGCTCGCCGCTTTACGCCCACGTTTCCTACCTGACCCTCCGTGGTAGGCCTGGTATACCTACCCGATGTTTCGAGGTAGAACCGTTTCCCCACCGGTACTCTGGGGTTGGAACGGAACCCTTTGTGATGCGCCAGAGAACACCAGCTGTCCCTTCGTGCGCGCTGGACTAGACCCGGCGTCCCTAATGGAACCCACAGGTTAGACTCTGTATCCCTACCTGATGCTCCGCATTAGGCTTGGCACCCATACCCGATGTTCTGGGGTAGTAGCGATACCCCCACCGTTACTCTGCGGTAGTATCGGTACACCCACCGGTACTCCGGGGTAGTACGTGAACCCTTACTGGTTCACTGGGGTACACCTGCTGACGTTACTGGCGCGTGGTGTAGACCAGACATTCCTACCTGACCCTCCGTTTTAGGCCCGGTCTCCCTACCTGATGCTCCGTTGTTGGCCTGGCACCCCTACCCGATATGCTGGGGTAGTACCGGTACCCCCACCGGTACTCTGCGGTAGTATTGGTACACCCACCGGTACTCCAGGGCAGTACCTGAACCCTTACTGGTTCGCTGGGGTACACCTGCTGAACTTACGGGCGTGCTGTGTAGACCAGACATTCCTATCTGACCCTCCAGGCTAGGCCCGGTATCCCTACCTGATGCTCTGCGGTAGGCCTGGCCCCCTACCCGACAATCTGGGGTAGTACCGGTACACCCAGAGGTACTCCGCGGTAATTTTGCTATACCCACCGGTACTCCTGGATTGTACTGGAACCCTTACTGGTGCGCCGGGGTACAACTGCTGACCCTATGGGCTCGCCGCTTTACGCCCACCCTTCCTACCTGACCCTCCGAAGTAGGCCTGGTATACCTACCAAATGTTTCGAGGTAGAACCGGTTCCCCCACCGGTACTCTGGGGTTGGAACGGAACCCTTTGTGATGCGCCAGAGAACACCAGCTGTCCCTTCGTGCGCGCTGGACTAGACCCGGCCTCCCTAATGGAACCCACAGGTTAGACTATGTATCCCTACCTGATGCTCCGCATTAGGCTTGGCACCCATACCCGATGTTCTGGGCTAGTAGCGGTACCCCCACCGTTACTCTGCGGTAGTATCGGTACACCCACCGGTACTCCGGGGTAGTACGTGAACCCTTACTGGTTCACTGGGGTACACCTGCTGACGTTACGGGCACGCGGTATAGACCAGACATTCCTACCTGACCCTCCGTGTTAGGCCCGGTATCCCTACCTGATGCTCCGTTGTTGGCCTGGCACCCCCTACCCGATATGCTGGGGTAGTACCGGTACCCCCACCGGTACTCTGCGGTAGTATTGGTACACCCACCGGTACTCCAGGGTAGTACCTGAACCCTTACTGGTTCGCTGGGGTACACCTGCTGACCTTATGGGCGTGCTCTGTAGACCAGACATTCCTACCTGACCCTCCAGGCTAGGCCCGGTATCTCTACCTGATGCTCTGCGGTAGGCCTGGCCCCCTACCCGACAATCTGGGGTTGTATCGGTACACACAGAGGTACTCCGTGGTAATATTGCTATACCCACCGGTACTACTGGATTGTACCGGAACCCTTACTGGTGCGCCGGGGTACACCTGCTGACCCTATGGGCTCGCCGCTTTACGCCCACCCTTCCTACCTGACCCTCCAGGGTAGGCCTGGTATACCTACCAAATGTTTCGAGGTAGAACCGGTTCCCCCACCGGTACTCTGGGGTTGGAACGGAACCCTTTGTGATGCGCCAGAGAGCACCAGCTGTCCCTTCGTGCGCGCTGGACTAGACGCGGCCTCCCTACCGGACCCCACAGGTTAGACCCGCTATCCCTACCTGATGCTCCGCATTAGGCTTGGCACCCATACCCGATGTTCTGGGGTAGTAGCGGTACCCCCACCGTTACTCTGCCGTAGTATCGGTACACCCACCGGTACTCCGGGGTAGTACGTGAACCCTTACTGGTTCACTGGGGTACACCTGATGACGTTACTGGCGCGCGGTGTAGACCAGACATTCCTACCTGACCCTCCGTTTTAGGCCCGGTATCCCTACCTGATGCTCCGTTGGTGGCCTGGCACCCCTACCCGATATGCTGGGGTAGTACCGTTACCCCCACCGGTACTCTGCGGTAGTATTGGTACACCCACCGGTACTCCAGGGCAGTACCTGAACCCTTACTGGTTCGCTGGGGTACACCTGCTGACCTTACGGGCGTGCTGTGTAGACCAGACATTCCTACCTGACCCTCCGGGGTAGGCCTGGTATACCTACCAAATGTTTTGAGGTAGAACCGGTTCCCCCACCGGTACTCTGGGGTTGGAACGGAACCCTTTGTGATGCGCCAGAGAACACCAGCTGTCCCTTCGTGCGCGCTGGACTAGACCCGGCCTCCCTACCGGACCCCACATGTTACACCCGGTATCCCTACCTGATGCTCCGCATTAGGCTTGGCACCCATACCCGATGTTCTGGGGTAGTAGCGGTACCCCCACCGTTACTCTGCGGTAGTATCGGTACACCCACCGGTACTCCGGGGTAGTACGTGAACCCTTACTGGTTCCTGGGGTACACCTGATGACGTTACTGGTGCGCGGTATAGACCAGACATTCCTACCTGACCCTCCGTTTTAGGCCCGGTATCCCTACCTGATGCTCCGTTGGTGGCCTGGCACCCCTACCCGATATGCTAGGGTAGTACCGTTACCCCCACCGGTACTCTGCGGTAGTATTGGTACACCCACCGGTACTCCAGGGCAGTACCTGAACACTTACTGGTTCGCTGGGGTACGCCTGCTGACCTTACGGGCGTGCTCTGTAGACCAGACATTCCTACCTGACCCTCCAGGCTAGGCCCGGTATCCCTACCTGATGCTCTGCGGTAGGCCTGGCCCCCTACCCGACAATCTGGGGTAGTTCCGGTACACACAGAGGTACTCCGTGGTCATATTGCTATACCCACCGGTACTCCTGGATTGTACCGGAACCCTTACTGGTGCGCCGGGGTACACCTGCTGACCCTACGGGCGCGCCGCTTTACACCCACCCTTCTTACCTGACCCGCCGGGGTAGGCCTGGTATACCTACCCGATGTTTCGAGGTAGAAACGGTTCCCCCACCGGTACTCTGGGTTTGGAATGGAACACTTTGTGATGCGCCAGAGAACACCAGCTGTCCCTTCGTGCGCGCTGGACTAGACCCGGCCTCCCTACCGGTCCCCACATGTTACACCCGGTATCCCTACCTGATGCTCCGCATTAGGCTTGGCACCCCTACCCGATATGCTGGGGTAGTACCGGTACCTCCACCGGTACTCTGCGGTAGTATCGGTACACCCACCGTTACTTCAGGGCAGTACCTGAACCCTTACTGGTTCGCTGGGGTACACCTGCTGACCTTACGGGCGTGCTCTGTAGACCAGACATTCCTACCTGACCCTCCAGGCTAGGCCCGGTATCCCTACCTGATGCTCTGCGGTAGGCCTGGCCCCCTACCCGACAATCTGGGGTAGTACGGGTACACCCAGAGGTACTCCGCGGTAATTTTGCTATACCCACCGGTACTCCTGGATTGTACCGGAACCCTTACTGGTGCGCCGGTGTACACCTGCTGACCCTACGGGCACACTGCTTTGGACCCACCCTTCCTACCTGACCCGCCGGGGTAGGCCTGGTATACCTACCCGATGTATCGAGGTAGAACCGGTTCCCCCACCGGTACTCTGGGTTTGGAACGGAACCCTTTGTGATGCGCCAGAGAACACCAGCTGTCCCTTCGTGCGCGCTGGACTAGACCCGGCCTCCCTAATGGAACCCACAGGTTAGACCCGCTATCCCTACCTGATGCTCCGCATTAGGCTTGGCACCCATACCCGATGATCTGGGGTAGTAGCGTACCCCCACCGTTAATCTGCGGTAGTATTGGTACATCTCCCGGTACTCCGCGGTACTTTTGCTATACCCACCGGTATTCCTGGATTGTACCGGAACCCTTACTGGTGCGCCGGGGTACACCTGCTGACCCTACAGGCGCGCCGCTTTACACCCACCCTTCCTACCTGACCCGCCAGGGTAGGCCTGGTATACCTACCCGATGTTTCGAGGTAGAACCCGTTCCCCCACCGGTACTCTGGGTTTGGAACGGAACCCTTTGTGATGCGCCAGAGAACACCAGCTGTCCCTTCGTGCGCGCTGGACTAGACCCGGCCTCCCTACCGGACCCCACAGGTTAGACCCGCTATCCCTACCTGATGCTCCGCATTAGGCTTGGCACCCATACCCGATGTTCTTGGGTAGTAGCGGTACCCCCACCGTTACTCTGCGGTAGTATATAGTACAACCACCGGTACTCCGGGGTAGTACGTGAACCCTTACTGGTTCACTGGGGTACACCTGCTGACGTTACTGGCGCGCGGTGTAGACCAGACATTCCTACCTGACCCTCCGTGTTAGGCCCGGTATCCCTACCTGATGCTCCGTTGTTGGCCTGGCACCCCTACCCGATATGCTGGGGTAGTACCGCTACCCCCACCGGTACTCTTTGGTAGTATTGGTACACCCACCGGTACTCCAGGGTAGTACCTGAACCCTTACTGGTTCGCTGGGGTACACCTGCTGACCTTACGGGCGTGCTCTGTAGACCAGACATTCCTACCTGACCCTCCAGGCTAGACCCGGTATCCCTACCTGATCCTCTGCGGTAGGCCTGGCCCCCTACCCGACAATCTGGGGTAGTACCGGTAAACCCAGAGGTACTCCGCGGTAATTTTGCTATACCCACCAGTACTCCTGGATTGTACCGGAACCCTTACTGGTGCGCCGGGGTACACCTGCTGACCCTACGGGCACACTGCTTTGGACTCACCCTTCCTACCTGACCCTCCGGGGTAGGCCTGGTATACCTACCCGATGTTTCGAGGTAGAACCAGTTCCCCCACCGGTACTCTGGGTTTGGAACGGAACCCTTTGTGATGCGCCAGAGAACACCAGCTGTCCCTTCGTGCGCGCTGGACTAGACCCGGCCTCCCTACCGGACCCCACAGGTTAGACCCGCTATCCCTACCTGATGCTCCGCATTAGGCTTGGCACCCATACCCGATGTTCTGGGGTAGTAGCGGTACCCCCACCGTTACTCTGCGGTAGTATCGGTACACCCACCGGTACTCTGGTGTAGTACATGAACCCTTACTGGTTCACTGGGGTACACCTGATGACGTTACGGGCACGCGGTATAGACCAGACATTCCTACCTCACCCTCCGTGTTAGTCCCGGTATCCCTACCTGATGCTCCGTTGTTGGCCTGGCACCCCTACCCGATATGCTGGGGTAGTACCGGTACCCCCACCGGTACTCTGCGGTAGTATTGGTACACCCACCGGTACTCCGGGGTAGTACGTGAACCCTTACTGGTTCACTGGGGTACACCTGATGACGTTACTTGTGCGCGGTGTAGACCAGACATTCCTACCTGAAACTCCGTTTTAGGCCCGGCATCCCTACCTGATGCTCCGTTGTTGGCCTGGCACCCCTACCCGATATGCTGGGGTAGTACCGGTACCCCCACCGGTACTCTGCGGTAGTATTAGTACACCCACAGGTCCTCCAGGGTAGTACCTGAACCCTTACTGGTTCGCTGGGGTACACCTGCTGACCTTACGGGCGTGCTCTGTAGACCAGACATTCCTACCTGACCCTCCAGGCTAGGCCCGGTATCCCTACCTGATGCTCTGTTGTTGGCCTGGCACCCCTACCCGATATGCTGGGGTAGAACCAGTACACCCAGCGGTACTCTGCGGTAGTATTGGTACACCCACCAGTACTTCAGGGCAGTACCTGAACACTTACTGGTTCGCTGGGGTACACCTGCTGACCTTACGGGCGTGCTCTGTAGACCAGACATTACTACCTGACCCTCCAGGCTAGGCCCGGTATCCCTACCTGATGCTCTGCGGTAGGCCTGGCCCCCTACCCGACAATCTGGGGTAGTACCGGTACCCCCACCGGTACTCTGCGGTAGTATTGGTACACCCACCGGTACTCCAGGGCAGTACCTGAACACTTACTGTTTCGCTGGGGTACACCTGCTGACCTTACGGGCGTGCTCTGTAGACCAGACATTCCTACCTGACCCTCCAGGCTAGGCCCGGTATCCCTACCTGATGCTCTGCGGTAGGCCTGGCCCCCTACCCGACAATCTGGGTTATATCGGTACACACAGAGGTACTCCGCGGTAATTTTGCTATACCCACCGGTACTCCTGGATTGTACCGGAACCCTTACTGGTGCGCCGAGGTACACCTGCTGACCCTATGGGCTCGCCGCTTTACGCCCACCCTTCCTACCTGACCCTCCGGGGTAGGCCTGGTATACCTACCCGATGTTTCGAGGTAGAACCGGTTCCCCCACCGGTACTCTGGGGTTGGAACGGAACCCTTTGTGATGCGCCAGAGAACACCAGCTGTCCCTTCGTGCGCGCTGGACTAGACCCGGCCTCCCTACCGGACCCCACAGGTTATACCCGCTATCCCTACCTGATGCTCCGCATTAGGCTTGGCACCCATACCCGATGTTCTGGGGTAGTAGCGGTACCCCCACCGTTACTCTGCCGTAGTATCGGTACACCCACCGGTAGTCCGGGGTAGTACGTGAACCCTTACTGGTTCACTGGGGTACACCTGATGACGTTACGGGCACGCGGTATAAACCATACATTCCTACCTGACCCTCCGTGTTAGTCCCTGTATCCCTACCTGATGCTCCGTTGGTGGCCTGGCACCCCTACCCGATATGCTGGGGTAGTACCGGTACCCCCACCGGTACTCTGCGGTAGTATTGGTACACCCACCGGTACTCCAGGGTAGTACCTGAAACCTTACTGGTTCGCTGGGGTACACCTGCTGACCTTACGGGCGTGCTCTGTAGACCAGACATTCCTACCTGACCCTCCAGGCTAGGCCCGGTATCCCTACCTGATGCTCTGCGGTAGGCCTGGCCCCCTACCCGACAATCTGGGGTAGTACAGGTACACCCACCGGTACTCCGCGGTACTTTTGCTATACCCACCGGTACTCCTGGATTGTACCGGAACCCATACTAGTGCGCCGGGGTACACCTGCTGACCCTATGGGCTCGCCGCTTTACGCCCACGTTTCCTACCTGACCCTCCGTGGTAGGCCTGGTATACCTACCCGATGTTTCGAGGTAGAACCGTTTCCCCACCGGTACTCTGGGGTTGGAACGGAACCCTTTGTGATGCGCCAGAGAACACCAGCTGTCCCTTCGTGCGCGCTGGACTAGACCCGGCGTCCCTAATGGAACCCACAGGTTAGACTCTGTATCCCTACCTGATGCTCCGCATTAGGCTTGGCACCCATACCCGATGTTCTGGGGTAGTAGCGATACCCCCACCGTTACTCTGCGGTAGTATCGGTACACCCACCGGTACTCCGGGGTAGTACGTGAACCCTTACTGGTTCACTGGGGTACACCTGCTGACGTTACGGGCGCGCGGTATAGACCAGACATTCCTACCTGACCCTCCGTGTTAGGCCCGGTATCCCTACCTGATGCTCCGTTGTTGGCCTGGCACCCCCTACCCGATATGCTGGGGTAGTACCGGTACCCCCACCGGTACTTTGCGGTAGTATTGGTACACCCACCGGTACTCCAGGGTAGTACCTGAACCCTTACTGGTTCGCTGGGGTACACCTGCTGACCTTATGGGCGTGCTCTGTAGACCAGACATTCCTACCTGACCCTCCAGGCTAGGCCCGGTATCTCTACCTGATGCTCTGCGGTAGGCCTGGCCCCCTACCCGACAATCTGGGGTTGTATCGGTACACACAGAGGTACTCCGTGGTAATATTGCTATACCCACCGGTACTCCTGGATTGTACCGGAACCCTTACTGGTGCGCCGGGGTACACCTGCTGACCCTATGGGCTCGCCGCTTTACGCCCACCCTTCCTACCTGACCCTCCGGGGTAGGCCTGGTATACCTACCCGATGTTTCGAGGTAGAACCGGTTCCCCCACCGGTACTCTGGGGTTGGAACGGAACCCTTTGTGATGCGCCAGAGAACACCAGCTGTCCCTTCGTGCGCGCTGGACTAGACCCGGCCTCCCTACCGGACCCCACAGGTTAGACCCGGTATCCCTACCTGATGCTCCGCATTAGGCTTGGCACCCATACCCGATGTTCTGGGGTAGTAGCGGTACCCCCACCGTTACTCTGCGGTAGTATCGGTACACCCACCGGTACTCCGGGGTAGTACGTGAACACTTACTGGTTCACTGGGGTACACCTGCTGACGTTACTGGCGCGCGGTGTAGACCAGACATTCCTACCTGACCCTCCGTGTTAGGCCCGGTATCCCTACCTGATGCTCCGTTGTTGGCCTGGCACCCCCTACCCGATATGCTGGGGTAGTACCGTAACCCCCACCGGTACTCTGCGGTAGTATTGGTACACCCACCGGTACTCCAGGGTAGTACCTGATCCCTTACTGGTTCGCTGGGGTATACGTGCTGACCTTACGGGCGTGCTGTGTAGACCAGACATTCCTACCTGACCCTCCAGGCTAGGCCCGGTATCTCTACCTGATGCACTGCGGTAGGCCTGGCCCCCTACCCGACAATCTGGGGTTGTATCGGTACACACAGAGGTACTCCGTGGTAATATTGCTATACCCACCGGTACTCCTGGATTGTACCGGAACCCTTATTGGTGCGCCGGGGTACAACTGCTGACCCTACGGGCTCGCCGCTTTACGCCCACCCTTCCTACCTGACCCTCCGGGGTAGGCCTGGTATACCTACCAAATGTTTCGAGGTAGAACCGGTTCCCCCACCGGTACTCTGGGTTTGGAACGGAACCCTTTGTGATGCGCCAGAGAACACCAGATGTCCCTTCGTGCGCGCTGGACTAGACCCGGCCTCCCTACCGGACCCCACAGGTTAGACCCGGTATCCCTACCTGATGCTCCGCATTAGGCTTGGCACCTATACCCGATGTTCTGGGGTAGTAGCGGTACCCCCACCGTTACTCTGCGGTAGTATCGGTACACCCACCGGTATTCCGGGGTAGTACGTGAACCCTTACTGGTTCACTGGGGTACACCTGATGACGTTACTGGCGCGCGGTATAGACCAGACATTCCTACCTGACCCTCCGTTTTAGGCCCGGTATCCCTACCTGATGCTCCGTTGTTGGCCTGGCACCCCTACCCGATATGCTGGGGTAGTACCGCAACCCCCACCGGTACTCTGCGGTAGTATTGGTACACCCACCGGTACTCCAGGGCAGTACCTGAACCCTTACTGGTTCGCTGGGGTACACCTGCTGACCTTACGGGCATGCTCTGTAGACCAGACATTCCTACCTGACCCTCCAGGCTAGGCCCGGTATCCCTACCTGACGCTCTGCGGTACGCCTGGCCCCCTACCCGACAATCTGGGGTTGTATCGGTACACACAGAGGTACTCCGTGGTAATATTGCTATACCCACTGGTACTCCTGGATTGTACCGGAACCCTTACTGGTGCGCCGGGGTACAACCGCTGACCCTATGGGCTCGCCGCTTTACGCCCACCCTTCCTACCTGACCCTCCGGGGTAGGCCTGGTATACCTAGCAAATGTTTCGAGGTAGAACCAGTTCCCCCACCGGTACTCTGGGGTTGGAACGGAACCCTTTGTGATGCGCCAGAGAACACCAGCTGTCCCTTCGTGCGCGCTGGACTAGACGCGGCCTCCCTACCAGACCCCACAGGTTACACCCGGTATCCCTACCTGATGCTCCGCATTAGGCTTGGCACCCATACCCGATGTTCTGGGGTAGTAGCGGTACCCCCACCGTTACTCTGCGGTAGTATCGGTACACCCACCGGTACTCCGGGGTAGTACGTGAACCCTTACTGGTTCACTGGGGTACACCTGATGACGTTACGGGCACGCGGTATAGACCAGACATTCCTACCTGACCCTCCGTTTTAGGCCCGGTATCCCTACCTGATGCTCCGTTGTTGGCCTGGCACCCCTACCCGATATGCTGGGGTAGTACCGGTACCCCCACCGGTACTCTGCGGTAGTATTGGTACACCCACCGGTACTCCAGGGTAGTACCTGAACCCTTACTGGTTCGCTGGGGTACACCTGCTGAACTTACGGGCGTGCTGTGTAGACCATACATTCCTATCTGACCCTCCAGGCTAGGCCCGGTATCCCTACCTGATGCTCTGCGGTAGGCCTGGCCCCCTACCCGACAATCTGGGGTAGTTCCGGTACACACAGAGGTACTCCGCGGTAATTTTGCTATACCCACCGGTACTCCTGGATTGTACCGGAACCCTTACTGGTGCGCCGGGGTACAACTGCTGACCCTATGGGCTCGCCGCTTTACGCCCACCCTTCCTACCTGACCCTCCGGGGTAGGCCTGGTATACCTACCAAATGTTTCGAGGTAGAACCGGTTCCCCCACCGGTACTCTGGGGTTGGAACGGAACCCTTTGTGATGCGCCAGAGAACACCAGCTGTCCCTTCGTGCGCGCTGGACTAGACGCGGCCTCCCTACCGGACCCCACAGGTTAGACCCGCTATCCCTACCTGATGCTCCGCATTAGGCTTGGCACCCATACCCGATGTTCTGGGGTAGTAGCGGTACCCCCACCGTTACTCTGTGGTAGTATCGGTACAACCACCGGTACTCCGGGGTAGTACGTGAACCCTTACTGGTTCACTGGGGTACACCTGATGACGTTACTGGCGCGCCGTGTAGACCAGACATTCCTACCTGACCCTGCGTTTTAGGCCCAGTATCCCTACCTGATGCTCCGTTGTTGGCCTGGCACCCCTACCCGATATGCTGGGGTAGTACCGGTACCCCCACCGGTACTCTGCGGTAGTACTGGTACACCCACCGGTCCTCCAGGGCAGTACCTGAACCCTTACTGGTTCGCTGGGGTACATCTGCTGACCTTATGGGCGTGCTCTGTAGACCAGACATTCCTACCTGACCCTCCAGGCTAGGCCCGGTATCCCTAACTGATGCTCTGCGGTAGGCCTGGCCCCCTACCCGACAATCTGGGGTAGTACCGGTACACCCAGAGGTACTCCGCGGTAATTTTGCTATACCCACCGGTACTCCTGGATTGTACCGGAACCCTTACTGGTGCGCCGGGGTACACCTGCTGACCCTATGGGCTCGCCGCTTTACGCCCACCCTTCCTACCTGACCCTCCGGGGTAGGCCTGGTATACCTACCCGATGTTTCGAGGTAGAACCAGTTCCCCCACCGGTACTCTGGGGTTGAACGGAAGCCTTTGTGATGCGCCAGAGAACACCAGCTGTCCCGTCGTGCGCGCTGGACTAGACCCGGCCTCCCTACCGGACCCCACATGTTACACCCGGTATCCCTACCTGATGCTCCGCATTAGGCTTGGCACCCATACCCAATGTTCTGGGGTAGTAGCGGTACCCCCACCGTTACTCTGCGGTAGTATCGGTACACCCACCGGTACTCCGGGGTAGTACGTGAACCCTTACTGGTTCACTGGGGTACACCTGATGACGTTACGGGCACGCGGTATAAACCATACATTCCTACCTGACCCTCCGTGTTAGTCCCGGTATCCCTACCTGATGCTCCGTTGGTGGCCTGGCACCCCTACCCGATATGCTGGGGTAGTACCGGTACCCCCACCGGTACTCTGCGGTAGTATTGGTACACCCACCGGTACTCCAGGGCAGTACCTGAACACTTACTGGTTCGCTGGGGTACACCTGCTGACCTTACGGGCGTGCTCTGTAGACCAGACATTCCTACCTGACCCTCCAGGCTAGGCCCGGTATCCCTACCTGATGCTCTGCGGTAGGCCTGGCCCCCTACCCGACAATCTGGGGTAGTACCGGTACACCCAGAGGTACTCCGTGGTAATATTGCTATACCCACCGGTACTCCTGGATTGTACCGGAACCCTTACTGGTGCGCCGGGGTACAACTGCTGACCCTATGGGCTCGCCGCTTTACGCCCACCCTTCCTACCTGACCCTCCGGGGTAGGCCTGGTATACCTACCCGATGTTTCGAGGTAGAACCCGTTCCCCCACCGGTACTCTGGGTTTGGAACGGAACCCTTTGTGATGCGCCAGAGAACACCAGCTGTCCCTTCGTGCGCGCTGGACTAGACCCGGCCTCCCTAACGGACCCCACAGGTTAGACCCGGTATCCCTACCTGATGCTCCGCATTAGGCTTGGCACCCATACCCGATGTTCTGGGGTAGTAGCGGTACCCCCACCGTTACTCTGCGGTAGTATCGGTACACCCACCGGTATTCCGGGGTAGTACGTGAACCCTTACTGGTTCACTGGGGTACACCTGATGACGTTACTGGCGCGCGGTATAGACCAGACATTCCTACCTGACCCTCCGTTTTAGGCCCGGTATCCCTACCTGATGCTCCGTTGTTGGCCTGGCACCCCTACCCGATATGCTGGGGTAGTACCGCAACCCCCACCGGTACTCTGCGGTAGTATTGGTACACCCACCGGTACTCCAGGGCAGTACCTGAACCCTTACTGGTTCGCTGGGGTACACCTGCTGACCTTACGGGCATGCTCTGTAGACCAGACATTCCTACCTGACCCTCCAGGCTAGGCCCGGTATCCCTACCTGACGCTCTGCGGTACGCCTGGCCCCCTACCCGACAATCTGGGGTTGTATCGGTACACACAGAGGTACTCCGTGGTAATATTGCTATACCCACTGGTACTCCTGGATTGTACCGGAACACTTACTGGTGCGCCGGGGTACAACCGCTGACCCTATGGGCTCGCCGCTTTACGCCCACCCTTCCTACCTGACCCTCCGGGGTAGGCCTGGTATACCTAGCAAATGTTTCGAGGTAGAACCGGTTCCCCCACCGGTACTCTGGGGTTGGAACG
Source organism: Astur gentilis (assembly GCF_929443795.1). NCBI lineage: Eukaryota > Metazoa > Chordata > Aves > Accipitriformes > Accipitridae > Astur > Astur gentilis. Next base: position 4,174,930 of record NW_026060858.1, read on the forward strand.
GAACCCTTTGTGATGCGCCAGAGAACACCAGCTGTCCCTTCGTGCGCGCTGGACTAGACGCGGCCTCCCTACCAGACCCCACAGGTTACACCCGGTATCCCTACCTGATGCTCCGCATTAGGCTTGGCACCCATACCCGATGTTCTGGGGTAGTAGCGGTACCCCCACCGTTACTCTGCGGTAGTATCGGTACACCCACCGGTACTCCGGGGTAGTACGTGAACCCTTACTGGTTCACTGGGGTACACCTGATGACGTTACGGGCACGCGGTATAGACCAGACATTCCTAACTGACCCTCCGTTTTAGGCCCGGTATCCCTACCTGATGCTCCGTTGTTGGCCTGGCACCCCTACCCGATATGCTGGGGTAGTACCGCTACCCCCACCGGTACTCTGCGGTAGTATTGGTACACCCACCGGTACTCCAGGGTAGTACCTGAACCCTTACTGGTTCGCTGGGGTACACCTGCTGAACTTACGGGCGTGCTGTGTAGACCATACATTCCTATCTGACCCTCCAGGCTAGGCCCGGTATCCCTACCTGATGCTCTGCGGTAGGCCTGGCCCCCTACCCGACAATCTGGGGTAGTTCCGGTACACACAGAGGTACTCCGCGGTAATTTTGCTATACCCACCGGTACTCCTGGATTGTACCGGAACCCTTACTGGTGCGCCGGGGTACAACTGCTGACCCTATGGGCTCGCCGCTTTACGCCCACCCTTCCTACCTGACCCTCCGGGGTAGGCCTGGTATACCTACCAAATGTTTCGAGGTAGAACCGGTTCCCCCACCGGTACTCTGGGGTTGGAACGGAACCCTTTGTGATGCGCCAGAGAACACCAGCTGTCCCTTCGTGCGCGCTGGACTAGACCCGGCCTCCCTACCGGACCCCACAGGTTAGACCCGCTATCCCTACCTGATGCTCCGCATTAGGCTTGGCACCCATACCCGATGTTCTGGGGTAGTAGCGGTACCCCCACCGTTACTCTGTGGTAGTATCGGTACAACCACCGGTACTCCGGGGTAGTACGTGAACCCTTACTGGTTCACTGGGGTACACCTGATGACGTTACTGGCGCGCCGTGTAGACCAGACATTCCTACCTGACCCTGCGTTTTAGGCCCAGTATCCCTACCTGATGCTCCGTTGTTGGCCTGGCACCCCTACCCGATATGCTGGGGTAGTACCGGTACCCCCACCGGTACTCTGCGGTAGTACTGGTACACCCACCGGTCCTCCAGGGCAGTACCTGAACCCTTACTGGTTCGCTGGGGTACATCTGCTGACCTTATGGGCGTGCTCTGTAGACCAGACATTCCTACCTGACCCTCCAGGCTAGGCCCGGTATCCCTACCTGATGCTCTGCGGTAGGCCTGGCCCCCTACCCGACAATCTGGGGTAGTACCGGTACACCCAGAGGTACTCCGCGGTAATTTTGCTATACCCACCGGTACTCCTGGATTGTACCGGAACCCTTACTGGTGCGCCGGGGTACACCTGCTGACCCTATGGGCTCGCCGCTTTACGCCCACCCTTCCTACCTGACCCTCCGGGGTAGGCCTGGTATACCTACCCGATGTTTCGAGGTAGAACCAGTTCCCCCACCGGTACTCTGGGGTTGAACGGAAGCCTTTGTGATGCGCCAGAGAACACCAGCTGTCCCGTCGTGCGCGCTGGACTAGACCCGGCCTCCCTACCGGACCCCACATGTTACACCCGGTATCCCTACCTGATGCTCCGCATTAGGCTTGGCACCCATACCCAATGTTCTGGGGTAGTAGCGGTACCCCCACCGTTACTCTGCGGTAGTATCGGTACACCCACCGGTACTCCGGGGTAGTACGTGAACCCTTACTGGTTCACTGGGGTACACCTGATGACGTTACGGGCACGCGGTATAAACCATACATTCCTACCTGACCCTCCGTGTTAGGCCCGGTATCCCTACCTGATGCTCCGTTGTTGGCCTGGCACCCCTACCCGAAATGCTGGGGTAGTACCGGTACCCCCACCGGTACTCTGCGGTAGTATTGGTACACCCACCGGTACTCCAGGGTAGTACCTGAACCCTTACTGGTTCGCTGGGGTACACCTGCTGACCTTACGGGCGTGCTCTGTAGACCAGACATTCCTACCTGACCCTCCAGGCTAGGCCCGGTATCCCTACCTGATGGTCTGCGGTAGGCCTGGCCCCCTACCCGACAATCTGGGGTAGTACCGGTACACCCAGAGGTACTCCGCGGTAGTTTTGCTATACCCACCGGTACTCCTGGATTGTACAGGAACCCTTACTGGTGCGCCGGGGTACACCTGCTGACCCTACGGGCGCGCCGCTTTACGCCCACCCTTCCTACCTGACCCTCCGGGGTAGGCCTTGTATACCTACCCGATGTTTCGAGGTAGAACCGGTTCCCCCACAGGTATTCTGGGTTTGGAACGGAAGCCTTTGTGATGCGCCAGAGAACACCAGCTGTCCCTTCGTGCGCGCTGGACCTGACCCGGCCTCCCTAATGGAACCCACAGGTTAGACACGGTATCCCTACCTGATGCTCCGCATTAGGCTTGGCACCCATACCCGATGTTCTGGGGTAGTAGCGGTACCCCCACCGTTACTCTGCCGTAGTATCGGTACACCCACCGGTAGTCCGGGGTAGTACGTGAACCCTTACTGGTTCACTGGGGTACACCTGCTGAAGTTACTGGCGCGCGGTGTAGACCAGACATTCCTACCTGACCCTCCGTGTTAGGCCCGGTATCCCTACCTGATGCTCCGTTGTTGGCCTGGCACCCCTACCCGATATGCTGGGGTAGTACCGGTACCCCCACCGGTACTCTGCGGTAGTATTGGTACACCCACCGTTCCTCCAGGGTAGTACCTGAACCCTTACTGGTTCGCTGGGGTACACCTGCTGACCTTACGGGCATGCTCTGTAGACCAGACATTCCTACCTGACCCTCCAGGCTAGGCCCGGTATCCCTACCTGATGCTCTGCGGTAGGCCTGGCCCCCTACCCGACAATCTGGGGTTGTATCGGTACACACAGAGGTACTCCGTGGTAATATTGCTATACCCACTGGTACTCCTGGATTGTACCGGAACCCTTACTGGTGCGCCGGGGTACAACCGCTGACCCTATGGGCTCGCCGCTTTACGCCCACCCTTCCTACCTGACCCTCCGGGGTAGGCCTGGTATACCTACCAAATGTTTCGAGGTAGAACCGGTTCCCCCACCGGTACTCTGGGGTTGGAACGGAACCCTTTGTGATGCGCCAGAGAACACCAGCTGTCCCTTCGTGCGCGCTGGACTAGACCCGGCCTCCCTACCAGACCCCACAGGTTAGACCCGGTATCCCTACCTGATGCTCCGCATTAGGCTTGGCACCCATACCCGATGTTCTGGGGTAGTAGCGGTACCCCCACCGTTACTCTGCGGTAGTATCGGTACACCCACCGGTACTCCGGGGTAGTACGTGAACCCTTACTGGTTCACTGGGGTACACATGATGACGTTACGGGCACGCGGTATAGACCAGACATTCCTACCTGACCCTCCGTTTTAGGCCCGGTATCCCTACCTGATGCTCCGTTGTTGGCCTGGCACCCCTACCCGATATGCTGGGGTAGTACCGCTACCCCCACCGGTACTCTGCGGTAGTATTGGTACACCCACCGGTACTCCAGGGTAGTACCTGAACCCTTACTGGTTCGCTGGGGTACACCTGCTGAACTTACGGGCGTGCTGTGTAGACCATACATTCCTATCTGACCCTCCAGGCTAGGCCCGGTATCCCTACCTGATGCTCTGCGGTAGGCCTGGCCCCCTACCCGACAATCTGGGGTAGTTCCGGTACACACAGAGGTACTCCGCGGTAATTTTGCTATACCCACCGGTACTCCTGGATTGTACCGGAACCCTTACTGGTGCGCCGGGGTACACCTGCTGACCCTATGGGCTCGCCGCTTTACGCCCACCCTTCCTACCTGACCCTCCGGCGTAGGCCTGGTATACCTACCAAATGTTTCGAGGTAGAACCGGTTCCCCCACCGGTACTCTGGGGTTGGAACGGAACCCTTTGTGATGCGCCAGAGAACACCAGCTATCCCTTCGTGCGCGCTGGACTAGACCCGGCCTCCCTACCGGACCCCACAGGTTAGACCCGCTATCCCTACCTGATGCTCCGCATTAGGCTTGGCACCCATACCCGATGTTCTGGGGTAGTAGCGGTACCCCCACCGTTACTCTGTGGTAGTATCGGTACAACCACCGGTACTCCGGGGTAGTACGTGAACCCTTACTGGTTCACTGGGGTACACCTGATGACGTTACTGGCGCGCCGTGTAGACCAGACATTCCTACCTGACCCTCCGTTTTAGGCCCAGTATCACTACCTGATGCTCCGTTGTTGTCCTGGCACCCCTACCCGATATGCTGGGGTACTACCGGTACCCCCACCGGTACTCTGCGGTAGTATTGGTACACCCACCGGTCCTCCAGGGCAGTACCTGAACCCTTACTGGTTCGCTGGGGTACACCTGCTGACCTTATGGGCGTGCTCTGTAGACCAGACATTCCTACCTGACCCTCCAGGCTAGGCCCGGTATCCCTAACTGATGCTCTGCGGTAGGCCTGGCCCCCTACCCGACAATCTGGGGTAGTACCGGTACACCCAGAGGTACTCCGCGGTAATTTTGCTATACCCACCGGTACTCCTGGATTGTACCGGAACCCTTACTGGTGCGCCGGGGTACACCTGCTGACCCTATGGGCTCGCCGCTTTACGCCCACCCTTCCTACCTGACCCTCCGGGGTAGGACTGGTATACCTACCCGATGTTTCGAGGTAGAACCAGTTCCCCCACCGGTACTCTGGGGTTGAACGGAAGCCTTTGTGATGCGCCAGAGAACACCAGCTGTCCCGTCGTGCGCGCTGGACTAGACCCGGCCTCCCTACCGGACCCCACATGTTACACCCGGTATCGCTACCTGATGCTCCGCATTAGGCTTGGCACCCATACCCCATGTTCTGGGGTAGTAGCGGTACCCCCACCGTTACTCTGCGGTAGTATCGGTACACCCACCGGTACTCCGGGGTAGTACGTGAAACCTTACTGGTTCACTGGGGTACACCTGATGACGTTACGGGCACGCGGTATAAACCATACATTCCTACCTGACCCTCCGTGTTAGGCCCGGTATCCCTACCTGATGCTCCGTTGTTGGCCTGGCACCCCTTTCCGATATGCTGGGGTAGTACCGGTACCCCCACCGGTACTCTGCGGTATTATTGGTACACCCACCGGTACTCCAGGGTAGTACCTGAACCCTTACTGGTTCGCTGGGGTACACCTGCTGACCTTACGGGCGTGCTCTGTAGACCAGACATTCCTACCTGACCCTCCAGGCTAGGCCCGGTATCCCTACCTGATGGTCTGCGGTAGGCCTGGCCCCCTACCCGACAATCTGGGGTAGTACCGGTACACCCAGAGGTACTCCGCGGTAGTTTTGCTATACCCACCGGTACTCCTGGATTGTACAGGAACCCTTACTGGTGCGCCGGGGTACACCTGCTGACCCTACGGGCGCGCCGCTTTACGCCCACCCTTCCTACCTGACCCTCCGGGGTAGGCCTTGTATACCTACCCGATGTTTCGAGGTAGAACCGGTTCCCCCACAGGTATTCTGGGTTTGGAACGGAAGCCTTTGTGATGCGCCAGAGAACACCAGCTGTCCCTTCGTGCGCGCTGGACCTGACCCGGCCTCCCTAATGGAACCCACAGGTTAGACACGGTATCCCTACCTGATGCTCCGCATTAGGCTTGGCACCCATACCCGATGTTCTGGGGTAGTAGCGGTACCCCCACCGTTACTCTGCCGTAGTATCGGTACACCCACCGGTAGTCCGGGGTAGTACGTGAACCCTTACTGGTTCACTGGGGTACACCTGCTGAAGTTACTGGCGCGCGGTGTAGACCAGACATTCCTACCTGACCCTCCGTGTTAGGCCCGGTATCCCTACCTGATGCTCCGTTGTTGGCCTGGCACCCCTACCCGATATGCTGGGGTAGTACCGGTACCCCCACCGGTACTCTGCGGTAGTATTGGTACACCCACCGTTCCTCCAGGGTAGTACCTGAACCCTTACTGGTTCGCTGGGGTACACCTGCTGACCTTACGGGCATGCTCTGTAGACCAGACATTCCTACCTGACCCTCCAGGCTAGGCCCGGTATCCCTACCTGATGCTCTGCGGTAGGCCTGGCCCCCTACCCGACAATCTGGGGTTGTATCGGTACACACAGAGGTACTCCGTGGTAATATTGCTATACCCACTGGTACTCCTGGATTGTACCGGAACCCTTACTGGTGCGCCGGGGTACAACCGCTGACCCTATGGGCTCGCCGCTTTACGCCCACCCTTCCTACCTGACCCTCCGGGGTAGGCCTGGTATACCTACCAAATGTTTCGAGGTAGAACCGGTTCCCCCACCGGTACTCTGGGGTTGGAACGGAACCCTTTGTGATGCGCCAGAGAACACCAGCTGTCCCTTCGTGCGCGCTGGACTAGACCCGGCCTCCCTACCAGACCCCACAGGTTAGACCCGGTATCCCTACCTGATGCTCCGCATTAGGCTTGGCACCCATACCCGATGTTCTGGGGTAGTAGCGGTACCCCCACCGTTACTCTGCGGTAGTATCGGTACACCCACCGGTACTCCGGGGTAGTACGTGAACCCTTACTGGTTCACTGGGGTACACCTGCTGACGTTACGGGCACGCGGTATAGACCAGACATTCCTAACTGACCCTCCGTTTTAGGCCCGGTATCCCTACCTGATGCTCCGTTGTTGGCCTGGCACCCCTACCCGATATGCTGGGGTAGTACCGCTACCCCCACCGGTACTCTGCGGTAGTATTGGTACACCCACCGGTACTCCAGGGTAGTACCTGAACCCTTACTGGTTCGCTGGGGTACACCTGCTGAACTTACGGGCATGCTGTGTAGACCATACATTCCTATCTGACCCTCCAGGCTAGGCCCGGTATCCCTACCTGATGCTCTGCGGTAGGCCTGGCCCCCTACCCGACAATCTGGGGTAGTTCCGGTACACCCAGAGGTACTCCGCGGTAGTTTTGCTATACCCACCGGTACTCCTGGATTGTACCGGAACCCTTACTGGTGCGCCGGGGTACAACTGCTGACCCTACGGGCGCGCCGCTTTACGCCCACCCTTCCTACCTGACCCGCCGGGGTAGGCCTTGTATACCTACCCGATGTTTCGAGGTAGAACCGGTTCCCCCACAGGTATTCTGGGTTTGGAACGGAACCCTTTGTGATGCGCCAGAGAACACCAGCTGTCCCTTCGTGCGCGCTGGACCTGACCCGGCCTCCCTAATGGAACCCACAGGTTAGACACGGTATCACTACCTGATGCTCCGCATTAGGCTTGGCACCCATACCCGATGTTCTGGGGTAGTAGCGGTACCCCCACCGTTACTCTGCGGTAGTATCGGTACACCCTCCGGTAGTCCGGGGTAGTACGTGAACCCTTACTGGTTCACTGGGGTACACCTGCTGACGTTACTGGCGCGCGGTGTAGACTAGACATTCCTACCTGACCCTCCGTTTTAGGCCCGGTATCCCTACCTGATGCTCCGTTTTTGGCCTGGCACCCCTACCCGATATGCTGGGGTAGTACCGGTACCCCCACCGGTACTCTGCGGTAGTATTGGTACACCCACCGGTACTCCAGGGCAGTACCTGAACCCTTACTGGTTCGCTGGGGTACACCTGCTGACCTTACGGGCGTGCTCTGTAGACCAGACATTCCTACCTGACCTTCCAGGCTAGGCCCGGTATCTCTACCTGATGCTCTGCGGTAGGCCTGGCCCCCTACCCGACAATCTGGGGTAGTACCGGTACACCTACAGGTATTCCGCGGTAATTTTGCTATACCCACCGGTACTCCTGGATTGTACCGGAACCCTTACTGGTGCGCCGGGTTACACCTGCTGACCCTATGGGCTCGCCGCTTTACGCCCACCCTTCCTACCTGACCCTCCGGGGTAGGCCTGGTATACCTACCAAATGTTTCGAGGTAGAACCGGTTCCCCCACCGGTACTCTGGGGTTGGAACGGAACCCTTTGTGATGCGCCAGAGAACACCAGCTGTCCCTTCGTGCGCGGTGGACTAGACCCGGCCTCCCTACCGGACCCCACAGGTTACACCCGGTATCCCTACCTGATGCTCCGCATTAGGCTTGGCACCCATACCCGATGTTCTGGGGTAGTAGCGGTACCCCCACCGTTACTCTGCGGTAGTATCGGTACACCCACCGGTACTCCGGGGTAGTACGTGAACCCTTACTGGTTCACTGGGGTACACCTGCTGACGTTACGGGCGCGCGGTATAGACCAGACATTCCTACCTGACCCTCCGTGTTAGGCCCGGTATCCCTACCTGATGCTCCGTTGTTGGCCTGGCACCCCCTACCCGATATGCTGGGGTAGTACCGGTACCCCCACCGGTACTCTGCGGTAGTATTGGTACACCCACCAGTACTCCAGGGTAGTACCTGAACCCTTACTGGTTCGCTGGGGTACACCTGCTGACCTTATGGGCGTGCTCTGTAGACCAGACATTCCTACCTGACCCTCCAGGCTAGGCCCGGTATCTCTACCTGATGCTCTGCGGTAGGCCTGGCCCCCTACCCGACAATCTGGGGTAGTACCGGTACACACAGAGGTACTCCGTGGTAATATTGCTATACCCACCGGTACTCCTGGATTGTACCGGAACCGTTACTGGTGCGCCGGGGTACACCTGCTGACCCTATGGGCTCGCCGCTTTACGCCCACCCTTCCTACCTGACCCTCCGGGGTAGGCCTGGTATACCTACCCGATGTTTCGAGGTAGAACCGGTTCCCCCACCGGTACTCTGGGGTTGGAACGGAACCCTTTGTGATGCGCCAGAGAACACCAGCTGTCCCTTCGTGCGCGCTGGACTAGACCCGGCCTCCCTACCGGACCCCACAGGTTAGACCCGGTATCCCTACCTGATGCTCCGCATTAGGCTTGGCACCCATACCCGATGTTCTGGGGTAGTAGCGGTACCCCCACCGTTACTCTGCGGTAATATCGGTACACCCACCGGTACTCCGGGGTAGTACGTGAACCCTTACTGGTTCACTGGGGTACACCTGATGACGTTACTGGCGCGCGGTGTAGACCAGACATTCCTACCTGACCCTCCGTGTTAGTCCCGGTATCCCTACCTGATGCTCCGTTGGTGGCCTGGCACCCCTACCCGATATGCTGGGGTAGTACCGGTACCCCCACCGGTACTCTGCGGTAGTATTGGTACACCCACCGGTACTCCAGGGCAGTACTTGAACACTTACTGGTTCGCTGGGGTACACCTGCTGAACTTACGGGCGTGCTCTGTAGACCAGACATTCCTACCTGACCCTCCAGGCTAGGCCCGGTATCCCTACCTGATGCTCTGCGGTAGGCCTGGCCCCCTACCCGACAATCTGGGGTAGTACCGGTACACCCAGAGGTACTCCGTGGTAATATTGCTATACCCACCGGTACTCCTGGATTGTACCGGAACCCTTACTGGTGCGCAGGGGTACAACTGCTGACCCTATGGGCTCGCCGCTTTACGCCCACCCTTCCTACCTGACCCTCCGGGGTAGGCCTGGTATACCTACCCGATGTTTCGAGGTAGAACCGGTTCCCCCACCGGTACTCTGGGTTTGGAACGGAACCCTTTGTGATGCGCCAGAGAACACCAGCTGTCCCTTCGTGCGTGCTGGACTAGACCCGGCCTCCCTAACGGACCCCACAGGTTAGACCCGGTATCCCTACCTGATGCTCCGCATTAGGCTTGGCACCCATACCTGATGTTCTGGGGTAGTAGCGGTACCCCCACCGTTACTCTGCGGTAGTATCGGTACACCCACCGGTATTCCGGGGTAGTACGTGAACCCTTACTGGTTCACTGGGGTACACCTGATGACGTTACTGGCGCGCTGTATAGACCAGACATTCCTACCTGACCCTCCGTTTTAGGCCCGGTATCCCTACCTGATGCTCCGTTGTTGGCCTGGCACCCATACCCGATATGCTGGGGTAGTACCGCAACCCCCACCGGTACTCTGCGGTAGTATTGGTACACCCACCGGTACTCCAGGGCAGTACCTGAACCCTTACTGGTTCGCTGGGGTACACCTGCTGACCTTACGGGCATGCTCTGTAGACCAGACATTCCTACCTGACCCTCCAGGCTAGGCCCGGTATCCCTACCTGATGCTCTGCGGTAGGCCTGGCCCCCTACCTGACAATTTGGGGTTGTATCGGTACACACAGAGGTACTCCGTGGTAATATTGCTATACCCACTGGTACTCCTGGATTGTACCGGAACCCTTACTGGTGCGCCGGGGTACAACCGCTGACCCTATGGGCTCGCCGCTTTACGCCCACCCTTCCTACCTGACCCTCCGGGGTAGGCCTGGTATACCTACCAAATGTTTCGAGGTAGAACCGGTTCCCCCACCGGTACTCTGGGGTTGGAACGGAACCCTTTGTGATGCGCCAGAGAACACCAGCTGTCCCTTCCTGCGCGCTGGACTAGACGCGGCCTCCCTACCGGACCCCACAGGTTAGACCCGCTATCCCTACCTGATGCTCCGCATTAGGCTTGGCACCCATACCCGATGTTCTGGGGTAGTAGCGGTACCCCCACCGTTACTCTGTGGTAGTATCGGTACAACCACCGGTACTCCGGGGTAGTACGTGAACCCTTACTGGTTCACTGGGGTACACCTGATGACGTTACTGGCGCGCCGTGTAGACCATACATTCCTACCTGACCCTCCGTTTTAGGCCCAGTATCACTACCTGATGCTCCGTTGTTGTCCTGGCACCCCTACCCGATATGCTGGGGTACTACCGTTACCCCCACCGGTACTCTGCGGTAGTATTGGTACACCCACCGGTACTCCAGGGTAGTACCTGAACCCTTACTGGTTCGCTGGGGTACACCTGCTGACCTTATGGGCGTGCTCTGTAGACCAGACATTCCTACCTGACCCTCCAGGCTAGGCCCGGTATCCCTACCTGATGCTCTGCGGTAGGCCTGGCCCCCTACCCGACAATCTGGGGTTGTATCGGTACACACAGAGGTACTCCGTGGTAATATTGCTATACCCACCGGTACTCCTGGATTGTACCGGAACCGTTACTGGTGCGCCGGGGTACAACTGCTGACCCTATGGGCTCGCCGCTTTACGCCCACCCTTCCTACCTGACACTCCGGGGTAGGCCTGGTATACCTACCAAATGTTTCGAAATAGAACCGGTTCCCGCACCGGTACTCTGGGGTTGGAACGGAACCCTTTGTGATGCGCCAGAGAACACCAGCTGTCCCTTCGTGCGCGGTGGACTAGACGCGGCCTCCCTACCGGACCCCACAGGTTACACCCGGTATCCCTACCTGATGCTCCGCATTAGGCTTGGCACCCATACCCGATGTTCTGGGGTAGTAGCGGTACCCCCACCGTTACTCTGCGGTAGTATCGGTACACCCACCGGTACTCCGCGGTAGTACGTGAACCCTTACTGGTTCACTGGGGTACACCTGCTGACGTTACGGGCGCGCGGTATAGACCAGACATTCCTACCTGACCCTCCGTGTTAGGCCCGGTATCCCTACCTGATGCTCCGTTGTTGGCCTGGCACCCCCTACCCGATATGCTGGGGTAGTACCGGTACCCCCACCGGTACTCTGCGGTAGTATTGGTACACCCACCAGTACTCCAGGGTAGTACCTGAACCCTTACTGGTTCGCTGGGGTACACCTGCTGACCTTATGGGCGTGCTCTGTAGACCAGACATTCCTACCTGACCCTCCAGGCTAGGCCCGGTATCTCTACCTGATGCTCTGCGGTAGGCCTGGCCCCCTACCCGACAATCTGTGGTTGTATCGGTACACACAGAGGTACTCCGTGGTAATATTGCTATACCCACCGGTACTCCTGGATTGTACCGGAACCGTTACTGGTGCGCCGGGGTACACCTGCTGACCCTATGGGCTCGCCGCTTTACGCCCACCCTTCCTACCTGACCCTCCGGGGTAGGCCTGGTATACCTACCCGATGTTTCGAGGTAGAACCGGTTCCCCCACCGGTACTCTGGGGTTGGAACGGAACCCTTTGTGATGCGCCAGAGAACACCAGCTGTCCCTTCGTGCGCGCTGGACTAGACCCGGCCTCCCTACCGGACCCCACAGGTTAGACCCGGTATCCCTACCTGATGCTCCGCATTAGGCTTGGCACCCATACCCGATGTTCTGGGGTAGTAGCGGTACCCCCACCGTTACTCTGCGGTAATATCGGTACACCCACCGGTACTCCGGGGTAGTACGTGAACCCTTACTGGTTCACTGGGGTACACCTGATGACGTTACTGGCGCGCGGTGTAGACCAGACATTCCTACCTGACCCTCCGTGTTAGTCCCGGTATCCCTACCTGATGCTCCGTTGGTGGCCTGGCACCCCTACCCGATATGCTGGGGTAGTACCGGTACCCCCACCGGTACTCTGCGGTAGTATTGGTACACCCACCGGTACTCCAGGGCAGTACTTGAACACTTACTGGTTCGCTGGGGTACACCTGCTGAACTTACGGGCGTGCTCTGTAGACCAGACATTCCTACCTGACCCTCCAGGCTAGGCCCGGTATCCCTACCTGATGCTCTGCGGTAGGCCTGGCCCCCTACCCGACAATCTGGGGTAGTACCGGTACACCCAGAGGTACTCCGTGGTAATATTGCTATACCCACCGGTACTCCTGGATTGTACCGGAACCCTTACTGGTGCGCAGGGGTACAACTGCTGACCCTATGGGCTCGCCGCTTTACGCCCACCCTTCCTACCTGACCCTCCGGGGTAGGCCTGGTATACCTACCCGATGTTTCGAGGTAGAACCGGTTCCCCCACCGGTACTCTGGGTTTGGAACGGAACCCTTTGTGATGCGCCAGAGAACACCAGCTGTCCCTTCGTGCGTGCTGGACTAGACCCGGCCTCCCTAACGGACCCCACAGGTTAGACCCGGTATCCCTACCTGATGCTCCGCATTAGGCTTGGCACCCATACCTGATGTTCTGGGGTAGTAGCGGTACCCCCACCGTTACTCTGCGGTAGTATCGGTACACCCACCGGTATTCCGGGGTAGTACGTGAACCCTTACTGGTTCACTGGGGTACACCTGATGACGTTACTGGCGCGCTGTATAGACCAGACATTCCTACCTGACCCTCCGTTTTAGGCCCGGTATCCCTACCTGATGCTCCGTTGTTGGCCTGGCACCCATACCCGATATGCTGGGGTAGTACCGCAACCCCCACCGGTACTCTGCGGTAGTATTGGTACACCCACCGGTACTCCAGGGCAGTACCTGAACCCTTACTGGTTCGCTGGGGTACACCTGCTGACCTTACGGGCATGCTCTGTAGACCAGACATTCCTATCTGACCCTCCAGGCTAGGCCCGGTATCCCTACCTGATGCTCTGCGGTAGGCCTGGCCCCCTACCCGACAATCTGGGGTAGTACCGGTACACCCAGAGGTACTCCGCGGTAATTTTGCTATACCCACCGGTACTCCTGGATTGTACCGGAACCCTTACTGGTGCGCCGGGGTACAACTGCTGACCCTATGGGCTCGCCGCTTTACGCCCACCCTTCCTACCTGACCCTCCGGGGTAGGCCTGGTATACCTACCCAATGTTTCGAGGTAGAACCGGTTCCCCCACCGGTACTCTGGGGTTGGAACGGAACCCTTTGTGATGCGCCAGAGAACACCAGCTGTCCCTTCGTGCGCGCTGGACTAGACCCGGCCTCCCTACCGGACCCCACAGGTTAGACCCGCTATCCCTACCTGATGCTCCGCATTAGGCTTGGCACCCATACCCGATGTTCTGGGGTAGTAGCGGTACCCCCACCGTTACTCTGTGGTAGTATCGGTACAACCACCGGTACTCCGGGGTAGTACGTGAACCCTTACTGGTTCACTGGGGTACACCTGATGACGTTACTGGCGCGCCGTGTAGACCAGACATTCCTACCTGACCCTCCGTTTTAGGCCCAGTATCACTACCTGATGCTCCGTTGTTGTCCTGGCACCCCTACCCGATATGCTGGGGTACTACCGTTACCCCCACCGGTACTCTGCGGTAGTATTGGTACACCCACCGGTCCTCCAGGGTAGTACCTGAACCCTTACTGGTTCGCTGGGGTACACCTGCTGACCTTATGGGCGTGCTCTGTAGACCAGACATTCCTACCTGACCCTCCAGGCTAGGCCCGGTATCCCTACCTGATGCTCTGCGGTAGGCCTGGCCCCCTACCCGACAATCTGGGGTTGTATCGGTACACACAGAGGTACTCCGTGGTAATATTGCTATACCCACCGGTACTCCTGGATTGTACCGGAACCCTTACTGGTGCGCCGGGGTACAACTGCTGACCCTATGGGCTCGCCGCTTTACGCCCACCCTTCCTACCTGACACTCCGGGGTAGGCCTGGTATACCTACCAAATGTTTCGAAATAGAACCGGTTCCCGCACCGGTACTCTGGGGTTGGAACGGAACCCTTTGTGATGCGCCAGAGAACACCAGCTGTCCCTTCGTGCGCGGTGGACTAGACGCGGCCTCCCTACCGGACCCCACAGGTTACACCCGGTATCCCTACCTGATGCTCCGCATTAGGCTTGGCACCCATACCCGATGTTCTGGGGTAGTAGCGGTACCCCCACCGTTACTCTGCGGTAGTATCGGTACACCCACCGGTACTCCGCGGTAGTACGTGAACCCTTACTGGTTCACTGGGGTACACCTGCTGACGTTACGGGCGCGCGGTATAGACCAGACATTCCTACCTGACCCTCCGTGTTAGGCCCGGTATCCCTACCTGATGCTCCGTTGTTGGCCTGGCACCCCCTACCCGATATGATGGGGTAGTACCGGTACCCCCACCGGTACTCTGCGGTAGTATTGGTACACCCACCAGTACTCCAGGGTAGTACCTGAACCCTTACTGGTTCGCTGGGGTACACCTGCTGACCTTATGGGCGTGCTCTGTAGACCAGACATTCCTACCTGACCCTCCAGGCTAGTCCCGGTATCTCTACCTGATGCTCTGCGGTAGGCCTGGCCCCCTACCCGACAATCTGTGGTTGTATCGGTACACACAGAGGTACTCCGTGGTAATATTGCTATACCCACCGGTACTCCTGGATTGTACCGGAACCGTTACTGGTGCGCCGGGGTACACCTGCTGACCCTATGGGCTCGCCGCTTTACGCCCACCCTTCCTACCTGACCCGCCGGGGTAGGCCTGGTATACCTACCCGATGTTTCGAGGTAGAACCGGTTCCCCCACCGGTACTCTGGGGTTGGAACGGAACCCTTTGTGATGCGCCAGAGAACACCAGCTGTCCCGCGTGTGCGCTGGAATAACCCGGCCTCCCTACCGGACCCCACAGGTTACACCCGGTATCCCTACCTGATGCTCCGCATTAGGCTTGGCACCCATACCCGATGTTCTGGGGTAGTAGCGGTACCCCCACCCGTTACTCTGCGGTAGTATCGGTACACCCACGAGTACTCCGGGGTAGTACGTGAACGCTTACTGGTTCACTGGGGTACACCTGAAGACGTTACGGGCACGCGGTATAGACCAGATATTCCTACCTGACCCTCCGTGTTAGTCCCGGTATCCCTACCTGATGCTCCGTTGTTGGCCTGGCACCCCTACCAGATATGCTGGGGTAGTACCGGTACCCCCACCGGTACTCTGCGGTAGTATTGGTACACCCACCGGTACTCCAGGGTAGTACCTGAACACTTACTGGTTCGCTGGGGTACACCTGCTGACCTTACGGGCGTGCTGTGTAGACCAGACATTCCTACCTGACCCTCCAGGCTAGGCCCGGTATCCCTACCTGATGCTCTGCGGTAGGCCTGGCCCCCTACCCGACAATCTGGGGTAGTATCGGTACACCCACCGGTACTCCGCGGTAGTTTTGCTATACCCACAGGTACTCCTGGATTGTACCGGAACCCTTACTGGTGCGCCGGGGTACACCTGCTGACCCTACGGGGGCGCCGCTTTACGCCCACCCTTCCTACCTGACCCGCCGGGCTAGGCCTGGTATACCTACCCGATGTTTCGAGGTAGAACCGGTTCCCCCACCGGTACTCTGGGGTTGGAACGGAACCCTTTGTGATGCGCCAGAGAACACCAGCTGTCCCTTCGTGCGCGCTGGACTAGACCTGGCCTCTCTACCGGACCCCACAGGTTAGACCCGCTATCCCTACCTGATGCTCCGCATTAGGCTTGGCACCCATACCCGATGTTCTGGGGTAGTAGCGGTACCCCCACCGTTACTCTGCGGTAGTATCGGTACACCCACCGGTACTCCGGGGTAGTACGTGAACCCTTACTGGTTCACTGGGGTACACCTGCTGACGTTACTGGCGCGCGGTGTAGACCAGACATTCTTACCTGACCCTCCGTGTTAGTCCCAGTATCCCTACCTGATGCTCCGTTGTTGGCCTGGCACCCCTACCCGATATGCTGGGGTAGTACCGGTACCCCCACCGGTACTCTGCGGTAGTATTGGTACACCCACTGGTACTCCAGGGCAGTACCTGAACCCTTACTGGTTCGCTGGGGTACACCTGCTGACCTTACGGGCGTGCTGTGTAGACCAGACATTCCTACCTGACCCTCCAGGCTAGGCCCGGTATCCCTACCTGATGCTCTGCGGTAGGCCTGGCCCCCTACCCGACAATATGGGGTAGTACCGGTACACCCACAGGTACTCTGCGGTACTTTTGCTATACCCACAGGTATTCCTGGATTGTACTGGAACCCTTACTGGTGCGCCGGGGTACACATGCTGGCCCTGCGGGCGCGCCGCTTTACGCCCACCCTTCCTACCTGACCCTCCGGGGTAGGCCTGGTATACCTACCCGATGTTTCGAGGTAGAACCGGTTCCCCCACCGGTACTCTGGGGTTGGAACGGAACCCTTTGTGATGCGCCAGAGAACACCAGCTGTCCCTTCGTGCGCGCTGGAGTAGACCCGGCCTCCCTACCGGACCCCACAGGTTAGACACGCTATCCCTACCTGATGCTCCGCATTAGGCTTGGCACCCATACCCGATGTTCTGGGGTAGTAGCGGTACCCCCACCGTTACTCTGCGGTAGTATCGGTACACCCACCGGTACTCCGGGGTAGTACGTGAACCCTTACTGGTTCACTGGGTTACACCTGATGACGTTACAGGCACGCGGTATAGAACAGACATTCTTCCTGACCCTCCGTGTTAGTCCCGGTATTCCTACCTGATGCTCCGTTGTTGGCCTGGCACCCATACCCGATATGCTGGGGTAGTACCGGTACCCCCACCGGTACTCTGCGGTAGTATTGGTACACCCACCGGTACTCCAGGGCAGTACCTGAACCCTTACTGGTTCGCTGGGGTACACCTGCTGACCTTACGGGCGTGCTGTGTAGACCAGACATTCCTACCTGACCCTCCAGGCTAGGCCCGGTATCCCTACCTGATGCTCTGCGGTAGGCCTGGCCCTCTACCCGACAATCTGGGGTAGTACCGGTACACACACAGGTACTCCGCGGTAGTTTTGCTATACCCACCGGTACTCCTGGATTGTACCGGAACCCTTACTGGTGCGCCGGGGTACACCTGCCGACCCTAGGGGCGCGCCTCTTTACGCCCACCCTTCCTACCTTCACCCGCCGGTGTAGGCCTGGTATAACTACCCGATGATTCGAGGTAGAACCGGTTCCCCCACCGGTACTCTGGGTTTGGAACGGAACCCTTTGTGATGCTCCAGAGAACACCAGCTGTGCCTTCGTGCGCGCTGCACTAGTCCCGGCCTCCCTAACGGACCCCACAGGTTAGACCCGCTATCCCTACCTGATGCTCCGCATTAGGCTTGGCACCCATACCCGATGTTCTGGGGTAGTAGCGGTACCCCCACCGTTACTCTGCGGTAGTATAGGTACACCCACCCGTACTCCGGGGTAGTACGTGAACACTTACTGGTTCACTGGGATACACCTGATGACGTTACAGGCACGCGGTATAGAACAGACATTCTTCCTGACCCTGCGTGTTAGTCCCGGTACCCCTACCTGATGCTCTGTTGTTGGCCTGGCACCCCTACCCGATATGCTGGGGTAGTACCGGTACCCCCACCGTTACTCTGCGGTAGTATCGGTACACCCACCGGTAATCCGGGGTAGTACGTGAACCCTTACTGGTTCACTGGGGTACACCTGAAGACGTTACTGGCGCGCGGTGTAGACCAGACATTCCTACCTGACCCTCCGTTTTAGGCCCGGTATCCCTACCTTATGCTCCGTTGTTGGCTTGGCACCCATTCCCGATATGCTTGGGTAGTACCGGTGCGACCACCGGTACTCTGCGGTAGTATTGGTACACCCACCAGTACTCCAGGGTAGTACCTGAACCCTTACTGGTTCGCTGGGGTACACCTGCTGACCTTACGGGCGTGCTGTGTAGACCAGACATTCCTACCTGACCCTCCAGGCAAGGCCCGGTATCCCTACCTGATGCTCTGCGGTAGGACTGGCCCCCTACCCGACAATCTGGGGTAGTACCGGTACACCCACAGGTACTCAGCGGTACTTTTGCTATACCCACCGGTACTCCTGGATTGTACCGGTACCCTTACTGGTGCGCCGGGGTACACCTGCTGGCCCTACGGGCGCGCCGTTTTACGCCCACCCTTCCTACCTCACCCGCCGTAGTAGGCCTGGTATACCTACCCGATGTTTCGAGGTAGAACCGGTTCCCCCACCGGTACTCTGGGGTTGGAACGGAACCCTTTGTGATGCGCCAGAGAACACCAGCTGTCCCTTCGTGCGCGCTGGACTAGACCCAGAATCCCTACCGGACCCCACATGTTAGACCCGCTATCCCTACCTGTTGCTCCGCATTAGGCTTGGCACCCATACCCGATGTTCTGGGGTAGTAGCGGTACCCCCACCGTTACTCTGCGGTAGTATCAGTACACCCACCGGTACTCCGGGGTAGTACGTGAACCCTTACTGGTTCACTGGGGTACACCTGCTGACGTTACTGGCGCGCGGTGTAGACCAGACATTCCTACCTGACCCTCCGTGTTAGGCCCGGGATCCCTACCTGATGCTCTGTTGTTGGCCTGGCACCCCTACCCGATATGCTGGGGTAGTACGGGTACCCCCACCGGTACTCTGCGGTAGTATTGGTACACCCACTGGTACTCCAGGGTAGTACCTGAACCCTTACTGGTTCGCTGAGGTACACCTGCAGACCTTACGAGCGTGCTGTGTGGACCAGACATTCCTACCTGACCCTCCAGGCTAGGCCCGGTATACCTACCTGATGCTCTGCGCTACGCCTGGCCCCCTACCCGACAATCTGGGGTAGTACCGGTACACCCACCGGTACTCCGCGGTAGTTTTGCTATACACAACGGTACCCCTGGATTGTACCGGAACCATTACTGGTGCGCCGGGGTACACCTGCTGACCCTACGGGCACACTTCTTTAGACCCACGCTTGCTACCTGACCCGCCGGGGTAGGCCTGGTATACCTAGCCGATGTTTCGAGGTAGAACCGGTTCCCCCACCGGTACTCTGGGGTTGGAACGGAACCCTTTGTGATGCGCCAGAGAACACCAGCTGTCCCTTCGTGCGCGCTGGACTAGACCCGGCCTCCCTACCGGACCCCACAGGTTACACCCGCTATCCCTACCTGATGCTCCGCATTAGGCTTGGCACCCATACCCGATGTTCTGGGGTAGTAGCGGTACCCCCACCGTTACTCTGCGGTAGTATAGGTACACCCACCCGTACTCCGGGGTAGTACGTGAACCCTTACTGGTTCACTGGGATACACCTGATGACGTTACAGGCACGCGGTATAGAACAGACATTCTTCCTGACCCTCCGTGTTAGTCCCGGTACCCCTACCTGATGCTCTGTTCTTGGCCTGGCACCCCTACCCGATATGCTGGGGTAGTACCGGTACCCCCACCGTTACTCTGCGGTAGTATCGGTACACCCACCGGTAATCCGGGGTAGTACGTGAACCCTTACTGGTTCACTGGAGTACACCTGATGACGTTACTGGCACGCGGTGTAGACCAGACATTCCTACCTGACCCTCCGTTTTAGGCCCGGTATCCCTACCTTATGCTCCGTTGTTGGCTTGGCACCCATTCCCGATATGCTTGGGTAGTACCGGTGCGACCACCGGTACTCTGCGGTAGTATTGGTACACCCACCAGTACTCCAGGGTAGTACCTGAACCCTTACTGGTTCGCTGGGGTACACCTGCTGACCTTACGGGCGTGCTGTGTAGACCAGACATTCCTACCTGACCCTCCAGGCAAGGCCCGGTATCCCTACCTGATGCTCTGCGGTAGGACTGGCCCCCTACCCGACAATCTGGGGTAGTACCGGTACACCCACAGGTACTCAGCGGTAATTTTGCTATACCCACCGGTACTCCTGGATTGTACCAGTACCCTTACTGGTGCGCCGGGGTACACCTGCTGGCCCTACGGGCGCGCCGTTTTACGCCCACCCTTCCTACCTCACCCGCCGTAGTAGGCCTGGTATACCTACCCGATGTTTCGAGGTAGAACCGGTTCCCCCACCGGTACTCTGGGGTTGGAACGGAACCCTTTGTGATGCGCCAGAGAACACCAGCTGTCCCTTCGTGCGCGCTGGACTAGACCCAGCATCCCTACCGGACCCCACATGTTAGACCCGCTATCCCTACCTGTTGCTCCGCATTAGGCTTGGCACCCATACCCGATGTTCTGGGGTAGTAGCGGTACCCCCACCGTTACTCTGCGGTAGTATCAGTACACCCACCGGTACTCCGGGGTAGTACGTGAACCCTTACTGGTTCACTGGGGTACACCTGCTGACGTTACTGGCGCGCGGTGTAGACCAGACATTCCTACCTGACCCTCCGTGTTAGGCCCGGGATCCCTACCTGATGCTCTGTTGTTGGCCTGGCACCCCTACCCGATATGCTGGGGTAGTACGGGTACCCCCACCGGTACTCTGCGGTAGTATTGGTACACCCACTGGTACTCCAGGGTAGTACCTGAACCCTTACTGGTTCGCTGAGGTACACCTGCAGACCTTACGAGCGTGCTGTGTGGACCAGACATTCCTACCTGACCCTCCAGGCTAGGCCCGGTATACCTACCTGATGCTCTGCGCTACGCCTGGCCCCCTACCCGACAATCTGGGGTAGTACCGGTACACCCACCGGTACTCCGCGGTAGTTTTGCTATACACAACGGTACCCCTGGATTGTACCGGAACCATTACTGGTGCGCCGGGGTACACCTGCTGACCCTACGGGCACACTTCTTTAGACCCACGCTTGCTACCTGACCCGCCGGGGTAGGCCTGGTATACCTAGCCGATGTTTCGAGGTAGAACCGGTTCCCCCACCGGTACTCTGGGGTTGGAACGGAACCCTTTGTGATGCGCCAGAGAACACCAGCTGTCCCTTCGTGCGCGCTGGACTAGACCCGGCCTCCCTACCGGACCCCACATGTTAGACCCGCTATCCCTACCTTATGCTCCGCATTATGCTTGGCACCCATACCCGATGTTCTGGGGTAGTAGCGGTACCCCCACCGTTACTCTGCGGTAGTATCGGTACACCCACCGGTACTCCGGGGTAGTACGTGAACCCTTACTGGTTCACTGGGGTACACCTGCTGACGTTACTGGCACGAGGTGTAGACCAGACATTCCTACCTGACCCTCCGTTTTAGGCCCGTTATCCCTACCTGATGCTCCGTTGTTGGCTTGGCACCCATTCCCGATATGCTGGGGTAGTACCGGTACCCCCACCGGTACTCTGCGGTAGTATTGGTACAACCACCGTTACTCCAGGGTAGTACCTGAACCCTTACTGGATCGCTGGGGTACACCTGCTGACCTTACGGGCGTGCTGTGTAGACCAGACATTCCTACCTGACCCTCCAGGCTAGGCCCGGTATCCCTACCTGATGCTCTGCGGTAGGCCTGGCCCTCTACCCGACAATTTGGGGTAGTACCGGTACACACACAGGTACTCAGCGGTACTTTTGCTATACCCACAGGTATTCCTGGATTGTACCGGAACCCTTACTGGTGCGCCGGGGTACACGTGCTGGCCCTACGGGCGCGCCGCTTTACGCCTACCCTTCCTACCTGACCCGCCGGGGTAGGCCTTGTATACCTACCCGATGTTTCGAGGTAGAACCGGTTCCCCCACCGGTACTCTGGGGTTGGAACGGAACCCTTTGTGATGACCCAGAGAACAACAGCTGTCCCATCGTGCGTGCTGGACTACACCCGGCCTCCCTACCGGACCCCACAGGTTAGACCCGCTATCCCTACCTGATGCTCCGCATTAGGCTTGGCACCCATACCCGATGTTCTGGGGTAGTAGCGGTACCCCCACCGGTACTCTGCGGT
This sequence comes from Astur gentilis, assembly GCF_929443795.1. Taxonomy (NCBI): domain Eukaryota; kingdom Metazoa; phylum Chordata; class Aves; order Accipitriformes; family Accipitridae; genus Astur; species Astur gentilis. Next base: position 4,197,526 of record NW_026060858.1, read on the forward strand.
AGTATCGGTACACCCACCGGTACTCCGGGGTAGTACGTGAACCCTTACTGGTTCGCTGAGGTACACCTGCTGATCTTACGGGCGTGCTGTGTGGACCAGACATTCCTACCTGACCCTCCAGGCTAGGCCCGGTATCCCTACCTGATGCTCTGCGCTAAGCCTGGCACCCTACCCGACAATCTGGGGTAGTACCGGTACACCCACAGGTACTCCGCGGTACTTTTGCTATACCCACCGGTACTCCTGGATTGTACCGGAACCCTTACTGGTGCGCCGGGGTACACCTGCTGACCCTACGGGCACACTGCTTTGGAACCACCCATCCTACCTGACCCGCCGGGGTAGGCCTGGTATACCTACCCGATGTTTCGAGGTAGAACCGGTTCCCCCACCTGTACTCTGGGCTTGGAACGGAAACCTTTGTGATGCGCCAGAGAACACCAGCTGTCCCATCGTGCGTGCTGGACTACACCCGGCCTCCCTACCGGACCCTAGAGGTTAGACCCGGTATCCCTACCTGATGCTCCGCATTAGGCTTGGCACTCATACCCGATGTTCTGGGGTAGTAGCGGTACCCCCACCATTACTCTGCGGTAGTATCGGTACACCCACCGGTACTCCGAGGTAGTACGTGAACCCTTACTGGTTCACTGGGTTACACCTGATGACGTTACGGGTGCGCGGTGTAGACCAGACATTCCTACCTGACGCTCCATGTTAGGACCGGTATCCCTACATGATGCTCTGTTGTTGGCCTGGCACCCCTACCCAATATGCTGTGGTAGAACCAGTACCCCCACCGGTACTCTGCGGTAGTATTGGTACACCCACCGGTACTCCAGGGTAGTACCTGAACACTTAATGGTTTGCTGGGGTACCCCTGCTGACCTTACGGGCGCGCGGTTTAGACCAGACATTCCTACCTGAACCTCCGGGTTAGCCCCGGTATCCCTACCTGATGCTCTGCGGTAGGCCTGGCACCCTACCCGACAATCTGGGGTAGTACCGGTACACCCACCAGTACTACGCGGTAGTTTTTCTATACCCTCCGGTACTCCTGGATTGTACCAGAACCCTTACTGGTGCGCCGGGGTACACCTGCTGACCCTACGGGCGCGCCGCTTTAGACCAACCCTTCCTAACTGACCCGCCAGGTTAGGCCCGGTATCCCTACCCGATCTTTTGAGTTAGAACCGGTTCCCCCACCGGTCCTCTGGGATTGGAACGGAACCCTTTGTGATGCGCCAGAGAACACCAGCTGTCCCTTCAATCACGCTGGACTAGACCTGGCCTCCCTACCGGGCCCCACAGGTTAGACCCGCTATCCCTACCTGATGCTCCGCATTAGGCTTGTCACCCATACCCGACCTTCTGGGGTAGTACCGGTACCCCCAACGGTACTCTGCGGTAGTATTGGTACACCCACCGGTACTCCAGGGTAGTACCTGAACCCTTACTGGTTCGCTGGGGTACACCTGCTGACCTTACGGGCGTGCTCTGTAGACCAGACATTCCTACCTGACCCTCCAGGCTAGGCCCGGTATCCCTACCTGATGCTCTGCGGTAGGCCTAGCCCCCTACCCGACAATCTGGGGTAGTACCGGTACACCCAGAGGTACTCCGCGGTACTTTTGCTATACCCACCGGTATTCCTGGATTGTACCGGAACCCTTACTGGTGCGCCGGGGTACACCTGCTGACCCTACGGGCACACTGTTTTGGACCCACCCTTGCTACCTGACCCGCCGGGGTAGGCCTGGTATACCTACCCGATGTTTCGAGGTAGAACCGGTTCCCCCACCGGTACTCTGGGGTTGGAACGGAACCCTTTGTGATGCGCCAGAGAACACCAGCTGTCCCTTCGTGCGCGCTGGACTAGACCCGGCCTCCCTACCGGACCCCACAGGTTAGACCCGCTATCCCTACCTGATGCTCCGCATTAGGCTTGGCACCCATACCCGATGTTCTGGGGTAGTAGCGGTACCCCCACCGTTACTCTGCGGTAGTATCGGTACACCCACCGGTACTCCGGGGTAGTACGTGAACCCTTACTGGTTCACAGGGGTACACCTGATGACGTTACAGGCACGCGGTATAGAACAGACATTCTTCCTGACCCTCCGTGTTAGTCGCAGTATCCCTACCTGATGCTCCGTTGTTGGCCTGGCACCCCTACCCGACAATCTGGGGTAGTACCGGTACCCCCACCGGTACTCTGCGGTACTATTGGTACACCCACCGGTACTCCAGGGCAGTACCTGAACCCTTACTGGTTCGCTGGGGTACACCTGCTCACCTTACGGGCGTGCTGTGTAGACCAGACATTCCTACCTGACCCTCCAGGCTAGGCCCGGTATCCCTACCTGATGCTCTGCGGTAGGCCTGGCCCCCTACCCGACAATCTGGGGTAGTACCGGTACACCCACAGGGACTCCGCGGTACTTTTGATATACCCACCGGTACTCCTGGATTGTACTGGAACCCTTACTGGTGCGCCGGGGTACACATGCTGGCCCTACGGGCGTGCCGCTTTACGCCCACCCTTCCTACCTGACCCGCCGGGGTAGGCCTGGTATACCTACCCGATGTTTCAAGGTAGAACCGGTTCCCGCACCGGTACTCTGGGGTTGGAACGGAACCCTTTGTGATGCGCCAGAGAACACCAGCTGTCCCTTCGTGCGCGCTGGACTAGACCCGGCCTCCCTACCGGACCCCACATGTTAGACCCGCTATCCCTACCTGATGCTCCGCATTAGGCTTGGCACCCATACCCGATGTTCTGGGGTAGTAGCGGTACCCCCACCGTTACTCTGCGGTAGTATCAGTACACCCACCGGTACTCCGGGGTAGTACGTGAACCCTTACTGGTTCACTGGGGTACACCTGATGACGTTACAGGCACGCGGAATAGAACAGACATTCTTCCTGACCCTCCGTGTTAGTCCCAGTATCCCTACCTGATGCTCCGTTGTTGGCCTGGCACCCATACCCGATATGCTGGGGTAGTACCGGTACCCCCACCGGTACTCTGCGGTAGTATTGGTACACCCACCGGTACTCCAGGGCAGTACCTGAACACTTTCTGGTTCGCTGGGCTACACCTGCTGACCTTACGGGCGTGCTGTGTAGAACAGACATTCCTACCTGACCCTCCAGGCTAGGCCCGGTATCCCTACCTGATTCTCTGCGGTAGGCCTGGCCCCCTACCCGACAATCTGGGGTAGTACCGGTACACCCACAGGTACTCCGCGGTACTTTTGCTATACCCACAGGTATTCCTGGATTGTACTGGAACCCTTACTGGTGCGCCGGGGTACACCTGCTGACCCTACGGGCGCGCCGCTTTACGCCCACCCTTCCTACCTGACCCGCCGGTGTAGGCCTGGTATACCTACCCGATGTTTCGAGGTAGAACCGGTTCCCCCACCGGTACTCTGGGGTTGGAACGGAACCCTTTGTGATGCGCCAGAGAACACCAGCTGTCCCTTCGTGCGCGCTGGACTAGACCCGGCCTCCCTACCGGACCCCACAGGTTAGACCCGCTATCCCTACCTGATGCTCCGCATTAGGCTTGGCACCCATACCCGATGTTCTGGGGTAGTAGCGGTACCCCCACCGTTACTCTGCGGTAGTATCGGTACACCCACCGGTACTCCGGGGTAGTACGTGAACCCTTACTGGTTCACTGGGTTACACCTGATGACGTTACAGGCACGCGGTATAGAACAGACATTCTTCCTGACCCTCCGTGTTAGTCGCAGTATCCCTACCTGATGCTCCGTTGTTGGCCTGGCACCCCTACCCGACAATCTGGGGTAGTACCGGTACCCCCACCGGTACTCTGCGGTACTATTGGTACACCCACCGGTACTCCAGGGCAGTACCCGAACCCTTACTGGTTCGCTGGGGTACACCTGCTCACCTTAGGGGCGTGCTGTGTAGACCAGACATTCCTACCTGACCCTCCAGGCTAGGCCCGGTATCCCTACCTGATGCTCTGCGGTAGGCCTGGCCCCCTACCCGACAATCTGGGGTAGTACCGGTACACCCACAGGGACTCCGCGGTACTTTTGATATACCCACCGGTACTCCTGGATTGTACTGGAACCCTTAATGGTGCGCCGGGGTACACATGCTGGCCCTACGGGCGCGCCGCTTTACGCCCACCCTTCCTACCTGACCCGCCGGGGTAGGCCTGGTATACCTACCCGATGTTTCAAGGTAGAACCGGTTCCCGCACCGGTACTCTGGGGTTGGAACGGAACCCTTTGTGATGCGCCAGAGAACACCAGCTGTCCCTTCGTGCGCGCTGGACTAGACCCGGCCTCCCTACCGGACCCCACATGTTACACCCTGTATCCCTACCTGATGCTCCGCATTAGGCTTGGCACCCATACCCGATGTTCTGGGGTAGTAGCGGTACCCCCACCGTTACTCTGCGGTAGTATCGGTACACCCACCGGTACTCCGGGGTAGTACGTGAACCCTTACTGGTTCACTGGGTTACACCTGATGACGTTACAGGCACGCGGTATAGAACAGACATTCTTCCTGACCCTCCGTGTTAATCCCGGTATTCCTACCTGATGCTGCGTGTTGGCCTGGCACCCCTACCCGATATGCTGGGGTAGTAACGGTACCCCCACCGGTACTCTGCGATAGTATTGGTACACCCACCGGTACTCCAGGGTAGTACCTGAACCCTTACTGGTTCGCTGGGGTACACCTGCTGACCTTACGGGCATGCTCTGTAGACCAGACATTCCTACCTGACCCTCCAGGCTAGGCCCGGTATCCCTACCTGATGCTCTGCGGTAGGCCTGGCCCCCTACCCGACAATCTGGGGTAGTACCGGTACACCCACCGGTATTCCGCGGTAGTTTTGCTATACCCACCGGTACTCCTGGATTGTACCGGAACCCTTCCTGTTGCGCCGGGGTACACCTGCTGACCCTAGGGGCGCGCCGCTTTACGCCCACCCTTCCTACCTTCACCCGCCGCTGTAGGCCTGGTATACCTACCCGATGTTTCAAGGTAGAACCGGTTCCCCCACCGGTACTCTGGGCTTGGAACGGAACCCTTTGTGATGACCCAGAGAACACCAGCTGTCCCTTCGTGCGCGCTGGACTAGACCCGGCCTCCCTACCGGACCCCACAGGTTAGACCCGGTATCCCTACCTGTTGCTCCGCATTAGGCTTGGCACCCATACACGATGTTCTGGGGTAGTAGCGGTACCCCCACCGTTACTCTGCGGTAGTATCGGTACACCCACCGGTACTCCGGGGTAGTACGTGAACCCTTACTGGTTCACTGGGGTACACCTGATGACGTTACAGGCACGCGGTATAGAACAGACATTCTACCTGACCCTCCGTGTTAGTCCCGGTATCCCTACCTGATGCTCCGTTGTTGGCCTGGCCCCCCTACCCGATATGCTGGGGTAGTACCAGTACCCCCACCGGTACTCTGCGGTAGTATTGGTACACCCACCGGTACTCCAGGGTAGTACCTGAACCCTTACTGGTTCGCTGGGGTACACCTGCTGACCTTACGGGCGTGCTGTGTAGACCAGACATTCCTACCTGACCCTCCAGGCTAGGCCCGGTATCCCTACCTGATGCTCTGCGGTAGGCCTGGCCCCCTACCCGACAATCTGGGGTAGTACCGGTACACCCACAGGTACTCTGCGGTACTTTTGCTATACCCACAGGTATTCCTGGATTGTACTGGAACCCTTACTGTTGCGCCGGGGTACACCTGCTGGCCCTACGGGCACGCCGCTATACGCCCACCCTTCCTACCTGACCCGCCAGGCTAGGCCTGGTATACCTACCCTATGTTTCAAGGTAGAACCGGTTCCCCCACCGGTACTCTGGGGTTGGAACGGAACCCTTTGTGATGCGCCAGAGAACACCAGCTGTCCCTTCGTGCGTGCTAGACTACACCCGGCCTCCCTACCGGACCCCACATGTTAGACACGCTATCCCTACCTGATGCTCCGCATTAGGCTTGGCACCCATACCCGATGTTCTGGTGTAGTAGCGGTACTCCCACCGTTACTCTGCGGTAGTATCGGTACACCCACCAGTACTCCGGGGTAGTACGAGAACACTTACTGGTTCACTGGGGTATACCTGATGACGTTACAGGCACGCGTTATAGAACAGACTTTCTTCCTGACCCTCCGTGTTAGTCCCGGTATCCCTACCTGATGCTCCGTTGTTGGCCTGGCACCCCTACCCGATATGCTGGGGTAGTAGCGGTACCCCCACCGGTACTCTGCGGTAGTATTGGTACACCCACCAGTACTCCAGGGCAGTACCTGAACCCTTACTGGTTCGCTGGGGTACACCTGCTGACCTTACGGGCGTGCTGTGTAGACCAGACATTCCTACCTGACCCTCCAGGATAGGCCCGGTATCCCTACCTGATGCTCTGCGATAGGCCTGGCCCCCTAACCCGACAATCTGGGGTAGTACCGGTACACCCACAGGTACTCCGCGGTAGTTTTTCTATATCCACCGGTATTCCTGGATTGTACCGGAACCCTTACTGATGCGCCGGGGTACACCTCCTGGCCATACGGGCGCGCCGCTTTACGCCCACCCTTCCTACCTGACCCGCCGGGGTAGGCCTGGTATACCTACCCGATGTTTCAAGGTAGAACCGGTTCCCCCACCGGTACTCTGGGGTTGGAACGGAACCCTTTGTGATGCGCCAGAGAACACCAGCTGTCCCTTCGTGCGCGCTGGACTAGACCCGGCCTCCCTACCGGACCCCACATGTTAGACCCGCTATCCCTACCTGATGCTCCGCATTAGGCTTGGCACCCATACCCGATGTTCTGGGGTAGTAGCGGTACCCCCACCGTTACTCTGCGGTAGTATCAGTACACCCACCGGTACTCCGGGGTAGTACGTGAACCCTTACTGGTTCACTGGGGTACACCTGATGACGTTACAGGCACGCGGAATAGAACAGACATTCTTCCTGACCCTCCGTGTTAGTCCCAGTATCCCTACCTGATGCTCCGTTGTTGGCCTGGCACCCATACCCGATATGCTGGGGTAGTACCGGTACCCCCACCGGTACTCTGCGGTAGTATTGGTACACCCACCGGTACTCCAGGGCAGTACCTGAACACTTTCTGGTTCGCTGGGCTACACCTGCTGACCTTACGGGCGTGCTGTGTAGAACAGACATTCCTACCTGACCCTCCAGGCTAGGCCCGGTATCCCTACCTGATTCTCTGCGGTAGGCCTGGCCCCCTACCCGACAATCTGGGGTAGTACCGGTACACCCACAGGTACTCCGCGGTACTTTTGCTATACCCACAGGTATTCCTGGATTGTACTGGAACCCTTACTGGTGCGCCGGGGTACACCTGCTGACCCTACGGGCGCGCCGCTTTACGCCCACCCTTCCTACCTGACCCGCCGGTGTAGGCCTGGTATACCTACCCGATGTTTCGAGGTAGAACCGGTTCCCCCACCGGTACTCTGGGGTTGGAACGGAACCCTTTGTGATGCGCCAGAGAACACCAGCTGTCCCTTCGTGCGCGCTGGACTACACCCGGCCTCCCTACCGGACCCCACATGTTAGACACGCTATCCCTACCTGATGCTCCGCATTAGGCTTGGCACCCATACCCGATGTTCTGGGGTAGTAGCGGTACACCCACCGTTACTCTTCGGTAGTATCGGTACACCCACCGGTACTCCGGGGTAGTACGTGAACCCTTACTGGTGCACTGGGTTACACCTGATGACGTTACAGGCACGCGGTATAGAACAGACATTCTTCCTGACCCTCCGTGTTAGTCCCGGTATCCCTACCTGATGCTCCGTTGTTGGCCTGGCACCCCTACCCGATATGCTTGGGTAGTACCGGTACCCCCACCGGTACTCTGCGGTACTATTGGTACACCCACCGGTACTCCAGGGTAGTACCTGAACACTTACTGGTTCGCTGGGGTACACCTGCTGACCTTACGGGCGTGCTGTGTAGACCAGACATTCCTACCTGACCCTCCAGGCTAGGCCCGGTACCCCTACCTGATGCTCTGCGGTAGGCCTGGCCCCCTACCCGACAATCTGGGGTAGTACCGGTACACCCACCGGTATTCCGCGGTAGTTTTGCTATACCCACCGGTACTCCTGGATTGTACCGGAACCCTTACTGGTGCGCTGGGGTACACCTGCTGACCCTAGGGGCGCGCCTCTTTACGCCCACCCTTCCTACCTTCACCCGCCGGTGTAGGCCTGGTATACCTACCCGATGATTCGAGGTAGAACCGGTTCCTCCACCGGTACTCTGGGGTTGGAACGGAACCCTTTGTGATGCGCCAGAGAACACCAGCTGTCCCTTCGTGCGCGCTGGACTAGTCCCGGCATCCCTAACGGACCCCACAGGTTAGACCCGGTATCCCTACCTGATGCTCCGCATTAGGCTTGGCACCCATACCCGATGTTCTGGGGTAGTAGCGGTACTCCCACCGTTACTCTGCGGTAGTATCGGTACACCCACCGGTACTCCGGGGTAGTACGTGAACCCTTACTGGTTCACTGGGGTACACCTGATGACGTTACAGGCACGCGGTATAGAACAGACATTCTTCCTGACCCTCCGTGTTAGTCCCGGTATCCCTACCTGATGCTCCGTTGTTGGCCTGGCACCCCTACCCGATAAGCTGGGGTAGTACCGGTACCCCCACCGGTACTCTGCGGTAGTATTGGTACACCCACCGGTACTCCAGGGTAGTACCTGAACCCTTACTGGTTCGCTGGGGTACACCTGCTGACCTTACGGGCGTGCTGTGTAGACCAGACATTCCTACCTGACCCTCCAGGCTAGGCCCGGTATCCCTACCTGATGCTCTGCGGTAGGCCTGGCCCCCTACCCGACAATCTGGGGTAGTACCGGTACACCCACAGGTACTCCGCGGTAGTTTTTCTATATCCACCGGTATTCCTGGACTGTACCGGAACACTTACTGGTGCGCCGGGGTACACCTGCTGACCCTACGGGCGCGCCGCTTTACGCCCACCCTTCCTACCTGACCCGCCGGTGTAGGCCTGGTATACCTACCCGATGTTTCGAGGTAGAACCGGTTCCCCCACCGGTACTCTGGGGTTGGAACGGAACCCTTTGTGATGCGCCAGAGAACACCAGCTGTCCCTTCGTGCGCGCTGGACTAGACCCGGCCTCCCTAACGGACCCCACAGGTTAGACCCGCTATCCCTACCTGATGCTCCGCATTAGGCTTGGCACCCATACCCGATGTTCTGGGGTAGTAGCGGTACCCCCACCGTTACTCTGCGGTAGTATCGGTACACCCACCGGTACTCCGGGGTAGTACGTGAACCCTTACTGGTTCACTGGGTTACACCTGATGACGTTACAGGCACGCGGTATAGAACAGACATTCTTCCTGACCCTCCGTGTTAGTCCCGGTATTCCTACCTGATGCTCCGTTGTTGGCCTGGCACCCCTACCCGATATGCTGGGGTAGTACCGGTACCCCCACCGGTACTCTGCGGTAGTATTGGTACACCCACCGGTACTCCAGGGTAGTACCTGAACCCTTACTGGTTCGCTGGGTTACCCCTGCTGACCTTACGGGCGTGCTCTGTAGAACAGACATTCCTACCTGACCCTCCAGGCTAGGCCCGGTATCCCTACCTGATGCTCTGCGGTAGGCCTGGCCCCCTACCCGACAATCTGGGGTAGTACCGGTACACCCACCGGTATTCCGCGGTAGTTTTGCTATACCCACCGGTACTCCTGGATTGTACCGGAACCCTTCCTGTTGCGCCGGGGTACACCTGCTGACCCTAGGGGCGCGCCGCTTTACGCCCACCCTTCCTACCTTCACCCGCCGATGTAGGCCTGGTATACCTACCTGATGTTTCAAGGTAGAACCGGTTCCCCCACCGGTACTCTGGGGTTGGAACGGAACCCTTTGTGATGCGCCAGAGAACACCAGCTGTCCCTTCCTGCGCGCTGGACTAGACCCGGCCTCCCTACCGGACCCCACAGGTTAGACCCGGTAACCCTACCTTATGCTCCGCATTAGGCTTGGCACCCATACCCGATGTTCTGGGGTAGTAGCGGTACCCCCACCGTTACTCTGCGGTAGTATCGGTACACCCACCGGTACTCCGGGGTAGTACGTGAACCCTTACTGGTTCACTGGGGTACACCTGATGACGTTACAGGCACGCGGTATAGAACAGACATTCTTCCTGACCCTCCGTGTTATGCCCGGTATTCCTACCTGATGCTCCGTTGTTGGCCTGGCACCCCTACCCGATATGCTGGGGTAGTACCGGTACCCCCACCGGTACTCTGCGGTACTATTGGTACACCCACCGGTACTCCAGGGTAGTACCTGAACACTTACTGGTTCGCTGGGGTACACCTGCTGACCTTACGGGCGTGCTGTGTAGACCAGACATTCCTACCTGACCCTCCAGGCTAGGCCCGGTACCCCTACCTGATGCTCTGCGGTAGGCCTGGCCCCCTACCCGACAATCTGGGGTAGTACCGGTAAACCCACCGGTATTCCGCGGTAGTTTTGCTATACCCACCGGTACTCCTGGATTGTACCGGAACCCTTACTGGTGCGCCAGGGTACACCTGCTGACCCTAGGGGCGCGCCTCTTTACGCCCACCCTTCCTACCTTCACCCGCCGGTGTAGGCCTGGTATACCTACCCGATGATTCGAGGTAGAACCGGTTCCTCCACCGGTACTCTGGGGTTGGAACGGAACCCTTTGTGATGCGCCAGAGAACACCAGCTGTCCCTTCGTGCGCGCTGGATTAGACCCGGCCTCCCTAACGGACCCCACAGGTTAGACCCGCTATCCCTACCTGATGCTCCGCATTAGGCTTGGCACCCATACCCGATGTTCTGGGGTAGTAGCGGTACCCCCACCGTTACTCTGCGGTAGTATCGGTACACCCACCGGTACTCCGGGGTAGTACGTGAACCCTTACTGGTTCACTGGGGTACACCTGATGACGTTACAGGCACGCGGTATAGAACAGACATTCTTCCTGACCCTCCGTGTTAGTCCCGGTATCCCTACCTGATGCTCCGTTGTTGGCCTGGCACCCCTACCCGATATGCTGGGGTAGTACCGGTACCCCCACCGGTACTCTGCGGTAGTATTGGTACACCCACCGGTACTCCAGGGTAGTACCTGAACCCTTACTGGTTCGCTGGGGTACACCTGCTGACCTTACGGGCGTGCTGTGTAGACCAGACATTCCTACCTGACCCTCCAGGCTAGGCCCGGTATCCCTACCTGATGCTCTGCGGTAGGCCTGGCCCCCTACCCGACAATCTGGGGTAGTACCGGTACACCCACAGGTACTCCGCGGTAGTTTTTCTATACCCACCGGTACTCCTGGATTGTACCGGAACCCTTACTGGTGCGCCGGGGTACACCTCCTGGCCCTACGGGCGCGCCGCTTTACGCCCACCCTTCCTACCTGACCCGCCGGGGTAGGCCTGGTATACCTACCCGATGTTTCAAGGTAGAACCGGTTCCCCCACCGGTACTCTGGGCTTGGAACGGAACCCTTTGTGATGCGCCAGAGAACACCAGCTGTCCCTTTGTGCGCGCTGGACTAGACCCGGCCTCCCTACCGGACCCCACATGTTAGACCCGCTATCCGTACCTGATGCTCCGCATTAGGCTTGGCACCCATACCCGATGTTCTGGGGTAGTAGCGGTACCCCCACCGTTACTCTGCCGTAGTATCGGTACACCCACCGGTACTCCGGGGTAGTACGTGAACCCTTACTGGTTCACTGGGTTACACCTGATGACGTTACAGGCACGCGGTATAGAACAGACATTCTTCCTGACCCTCCGTGTTATGCCCGGTATCCCTACCTGATGCTCCGTTGTTGGCCTGGCACCCCTACCCGATATGCTGGGGTAGTACCGGTACCCCCACCGGTACTCTGCGGTAGTATTGGTACACCCACCGGTACTCCAGGGTAGTACCTGAACCCTTACTGGTTCGCTGGGTTACCCCTGCTGACCTTACGGGCGTGCTGTGTAGACCAGACATTCCTACCTGACCCTCCAGGCTAGGCCCGGTATCCCTACCTGATGCTCTGCGGTAGGCCTGGCCCCCTAACCGACAATCTGGGGTAGTACCGGTACACCCACAGGTACTATGCGGTACTTTTGCTATACCCACAGGTATTTCTGGATTGTACTGGAACCCTTACTGGTGCGCCGGGGTACACCTGCTGACCCTACGGGCGCGCCGCTTTACGCCCACCCTTCCTACCTGACCCGCCGGTGTAGGCCTGGTATACCTACCCGATGTTTCGAGGTAGAACCGGTTCCCCCACCGGTACTCTGGGGTTGGAACGGAACCCTTTGTGATGCGCCAGAGAACACCAGCTGTCCCTTCGTGCGCGCTGGACTACACCCGGCCTCCCTACCGGACCCCACATGTTAGACACGCTATCCCTACCTGATGCTCCGCATTAGGCTTGGCACCCATACCCGATGTTCTGGGGTAGTAGCGGTACCCCCACCGTTACTCTTCGGTAGTATCGGTACACCCACCGGTACTCCGGGGTAGTACGTGAACCCTTACTGGTGCACTGGGTTACACCTGATGACGTTACAGGCACGCGGTATAGAACAGACATTCTTCCTGACCCTCCGTGTTAGTCCCGGTATCCCTACCTGATGCTCCGTTGTTGGCCTGGCACCCCTACCCGATATGCTTGGGTAGTACCGGTACCCCCACCGGTACTCTGCGGTACTATTGGTACACCCACCGGTACTCCAGGGTAGTACCTGAACACTTACTGGTTCGCTGGGGTACACCTGCTGACCTTACGGGCGTGCTGTGTAGACCAGACATTCCTACCTGACCCTCCAGGCTAGGCCCGGTACCCCTACCTGATGCTCTGCGGTAGGCCTGGCCCCCTACCCGACAATCTGGGGTAGTACCGGTACACCCACCGGTATTCCGCGGTAGTTTTGCTATACCCACCGGTACTCCTGGATTGTACCGGAACCCTTACTGGTGCGCTGGGGTACACCTGCTGACCCTAGGGGCGCGCCTCTTTACGCCCACCCTTCCTACCTTCACCCGCCGGTGTAGGCCTGGTATACCTACCCGATGATTCGAGGTAGAACCGGTTCCTCCACCGGTACTCTGGGGTTGGAACGGAACCCTTTGTGATGCGCCAGAGAACACCAGCTGTCCCTTCGTGCGCGCTGGACTAGTCCCGGCATCCCTAACGGACCCCACAGGTTAGACCCGGTATCCCTACCTGATGCTCCGCATTAGGCTTGGCACCCATACCCGATGTTCTGGGGTAGTAGCGGTACTCCCACCGTTACTCTGCGGTAGTATCGGTACACCCACCGGTACTCCGGGGTAGTACGTGAACCCTTACTGGTTCACTGGGGTACACCTGATGACGTTACAGGCACGCGGTATAGAACAGACATTCTTCCTGACCCTCCGTGTTAGTCCCGGTATCCCTACCTGATGCTCCGTTGTTGGCCTGGCACCCCTACCCGATATGCTGGGGTAGTACCGGTACCCCCACCGGTACTCTGCGGTAGTATTGGTACACCCACCGGTACTCCAGGGTAGTACCTGAACCCTTACTGGTTCGCTGGGGTACACCTGCTGACCTTACGGGCGTGCTGTGTAGACCAGACATTCCTACCTGACCCTCCAGGCTAGGCCCGGTATCCCTACCTGATGCTCTGCGGTAGGCCTGGCCCCCTACCCGACAATCTGGGGTAGTACCGGTACACCCACAGGTACTCCGCGGTAGTTTTTCTATATCCACCGGTATTCCTGGACTGTACCGGAACACTTACTGGTGCGCCGGGGTACACCTGCTGACCCTACGGGCGCGCCGCTTTACGCCCACCCTTCCTACCTGACCCGCCGGTGTAGGCCTGGTATACCTACCCGATGTTTCGAGGTAGAACCGGTTCCCCCACCGGTACTCTGGGGTTGGAACGGAACCCTTTGTGATGCGCCAGAGAACACCAGCTGTCCCTTCGTGCGCGCTGGACTAGACCCGGCCTCCCTAACGGACCCCACAGGTTAGACCCGCTATCCCTACCTGATGCTCCGCATTAGGCTTGGCACCCATACCCGATGTTCTGGGGTAGTAGCGGTACCCCCACCGTTACTCTGCGGTAGTATCGGTACACCCACCGGTACTCCGGGGTAGTACGTGAACCCTTACTGGTTCACTGGGTTACACCTGATGACGTTACAGGCACGCGGTATAGAACAGACATTCTTCCTGACCCTCCGTGTTAGTCCCGGTATTCCTACCTGATGCTCCGTTGTTGGCCTGGCACCCCTACCCGATATGCTGGGGTAGTACCGGTACCCCCACCGGTACTCTGCGGTAGTATTGGTACACCCACCGGTACTCCAGGGTAGTACCTGAACCCTTACTGGTTCGCTGGGTTACCCCTGCTGACCTTACGGGCGTGCTCTGTAGAACAGACATTCCTACCTGACCCTCCAGGCTAGGCCCGGTATCCCTACCTGATGCTCTGCGGTAGGCCTGGCCCCCTACCCGACAATCTGGGGTAGTACCGGTACACCCACCGGTATTCCGCGGTAGTTTTGCTATACCCACCGGTACTCCTGGATTGTACCGGAACCCTTCCTGTTGCGCCGGGGTACACCTGCTGACCCTAGGGGCGCGCCGCTTTACGCCCACCCTTCCTACCTTCACCCGCCGATGTAGGCCTGGTATACCTACCTGATGTTTCAAGGTAGAACCGGTTCCCCCACCGGTACTCTGGGGTTGGAACGGAACCCTTTGTGATGCGCCAGAGAACACCAGCTGTCCCTTCCTGCGCGCTGGACTAGACCCGGCCTCCCTACCGGACCCCACAGGTTAGACCCGGTAACCCTACCTTATGCTCCGCATTAGGCTTGGCACCCATACCCGATGTTCTGGGGTAGTAGCGGTACCCCCACCGTTACTCTGCCGTAGTATCGGTACACCCACCGGTACTCCGGGGTAGTACGTGAACCCTTACTGGTTCACTGGGGTACACCTGATGACGTTACAGGCACGCGGTATAGAACAGACATTCTTCCTGACCCTCCGTGTTATGCCCGGTATTCCTACCTGATGCTCCGTTGTTGGCCTGGCACCCCTACCCGATATGCTGGGGTAGTACCGGTACCCCCACCGGTACTCTGCGGTACTATTGGTACACCCACCGGTACTCCAGGGTAGTACCTGAACACTTACTGGTTCGCTGGGGTACACCTGCTGACCTTACGGGCGTGCTGTGTAGACCAGACATTCCTACCTGACCCTCCAGGCTAGGCCCGGTACCCCTACCTGATGCTCTGCGGTAGGCCTGGCCCCCTACCCGACAATCTGGGGTAGTACCGGTAAACCCACCGGTATTCCGCGGTAGTTTTGCTATACCCACCGGTACTCCTGGATTGTACCGGAACCCTTACTGGTGCGCCAGGGTACACCTGCTGACCCTAGGGGCGCGCCTCTTTACGCCCACCCTTCCTACCTTCACCCGCCGGTGTAGGCCTGGTATACCTACCCGATGATTCGAGGTAGAACCGGTTCCTCCACCGGTACTCTGGGGTTGGAACGGAACCCTTTGTGATGCGCCAGAGAACACCAGCTGTCCCTTCGTGCGCGCTGGATTAGACCCGGCCTCCCTAACGGACCCCACAGGTTAGACCCGCTATCCCTACCTGATGCTCCGCATTAGGCTTGGCACCCATACCCGATGTTCTGGGGTAGTAGCGGTACCCCCACCGTTACTCTGCGGTAGTATCGGTACACCCACCGGTACTCCGGGGTAGTACGTGAACCCTTACTGGTTCACTGGGGTACACCTGATGACGTTACAGGCACGCGGTATAGAACAGACATTCTTCCTGACCCTCCGTGTTAGTCCCGGTATCCCTACCTGATGCTCCGTTGTTGGCCTGGCACCCCTACCCGATATGCTGGGGTAGTACCGGTACCCCCACCGGTACTCTGCGGTAGTATTGGTACACCCACCGGTACTCCAGGGTAGTACCTGAACCCTTACTGGTTCGCTGGGGTACACCTGCTGACCTTACGGGCGTGCTGTGTAGACCAGACATTCCTACCTGACCCTCCAGGCTAGGCCCGGTATCCCTACCTGATGCTCTGCGGTAGGCCTGGCCCCCTACCCGACAATCTGGGGTAGTACCGGTACACCCACAGGTACTCCGCGGTAGTTTTTCTATACCCACCGGTACTCCTGGATTGTACCGGAACCCTTACTGGTGCGCCGGGGTACACCTCCTGGCCCTACGGGCGCGCCGCTTTACGCCCACCCTTCCTACCTGACCCGCCGGGGTAGGCCTGGTATACCTACCCGATGTTTCAAGGTAGAACCGGTTCCCCCACCGGTACTCTGGGCTTGGAACGGAACCCTTTGTGATGCGCCAGAGAACACCAGCTGTCCCTTTGTGCGCGCTGGACTAGACCCGGCCTCCCTACCGGACCCCACATGTTAGACCCGCTATCCGTACCTGATGCTCCGCATTAGGCTTGGCACCCATACCCGATGTTCTGGGGTAGTAGCGGTACCCCCACCGTTACTCTGCCGTAGTATCGGTACACCCACCGGTACTCCGGGGTAGTACGTGAACCCTTACTGGTTCACTGGGTTACACCTGATGACGTTACAGGCACGCGGTATAGAACAGACATTCTTCCTGACCCTCCGTGTTATGCCCGGTATCCCTACCTGATGCTCCGTTGTTGGCCTGGCACCCCTACCCGATATGCTGGGGTAGTACCGGTACCCCCACCGGTACTCTGCGGTAGTATTGGTACACCCACCGGTACTCCAGGGTAGTACCTGAACCCTTACTGGTTCGCTGGGTTACCCCTGCTGACCTTACGGGCGTGCTGTGTAGACCAGACATTCCTACCTGACCCTCCAGGCTAGGCCCGGTATCCCTACCTGATGCTCTGCGGTAGGCCTGGCCCCCTAACCGACAATCTGGGGTAGTACCGGTACACCCACAGGTACTATGCGGTACTTTTGCTATACCCACAGGTATTTCTGGATTGTACCGGAACCCTTACTGGTGCGCCGGGGTACACCTGCTGGCCCTACGGGCGCGCCTCTTTACGCCCACCCTTCCTACCTTCACCCGCCGGTGTAGGCCTGGTATAACTACCCGATGATTCGAGGTAGAACCGGTTCCCCCACCGGTACTCTGGGGTTGGAACGGAACCCTTTGTGATGTGCCAGAGAACACCAGCTGTCCCTTCGTGCGCGCTGGACTAGTCCCGGCCTCCCTAACGGACCCACAGGTTAGACCCGCTATCCCTACCTGATGCTCCGCATTAGGCTTGGCACCCATACCCGATGTTCTGGGGTAGTAGCGGTACTCCCACCGTTACTCTGCGGTAGTATCGGTACACCCACCGGTACTCCGGGGTAGTACGTGAACCCTTACTGGTTCACTGGGTTACACCTGATGACGTTACAGGCACGCGGTATAGAACAGACATTCTTCCTGACCCTCCGTGTTAGTCCCGGTATTCCTACCTGATGCTCCGTTGTTGGCCTGGCACCCCTACCCGATATGCTGGGGTAGTACCGGTACCCCCACCGGTACTCTGCGGTAGTATTGGTACACCCACCGGTACTCCAGGGTAGTACCTGAACCCTTACTGGTTCGCTGGGTTACCCCTGCTGACCTTACGGGCGTGCTGTGTAGACCAGACATTCCTACCTGACCCTCCAGGCTAGGCCCGGTATCCCTACCTGATGCTCTGCGGTAGGCCTGGCCCCCTACCCGACAATCTGGGGTAGTACCGGTACACCCACCGGTATTCCGCGGTAGTTTTGCTATACCCACCGGTACTCCTGGATTGTACCGGAACCCTTCCTGTTGCGCCGGGGTACACCTGCTGACCCTAGGGGCGCGCCGCTTTACGCCCACCCTTCCTACCTTCACCCGCCGGTGTAGGCCTGGTATACCTACCTGATGTTTCAAGGTAGAACCGGTTCCCCCACCGGTACTCTGGGGTTGGAACGGAACCCTTTGTGATGCGCCAGAGAACACCAGCTGTCCCTTCCTGCGCGCTGGACTAGACCCGGCCTCCCTACCGGACCCCACAGGTTAGACCCGGTATCCCTACCTTACGCTCCGCATTAGGCTTGGCACCCATACCCGATGTTCTGGGGTAGTAGCGGTACCCCCACCGTTACTCTGCGGTAGTATCGGTACACCCACCGGTACTCCGGGGTAGTACGTGAACCCTTACTGGTTCACTGGGGTACACCTGATGACGTTACAGGCACGCGGTATAGAACAGACATTCTTCCTGACCCTCCGTGTTATGCCCGGTATTCCTACCTGATGCTCCGTTGTTGGCCTGGCACCCCTACCCGATATGCTGGGGTAGTACCGGTACCCCCACCGGTACTCTGCGGTAGTATTGGTACACCCACCGGTACTCCAGGGTAGTACCTGAACACTTACTGGTTCGCTGGGGTACACCTGCTGACCTTACGGGCGTTCTGTGTAGACCAGACATTCCTACCTGACCCTCCAGGCTAGGCCCGGTACCCCTACCTGATGCTCTGCGGTAGGCCTGGCCCCCTACCCGACAATCTGGGGTAGTACCGGTACACCCACCGGTATTCCGCGGTAGTTTTGCTATACACACCGGTACTCCTGGATTGTACCGGAACCCTTAATGGTGCGCCAGGGTACACCTGCTGACCCTAGGGGCGCGCCTCTTTACGCCCACCCTTCCTACCTTCACCCGCCGGTGTAGGCCTGGTATAACTACCCGATGATTCGAGGTAGAACCGGTTCCTCCACCGGTACTCTGGGGTTGGAACGGAACACTTTGTGATGCGCCAGAGAACACCAGCTGTCCCTTCGTGCGCGCTGGACTAGTCCCGGCATCCCTAACGGACCCCACAGGTTAGACCCGGTATCCCTACCTGATGCTCCGCATTAGGCTTGGCACCCATACCCGATGTTCTGGGGTAGTAGCGGTACTCCCACCGTTACTCTGCGGTAGTATCGGTACACCCACCGGTACTCCGGGGTAGTACGTGAACCCTTACTGGTTCACTGGGGTACACCTGATGACGTTACAGGCACGCGGTATAGAACAGACATTCTTCCTGACCCTCCGTGTTAGTCCCGGTATCCCTACCTGATGCTCCGTTGTTGGCCTGGCACCCCTACCCGATATGCTGGGGTAGTACCGGTACCCCCACCGGTACTCTGCGGTAGTATTGGTACACCCACCGGTACTCCAGGGTAGTACCTGAACCCTTACTGGTTCGCTGGGGTACACCTGCTGACCTTACGGGCGTGCTGTGTAGACCAGACATTCCTACCTGACCCTCCAGGCTAGGCCCGGTATCCCTACCTGATGCTCTGCGGTAGGCCTGGCCCCCTACCCGACAATCTGGGGTAGTACCGGTACACCCACAGGTACTCCGCGGTAGTTTTTCTATACCCACCGGTACTCCTGGATTGTACCGGAACCCTTACTGGTGCGCCGGGGTACACCTCCTGGCCCTACGGGCGCGCCGCTTTACGCCCACCCTTCCTACCTGACCCGCCGGGGTAGGCCTGGTATACCTACCCGATGTTTCAAGGTAGAACCGGTTCCCCCACCGGTACTCTGGGGTTGGAACGGAACCCTTTGTGATGCGCCAGAGAACACCAGCTGTCCCTTTGTGCGCGCTGGACTAGACCCGGCCTCCCTACCGGACCCCACAGGTTAGACCCGCTATCCCTACCTGATGCTCCGCATTAGGCTTGGCACCCATACCCGATGTTCTGGGGTAGTAGCGGTACCCCCACCGTTACTCTGCCGTAGTATCGGTACACCCACCGGTACTCCGGGGTAGTACGTGAACCCTTACTGGTTCACTGGGTTACACCTGATGACGTTACAGGCACGCGGTATAGAACAGACATTCTTCCTGACCCTCCGTGTTATGCCCGGTATCCCTACCTGATGCTGCGTTGTTGGCCTGGCACCCCTACCCGATATGCTGGGGTAGTACCGGTACCCCCACCGGTACTCTGCGGTAGTATTGGTACACCCACCGGTACTCCAGGGTAGTACCTGAACCCTTACTGGTTCGCTGGGTTACCCCTGCTGACCTTACGGGCGTGCTGTGTAGACCAGACATTCCTACCTGACCCTCCAGGCTAGGCCCGGTATCCCTACCTGATGCTCTGCGGTAGGCCTGGCCCCCTAACCGACAATCTGGGGTAGTACCGGTACACCCACAGGTACTCTGCGGTACTTTTGCTATACCCACAGGTATTTCTGGATTGTACCGGAACCCTTACTGGTGCGCCGGGGTACACCTGCTGGCCCTACGGGCGCGCCTCTTTACGCCCACCCTTCCTACCTTCACCCGCCGGTGTAGGCCTGGTATAACTACCCGATGATTCGAGGTAGAACCGGTTCCCCCACCGGTACTCTGGGGTTGGAACGGAACCCTTTGTGATGTGCCAGAGAACACCAGCTGTCCCTTCGTGCGCGCTGGACTAGTCCCGGCCTCCCTAACGGACCCACAGGTTAGACCCGCTATCCCTACCTGATGCTCCGCATTAGGCTTGGCACCCATACCCGATGTTCTGGGGTAGTAGCGGTACCCCCACCGTTACTCTGCGGTAGTATCGGTACACCCACCGGTACTCCGGGGTAGTACGTGAACCGTTACTGGTTCACTGGGGTACACCTGATGACGTTACAGGCACGCGGTATAGAACAGACATTCTTCCTGACCCTCCGTGTTAGTCCCGGTATCCCTACCTGATGCTCCGTTGTTGGCCTGGCACCCCTACCCGATATGCTGGGGTAGTACCGGTACCCCCACCGGTACTCTGCAGTAGTATTGGTACACCCACCGGTACTCCAGGGCAGTACCTGAACCCTAACTGGTTCGCTGGGGTACACCTGCTGACCTTACGGGCGTGCTGTGTAGACCAGACATTCCTACCTGACCCTCCAGGCTAGGCCCGGTATCCCTACCTGATGCTCTGCGGTAGGCCTGGCCCCCTACCCGACAATCTGGGGTAGTACCGGTACACCCACCGGTATTCCGCGGTAGTTTTGCTATACACACCGGTACTCCTGGATTGTACCGGAACCCTTAATGGTGCGCCAGGGTACACCTGCTGACCCTAGGGGCGCGCCTCTTTACGCCCACCCTTCCTACCTTCACCCGCCGGTGTAGGCCTGGTATAACTACCCGATGATTCGAGGTAGAACCGGTTCCTCCACCGGTACTCTGGGGTTGGAACGGAACACTTTGTGATGCGCCAGAGAACACCAGCTGTCCCTTCGTGCGCGCTGGACTAGTCCCGGCATCCCTAACGGACCCCACAGGTTAGACCCGGTATCCCTACCTGATGCTCCGCATTAGGCTTGGCACCCATACCCGATGTTCTGGGGTAGTAGCGGTACTCCCACCGTTACTCTGCGGTAGTATCGGTACACCCACCGGTACTCCGGGGTAGTACGTGAACCCTTACTGGTTCACTGGGGTACACCTGATGACGTTACAGGCACGCGGTATAGACCAGACATTCTTCCTGACCCTCCGTGTTAGTCCCGGTATCCCTACCTGATGCTCCGTTGTTGGCCTGGCACCCCTACCCGATATGCTGGGGTAGTACCGGTACCCCCACCGGTACTCTGCGGTAGTATTGGTACACCCACCGGTACTCCAGGGTAGTACCTGAACCCTTACTGGTTCGCTGGGGTACACCTGCTGACCTTACGGGCGTGCTGTGTAGACCAGACATTCCTACCTGACCCTCCAGGCTAGGCCCGGTATCCCTACCTGATGCTCTGCGGTAGGCCTGGCCCCCTACCCGACAATCTGGGGTAGTACCGGTACACCCACAGGTACTCCGCGGTAGTTTTTCTATACCCACCGGTACTCCTGGATTGTACCGGAACCCTTACTGGTGCGCCGGGGTACACCTCCTGGCCCTACGGGCGCGCCGCTTTACGCCCACCCTTCCTACCTGACCCGCCGGGGTAGGCCTGGTATACCTACCCGATGTTTCAAGGTAGAACCGGTTCCCCCACCGGTACTCTGGGGTTGGAACGGAACCCTTTGTGATGCGCCAGAGAACACCAGCTGTCCCTTTGTGCGCGCTGGACTAGACCCGGCCTCCCTACCGGACCCCACAGGTTAGACCCGCTATCCCTACCTGATGCTCCGCATTAGGCTTGGCACCCATACCCGATGTTCTGGGGTAGTAGCGGTACCCCCACCGTTACTCTGCCGTAGTATCGGTACACCCACCGGTACTCCGGGGTAGTACGTGAACCCTTACTGGTTCACTGGGTTACACCTGATGACGTTACAGGCACGCGGTATAGAACAGACATTCTTCCTGACCCTCCGTGTTATGCCCGGTATCCCTACCTGATGCTGCGTTGTTGGCCTGGCACCCCTACCCGATATGCTGGGGTAGTACCGGTACCCCCACCGGTACTCTGCGGTAGTATTGGTACACCCACCGGTACTCCAGGGTAGTACCTGAACCCTTACTGGTTCGCTGGGTTACCCCTGCTGACCTTACGGGCGTGCTGTGTAGACCAGACATTCCTACCTGACCCTCCAGGCTAGGCCCGGTATCCCTACCTGATGCTCTGCGGTAGGCCTGGCCCCCTAACCGACAATCTGGGGTAGTACCGGTACACCCACAGGTACTCTGCGGTACTTTTGCTATACCCACAGGTATTTCTGGATTGTACCGGAACCCTTACTGGTGCGCCGGGGTACACCTGCTGGCCCTACGGGCGCGCCTCTTTACGCCCACCCTTCCTACCTTCACCCGCCGGTGTAGGCCTGGTATAACTACCCGATGATTCGAGGTAGAACCGGTTCCCCCACCGGTACTCTGGGGTTGGAACGGAACCCTTTGTGATGTGCCAGAGAACACCAGCTGTCCCTTCGTGCGCGCTGGACTAGTCCCGGCCTCCCTAACGGACCCACAGGTTAGACCCGCTATCCCTACCTGATGCTCCGCATTAGGCTTGGCACCCATACCCGATGTTCTGGGGTAGTAGCGGTACCCCCACCGTTACTCTGCGGTAGTATCGGTACACCCACCGGTACTCCGGGGTAGTACGTGAACCGTTACTGGTTCACTGGGGTACACCTGATGACGTTACAGGCACGCGGTATAGAACAGACATTCTTCCTGACCCTCCGTGTTAGTCCCGGTATCCCTACCTGATGCTCCGTTGTTGGCCTGGCACCCCTACCCGATATGCTGGGGTAGTACCGGTACCCCCACCGGTACTCTGCAGTAGTATTGGTACACCCACCGGTACTCCAGGGCAGTACCTGAACCCTAACTGGTTCGCTGGGGTACACCTGCTGACCTTACGGGCGTGCTGTGTAGACCAGACATTCCTACCTGACCCTCCAGGCTAGGCCCGGTATCCCTACCTGATGCTCTGCGGTAGGCCTGGCCCCCTAACCGACAATCTGGGGTAGTACCGGTACACCCACAGGTACTCTGCGGTACTTTTGCTATACCCACAGGTATTCCTGGATTGTACCGGAACCCTTACTGGTGCGCCGGGGTACACCTCCTGGCCCTACGGGCGCGCCGCTTTACGCCCACCCTTCCTACCTGACCCGCCGGGGTAGGCCTGGTATACCTACCCGATGTTTCAAGGTAGAACCGGTTCCCCCACCGGTACTCTGGGGTTGGAACGGAACCCTTTGTGATGCGCCAGAGAACACCAGCTGTCCCATCGTGCGTGCTAGACTACACCCGGCCTCCCTACCGGACCCCACAGGTTAGACCCGGTATCCCTACCTGTTGCTCCGCATTAGGCTTGGCACCCACACACGATGTTCTGGGGGAGTACCGGTACCCCCACCGGTACTCTGCGGTAGTATTGGTACACCCACCGGTACTCCAGGGCAGTACCTGAACCCTTACTGGTTCGCTGAGGTACACCTGCTGACCTTACGGGCGTGCTGTGTGGACCATACATTCCTACCTGACCCTCCAGGCTAGGCCCGGTATCCCTACCTGATGCTCTGCGCTAAGCCTGGCACCCTACACGACAATCTGGGGTAGTACCGGTACACCCACAGGTACTCCGCGGTAGTTTTGCTATACCCAACGGTACTCCTAGATTGTACCGGAACCCTTACTGGTGCGCCGGGGTACACTTGCTGACCCTACGGGCACACTGCTTTGGACCCACCCTTCCTACCTGACCCGCCGGGGTAGGCCTGGTATACCTACCCGATGTTTCGAGGTAGAACCGGTTCCCCCACCGGTACTCTGGGGTTGGAACGGAACCCTTTGTGATGCGCCAGAGAACACCAGCTGTCCCATCGTGCGTGCTAGACTACACCCGGCCTCCCTACCGGACCCCACAGGTTAGACCCGGTATCCCTACCTGATGCTCCGCATTAGGCTTGGCACCCATACCCGATGTTCTGGGGTAGTAGCGGTACCCCCACCGTTACTCTGCGGTAGTATCGGTACACCCACCGGTACTCCGGGGTAGTACGTGAACCCTTACTGGTTCACTGGGGTACACCTGCTGACGTTACTGGCGCGCGGTGTAGACCAGACATTCCTACCTGACCCTCCGTGTTAGGCCCGGGATCCCTACCTGATGCTCTGTTGTTGGCCTGGCACCCCTACCCGATATGCTGGGATAGTACCGGTACCCCCACCGGTACTCTGCGGTAGTATTGGTACACCCACCGGTACTCCAGGGTAGTACCTGAACCCTTACTGGTTCGCTGGGGTACACCTCCTGACCTTACGGGCGTGCTGTGTAGACCAGACATTCCTACCTGACCCTCCAGGCTAGGCCCGGTATCCCTACCTGATGCTCTGCGGTAGGCCTGGCCCCCTACCCGACAATCTGGGGTAGTACCGGTACACCCACAGGTACTCAGCGGTACTTTTGCTATACCCACAGGTATACCTGGATTGTACCGGAACACTTACTGGTGCGCCGGGGTACACCTGCTGGCCCTACGGGCGTGCCGCTTTACGCCCACCCTTCCTACCTGACCCGCCAGGGTAGGCTGGTATACCTACCCGATGTTTCAAGGTAGAACCGGTTCCCCCACCGGTACTCTGGGCTTGGAACGGAACCCTTTGTGATGCGCCAGAGAACACCAGCTGTCCCATCGTGCGTGCTAGACTACACCCGGCCTCCCTACCGGACCCCACAGGTTACACCCGGTATCCATACCTGATGCTCCGCATTAGGCATGGCACCCATACCCGATGTTCTGGGGTAGTAGTGGTACACCTACCGTTACTCTGCGGTAGTATCAGTACACCCACCGGTACTCCGGGGTAGTACGTGAACCCCTACTGGTTCACTGGGGTACACCTGATGACGTTACAGGCACGCGGTATAGAACAGACATTCTTCCTGACCCTCCGTGTTAGTCCCGGTATCCCTACCTGATGCTCTGTTGTTGGCCTGGCACCCCTACCCGATATGCTGGGGTAGTACCGGTACCCCCACCGGTACTCTGCGGTAGTATTGGTACACCCACCGGTACTCCAGGGTAGTACCTGAACCCTTACTGGTTCTCTGGGGTACACCTGCTGACCTTACGGGCGTGCTCTGTAGACCAGACATTCCTACCTGACCCTCCAGGCTAGGCCCGGAATCCCTACCTGATGCTCTGCGGTAGGCCTGGCCCCCTACCCGACAATCTGGGGTAGTACCGGTACACCCACCTGTATTCCGCGGTAGTTTTGCTATACCCACCGGTACTCCTGGATTGTACCGGAACCCTTACTGGTGCGCCGGGGTACACCTGCTGACCCTACGGGCGCGCCGCTTTGCGCCCACCCTTCCTACCTGACCCTCAGGGGTAGGCCTGGTATACCTACCCGATGTTTCGAGGTAGAACCGGTTCCCCCACCGGTACTCTGGGGTTGGAACGGAACCCTTTGTGATGCGCCAGAGAACACCAGCTGTCCCTTCGTGCGCGCTGGACTAGACCTGACCTCCCTACCGGACCCCACAGGTTAGACCCGCTATCCCTACCTGATGCTCCGCATTAGGCTTGGCACCCATACCCGATGTTCTGGGGTAGTAGCGGTACCCCCACCGTTACTCTGCGGTAGTATCGGTACACCCACCGGTACTCCGGGGTAGTACGTGAACCCTTACTGGTTCACTGGGGTACACCTGCTGACGTTACTGGCGCGCGGTGTAGACCAGACATTCCTACCTGACCCTCCGTGTTAGGCCAGGTATCCCTACCTGATGCTCTGTTGTTGGCCTGGCACCCCTACCCGATATGCTGGGGTAGTACCGGTACCCCCACCGGTACTCTGCGGTAGTATTGGTACACCCACCGGTACTCCAGGGTAGTACCTGAACCCTTACTGGTTCTCTGGGGTACACCTGCTGACCTTATGGGCGTGCTCTGTAGACCAGACATTCCTACCTGACCCTCCAGGCTAGGCCCGGTATCCCTACCTGATGCTCTGCGGTAGGCCTGGCCCCCTAACCGACAATCTGGGGTTGTACCGGTACACCTACAGGTACTCCGCGGTAGTTTTGCTATACCCACCGGTACTCCTGGATTGTACCGGAACCCTTACTGGTGCGCCGGGGTACACCTGCTGACCCTACGGGCGCGCCGCTTTAGGCCCACCCTTCCTACCTGACCCTCCGGGGTAGGCCTGGTATACCTACCCGATATTTCGAGGTAGAACCGGTTCCCCCACCGGTACTCTGGGGTTGGAACGGAACCCTTTGTGATGCGCCAGAGAACACCAGCTGTCCCTTCGTGCGCGCTGGACTAGACGCGGCCTCCCTACCGGACCCCACAGGTTAGACCCGCTATCCCTACCTGATGCTCCGCATTAGGCTTGGCACCCATACCCGATGTTCTGGGGTAGTAGCGGTACCCCCACCGTTACTCTGCGGTAGTATCGGTACACGCACCGGTACTCCGGGGTAGTACGTGAACCCTTACTGGTTCACTGGGGTACACCTGATGACGTTACAGGCACGCGGTATAGAACAGACATTCTTCCTGACCCTCCGTGTTAGTCCCGGTATCCCTACCTGATGCTCCGTTGTTGGCCTGGCACCCCTACCCGATATGCTGGGGTAGTACCGCTACCCCCACCGGTACTCTGCGGTAGTATTGGTACACCCACCGGTACTCCGGGGTAGTACGTGAACACTTACTGGTTCACTGGGGTACACCTGATGACGTTAAAGGTGCGCGGTGTAGACCAGACATTCCTACCTGACCCTCCGTGTTAGGCCCGGTATCCCTACCTGATGCTCCGTTGTTGGCCTGGCACCCCTACCCGATATGCTGGGGTAGTACCGGTACCCCCACCGGTACTCTGCGGTTGTACTGGTACACGCACCAGTACTCCAGGGCAGTACCTGAACCCTTACTGGTTCGCTGGGGTACACCTGCTGACCTTACGGGCGTGCTGTGTAGACCAGACATTCCTACCTGACCCTCCAGGCTAGGCCCGGTATCCCTACGTGATGCTCTGCGGTAGGCCTGGCCCCCTACCCGACAATCTGGGGTAGTACCGGTACAGCCACCGGTATTCCGCGGTACTTTTGCTATACCCACCGGTACTCCTGGATTGTACCGGAACCCTTACTGGTGCGCCGGGTTACACCTGCTGACCCTACGGGCACACTGCTTTGGACCCACCCTTGCTACCTGACCCGCCGGGTTAGGCCTGGTATACCTACCCGATGTTTCGAGATAGAACCGGTTCCCCCACCGGTACTCTGGGCTTGGAACGGAAACCTTTGTGATGCGCCAGAGAACACCAGCTGTCCCTTCGTGCGCATGGACTAGTCCCGGCCTCCCTAACGGACCCCACAGGTTAGACCCGGTATCCCTACCTGATGCTCCGCATTAGGCTTGGCACCCATACCCGATGTTCTGGGGTAGTAGCGGTACCCCCACCGTTACTCTGCGGTAGTATCGGTACACCCACCGGTACTCCGGGGTAGTACGTGAACCCTTACTGGTTCACTGGGGTACACCTGATGACGTTACAGGCACGCGGTATAGAACAGACATTCTTCCTGACCCTCCGTGTTAGTCCCGGTATCCCTACCTGATGCTCTGCGGTAGGACTGGCAACCCTACCCGACAATCTGGGCTAGTACCGGTACACCCACAGGTACTACGCGATACTTTTGCTATACCCACCGGTACTCCTGGATTGTACCGGAACCCTTACTGGTGTGCCGGGGTACACATGCTGACACTACGGGCGCGCCGCTTTACGCCCACCCTTCCTACCTGACCCGCCGGGGTAGGCCTGGTATACCTACCCGATGTTTCGAGGTAGAACCGGTTCCCCACCGCTACTCTGGGGTTGGAACGGAACCCTTTGTGATGCGCCAGAGAACACCAGCTGTCCCTTCGTGCGCGCTGGACTAGACCCGGCCTCCCTACCGGACCCCACCAGTTACACCCGCTATCCCTACCTGATCCTCCGCATTAGGCTTGGCACCCAGACCCGATGTTCTGGGGTAGTAGCGGTACCCCCACCGTTACTCTGCTGTAGTATCGTTACACCCACCGGTACTCCGGGGTAGTACGTGAACCCTTACTGGTTCACTGGCTACACCTGATGACGTTACTGGTGCGCGGTGCAGACCAGACATTCCTACCTGACCCTCCGTGTTATGCCCGGTATCCCTACCTGATGCTCTGTTGTTGGCCTGGCACCCCTACCCGATATGCTGGGGTAGTACCCGTACCCCCACCGGTACTCTGCGGTAGTATTGGTACACCCACCGGTACTCCAGGGTAGTACCTGAACACTTACTGGTTCGCTGGGGTACACCTGCTGACCTTACGGGCGTGCTGTGTGGACCAGACATTCCTACCTGACCCTCCAGGCTAGGCCCGGTATCCCTACCTGATGCTCTGCGGTAGGCCTGGCCCCCTACCCGCAATCTGGGGTAGTACCGGTACACCCACAGGTACTCCGCGGTAGTTTTGCTATACCCACAGGTATTCCTGGATTGTACCGGAACCCTTACTGGTGCGCCGGGGTACACCTGCTGACCCTACGGGCGCGCCGCTTTACGCCCACCCTTCCTACCTTACCCGCCGGGGTAGGCCTGGTATACCTACCCGATGTTTCAAGGTAGAACCGGTTCCCCCACCGGTACTCTGGGCTTGGAACGGAACCCTTTGTGATGACCCAGAGAACACCAGCTGTCCCATCGTGCGTGCTGGACTACACCCGGCCTCCCTACCGGACCCCACAGGTTAGACCCGGTATCCCTACCTGATGCTCCGCATTAGGCTTGGCACCCATACCCGATGTTCTGGGGTAGTAGCGGTACCCCCACCGTTACTCTGCCGTAGTATCGGTACACCCACCGGTACTCCAGGGTAGTACCTGAACCCTTACTGGTTCGCTGGGGTACACCTGCTGACCTTACGGGCGTGCTCTGTAGACCAGACATTCCTACCTGACCCTCCAGGCTAGGCCCGGTATCCCTACCTGATGCTCTGCGGTAGGCCTGGCCCCCTACCCGACAATCTGGGGTTGTACCGGTACACCCACGGGTACTCCGCGGTAGTTTTGCTATACCCACCGGTACTCCTGGATTGTACCGGAACCCTTACTGGTGCGCCGGGGTACACCTGCTGACCCTACGGGGACACTTCTTTGGACCCACCCTTGCTACCTGACCGGCCGGGGTAGGCCTGGTATACCTACCCGATGTTTCGAGGTAGAACCGGTTCCCCCACCGGTACTCTGGGGTTGGAACGGAACCCTTTGTGATGCGCCAGAGAACACCAGCTGTCCCTTCCTGCGCACTGGACTAGACGCGGCCTCCCTACCGGACCCCACAGGTTAGACCCGCTATCCCTACCTGATGCTCCGCATTAGGCTTGGCACCCATACCCGATGTTCTGGGGTAGTAGCGGTACCCCCACCGTTACTCTGCGGTAGTATCGGTACACGCACCGGTACTCCGGGGTAGTACGTGAACCCTTACTGGTTCACTGGCTACACCTGATGACGTTACAGGCACGCGGTATAGAACAGACATTCTTCCTGACCCTCCGTGTTAGTCCCGGTATCCCTACCTGATGCTCCGTTGTTGGCCTGGCACCCCTACCCGATATGCTGGGGTAGTACCGCTACCCCCACCGGTACTCTGCGGTAGTATTGGTACACCCACCGGTACTCCAGGGTAGTACCTGAACCCTTACTGGTTCGCTGGGGTACACCTGCTGACCTTACGGGCGTGCTGTGTAGACCAGACATTCCTACCTGACCCTCCAGGCTAGGCCCGGTATCCCTACCTGATGTTCTGTGGTAGGCCTGGCCCCCTACCCGGCAATCTGGGGTAGTACCGGTACACCCACAGGTACTCCGCGGTACTTTTGCTATACCCACAGGTACTCCTGGATTGTACCGGAACCCTTACTGGTGCGCCGGGGTACACCTGCTGACCCTATGGGCTCGCCGCTTTACGCCCACTCTTCCTACCTGACCCTGCGGGGTAGGCCTGGTATACCTACCCGATGTTTCGAGGTAGAACCGGTTCCCCCACCGGTACTCTGGGGTTGGAACGGAACCCTTTGTGATGCGCCAGAGAACACCAGCTGTCCCTTCGTGCGCGCTGGAGTAGACCCGGCCTCCCTAACGGACCCCACAGGTTAGACCCGCTATCCCTACCTGATGCTCCGCATATAGGCTTGGCACCCATACCCGATGTTCTGGGGTAGTAGCGGTACCCCCACCGTTACTCTGCGGTAGTATCGGTACACCCACCGGTACTCCGGGGTAGTACGTGAACCCTTACTGGTTCACTGGGGTACACCTGCTGACGTTACGGGCAAAAGGTATAGACCAGACATTCCTACCTGACCCTCCGTGTTAGGCCCGGTATCCCTACCTGATGCTCCGTTGTTGGCCTGGCACCCCTACCCGATATGCTGGGGTAGTACCGGTACCCCCACCGGTACTCTGCGGTTGTACTGGTACACCCACCAGTACTCCAGGGCAGTACCTGAACCCTTACTGGTTCGCTGGGTTACCCCTGCTGACCTTACGGGCGTGCTGTGTAGACCAGACATTCCTACCTGACCCTCCAGGCTAGGCCCGGTATCCCTACGTGATGCTCTGCGGTAGGCCTGGCCCCCTACCCGACAATCTGGGGTAGTACCGGTACAGCCACCGTTATTCCGCGGTACTTTTGCTATACCCACCGGTACTCCTGGATTGTACCGGAACCCTTACTGGTGTGCCGGGGTACACCTGCTGACACTACGGGCGCGCCGCTTTACGCCCACCCTTCCTACCAGACCCGCCGGGGTAGGCCTGGTATACCTACCCGATGTTTCGAGGTAGAACCGGTTCCCCACCGCTACTCTGGGTTTGGAACGGAACCCTTTGTGATGCGCCAGAGAACACCAGCTGTCCCTTCGTGCGCGCTGGACTAGACCCGGCCTCACTACCGGACCCCACAGGTTACACCCGCTATCCCTACCTGATGCTCCGCATTAGGCTTGGCACCCAGACCCGATGTTCTGGGGTAGTAGCGGTACCCCCACCGTTACTCTGCTGTAGTATCGGTACACCCAGGGGTATTCCGGGGTAGTACGTGAACCCTTACTGGTTCACTGGGGTACACCTGCTGACGTTACTGGTGCGCGGTGTAGACCAGACATTCCTACCTGACCCTCTGTGTTATGCCCGGTATCCCTACCTGATGCTCTGTTGTTGGCCTGGCACCCCTACCCGATATGCTGGGGTAGTACCGGTACCCCCACCGTTACTCTGCCGTAGTATCGGTACACCCACCGGTACTCCAGGGTAGTACCTGAACCCTTACTGGTTCGCTGGGGTACACCTGCTGACCTTACGGGCGTGCTCTGTAGACCAGACATTCCTACCTGACCCTCCAGGCTAGGCCCGGTATCCCTACCTGATGCTCTGCGGTAGGCCTGGCCCCCTACCCGACAATCTGGGGTTGTACCGGTACACCCACGGGTACTCCGCGGTAGTTTTGCTATACCCAACGTTACTCCTGGATTGTACCGGAACCCTTACTGGTGCGCCGGGGTACACCTGCTGGCCCTACGGGGACACTTCTTTGGACCCACCCTTGCTACCTGACCGGCCGGGGTAGGCCTGGTATACCTACCCGATGTTTCGAGGTAGAACCGGTTCCCCCACCGGTACTCTGGGGTTGGAACGGAACCCTTTGTGATGCGCCAGAGAACACCAGCTGTCCCTTCCTGCGCACTGGACTAGACGCGGCCTCCCTACCGGACCCCACAGGTTAGACCCGCTATCCCTACCTGATGCTCCGCATTAGGCTTGGCACCCATACCCGATGTTCTGGGGTAGTAGCGGTACCCCCACCGTTACTCTGCGGTAGTATCGGTACACGCACCGGTACTCCGGGGTAGTACGTGAACCCTTACTGGTTCACTGGCTACACCTGATGACGTTACAGGCACGCGGTATAGAACAGACATTCTTCCTGACCCTCCGTGTTAGTCCCGGTATCCCTACCTGATGCTCCGTTGTTGGCCTGGCACCCCTACCCGATATGCTGGGGTAGTACCGCTACCCCCACCGGTACTCTGCGGTAGTATTGGTACACCCACCGGTACTCCAGGGTAGTACCTGAACCCTTACTGGTTCGCTGGGGTACACCTGCTGACCTTACGGGCGTGCTGTGTAGACCAGACATTCCTACCTGACCCTCCAGGCTAGGCCCGGTATCCCTACCTGATGTTCTGTGGTAGGCCTGGCCCCCTACCCGACAATCTGGGGTAGTACCGGTACACCCACAGGTACTCCGCGGTACTTTTGCTATACCCACAGGTACTCCTGGATTGTACCGGAACCCTTACTGGTGCGCCGGGGTACACCTGCTGACCCTATGGGCTCGCCGCTTTACGCCCACTCTTCCTACCTGACCCTGCGGGGTAGGCCTGGTATACCTACCCGATGTTTCGAGGTAGAACCGGTTCCCCCACCGGTACTCTGGGGTTGGAACGGAACCCTTTGTGATGCGCCAGAGAACACCAGCTGTCCCTTCGTGCGCGCTGGAGTAGACCCGGCCTCCCTAACGGACCCCACAGGTTAGACCCGCTATCCCTACCTGATGCTCCGCATATAGGCTTGGCATCCATACCCGATGTTCTGGGGTAGTAGCGGTACCCCCACCGTTACTCTGCGGTAGTATCGGTACACCCACCGGTACTCCGGGGTAGTACGTGAACCCTTACTGGTTCACTGGGGTACACCTGCTGACGTTACGGGCAAAAGGTATAGACCAGACATTCCTACCTGACCCTCCGTGTTAGGCCCGGTATCCCTACCTGATGCTCCGTTGTTGGCCTGGCACCCCTACCCGATATGCTGGGGTAGTACCGGTACCCCCACCGGTACTCTGCGGTTGTACTGGTACACCCACCAGTACTCCAGGGCAGTACCTGAACCCTTACTGGTTCGCTGGGTTACCCCTGCTGACCTTACGGGCGTGCTGTGTAGACCAGACATTCCTACCTGACCCTCCAGGCTAGGCCCGGTATCCCTACGTGATGCTCTGCGGTAGGCCTGGCCCCCTACCCGACAATCTGGGGTAGTACCGGTACAGCCACCGGTATTCCGCGGTACTTTTGCTATACCCACCGGTACTCCTGGATTGTACCGGAACCCTTACTGGTGTGCCGGGGTACACCTGCTGACACTACGGGCGCGCCGCTTTACGCCCACCCTTCCTACCAGACCCGCCGGGGTAGGCCTGGTATACCTACCCGATGTTTCGAGGTAGAACCGGTTCCCCACCGCTACTCTGGGTTTGGAACGGAACCCTTTGTGATGCGCCAGAGAACACCAGCTGTCCCTTCGTGCGCGCTGGACTAGACCCGGCCTCACTACCGGACCCCACAGGTTACACCCGCTATCCCTACCTGATGCTCCGCATTAGGCTTGGCACCCAGACCCGATGTTCTGGGGTAGTAGCGGTACCCCCACCGTTACTCTGCTGTAGTATCGGTACACCCAGCGGTATTCCGGGGTAGTACGTGAACCCTTACTGGTTCACTGGGGTACACCTGCTGACGTTACTGGTGCGCGGTGTAGACCAGACATTCCTACCTGACCCTCCGTGTTATGCCCGGTATCCCTACCTGATGCTCTGTTGTTGGCCTGGCACCCCTACCCGATATGCTGGGGTAGTACCGGTACCCCCACCGGTACTCTGCGGTAGTATTGGTACACCCACCGGTACTCCAGGGTACTACCTGAACACTTACTGGTTCGCTGGGGTACACCTGCTGACCTTACGGGCGTGCTGTGTGGACCAGACATTCCTACCTGACCCTCCAGGCTAGGCCCGGTATCCCTACCTGATGCTCTGCGGTAGGCCTGGCCCCCTACCCGACAATCTGGGTTAGTACCGGTACACCCACAGGTACTCAGCGGTACTTTTGCTATACCCACAGGTATTCCTGGATTGTACCGGAACCCTTACTGGTGCGCCGGGGTACACCTGCTGGCCTTACGGGCGCACCGCTTTACGCCCACCCTTCCTACCTGACCCGCCAGGGTAGGCCTGGTATACCTACCCGATGTTTCGAGGTAGAACCGGTTCCCCCACCGGTACTCTGGGGTTGGAACGGAACCCTTTGTGATGCGCCAGAGAACACCAGCTGTCCCATCGTGCGTGCTAGACTACACCCGGCCTCCCTACCGGACCCCACAGATTAGACCCGCTATCCCTACCTGATGCTCCGCATTAGGCTTGGCACCCATACCCGATGTTCTGGGGTAGTAGCAGTACCCCCACCGTTACTCTGCGGTAGTATCGGTACACGCACCGGTACTCCGGGGTAGTATGTGAACACTTACTGGTTCACTGGGGTACACCTGCTGATGTTACTGGCGCGCGGTGTAGACCAGACATTCCTACCTGACCCTCCGTGTTAGGCCCGGTATCCCTACCTGATGCTCCGTTGTTGGCCTGGCACCCCTACCCGATATGCTGGGATAGTACCGGTACCCCCACCGGTACTCTGCGGTAGTATTGGTACACCCAGTGGTATTCCAGGGTAGTACCTGAACCCTTACTGGTTCGCTGGGGTACCCCTTCTGACCTTACGGGCGTGCTGTGTAGACCAGACATTCCTACCTGACCCTCCAGGCTAGGCCCGGTATCCCTACCTGATGCTCTGCGGTAGGCCTGGCCCCCTACCCGACAATCTGGGGTAGTACCGGTACACCCACCGGTATTCCACGGTAGTTTTGCTATACCCACCGGTACTCCTGGATTGTACCGGAACCCTTACTGGTGCGTCGGGGTACACCTGCTGACCCTACGGGCACACTGCTTTGGACACACCCTTCCTACGTGACCCGCCGGGGTAGGCCTGGTATACCTACCCGATGTTTCGAGGTAGAACCGGTTCCCCCACCGGTACTCTGGGCTTGGAACGGAAACCTTTGTGATGCGCCAGAGAACACCAGCTGTCCCGTCGTGCGCGCTGGACTAGACCCGGCCTCCCTACCGGACCCCACAGGTTAGACCCGCTATCCCTACCTGATGCTCCGCATTAGGCTTGGCACCCATACCCGATTTTCTGGGGTACTAGCGGTACCCCCACCGTTACTCTGCGGTAGTATCGGTACACCCACCGGTACTCCGGGGTAGTACGTGAACCCTTACTGGTTCACTGGGGTACACCTGCTGACGTTACTGGCGCGCGGTGTGGACCAGACATTCCTACCTGACCCTCCGTTTTAGGCCCGGCATCCCTACCTGATGCTCCGTTGTTGGCCTGGCACCCCTACCCGATATGCTGGGGTAGTACCGGTACCCCCACCGGTACTCTGCAGTAGTATTGATACACCCACCGGTACTCCAGGGCAGTACCTGAACACTTACTGGTTAGCTGGGGTACACCTGCTGACCTTACAGGCGTGCTGTGTAGACCAGACATTCCTACCTGACCCTCCAGGCTAGGCCCGTTAACCCCTACCTGATGCTCTGCGGTAGGCCTGGCCCCCTACCCGACAATCTGGGGTAGTACCGGTACACCCACAGGTACTCTGCGATACTTTTGCTATACCCACAGGTACTCCTGGATTGTACCGGAACCCTTACTGGTGCGCCGGGGTACACCTGCTGGCCCTACGGGCACACTGCTTTGGACACACCCTTCCTACCTGACCCGCCGGGGTAGGTCTGGTATACCTACCCGATGTTTCGAGGTAGAACCGGTTCCTCCACCGGTACTCTGGGGTTGGAACGGAACCCTTTGTGATGCGCCAGAGAACACCAGCTGTCCCTTCGTGCGCGCTGGACTAGACCCAGCATCCCTACCTGACCCCACATGTTAGACCCGCTATCCCTACCTGATGCTCCGCATTAGGCTTGGCACCCATACCCGATGTTCTGGGGTAGTAGCGGTACCCCCACCGTTACTCTGCGGTAGTATCGGTACACCCACCGGTACTCCGGGGTAGTACGTGAACACTTCCTGGTTCACTGGGGTACACCTGCTGACGTTACTGCCGCGCGGTGTGGACCAGACATTCCTACCTGACCCTCTGTGTTAGTCCCGGTATCCCTACCTGATGCTCCGTTGTTGGCCTGGCACGCCTACCTGATATGCTGGGGTAGTACCGGTACCCCCACCGGTACTCTGCGGTAGTATCGGTACACCCACCGGTACTCCGGGGTAGCACGTGAACCCTTACTGGTTCGCTGGGGTACACCTGCTGACCTTACGGGCGTGCTCTGTAGACCAGACATTCCTACCTGACCCTCCAGGCTAGGCCCGGTATCCCTACCTGATGCTCTGCGGTAGGCCTGGCCCCCTACCCGACAATCTGGGGTAGTTCCGGTACACACAGAGGTACTCCGCGGTAATTTTGCTATACCCACCGGTACTCCTGGATTGTACCGGAACCCTTACTGGTGCGCCGGGTTACACCTGCTGACCCTATGGGCTCGCCGCTTTACGCCCACCCTTCCTATCTGACCCTCCGGGGTAGGCCTGGTATACCTACCCGATGTTTCGAGGTAGAACCGGTTCCCCCACCGGTACTCTGGGGTTGGAACGGAACCCTTTGTGATGCGCCAGAGAACACCAGCTGTCCCTTCGTGCGCGCTGGACTAGACCCGGCCTCCCTACCGGACCCCACAGGTTAGACCCGCTATCCCTACCTGATGCTCCGCATTAGGCTTGGCACCCATACCCGATGTTCTGGGGTAGTAGCGGTACCCCCACCGTTACTCTGCGGTAGTATCGGTACACCCACCGGTACTCCGGGGTAGTACGTGAACACTTCCTGGTTCACTGGGGTACACCTGCTGACGTTACTGCCGCGCGGTGTGGACCAGACATTCCTACCTGACCCTCCGTTTTAGACCCGGTATCCCTACCTGATGCTCCGTTGTTGGCCTGGCACCCCTACCCGATATGCTGGGGTAGTACCGGTACCCCCACCGTTACTCTGCGGTAGTATCGGTACACCCACCGGTACTCCGGGGTAGTACGTGAACCCTTACTGGTTCACTCGGGTACACCTGCTGACTTTACTGGCAGGCGGTGTAGACCAGACATTCCTACCTGACCCTCCGTTTTAGGCCCGGTATCCCTACCTGATGCTCCGTTGTTGGCCTGGCACCCCTACCCGATATGCTGGGGTAGTACCGGCACCCCCACCGGTACTCTGCGGTAGTATTGGTACACCCACCGGTACTGCAGGGTAGTACCTGAACCCTTACTGGTTCGCTGGGGTACACCTGCGGACCTTATGGGCTTGCTGTGTACACCAGACATTCCTACCTGACCCTCCAGGCTAGGCCCGGTATCCCTACCTGATGCTCTGCGGTAGGCCTGGCCCCCTACCCGACAATCTGGGGTAGTACCGGTACACACAGAGGTACTCCGCGGTAATTTTTTCTATACCCACCCGTACTCCTGGATTGTACCGGAACCCTTACTGGTGCGCCGGTTTACACTTGCTGACCCTAAGGGCTCGCCGCTTTACGCCCACCCTTCCTATCTGACCCTCCGGGGTAGGCCTGGTATACCTAACCGATGTTTCGAGGTAGAACCGGTTCCCCCACCGGTACTCTGGGTTTGGAACGGAACCCTTTGTGATGAGCCAGAGAACACCAGCTGTCCCTTCGTGCGCGCTGGACTAGACCCGGCCTCCCTACCGGACCCCACAGGTTAGACCCGCTATCCCTACCTGATGCTCCGCATTAGGCTTGGCACCCATACCCGATGTTCTGGGGTAGTAGCGGTACCCCCACCGTTACTCTGCGGTAGTATCGGTACACCCACCGGTACTCCGGGGTAGTACGTGAACACTTCCTGGTTCACTGGGGTACACCTGCTGACATTACTGCCGCGCGGTGTGGACCAGACATTCCTACCTGACCCTCTGTGTTAGTCCCGGTAATCCTACCTGATGCTCCGTTGTTGGCCTGGCACCCCTACCCGATATGCTGGGGTAGTACCGGTACCCCCACCGGTACTCTGTGGTAGTATTGGTACACCCACCGGTACTCTAGGGCAGTACCTGAACACTTACTGGTTCGCTGGGGTACACCTGCTGACCTTACGGGCCTGCTGTGTAGAACAGACATTCCTACCTGACCCTCCAGGCTAGGCCCGGTATCCCTACCTGATGCTCTGCGGTAGGCCTGGCCCCCTACCCGACAATCTGGGGTAGTACCGGTACACCCACAGGTACTCCGCGGTACTTTTGCTATACCCACCGGTACTCCTGGATTGTACCGGAACCCTTACTGGTGCGCCGGGGTACACCTGCTGATCCTATGGGCTCGCCGCTTTACGCCCACCCTTCCTAACTGACCCGCCGGGGTAGGCCTGGTATACCTACCCGATGTTTCGAGGTAGAACCGGTTCCCCCACCGGTACTCTGGGGTTGGAACGGAACCCTTTGTGATGCGCCAGAGAACACCAGCTGTCCCTTCGTGCGCGCTGGACTAGACCCGGCCTCCCTACCGGACCCCACAGGTTAGACCCGCTATCCCTACCTGATGCTCCGCATTAGGCTTGGCACCCATACCCGATGTTCTGGGGTAGTAGCGGTACCCCCACCGTTACTCTGCGGTAGTATCGGTACACCCACCGGTACTCCGGGGTAGTACGTGAACCCTTACTGGTTCACTGGGGTACACCTGCTGACGTTACTGGCGCGCGGTGTAGACCAGACATTCCTACCTGACCCTCCGTTTTAGGCCCGGTATCCCTACCTGATGCTCCATTGTTGGCCTGGCACCCCTACCCGCTATGCTGGGGTAGTACCGGTACCCCCACCGGTACTCTGCAATAGTATTGGTACACCCACCGGTACTCCAGGGTAGTACCTGAACCCTTACTGGTTCGCTGGGGTATACCTGCTGACCTTACGGGCCTGCTGTGTAGACCAGACATTCCTACCTGACCCTCCAGGCTAGGCCCGGTATCCCTACCTGATGCTCCGCGGTACGCCTGGCCCCCTACCCGACAATCTGGGGTAGTACCGCTACACCCAGAGGTACTCCGCGGTAGTTTTGCTATACCCACCGGTACTCCTGGATTGTACCGGAACCCTTACTGGTGCGCCGGGGTACACCTGCTGACCCTACGGGCGCGCCGCTTTACGCACACCCTTCCTACCTGACCCGCCGGGGTAGGCCTGGTATACCTACCCGATGTTTCGAGGTAGAACCGGTTCCCCCACAGGTACTCTTCGTTTGGAACGGAACCCTTTGTGATGCGCCAGAGAACACCAGCTGTCCCTTCGTGCG
Organism: Astur gentilis; assembly: GCF_929443795.1. NCBI lineage: Eukaryota > Metazoa > Chordata > Aves > Accipitriformes > Accipitridae > Astur > Astur gentilis. The sequence goes on from NW_026060858.1 coordinate 4,237,407, forward strand.
CGCTGGACTAGACCCGGCCTCCCTACCGGGCCCCACATGTTAGACCCGCTATCCCTACCTGATGCTCCGCATTAGGCTTGGCACCCATACCCGATCTTCTGCGGTAGTAGCGGTACCCCCACCGTTACTCTGCGGTAGTATCGGTACACCCACCGGTACTCCGGGGTAGTACGTGAACCCTTACTGGTTCACTGGGGTACACCTGCTGACGTTACTGGCGCGCGGTGTAGACCAGACATTCCTACCTGACCCTCCGTTTTAGGCCCGGCATCCCTACCTGATGCTTCGTTGTTGGCCTGGCACCCCTACCCGATATGCTGGGGTAGTACCGGCACCCCCACCGGTACTCTGCGGTAGTATTGGTACACCCACCGGTACTGCAGGGTAGTACCTGAACCCTTACTGGTTCGCTGGGGTACACCTGCTGACCTTATGGGCGTGCTGTGTACACCAGACATTCCTACCTGACCCTCCAGGCTAGGCCCGGTATCCCTACCTGATGCTCTGCGGTAGGCCTGGCCCCCTACCCGACAATCTGGGGTAGTACCGGTACACACAGAGGTACTCCGCGGTAATTTTTTCTATACCCACCCGTACTCCTGGATTGTACCGGAACCCTTACTGGTGCGCCGGTTTACACTTGCTGACCCTAAGGGCTCGCCGCTTTACGCCCACCCTTCCTATCTGACCCTCCGGGGTAGGCCTGGTATACCTAACCGATGTTTCGAGGTAGAACCGGTTCCCCCACCGGTACTCTGGGTTTGGAACGGAACCCTTTGTGATAAGCCAGAGAACACCAGCTGTCCCTTCGTGCGCGCTGGACTAGACCCGGCCTCCCTACCGGACCCCACAGGTTAGACCCGCTATCCCTACCTGATGCTCCGCATTAGGCTTGGCACCCATACCCGATGTTCTGGGGTAGTAGCGGTACCCCCACCGTTACTCTGCGGTAGTATCGGTACACCCACCGGTACTCCGGGGTAGTACGTGAACACTTCCTGGTTCACTGGGGTACACCTGCTGACATTACTGCCGCGCGGTGTGGACCAGACATTCCTACCTGACCCTCTGTGTTAGTCCCGGTAATCCTACCTGATGCTCCGTTGTTGGCCTGGCACCCCTACCCGATATGCTGGGGTAGTACCGGTACCCCCACCGGTACTCTGTGGTAGTATTGGTACACCCACCGGTACTCTAGGGCAGTACCTGAACACTTACTGGTTCGCTGGGGTACACCTGCTGACCTTACGGGCCTGCTGTGTAGAACAGACATTCCTACCTGACCCTCCAGGCTAGGCCCGGTATCCCTACCTGATGCTCTGCGGTAGGCCTGGCCCCCTACCCGACAATCTGGGGTAGTACCGGTACACCCACAGGTACTCCGCGGTACTTTTGCTATACCCACCGGTACTCCTGGATTGTACCGGAACCCTTACTGGTGCGCCGGGGTACACCTGCTGATCCTATGGGCTCGCCGCTTTACGCCCACCCTTCCTAACTGACCCGCCGGGGTAGGCCTGGTATACCTACCCGATGTTTCGAGGTAGAACCGGTTCCCCCACCGGTACTCTGGGGTTGGAACGGAACCCTTTGTGATGCGCCAGAGAACACCAGCTGTCCCTTCGTGCGCGCTGGACTAGACCAGGCCTCCCTACCGGACCCCACAGGTTAGACCCGCTATCCCTACCTGATGCTCCGCATTAGGCTTGGCACCCATACCCGATGTTCTGGGGTAGTAGCGGTACCCCCACCGTTACTCTGCGGTAGTATCGGTACACCCACCGGTACTCCGGGGTAGTACGTGAACCCTTACTGGTTCACTGGGGTACACCTGCTGACGTTACTGGCGCGCGGTGTAGACCAGACATTCCTACCTGACCCTCCGTTTTAGGCCCGGTATCCCTACCTGATGCTCCATTGTTGGCCTGGCACCCCTACCCGCTATGCTGGGGTAGTACCGGTACCCCCACCGGTACTCTGCAGTAGTATTGGTACACCCACCGGTACTCCAGGGCAGTACCTGAACCCTTACTGGTTCGCTGGGGTACACCTGCTGACCTTACGGGCGTGCTCTGTAGACCAGACATTCCTACCTGACCCTCCAGGCTAGGCCCGTTAACCCCTACCTGATGCTCTGCGGTAGGCCTGGCCCCCTACCCGACAATCTGGGGTAGTACCGGTACACCCACAGGTACTCCGCGGTACTTTTGCTATACCCACCGGTACTCCTGGATTTTACCGGAACCCTTACTGGTGCGCCGGGGTACACCTGCTGACCCTACGGGCGCGCCGCTTTACGCACACCCTTCCTACCTGACCCGCCGGGGTAGGCCTGGTATACCTACCCGATGTTTCGAGGTAGAACCGGTTCCCCCACAGGTACTCTTCGTTTGGAACGGAACCCTTTGTGATGCGCCAGAGAACACCAGCTGTCCCTTCGTGCGCGCTGGACTAGACCCGGCCTCCCTACCGGGCCCCACATGTTAGACCCGCTATCCCTACCTGATGCTCCGCATTAGGCTTGGCACCCATACCCGATCTTCTGCGGTAGTAGCGGTACCCCCACCGTTACTCTGCGGTAGTATCGGTACACCCACCGGTACTCCGGGGTAGTACGTGAACCCTTACTGGTTCACTGGGGTACACCTGCTGACGTTACTGGCGCGCGGTGTAGACCAGACATTCCTACCTGACCCTCCGTTTTAGGCCCGGCATCCCTACCTGATGCTTCGTTGTTGGCCTGGCACCCCTACCCGATATGCTGGGGTAGTACCGGCACCCCCACCGGTACTCTGCGGTAGTATTGGTACACCCACCGGTACTGCAGGGTAGTACCTGAACCCTTACTGGTTCGCTGGGGTACACCTGCTGACCTTATGGGCGTGCTGTGTACACCAGACATTCCTACCTGACCCTCCAGGCTAGGCCCGGTATCCCTACCTGATGCTCTGCGGTAGGCCTGGCCCCCAACCCGACAATCAGGGGTAGTACCGATACACACAGAGGTACTCCGCGGTAATTTTTTCTATACCCACCCGTACTCCTGGATTGTACCGGAACCCTTACTGGTGCGCCGGTTTACACTTGCTGACCCTAAGGGCTCGCCGCTTTACGCCCACCCTTCCTATCTGACCCTCCGGGGTAGGCCTGGTATACCTAACCGATGTTTCGAGGTAGAACCGGTTCCCCCACCGGTACTCTGGGTTTGGAACGGAACCCTTTGTGATGAGCCAGAGAACACCAGCTGTCCCTTCGTGCGCGCTGGACTAGACCCGGCCTCCCTACCGGACCCCACAGGTTAGACCCGCTATCCCTACCTGATGCTCCGCATTAGGCTTGGCACCCATACCCGATGTTCTGGGGTAGTAGCGGTACCCCCACCGTTACTCTGCGGTAGTATCGGTACACCCACCGGTACTCCGGGGTAGTACGTGAACACTTCCTGGTTCACTGGGGTACACCTGCTGACATTACTGCCGCGCGGTGTGGACCAGACATTCCTACCTGACCCTCTGTGTTAGTCCCGGTAATCCTACCTGATGCTCCGTTGTTGGCCTGGCACCCCTACCCGATATGCTGGGGTAGTACCGGTACCCCCACCGGTACTCTGTGGTAGTATTGGTACACCCACCGGTACTCTAGGGCAGTACCTGAACACTTACTGGTTCGCTGGGGTACACCTGCTGACCTTACGGGCCTGCTGTGTAGAACAGACATTCCTACCTGACCCTCCAGGCTAGGCCCGGTATCCCTACCTGATGCTCTGCGGTAGGCCTGGCCCCCTACCCGACAATCTGGGGTAGTACCGGTACACCCACAGGTACTCCGCGGTACTTTTGCTATACCCACCGGTACTCCTGGATTGTACCGGAACCCTTACTGGTGCGCCGGGGTACACCTGCTGATCCTATGGGCTCGCCGCTTTACGCCCACCCTTCCTAACTGACCCGCCGGGGTAGGCCTGGTATACCTACCCGATGTTTCGAGGTAGAACCGGTTCCCCCACCGGTACTCTGGGGTTGGAACGGAACCCTTTGTGATGCGCCAGAGAACACCAGCTGTCCCTTCGTGCGCGCTGGACTAGACCAGGCCTCCCTACCGGACCCCACAGGTTAGACCCGCTATCCCTACCTGATGCTCCGCATTAGGCTTGGCACCCATACCCGATGTTCTGGGGTAGTAGCGGTACCCCCACCGTTACTCTGCGGTAGTATCGGTACACCCACCGGTACTCCGGGGTAGTACGTGAACCCTTACTGGTTCACTGGGGTACACCTGCTGACGTTACTGGCGCGCGGTGTAGACCAGACATTCCTACCTGACCCTCCGTTTTAGGCCCGGTATCCCTACCTGATGCTCCATTGTTGGCCTGGCACCCCTACCCGCTATGCTGGGGTAGTACCGGTACCCCCACCGGTACTCTGCAGTAGTATTGGTACACCGACCGTTACTCCAGGGCAGTACCTGAACCCTTACTGGTTCGCTGGGGTACACCTGCTGACCTTACGGGCGTGCTCTGTAGACCAGACATTCCTACCTGACCCTCCAGGCTAGGCCCGTTAACCCCTACCTGATGCTCTGCGGTAGGCCTGGCCCCCTACCCGACAATCTGGGGTAGTACCGGTACACCCACAGGTACTCCGCGGTACTTTTGCTATACCCACCGGTACTCCTGGATTTTACCGGAACCCTTACTGGTGCGCCGGGGTACACCTGCTGACCCTACGGGCGCGCCGCTTTACGCACACCCTTCCTACCTGACCCGCCGGGGTAGGCCTGGTATACCTACCCGATGTTTCGAGGTAGAACCGGTTCCCCCACAGGTACTCTTCGTTTGGAACGGAACCCTTTGTGATGCGCCAGAGAACACCAGCTGTCCCTTCGTGCGCGCTGGACTAGACCCGGCCTCCCTACCGGGCCCCACATGTTAGACCCGCTATCCCTACCTGATGCTCCGCATTAGGCTTGGCACCCATACCCGATCTTCTGCGGTAGTAGCGGTACCCCCACCGTTACTCTGCGGTAGTATCGGTACACCCACCGGTACTCCGGGGTAGTACGTGAACCCTTACTGGTTCACTGGGGTACACCTGCTGACGTTACTGGCGCGCGGTGTAGACCAGACATTCCTACCTGACCCTCCGTTTTAGGCCCGGCATCCCTACCTGATGCTTCGTTGTTGGCCTGGCACCCCTACCCGATATGCTGGGGTAGTACCGGCACCCCCACCGGTACTCTGCGGTAGTATTGGTACACCCACCGGTACTGCAGGGTAGTACCTGAACCCTTACTGGTTCGCTGGGGTACACCTGCTGACCTTATGGGCGTGCTGTGTACACCAGACATTCCTACCTGACCCTCCAGGCTAGGCCCGGTATCCCTACCTGATGCTCTGCGGTAGGCCTGGCCCCCTACCCGACAATCTGGGGTAGTACCGGTACACACAGAGGTACTCCGCGGTAATTTTTTCTATACCCACCCGTACTCCTGGATTGTACCGGAACCCTTACTGGTGCGCCGGTTTACACTTGCTGACCCTAAGGGCTCGCCGCTTTACGCCCACCCTTCCTATCTGACCCTCCGGGGTAGGCCTGGTATACCTAACCGATGTTTCGAGGTAGAACCGGTTCCCCCACCGGTACTCTGGGTTTGGAACGGAACCCTTTGTGATGAGCCAGAGAACACCAGCTGTCCCTTCGTGCGCGCTGGACTAGACCCGGCCTCCCTACCGGACCCCACAGGTTAGACCCGCTATCCCTACCTGATGCTCCGCATTAGGCTTGGCACCCATACCCGATGTTCTGGGGTAGTAGCGGTACCCCCACCGTTACTCTGCGGTAGTATCGGTACACCCACCGGTACTCCGGGGTAGTACGTGAACACTTCCTGGTTCACTGGGGTACACCTGCTGACATTACTGCCGCGCGGTGTGGACCAGACATTCCTACCTGACCCTCTGTGTTAGTCCCGGTAATCCTACCTGATGCTCCGTTGTTGGCCTGGCACCCCTACCCGATATGCTGGGGTAGTACCGGTACCCCCACCGGTACTCTGTGGTAGTATTGGTACACCCACCGGTACTCTAGGGCAGTACCTGAACACTTACTGGTTCGCTGGGGTACACCTGCTGACCTTACGGGCCTGCTGTGTAGAACAGACATTCCTACCTGACCCTCCAGGCTAGGCCCGGTATCCCTACCTGATGCTCTGCGGTAGGCCTGGCCCCCTACCCGACAATCTGGGGTAGTACCGGTACACCCACAGGTACTCCGCGGTACTTTTGCTATACCCACCGGTACTCCTGGATTGTACCGGAACCCTTACTGGTGCGCCGGGGTACACCTGCTGATCCTATGGGCTCGCCGCTTTACGCCCACCCTTCCTAACTGACCCGCCGGGGTAGGCCTGGTATACCTACCCGATGTTTCGAGGTAGAACCGGTTCCCCCACCGGTACTCTGGGGTTGGAACGGAACCCTTTGTGATGCGCCAGAGAACACCAGCTGTCCCTTCGTGCGCGCTGGACTAGACCAGGCCTCCCTACCGGACCCCACAGGTTAGACCCGCTATCCCTACCTGATGCTCCGCATTAGGCTTGGCACCCATACCCGATGTTCTGCGGTAGTAGCGGTACCCCCACCGTTAATCTGCGGTAGTATCGGTACACCCACCGGTACTCCGGGGTAGTACGTGAACCCTTACTGGTTCACTGGGGTACACCTGCTGACGTTACTGGCGCGCGGTGTAGACCAGACATTCCTACCTGACCCTCCGTTTTAGGCCCGGTATCCCTACCTGATGCTCCATTGTTGGCCTGGCACCCCTACCCGCTATGCTGGGGTAGTACCGGTACCCCCACCGGTACTCTGCAGTAGTATTGGTACACCCACCGGTACTCCAGGGCAGTACCTGAACCCTTACTGGTTCGCTGGGGTATACCTGCTGACCTTACGGGCCTGCTGTGTAGACCAGACATTCCTACCTGACCCTCCAGGCTAGGCCCGGTATCCCTACCTGATGCTCTGCGGTAGGCCTGGCCCCCTACCCGACAATCTGGGGTAGTACCGCTACACCCAGAGGTACTCCGCGGTAGTTTTGCTATACCCACCGGTACTCCTGGATTGTACCGGAACCCTTACTGGTGCGCCGGGGTACACCTGCTGACCCTACGGGCGCGCCGCTTTACGCACACCCTTCCTACCTGACCCGCCGGGGTAGGCCTGGTATACCTACCCGATGTTTCGAGGTAGAACCCGTTCCCCCACCGGTACTCTGGGTTTGGAACGGAACCCTTTGTGATGCGCCAGAGAACACCAGCTGTCCCTTCGTGCGCGCTGGACTAGACCCGGCCTCCCTACCGGACCCCACATGTTACACCCACTATCCCTACCTGATGCTCCGCATTAGGCTTGGCACCCATACCCGATCTTCTGCGGTAGTAGCGGTACCCCCACCGTTACTCTGCGGTAGTATCGGTACACCCACCGGTACTCCGGGGTAGTACGTGAACCCTTACTGGTTCACTGGGGTACACCTGCTGACGTTACTGGCGCGCGGTGTAGACCAGACATTCCTACCTGACCCTCCGTTTTAGGCCCGGCATCCCTACCTGATGCTTCGTTGTTGGCCTGGCACCCCTACCCGATATGCTGGGGTAGTACCGGTACCCCCACCGGTACTCTGCGGTAGTATCGGTACACCCACCGGTACTCCAGGGCAGTACCTGAACACTTACAGGTTTGCTGGGGTACACCTGCTGACCTTACGGGCGTGCTCTGTAGACCAGACATTCCTACCTGACCCTCCAGGCTAGGCCCGTTAACCCCTACCTGATGCTCTGCGGTAGGCCTGGCCCCCTACCCGACAATCTGGGGTAGTACCGGTACACCCACAGGTACTCCGCGGTACTTTTGCTATACCCACCGGTACTCCTGGATTTTACCGGAACCCTTACTGGTGCGCCGGGGTACACCTGCTGACCCTACGGGCGCGCCGCTTTACGCACACCCTTCCTACCTGACCCGCCGGGGTAGGCCTGGTATACCTACCCGATGTTTCGAGGTAGAACCGGTTCCCCCACAGGTACTCTTCGTTTGGAACGGAACCCTTTGTGATGCGCCAGAGAACACCAGCTGTCCCTTCGTGCGCGCTGGACTAGACCCGGCCTCCCTACCGGGCCCCACATGTTAGACCCGCTATCCCTACCTGATGCTCCGCATTAGGCTTGGCACCCATACCCGATCTTCTGCGGTAGTAGCGGTACCCCCACCGTTACTCTGCGGTAGTATCGGTACACCCACCGGTACTCCGGGGTAGTACGTGAACCCTTACTGGTTCACTGGGGTACACCTGCTGACGTTACTGGCGCGCGGTGTAGACCAGACATTCCTACCTGACCCTCCGTTTTAGGCCCGGCATCCCTACCTGATGCTTCGTTGTTGGCCTGGCACCCCTACCCGATATGCTGGGGTAGTACCGGCACCCCCACCGGTACTCTGCGGTAGTATTGGTACACCCACCGGTACTGCAGGGTAGTACCTGAACCCTTACTGGTTCGCTGGGGTACACCTGCTGACCTTATGGGCGTGCTGTGTACACCAGACATTCCTACCTGACCCTCCAGGCTAGGCCCGGTATCCCTACCTGATGCTCTGCGGTAGGCCTGGCCCCCTACCCGACAATCTGGGGTAGTACCGGTACACACAGAGGTACTCCGCGGTAATTTTTTCTATACCCACCCGTACTCCTGGATTGTACCGGAACCCTTACTGGTGCGCCGGTTTACACTTGCTGACCCTAAGGGCTCGCCGCTTTACGCCCACCCTTCCTATCTGACCCTCCGGGGTAGGCCTGGTATACCTAACCGATGTTTCGAGGTAGAACCGGTTCCCCCACCGGTACTCTGGGTTTGGAACGGAACCCTTTGTGATGAGCCAGAGAACACCAGCTGTCCCTTCGTGCGCGCTGGACTAGACCCGGCCTCCCTACCGGACCCCACAGGTTAGACCCGCTATCCCTACCTGATGCTCCGCATTAGGCTTGGCACCCATACCCGATGTTCTGGGGTAGTAGCGGTACCCCCACCGTTACTCTGCGGTAGTATCGGTACACCCACCGGTACTCCGGGGTAGTACGTGAACACTTCCTGGTTCACTGGGGTACACCTGCTGACATTACTGCCGCGCGGTGTGGACCAGACATTCCTACCTGACCCTCTGTGTTAGTCCCGGTAATCCTACCTGATGCTCCGTTGTTGGCCTGGCACCCCTACCCGATATGCTGGGGTAGTACCGGTACCCCCACCGGTACTCTGTGGTAGTATTGGTACACCCACCGGTACTCTAGGGCAGTACCTGAACACTTACTGGTTCGCTGGGGTACACCTGCTGACCTTACGGGCCTGCTGTGTAGACCAGACATTCCTACCTGACCCTCCAGGCTAGGCCCGGTATCCCTACCTGATGCTCCGCGGTACGCCTGGCCCCCTACCCGACAATCTGGGGTAGTACCGCTACACCCAGAGGTACTCCGCGGTAGTTTTGCTATACCCACCGGTACTCCTGGATTGTACCGGAACCCTTACTGGTGCGCCGGGGTACACCTGCTGACCCTACGGGCGCGCCGCTTTACGCACACCCTTCCTACCTGACCCGCCGGGGTAGGCCTGGTATACCTACCCGATGTTTCGAGGTAGAACCGGTTCCCCCACCGGTACTCTGGGTTTGGAACGGAACCCTTTGTGATGCGCCAGAGAACACCAGCTGTCCCTTCGTGCGCGCTGGACTAGACCCGGCCTCCCTACCGGACCCCACAGGTTAGACCCGGTATCCCTACCTGATGCTCCGCATTAGGCTTGGCACCCATACCCGATGTTCTGGGGTAGTAGCGGTACCCCCACCGTTACTCTGCGGTAGTATCGGTACACCCACCGGTACTCCGGGGTAGTACGTGAACCCTTACTGGTTCACTGGGGTACACCTGCTGACGTTACTGGCGCGCGGTGTAGACCAGACATTCCTACCTGACCCTCCGTTTTAGGCCCGGCATCCCTACCTGATGCTTCGTTGTTGGCCTGGCACCCCTACCCGCTATGCTGGGGTAGTACCGGTACCCCCACCGGTACTCTGCAATAGTATTGGTACACCCACCGGTACTCCAGGGTAGTACCTGAACCCTTACTGGTTCGCTGGGGTATACCTGCTGACCTTACGGGCCTGCTGTGTAGACCAGACATTCCTACCTGACCCTCCAGGCTAGGCCCGGTATCCCTACCTGATGCTCCGCGGTACGCCTGGCCCCCTATCCGACAATCTGGGGTAGTACCGCTACACCCAGAGGTACTCCGCGGTAGTTTTGCTATACCCACCGGTACTCCTGGATTGTACCGGAACCCTTACTGGTGCGCCGGGGTACACCTGCTGACCCTACGGGCGCGCCGCTTTACGCACACCCTTCCTACCTGACCCGCCGGGGTAGGCCTGGTATACCTACCCGATGTTTCGAGGTAGAACCGGTTCCCCCACAGGTACTCTTCGTTTGGAACGGAACCCTTTGTGATCCGCCAGAGAACACCAGCTGTCCCTTCGTGCGCGCTGGATTAGACCTGGCCTCACTACCGGACCCCACAGGTTACACCCGGTATCCCTACCTGATGCTCCGCATTAGGCTTGGCACCCATACCCGATCTTTTGCGGTAGTAGCGGTACCCCCACCGTTACTCTGCGGTAGTATCGGTACACCCACCGGTACTCCGGGGTAGTACGTGAACCCTTACTGGTTCACTGGGGTACACCTGCTGACGTTACTGGCGCGCGGTGTAGACCAGACATTCCTACCTGACCCTCCGTTTTAGGCCCGGCATCCCTACCTGATGCTTCGTTGTTGGCCTGGCACCCCTACCCGATATGCTGGGGTAGTACCGGCACCCCCACCGGTACTCTGCGGTAGTATTGGTACACCCACCGGTACTGCAGGGTAGTACCTGAACCCTTACTGGTTCGCTGGGGTACACCTGCTGACCTTATGGGCGTGCTGTGTACACCAGACATTCCTACCTGACCCTCCAGGCTAGGCCCGGTATCCCTACCTGATGCTCTGCGGTAGGCCTGGCCCCCTACCCGACAATCTGGGGTAGTACCGGTACACACAGAGGTACTCCGCGGTAATTTTTTCTATACCCACCCGTACTCCTGGATTGTACCGGAACCCTTACTGGTGCGCCGGTTTACACTTGCTGACCCTAAGGGCTCGCCGCTTTACGCCCACCCTTCCTATCTGACCCTCCGGGGTAGGCCTGGTATACCTAACTGATGTTTCGAGGTAGAACCGGTTCCCCCACCGGTACTCTGGGTTTGGAACGGAACCCTTTGTGATGCGCCAGAGAACACCAGCTGTCCCTTCGTGCGCGCTGGACTAGACCCGGCCTCCCTACCGGACCCCACAGGTTAGACCCGCTATCCCTACCTGATGCTCCGCATTAGGCTTGGCACCCATACCCGATGTTCTGGGGTAGTAGCGGTACCCCCACCGTTACTCTGCGGTAGTATCGGTACACCCACCGGTACTCCGGGGTAGTACGTGAACACTTCCTGGTTCACTGGGGTACACCTGCTGACATTACTGCCGCGCGGTGTGGACCAGACATTCCTACCTGACCCTCTGTGTTAGTCCCGGTAATCCTACCTGATGCTCCGTTGTTGGCCTGGCACCCCTACCCGATATGCTGGGGTAGTACCGGTACCCCCACCGGTACTCTGTGGTAGTATTGGTACACCCACCGGTACTCTAGGGCAGTACCTGAACACTTACTGGTTCGCTGGGGTACACCTGCTGACCTTACGGGCCTGCTGTGTAGAACAGACATTCCTACCTGACCCTCCAGGCTAGGCCCGGTATCCCTACCTGATGCTCTGCGGTAGGCCTGGCCCCCTACCCGACAATCTGGGGTAGTACCGGTACACCCACAGGTACTCCGCGGTACTTTTGCTATACCCACCGGTACTCCTGGATTGTACCGGAACCCTTACTGGTGCGCCGGGGTACACCTGCTGATCCTATGGGCTCGCCGCTTTACGCCCACCCTTCCTAACTGACCCGCCGGGGTAGGCCTGGTATACCTACCCGATGTTTCGAGGTAGAACCGGTTCCCCCACCGGTACTCTGGGGTTGGAACGGAACCCTTTGTGATGCGCCAGAGAACACCAGCTGTCCCTTCGTGCGCGCTGGACTAGACCAGGCCTCCCTACCGGACCCCACAGGTTAGACCCGCTATCCCTACCTGATGCTCCGCATTAGGCTTGGCACCCATACCCGATGTTCTGGGGTAGTAGCGGTACACCCACCGTTAATCTGCGGTAGTATCGGTACACCCACCGGTACTCCGGGGTAGTACGTGAACCCTTACTGGTTCACTGGGGTACACCTGCTGACGTTACTGGCGCGCGGTGTAGACCAGACATTCCTACCTGACCCTCCGTTTTAGGCCCGGTATCCCTACCTGATGCTCCATTGTTGGCCTGGCACCCCTACCCGCTATGCTGGGGTAGTACCGGTACCCCCACCGGTACTCTGCAGTAGTATTGGTACACCCACCGGTACTCCAGGGCAGTACCTGAACCCTTACTGGTTCGCTGGGGTATACCTGCTGAACTTACGGGCCTGCTGTGTAGACCAGACATTCCTACCTGACCCTCCAGGCTAGGCCCGGTATCCCTACCTGATGCTCTGCGGTACGCCTGGCCCCCTACCCGACAATCTGGGGTAGTACCGCTACACCCAGAGGTACTCCGCGGTAGTTTTGCTATACCCACCGGTACTCCTGGATTGTACCGGAACCCTTACTGGTGCGCCGGGGTACACCTGCTGACCCTACGGGCGCGCCGCTTTACGCACACCCTTCCTACCTGACCCGCCGGGGTAGGCCTGGTATACCTACCCGATGTTTCGAGGTAGAACCGGTTCCCCCACCGGTACTCTGGGTTTGGAACGGAACCCTTTGTGATGCGCCAGAGAACACCAGCTGTCCCTTCGTGCGCGCTGGACTAGACCCGGCCTCCCTACCGGACCCCACATGTTACACCCGCTATCCCTACCTGATGCTCCGCATTAGGCTTGGCACCCATACCCGATCTTCTGCGATAGTAGCGGTACCCCCACCGTTAATCTGCGGTAGTATCGGTACACCCACCGGTACTCCGGGGTAGTACGTGAACCCTTACTGGTTCACTGGGGTACACCTGCTGACGTTACTGGCGCGCGGTGTAGACCAGACATTCCTACCTGACCCTCCGTTTTAGGCCCGGCATCCCTACCTGATGCTTCGTTGTTGGCCTGGCACCCCTACCCGATATGCTGGGGTAGTACCGGTACCCCCACCGGTACTCTGCGGTAGTATCGGTACACCCACCGGTACTCCAGGGCAGTACCTGAACACTTACAGGTTTGCTGGGGTACACCTGCTGACCTTACGGGCGTGCTCTGTAGACCAGACATTCCTACCTGACCCTCCAGGCTAGGCCCGTTAACCCCTACCTGATGCTCTGCGGTAGGCCTGGCCCCCTACCCGACAATCTGGGGTAGTACCGGTACACCCACAGGTACTCCGCGGTACTTTTGCTATACCCACCGGTACTCCTGGATTGTACCGGAACCCTTACTGGTGCGCCGGGGTACACCTGCTGACCCTACGGGCACACTGCTTTGGACCCACCCTTCCTACCTGACCCGCCGGGGTAGGCCTGGTATACCTACCCGATGTTTCGAGGTAGAACCGGTTCCCCCACCGGTACTCTGGGTTTGGAACGGAACCCTTTGTGATGCGCCAGAGAACACCAGCTGTCCCTTCGTGCGCGCTGGACTAGACCCGGCCTCCCTACCGGACCCCACAGGTTAGACCCGGTATCCCTACCTGATGCTCCGCATTAGGCTTGGCACCCATACCCGATGTTCTGGGGTAGTAGCGGTACCCCCACCGTTACTCTGCGGTAGTATCGGTACACCCACCGGTACTCCGGGGTAGTACGTGAACCCTTACTGGTTCACTGGGGTACACCTGCTGACGTTACTGGCGCGCGGTGTAGACCAGACATTCCTACCTGACCCTCCGTTTTAGGCCCGGTATCCCTACCTGATGCTCCATTGTTGGCCTGGCACCCCTACCCGCTATGCTGGGGTAGTACCGGTACCCCCACCGGTACTCTGCAATAGTATTGGTACACCCACCGGTACTCCAGGGTAGTACCTGAACCCTTACTGGTTCGCTGGGGTATACCTGCTGACCTTACGGGCCTGCTGTGTAGACCAGACATTCCTACCTGACCCTCCAGGCTAGGCCCGGTATCCCTACCTGATGCTCCGCGGTACGCCTGGCCCCCTACCCGACAATCTGGGGTAGTACCTCTACACCCAGAGGTACTCCGCGGTAGTTTTGCTATACCCACCGGTACTCCTGGATTGTACCGGAACCCTTACTGGTGCGCCGGGGTACACCTGCTGACCCTACGGGCGCGCCGCTTTACGCACACCCTTCCTACCTGACCCGCCGGGGTAGGCCTGGTATACCTACCCGATGTTTCGAGGTAGAACCGGTTCCCCCACAGGTACTCTTCGTTTGGAACGGAACCCTTTGTGATGCGCCAGAGAACACCAGCTGTCCCTTCGTGCGCGCTGGACTAGACCCGGCCTCCCTACCGGGCCCCACATGTTAGACCCGCTATCCCTACCTGATGCTCCGCATTAGGCTTGGCACCCATACCCGATCTTCTGCGGTAGTAGCGGTACCCCCACCGTTACTCTGCGGTAGTATCGGTACACCCACCGGTACTCCGGGGTAGTACGTGAACCCTTACTGGTTCACTGGGGTACACCTGCTGACGTTACTGGCGCGCGGTGTAGACCAGACATTCCTACCTGACCCTCCGTTTTAGGCCCGGCATCCCTACCTGATGCTTCGTTGTTGGCCTGGCACCCCTACCCGATATGCTGGGGTAGTACCGGCACCCCCACCGGTACTCTGCGGTAGTATTGGTACACCCACCGGTACTGCAGGGTAGTACCTGAACCCTTACTGGTTCGCTGGGGTACACCTGCTGACCTTATGGGCGTGCTGTGTACACCAGACATTCCTACCTGACCCTCCAGGCTAGGCCCGGTATCCCTACCTGATGCTCTGCGGTAGGCCTGGCCCCCTACCCGACAATCTGGGGTAGTACCGGTACACACAGAGGTACTCCGCGGTAATTTTTTCTATACCCACCCGTACTCCTGGATTGTACCGGAACCCTTACTGGTGCGCCGGTTTACACTTGCTGACCCTAAGGGCTCGCCGCTTTACGCCCACCCTTCCTATCTGACCCTCCGGGGTAGGCCTGGTATACCTAACCGATGTTTCGAGGTAGAACCGGTTCCCCCACCGGTACTCTGGGTTTGGAACGGAACCCTTTGTGATGAGCCAGAGAACACCAGCTGTACCTTCGTGCGCGCTGGACTAGACCCGGCCTCCCTACCGGACCCCACAGGTTAGACCCGCTATCCCTACCTGATGCTCCGCATTAGGCTTGGCACCCATACCCGATGTTCTGGGGTAGTAGCGGTACCCCCACCGTTACTCTGCGGTAGTATCGGTACACCCACCGGTACTCCGGGGTAGTACGTGAACACTTCCTGGTTCACTGGGGTACACCTGCTGACATTACTGCCGCGCGGTGTGGACCAGACATTCCTACCTGACCCTCTGTGTTAGTCCCGGTAATCCTACCTGATGCTCCGTTGTTGGCCTGGCACCCCTACCCGATATGCTGGGGTAGTACCGGTACCCCCACCGGTACTCTGTGGTAGTATTGGTACACCCACCGGTACTCTAGGGCAGTACCTGAACACTTACTGGTTCGCTGGGGTACACCTGCTGACCTTACGGGCCTGCTGTGTAGAACAGACATTCCTACCTGACCCTCCAGGCTAGGCCCGGTATCCCTACCTGATGCTCTGCGGTAGGCCTGGCCCCCTACCCGACAATCTGGGGTAGTACCGGTACACCCACAGGTACTCCGCGGTACTTTTGCTATACCCACCGGTACTCCTGGATTGTACCGGAACCCTTACTGGTGCGCCGGGGTACACCTGCTGATCCTATGGGCTCGCCGCTTTACGCCCACCCTTCCTAACTGACCCGCCGGGGTAGGCCTGGTATACCTACCCGATGTTTCGAGGTAGAACCGGTTCCCCCACCGGTACTCTGGGGTTGGAACGGAACCCTTTGTGATGCGCCAGAGAACACCAGCTGTCCCTTCGTGCGCGCTGGACTAGACCAGGCCTCCCTACCGGACCCCACAGGTTAGACCCGCTATCCCTACCTGATGCTCCGCATTAGGCTTGGCACCCATACCCGATGTTCTGGGGTAGTAGCGGTACCCCCACCGTTAATCTGCGGTAGTATCGGTACACCCACCGGTACTCCGGGGTAGTACGTGAACCCTTACTGGTTCACTGGGGTACACCTGCTGACGTTACTGGCGCGCGGTGTAGACCAGACATTCCTACCTGACCCTCCGTTTTAGGCCCGGTATCCCTACCTGATGCTCCATTGTTGGCCTGGCACCCCTACCCGCTATGCTGGGGTAGTACCGGTACCCCCACCGGTACTCTGCAGTAGTATTGGTACACCCACCGGTACTCCAGGGCAGTACCTGAACCCTTACTGGTTCGCTGGGGTATACCTGCTGACCTTACGGGCCTGCTGTGTAGAACAGACATTCCTACCTGACCCTCCAGGCTAGGCCCGGTATCCCTACCTGATGCTCTGCGGTACGCCTGGCCCCCTACCCGACAATCTGGGGTAGTACCGCTACACCCAGAGGTACTCGGCGGTAGTTTTGCTATACCCACCGGTACTCCTGGATTGTACCGGAACCCTTACTGGTGCGCCGGGGTACACCTGCTGACCCTACGGGCGCGCCGCTTTACGCACACCCTTCCTACCTGACCCGCCGGGGTAGGCCTGGTATACCTACCCGATGTTTCGAGGTAGAACCCGTTCCCCCACCGGTACTCTGGGTTTGGAACGGAACCCTTTGTGATGCGCCAGAGAACACCAGCTGTCCCTTCGTGCGCGCTGGACTAGACCCGGCCTCCCTACCGGACCCCACAGGTTAGACCCGGTATCCCTACCTGATGCTCCGCATTAGGCTTGGCACCCATACCCGATCTTCTGGGGTAGTAGCGGTACCCCCACCGTTACTCTGCGGTAGTATCGGTACACCCACCGGTACTCCGGGGTAGTACGTGAACCCTTACTGGTTCACTGGGGTACACCTGCTGACGTTACTGGCGCGCGGTGTAGACCAGACATTCCTACCTGACCCTCCGTTTTAGGCCCGGTATCCCTACCTGATGCTCCATTGTTGGCCTGGCACCCCTACCCGCTATGCTGGGGTAGTACCGGTACCCCCACCGGTACTCTGCAATAGTATTGGTACACCCACCGGTACTCCAGGGTAGTACCTGAACCCTTACTGGTTCGCTGGGGTATACCTGCTGACCTTACGGGCCTGCTGTGTAGACCAGACATTCCTACCTGACCCTCCAGGCTAGGCCCGGTATCCCTACCTGATGCTCCGCGGTACGCCTGGCCCCCTACCCGACAATCTGGGGTAGTACCGCTACACCCAGAGGTACGCCGCGGTAGTTTTGCTATACCCACCGGTACTCCTGGATTGTACCGGAACCCTTACTGGTGCGCCGGGGTACACCTGCTGACCCTACGGGCGCGCCGCTTTACGCACACCCTTCCTACCTGACCCGCCGGGGTAGGCCTGGTATACCTACCCGATGTTTCGAGGTAGAACCGGTTCCCCCACAGGTACTCTTCGTTTGGAACGGAACCCTTTGTGATGCGCCAGAGAACACCAGCTGTCCCTTCGTGCGCGCTGGACTAGACCCGGCCTCCCTACCGGGCCCCACATGTTAGACCCGCTATCCCTACCTGATGCTCCGCATTAGGCTTGGCACCCATACCCGATCTTCTGCGGTAGTAGCGGTACCCCCACCGTTACTCTGCGGTAGTATCGGTACACCCACCGGTACTCCGGGGTAGTACGTGAACCCTTACTGGTTCACTGGGGTACACCTGCTGACGTTACTGGCGCGCGGTGTAGACCAGACATTCCTACCTGACCCTCCGTTTTAGGCCCGGCATCCCTACCTGATGCTTCGTTGTTGGCCTGGCACCCCTACCCGATATGCTGGGGTAGTACCGGCACCCCCACCGGTACTCTGCGGTAGTATTGGTACACCCACCGGTACTGCAGGGTAGTACCTGAACCCTTACTGGTTCGCTGGGGTACACCTGCTGACCTTATGGGCGTGCTGTGTAAACCAGACATTCCTACCTGACCCTCCAGGCTAGGCCCGGTATCCCTACCTGATGCTCTGCGGTAGGCCTGGCCCCCTACCCGACAATCTGGGGTAGTACCGGTACACACAGAGGTACTCCGCGGTAATTTTTTCTATACCCACCCGTACTCCTGGATTGTACCGGAACCCTTACTGGTGCGCCGGTTTACACTTGCTGACCCTAAGGGCTCGCCGCTTTACGCCCACCCTTCCTATCTGACCCTCCGGGGTAGGCCTGGTATACCTAACCGATGTTTCGAGGTAGAACCGGTTCCCCCACCGGTACTCTGGGTTTGGAACGGAACCCTTTGTGATGAGCCAGAGAACACCAGCTGTCCCTTCGTGCGCGCTGGACTAGACCCGGCCTCCCTACCGGACCCCACAGGTTAGACCCGCTATCCCTACCTGATGCTCCGCATTAGGCTTGGCACCCATACCCGATGTTCTGGGGTAGTAGCGGTACCCCCACCGTTACTCTGCGGTAGTATCGGTACACCCACCGGTACTCCGGGGTAGTACGTGAACACTTCCTGGTTCACTGGGGTACACCTGCTGACATTACTGCCGCGCGGTGTGGACCAGACATTCCTACCTGACCCTCTGTGTTAGTCCCGGTAATCCTACCTGATGCTCCGTTGTTGGCCTGGCACCCCTACCCGATATGCTGGGGTAGTACCGGTACCCCCACCGGTACTCTGTGGTAGTATTGGTACACCCACCGGTACTCTAGGGCAGTACCTGAACACTTACTGGTTCGCTGGGGTACACCTGCTGACCTTACGGGCCTGCTGTGTAGACCAGACATTCCTACCTGACCCTCCAGGCTAGGCCCGGTATCCCTACCTGATGCTCCGCGGTACGCCTGGCCCCCTACCCGACAATCTGGGTTAGTACCGCTACACCCAGAGGTACTCCGCGGTAGTTTTGCTATACCCACCGGTACTCCTGGATTGTACCGGAACCCTTACTGGTGCGCCGGGGTACACCTGCTGACCCTACGGGCGCGCCGCTTTACGCACACCCTTCCTACCTGACCCGCCGGGGTAGGCCTGGTATACCTACCCGATGTTTCGAGGTAGAACCGGTTCCCCCACCGGTACTCTGGGTTTGGAACGGAACCCTTTGTGATGCGCCAGAGAACACCAGCTGTCCCTTCGTGCGCGCTGGACTAGACCCGGCCTCCCTACCGGACCCCACAGGTTAGACCCGCTATCCCTACCTGATGCTCCGCATTAGGCTTGGCACCCATACCCGATGTTCTGGGGTAGTAGCGGTACCCCCACCGTTACTCTGCGGTAGTATCGGTACACCCACCGGTACTCCGGGGTAGTACGTGAACCCTTACTGGTTCACTGGGGTACACCTGCTGACGTTACTGGCGCGCGGTGTAGACCAGACATTCCTACCTGACCCTCCGTTTTAGGCCCGGTATCCCTACCTGATGCTCCATTGTTGGCCTGGCACCCCTACCCGCTATGCTGGGGTAGTACCGGTACCCCCACCGGTACTCTGCAATAGTATTGGTACACCCACCGGTACTCCAGGGTAGTACCTGAACCCTTACTGGTTCGCTGGGGTATACCTGCTGACCTTACGGGCCTGCTGTGTAGACCAGACATTCCTACCTGACCCTCCAGGCTAGGCCCGGTATCCCTACCTGATGCTCCGCGGTACGCCTGGCCCCCTACCCGACAATCTGGGGTAGTACCGCTACACCCAGAGGTACTCCGCGGTAGTTTTGCTATACCCACCGGTACTCCTGGATTGTACCGGAACCCTTACTGGTGCGCCGGGGTACACCTGCTGACCCTACGGGCGCGCCGCTTTACGCACACCCTTCCTACCTGACCCGCCGGGGTAGGCCTGGTATACCTACCCGATGTTTCGAGGTAGAACCGGTTCCCCCACAGGTACTCTTCGTTTGGAACGGAACCCTTTGTGATGCGCCAGAGAACACCAGCTGTCCCTTCGTGCGCGCTGGATTAGACCTGGCCTCACTACCGGACCCCACAGGTTACACCCG
The DNA here is from genome assembly GCF_929443795.1 of Astur gentilis. Lineage (NCBI taxonomy): Eukaryota > Metazoa > Chordata > Aves > Accipitriformes > Accipitridae > Astur > Astur gentilis. The sequence continues at coordinate 4,257,816 of NW_026060858.1, forward strand.
GTATCCCTACCTGATGCTCCGCATTAGGCTTGGCACCCATACCCGATCTTCTGCGGTAGTAGCGGTACCCCCACCGTTACTCTGCGGTAGTATCGGTACACCCACCGGTACTCCGGGGTAGTACGTGAACCCTTACTGGTTCACTGGGGTACACCTGCTGACGTTACTGGCGCGCGGTGTAGACCAGACATTCCTACCTGACCCTCCGTTTTAGGCCCGGCATCCCTACCTGATGCTTCGTTGTTGGCCTGGCACCCCTACCCGATATGCTGGGGTAGTACCGGCACCCCCACCGGTACTCTGCGGTAGTATTGGTACACCCACCGGTACTGCAGGGTAGTACCTGAACCCTTACTGGTTCGCTGGGGTACACCTGCTGACCTTATGGGCGTGCTGTGTACACCAGACATTCCTACCTGACCCTCCAGGCTAGGCCCGGTATCCCTACCTGATGCTCTGCGGTAGGCCTGGCCCCCTACCCGACAATCTGGGGTAGTACCGGTACACACAGAGGTACTCCGCGGTAATTTTTTCTATACCCACCCGTACTCCTGGATTGTACCGGAACCCTTACTGGTGCGCCGGTTTACACTTGCTGACCCTAAGGGCTCGCCGCTTTACGCCCACCCTTCCTATCTGACCCTCCGGGGTAGGCCTGGTATACCTAACCGATGTTTCGAGGTAGAACCGGTTCCCCCACCGGTACTCTGGGTTTGGAACGGAACCCTTTGTGATGAGCCAGAGAACACCAGCTGTCCCTTCGTGCGCGCTGGACTAGACCCGGCCTCCCTACCGGACCCCACAGGTTAGACCCGCTATCCCTACCTGATGCTCCGCATTAGGCTTGGCACCCATACCCGATGTTCTGGGGTAGTAGCGGTACCCCCACCGTTACTCTGCGGTAGTATCGGTACACCCACCGGTACTCCGGGGTAGTACGTGAACACTTCCTGGTTCACTGGGGTACACCTGCTGACATTACTGCCGCGCGGTGTGGACCAGACATTCCTACCTGACCCTCTGTGTTAGTCCCGGTAATCCTACCTGATGCTCCGTTGTTGGCCTGGCACCCCTACCCGATATGCTGGGGTAGTACCGGTACCCCCACCGGTACTCTGTGGTAGTATTGGTACACCCACCGGTACTCTAGGGCAGTACCTGAACACTTACTGGTTCGCTGGGGTACACCTGCTGACCTTACGGGCCTGCTGTGTAGAACAGACATTCCTACCTGACCCTCCAGGCTAGGCCCGGTATCCCTACCTGATGCTCTGCGGTAGGCCTGGCCCCCTACCCGACAATCTGGGGTAGTACCGGTACACCCACAGGTACTCCGCGGTACTTTTGCTATACCCACCGGTACTCCTGGATTGTACCGGAACCCTTACTGGTGCGCCGGGGTACACCTGCTGATCCTATGGGCTCGCCGCTTTACGCCCACCCTTCCTAACTGACCCGCCGGGGTAGGCCTGGTATACCTACCCGATGTTTCGAGGTAGAACCGGTTCCCCCACCGGTACTCTGGGGTTGGAACGGAACCCTTTGTGATGCGCCAGAGAACACCAGCTGTCCCTTCGTGCGCGCTGGACTAGACCCGGCCTCCCTACCGGACCCCACAGGTTAGACCCGCTATCCCTACCTGATGCTCCGCATTAGGCTTGGCACCCATACCCGATGTTCTGGGGTAGTAGCGGTACCCCCACCGTTAATCTGCGGTAGTATCGGTACACCCACCGGTACTCCGGGGTAGTACGTGAACCCTTACTGGTTCACTGGGGTACACCTGCTGACGTTACTGGCGCGCGGTGTAGACCAGACATTCCTACCTGACCCTCCGTTTTAGGCCCGGTATCCCTACCTGATGCTCCATTGTTGGCCTGGCACCCCTACCCGCTATGCTGGGGTAGTACCGGTACCCCCACCGGTACTCTGCAGTAGTATTGGTACACCCACCGGTACTCCAGGGCAGTACCTGAACCCTTACTGGTTCGCTGGGGTATACCTGCTGACCTTACGGGCCTGCTGTGTAGACCAGACATTCCTACCTGACCCTCCAGGCTAGGCCCGGTATCCCTACCTGATGCTCTGCGGTACGCCTGGCCCCCTACCCGACAATCTGGGGTAGTACCGCTACACCCAGAGGTACTCCGCGGTAGTTTTGCTATACCCACCGGTACTCCTGGATTGTACCGGAACCCTTACTGGTGCGCCGGGGTACACCTGCTGACCCTACGGGCGCGCCGCTTTACGCACACCCTTCCTACCTGACCCGCCGGGGTAGGCCTGGTATACCTACCCGATGTTTCGAGGTAGAACCCGTTCCCCCACCGGTACTCTGGGTTTGGAACGGAACCCTTTGTGATGCGCCAGAGAACACCAGCTGTCCCTTCGTGCGCGCTGGACTAGACCCGGCCTCCCTACCGGACCCCACAGGTTAGACCCGCTATCCCTACCTGATGCTCCGCATTAGGCTTGGCACCCATACCCGATCTTCTGCGGTAGTAGCGGTACCCCCACCGTTACTCTGCGGTAGTATCGGTACACCCACCGGTACTCCGGGGTAGTACGTGAACCCTTACTGGTTCACTGGGGTACACCTGCTGACGTTACTGGCGCGCGGTGTAGACCAGACATTCCTACCTGACCCTCCGTTTTAGGCCCGGCATCCCTACCTGATGCTTCGTTGTTGGCCTGGCACCCCTACCCGATATGCTGGGGTAGTACCGGTACCCCCACCGGTACTCTGCGGTAGTATCGGTACACCCACCGGTACTCCAGGGCAGTACCTGAACACTTACAGGTTTGCTGGGGTACACCTGCTGACCTTACGGGCGTGCTCTGTAGACCAGACATTCCTACCTGACCCTCCAGGCTAGGCCCGTTAACCCCTACCTGATGCTCTGCGGTAGGCCTGGCCCCCTACCCGACAATCTGGGGTAGTACCGGTACACCCACAGGTACTCCGCGGTACTTTTGCTATACCCACCGGTACTCCTGGATTGTACCGGAACCCTTACTGGTGCGCCGGGGTACACCTGCTGACCCTACGGGCACACTGCTTTGGACCCACCCTTCCTACCTGACCCGCCGGGGTAGGCCTGGTATACCTACCCGATGTTTCGAGGTAGAACCGGTTCCCCCACCGGTACTCTGGGTTTGGAACGGAACCCTTTGTGATGCGCCAGAGAACACCAGCTGTCCCTTCGTGCGCGCTGGACTAGACCCGGCCTCCCTACCGGACCCCACAGGTTAGACCCGGTATCCCTACCTGATGCTCCGCATTAGGCTTGGCACCCATACCCGATGTTCTGGGGTAGTAGCGGTACCCCCACCGTTACTCTGCGGTAGTATCGGTACACCCACCGGTACTCCGGGGTAGTACGTGAACCCTTACTGGTTCACTGGGGTACACCTGCTGACGTTACTGGCGCGCGGTGTAGACCAGACATTCCTACCTGACCCTCCGTTTTAGGCCCGGTATCCCTACCTGATGCTCCATTGTTGGCCTGGCACCCCTACCCGCTATGCTGGGGTAGTACCGGTACCCCCACCGGTACTCTGCAATAGTATTGGTACACCCACCGGTACTCCAGGGTAGTACCTGAACCCTTACTGGTTCGCTGGGGTATACCTGCTGACCTTACGGGCCTGCTGTGTAGACCAGACATTCCTACCTGACCCTCCAGGCTAGGCCCGGTATCCCTACCTGATGCTCCGCGGTACGCCTGGCCCCCTACCCGACAATCTGGGGTAGTACCGCTACACCCAGAGGTACTCCGCGGTAGTTTTGCTATACCCACCGGTACTCCTGGATTGTACCGGAACCCTTACTGGTGCGCCGGGGTACACCTGCTGACCCTACGGGCGCGCCGCTTTACGCACACCCTTCCTACCTGACCCGCCGGGGTAGGCCTGGTATACCTACCCGATGTTTCGAGGTAGAACCGGTTCCCCCACAGGTACTCTTCGTTTGGAACGGAACCCTTTGTGATGCGCCAGAGAACACCAGCTGTCCCTTCGTGCGCGCTGGACTAGACCCGGCCTCCCTACCGGGCCCCACATGTTAGACCCGCTATCCCTACCTGATGCTCCGCATTAGGCTTGGCACCCATACCCGATCTTCTGCGGTAGTAGCGGTACCCCCACCGTTACTCTGCGGTAGTATCGGTACACCCACCGGTACTCCGGGGTAGTACGTGAACCCTTACTGGTTCACTGGGGTACACCTGCTGACGTTACTGGCGCGCGGTGTAGACCAGACATTCCTACCTGACCCTCCGTTTTAGGCCCGGCATCCCTACCTGATGCTTCGTTGTTGGCCTGGCACCCCTACCCGATATGCTGGGGTAGTACCGGCACCCCCACCGGTACTCTGCGGTAGTATTGGTACACCCACCGGTACTGCAGGGTAGTACCTGAACCCTTACTGGTTCGCTGGGGTACACCTGCTGACCTTATGGGCGTGCTGTGTACACCAGACATTCCTACCTGACCCTCCAGGCTAGGCCCGGTATCCCTACCTGATGCTCTGCGGTAGGCCTGGCCCCCTACCCGACAATCTGGGGTAGTACCGGTACACACAGAGGTACTCCGCGGTAATTTTTTCTATACCCACCCGTACTCCTGGATTGTACCGGAACCCTTACTGGTGCACCGGTTTACACTTGCTGACCCTAAGGGCTCGCCGCTTTACGCCCACCCTTCCTATCTGACCCTCCGGGGTAGGCCTGGTATACCTAACCGATGTTTCGAGGTAGAACCGGTTCCCCCACCGGTACTCTGGGTTTGGAACGGAACCCTTTGTGATGAGCCAGAGAACACCAGCTGTCCCTTCGTGCGCGCTGGACTAGACCCGGCCTCCCTACCGGACCCCACAGGTTAGACCCGCTATCCCTACCTGATGCTCCGCATTAGGCTTGGCACCCATACCCGATGTTCTGGGGTAGTAGCGGTACCCCCACCGTTACTCTGCGGTAGTATCGGTACACCCACCGGTACTCCGGGGTAGTACGTGAACACTTCCTGGTTCACTGGGGTACATCTGCTGACATTACTGCCGCGCGGTGTGGACCAGACATTCCTACCTGACCCTCTGTGTTAGTCCCGGTAATCCTACCTGATGCTCCGTTGTTGGCCTGGCACCCCTACCCGATATGCTGGGGTAGTACCGGTACCCCCACCGGTACTCTGTGGTAGTATTGGTACACCCACCGGTACTCTAGGGCAGTACCTGAACACTTACTGGTTCGCTGGGGTACACCTGCTGACCTTACGGGCCTGCTGTGTAGAACAGACATTCCTACCTGACCCTCCAGGCTAGGCCCGGTATCCCTACCTGATGCTCTGCGGTAGGCCTGGCCCCCTACCCGACAATCTGGGGTAGTACCGGTACACCCACAGGTACTCCGCGGTACTTTTGCTATACCCACCGGTACTCCTGGATTGTACCGGAACCCTTACTGGTGCGCCGGGGTACACCTGCTGATCCTATGGGCTCGCCGCTTTACGCCCACCCTTCCTAACTGACCCGCCGGGGTAGGCCTGGTATACCTACCCGATGTTTCGAGGTAGAACCGGTTCCCCCACCGGTACTCTGGGGTTGGAACGGAACCCTTTGTGATGCGCCAGAGAACACCAGCTGTCCCTTCGTGCGCGCTGGACTAGACCAGGCCTCCCTACCGGACCCCACAGGTTAGACCCGCTATCCCTACCTGATGCTCCGCATTAGGCTTGGCACCCATACCCGATGTTCTGGGGTAGTAGCGGTACCCCCACCGTTAATCTGCGGTAGTATCGGTACACCCACCGGTACTCCGGGGTAGTACGTGAACCCTTACTGGTTCACTGGGGTACACCTGCTGACGTTACTGGCGCGCGGTTTAGACCAGACATTCCTACCTGACCCTCCGTTTTAGGCCCGGTATCCCTACCTGATGCTCCATTGTTGGCCTGGCACCCCTACCCGCTATGCTGGGGTAGTACCGGTACCCCCACCGGTACTCTGCAGTAGTATTGGTACACCCACCGGTACTCCAGGGCAGTACCTGAACCCTTACTGGTTCGCTGGGGTATACCTGCTGACCTTACGGGCCTGCTGTGTAGACCAGACATTCCTACCTGACCCTCCAGGCTAGGCCCGGTATCCCTACCTGATGCTCTGCGGTAGGCCTGGCCCCCTACCCGACAATCTGGGGTAGTACCGCTACACCCAGAGGTACTCCGCGGTAGTTTTGCTATACCCACCGGTACTCCTGGATTGTACCGGAACCCTTACTGGTGCGCCGGGGTACACCTGCTGACCCTACGGGCGCGCCGCTTTACGCACACCCTTCCTACCTGACCCGCCGGGGTAGGCCTGGTATACCTACCCGATGTTTCGAGGTAGAACCCGTTCCCCCACCGGTACTCTGGGTTTGGAACGGAACCCTTTGTGATGCGCCAGAGAACACCAGCTGTCCCTTCGTGCGCGCTGGACTAGACCCGGCCTCCCTACCGGACCCCACATGTTACACCCGCTATCCCTACCTGATGCTCCGCATTAGGCTTGGCACCCATACCCGATCTTCTGCGGTAGTAGCGGTACCCCCACCGTTACTCTGCGGTAGTATCGGTACACCCACCGGTACTCCGGGGTAGTACGTGAACCCTTACTGGTTCACTGGGGTACACCTGATGACGTTACTGGCGCGCGGTGTAGACCAGACATTCCTACCTGACCCTCCGTTTTAGGCCCGGCATCCCTACCTGATGCTTCGTTGTTGGCCTGGCACCCCTACCCGATATGCTGGGGTAGTACCGGTACCCCCACCGGTACTCTGCGGTAGTATCGGTACACCCACCGGTACTCCAGGGCAGTACCTGAACACTTACAGGTTTGCTGGGGTACACCTGCTGACCTTACGGGCGTGCTCTGTAGACCAGACATTCCTACCTGACCCTCCAGGCTAGGCCCGTTAACCCCTACCTGATGCTCTGCGGTAGGCCTGGCCCCCTACCCGACAATCTGGGTAGTACCGGTACACCCACAGGTACTCCGCGGTACTTTTGCTATACCCACCGGTACTCCTGGATTTTACCGGAACCCTTACTGGTGCGCCGGGGTACACCTGCTGACCCTACGGGCACACTGCTTTGGACCCACCCTTCCTACCTGACCCGCCGGGGTAGGCCTGGTATACCTACCCGATGTTTCGAGGTAGAACCGGTTCCCCCACCGGTACTCTGGGTTTGGAACGGAACCCTTTGTGATGCGCCAGAGAACACCAGCTGTCCCTTCGTGCGCGCTGGACTAGACCCGGCCTCCCTACCGGACCCCACAGGTTAGACCCGGTATCCCTACCTGATGCTCCGCATTAGGCTTGGCACCCATACCCGATGTTCTGGGGTAGTAGCGGTACCCCCACCGTTACTCTGCGGTAGTATCGGTACACCCACCGGTACTCCGGGGTAGTACGTGAACCCTTACTGGTTCACTGGGGTACACCTGCTGACGTTACTGGCGCGCGGTGTAGACCAGACATTCCTACCTGACCCTCCGTGTTAGGCCCGGTATCCCTACCTGATGCTCCATTGTTGGCCTGGCACCCCTACCCGCTATGCTGGGGTAGTACCGGTACCCCCACCGGTACTCTGCAATAGTATTGGTACACCCACCGGTACTCCAGGGTAGTACCTGAACCCTTACTGGTTCGCTGGGGTATACCTGCTGACCTTACGGGCCTGCTGTGTAGACCAGACATTCCTACCTGACCCTCCAGGCTAGGCCCGGTATCCCTACCTGATGCTCCGCGGTACGCCTGGCCCCCTACCCGACAATCTGGGGTAGTACCGCTACACCCAGAGGTACTCCGCGGTAGTTTTGCTATACCCACCGGTACTCCTGGATTGTACCGGAACCCTTACTGGTGCGCCGGGGTACACCTGCTGACCCTACGGGCGCGCCGCTTTACGCACACCCTTCCTACCTGACCCGCCGGGGTAGGCCTGGTATACCTACCCGATGTTTCGAGGTAGAACCGGTTCCCCCACAGGTACTCTTCGTTTGGAACGGAACCCTTTGTGATGCGCCAGAGAACACCAGCTGTCCCTTCGTGCGCGCTGGACTAGACCCGGCCTCCCTACCGGGCCCCACATGTTAGACCCGCTATCCCTACCTGATGCTCCGCATTAGGCTTGGCACCCATACCCGATCTTCTGCGGTAGTAGCGGTACCCCCACCGTTACTCTGCGGTAGTATCGGTACACCCACCGGTACTCCGGGGTAGTACGTGAACCCTTACTGGTTCACTGGGGTACACCTGCTGACGTTACTGGCGCGCGGTGTAGACCAGACATTCCTACCTGACCCTCCGTTTTAGGCCCGGCATCCCTACCTGATGCTTCGTTGTTGGCCTGGCACCCCTACCCGATATGCTGGGGTAGTACCGGTACCCCCACCGGTACTCTGCGGTAGTATCGGTACACCCACCGGTACTCCGGGGTAGTATGTGAACACTTCCTGGTTCACTGGGGTACACCTGCTGACGTTACGGGCACGCGGTATAGACCAGACATTCCTACCTGACCCTCCGTTTTAGGCCCGGTATCCCTACCTGATGCTCCGTTTTGTGCTTGCCACCCCTACCTGATATGCTGGGGTAGTACCGGTACCCCCACCGGTGGTCTGTGGTAGTATTGGTACAGCCACCGGTACTCCAGGGCAGTACCTGAACCCTTACTGGTTCGCTGGTGTACACCTGCTGAACTTACGGGCACGCGGTATAGACCAGACATTCCTACCTGACCCTCCAGGCTAGGCCCGGTATCCCTACCTGATGCTCTGCGGTAGACCTGGCCCCCTACCCGACAATCTGGGGTAGTACCTGTACACCCACAGGTACTCCGCGGTACTTTTGCTATACCCACCGGTACTCCTGGATTGTACCGGAACCCTTACTGGTGCGCCGGGGTACACCTGCTGACCCTACGGGCACACTGTTTTGGACCCACCCTTCCTACCTGACCCGCCGGGGTAGGCCTGGTATACCTACCCGATGTTTCGAGGTAGAACCGGTTCCCCCACCGGTACTCTGGGGTTGGAACGGAACCCTTTGTGATGCGCCAGAGAACACCAGCTGTCCCTTCGTGCGCGCTGGACTAGACCCGGCCTCCCTGCCGGACCCCACAGGTTACACCCGGTATCCCTACCTGATGCTCTGCGGTACGCCTGGCCCCCTACCCGACAATCTGGGGTAGTACCGCTACACCCAGAGGTACTCCGCGGTAGTTTTGCTATACCCACCGGTACTCCTGGATTGTACCGGAACCCTTACTGGTGCGCCGGGGTACACCTGCTGACCCTACGGGCGCGCCGCTTTACGCACACCCTTCCTACCTGACCCGCCGGGGTAGGCCTGGTATACCTACCCGATGTTTCGAGGTAGAATCCGTTCCCCCACCGGTACTCTGGGTTTGGAACGGAACCCTTTGTGATGCGCCAGAGAACACCAGCTGTCCCTTCGTGCGCGCTGGACTAGACCCGGCCTCCCTACCGGACCCCACATGTTACACCCGCTATCCCTACCTGATGCTCCGCATTAGGCTTGGCACCCATACCCGATCTTCTGCGGTAGTAGCGGTACCCCCAACGTTACTCTGCGGTAGTATCGGTACACCCACCGGTACTCCGGGGTAGTACGTGAACCCTTACTGGTTCACTGGGGTACACCTGCTGACGTTACTGGCGCGCGGTGTAGACCAGACATTCCTACCTGACCCTCCGTTTTAGGCCCGGCATCCCTACCTGATGCATCGTTGTTGGCCTGGCACCCCTACCCGATATGCTGGGGTAGTACCGGTACCCCCACCGGTACTCTGCGGTAGTATCGGTACACCCACCGGTACTCCAGGGCAGTACCTGAACACTTACAGGTTTGCTGGGGTACACCTGCTGACCTTACGGGCGTGCTCTGTTGACCAGACATTCCTACCTGATCCTCCAGGCTAGGCCCGTTAACCCCTACCTGATGCTCTGCGGTAGGCCTGGCCCCCTACCCGACAATCTGGGGTAGTACCGGTACACCCACAGGTACTCCGCGGTACTTTTGCTATACCCACCGGTACTCCTGGATTTTACCGGAACCCTTACTGGTGCGCCGGGGTACACCTGCTGACCCTACGGGCACACTGCTTTGGACCCACCCTTCCTACCTGACCCGCCGGGGTAGGCCTGGTATACCTACCCGATGTTTCGAGGTAGAACCGGTTCCCCCACCGGTACTCTGGGTTTGGAACGGAACCCTTTGTGATGCGCCAGAGAACACCAGCTGTCCCTTCGTGCGCGCTGGACTAGACCCGGCCTCCCTACCGGACCCCACAGGTTAGACCCGGTATCCCTACCTGATGCTCCGCATTAGGCTTGGCACCCATACCCGATGTTCTGGGGTAGTAGCGGTACCCCCACCGTTACTCTGCGGTAGTATCGGTACACCCACCGGTACTCCGGGGTAGTACGTGAACCCTTACTGGTTCACTGGGGTACACCTGCTGACGTTACTGGCGCGCGGTGTAGACCAGACATTCCTACCTGACCCTCCGTTTTAGGCCCGGTATCCCTACCTGATGCTCCATTGTTGGCCTGGCACCCCTACCCGCTATGCTGGGGTAGTACCGGTACCCCCACCGGTACTCTGCAATAGTATTGGTACAGCCACCGGTACTCCAGGGCAGTACCTGAACCCTTACTGGTTCGCTGGGGTATACCTGCTGACCTTACGGGCCTGCTGTGTAGACCAGACATTCCTACCTGACCCTCCAGGCTAGGCCCGGTATCCCTACCTGATGCTCCGCGGTACGCCTGGCCCCCTAGCCGACAATCTGGGGTAGTACCGCTACACCCAGAGGTACTCCGCGGTAGTTTTGCTATACCCACCGGTACTCCTGGATTGTACCGGAACCCTTACTGGTGCGCCGGGGTACACCTGCTGACCCTACGGGCGCGCCGCTTTACGCACACCCTTCCTACCTGACCCGCCGGGGTAGGCCTGGTATACCTACCCGATGTTTCGAGGTAGAACCAGTTCCCCCACAGGTACTCTTCGTTTGGAACGGAACCCTTTGTGATGCGCCAGAGAACACCAGCTGTCCCTTCGTGCGCGCTGGACTAGACCCGGCCTCCCTACCGGGCCCCACATGTTAGACCCGCTATCCCTACCTGATGCTCCGCATTAGGCTTGGCACCCATACCCGATCTTCTGCGGTAGTAGCGGTACCCCCACCGTTACTCTGCGGTAGTATCGGTACACCCACCGGTAATCCGGGGTAGTACGTGAACCCTTACTGGTTCACTGGGGTACACCTGCTGACGTTACTGGCGCGCGGTGTAGACCAGACATTCCTACCTGACCCTCCGTTTTAGGCCCGGCATCCCTACCTGATGCTTCGTTGTTGGCCTGGCACCCCTACCCGATATGCTGGGGTAGTACCGGTACCCCCACCGGTACTCTGCGGTAGTATCGGTACACCCACCGGTACTCCGGGGTAGTATGTGAACACTTCCTGGTTCACTGGGGTACACCTGCTGACGTTACGGGCACGCGGTATAGACCAGACATTCCTACCTGACCCTCCGTTTTAGGCCCGGTATCCCTACCTGATGCTCCGTTTTGTGCTTGCCACCCCTACCTGATATGCTGGGGTAGTACCGGTAAACCCACCGGTGGTCTGTGGTAGTATTGGTACACCCACCGGTACTCCAGGGTAGTACCTGAACCCTTACTGGTTCGCTGGTGTACACCTGCTGAACTTACGGGCACGCGGTATAGACCAGACATTCCTACCTGACCCTCCAGGCTAGGCCCGGTATCCCTACCTGATGCTCTGCGGTAGACCTGGCCCCCTACCCGACAATCTGGGGTAGTACCGGTACACCCACAGGTACTCCGCGGTACTTTTGCTATACCCACCGGTACTCCTGGATTGTACCGGAACCCTTACTGGTGCGCCGGGGTACACCTGCTGATCCTATGGGCTCGCCGCTTTACGCCCACCCTTCCTAACTGACCCGCCGGGGTAGGCCTGGTATACCTACCCGATGTTTCGAGGTAGAACCGGTTCCCCCACCGGTACTCTGGGGTTGGAACGGAACCCTTTGTGATGCGCCAGAGAACACCAGCTGTCCCTTCGTGCGCGCTGGACTAGACCCGGCCTCCCTGCCGGACCCCACAGGTTACACCCGGTATCCCTACCTGATGCTCCGCATTAGGCTTGGCACCCATACCCGATGTTCTGGGGTAGTAGCGCTACCCCCACCGTTACTCTGCGGTAGTATCGGTACACCCACCGGTACTCCGGGGTAGTACGTGAACCCTTACTGGTTCACTGGGGTACACCTGCTGACGTTACGGGTGCGCGGTGTAGACGAGACTTTGCTACCTGACCCTCCGTTTTAGGCCCGGTATTCCTACCTGATGCTCCGTTGTTGGCCTGGCACCCCTACCTGATATGCTGGGGTAGTACCGGTACCCCCACCGGTACTCTGCGGTAGTATTGGTACACCCACCGGTACTCCAGGGCAGTTCGTGAACACTTACTGTTTCGCTGGAGTACACCTGCTGACCTTACGGGCGTGCTCTGTAGACCAGACATTCCTACCTGACCCTCCAGGCTAGGCCCGGTATCCCTACCTGATGCTCTGCGGTAGGCCTGGCCCCCTACCCGACAATCTGGGGTAGTTCCGGTACACACAGAGGTACTCCGCGGTAATTTTGCTATACCCACCGGTACTCCTGGATTGTACCGGAACCCTTACTGGTGCGCCGGGTTACAACTGCTGACCCTATGGGCTCGCCGCTTTACGCCCACCCTTCCTATCTGACCCTCCGGGGTAGGCCTGGTATACCTACCCGATGTTTCGAGGTAGAACCGGTTCCCCCACCGGTACTCTGGGTTTGGAACGGAACCCTTTGTGATGCGCCCGAGAACACCAGCTGTCCCTTCGTGCGCGCTGGACTAGACCCGGCCTCCCTACCGGACCCCACAGGTTACACCCGGTATCCCTACCTGATGCTCCGCATTAGGCTTGGCACCCATACCCGATGTTCTGGGGTAGTAGCGGTACCCCCACCGTTATTCTGCGGTAGTATCGGTACACCCAGTGGTACTCCAGGGCAGTACCTGAACACTTACTGGTTCGCTGGGGTACACCTGCTGACCGTACGGGCGTGCTGTGTAGACCAGACATTCCTACCTGACCCTCCGTGTTAGGCCCGGTATCCCTACCTGATGCTCTGCGGTAGGCCTGGCCCCCTACCCGACAATCTGGGGTCGTATCGGTACACCCACCGGTATTCCGCGGTAGTTTTGCTATACCCACCGGTACTCCTGGATTCTACCGGAACCCTTACTGGTGCGCCGGGGTAAACCTGCTGACCCTATGGGCTTGCCGCTTTACGCCCACCCTTCCTACCTGACCCGCCGGGGTAGGCCTGGTATACCTACCCGATGTTTCGAGGTAGAACCGGTTCCCCCACCGGTACTCTGGGGTTGGAACGGAACCCTTTGTGATGCGCCAGAGAACACCAGCTGTCCCTTCGTGCGCGCTGGACTAGACCAGGCCTCCCTACCGGACCCCACATGTTACACCCGGTATCCCTACCTGATGCTCCGCATTAGGCTTGGCACCCATACCCGATGTTCTGGGGTAGTAGCGGTACCCCCACCGTTACTCTGCGGTAGTATCGGTACACCCACCGGTACTCCGGGGTAGTATGTGAACACTTCCTGGTTCAATGGGGTACACCTGCTGACGTTACGGGCACGCGGTATAGACCAGACATTCCTACCTGACCCTCCGTTTTAGGCCCGGTATCCCTACCTGATGCTCCGTTTTTTGCTTGCCACCCCTACCTGATATGCTGGGGTAGTACCGGTACCCCCACCGGTGGTCTGTGGTAGTATTGGTACACCCACCGGTACTCCAGGGTAGTACCTGAACCCTTACTGGTTCGCTGGTGTACACCTGCTGAACTTACGGGCACGCGGTATAGACCAGACATTCCTACCTGACCCTCCAGGCTAGGCCCGGTATCCCTACCTGATGCTCTGCGGTAGACCTGGCCCCCTACCCGACAATCTGGGGTAGTACCGGTACACCCACAGGTACTCCGCGGTACTTTTGCTATACCCACCGGTACTCCTGGATTGTACCGGAACCCTTACTGGTGCGCCGGGGTACACCTGCTGACCCTACGGGCACACTGCTTTGGACCCACCCTTCCTACCTGACCCGCCGGGGTAGGCCTGGTATACCTACCCGATGTTTCGAGGTAGAACCGGTTCCCCCACCGGTACTCTGGGGTTGGAACGGAACCCTTTGTGATGCGCCAGAGAACACCAGCTGTCCCTTCGTGCGCGCTGGACTAGACCCGGCCTCCCTGCCGGACCCCACAGGTTACACCCGGTATCCCTACCTGATGCTCTGCGGTACGCCTGGCCCCCTACCCGACAATCTGGGGTAGTACCGCTACACCCAGAGGTACTCCGCGGTAGTTTTGCTATACCCACCGGTACTCCTGGATTGTACCGGAACCCTTACTGGTGCGCCGGGGTACACCTGCTGACCCTACGGGCGCGCCGCTTTACGCACACCCTTCCTACCTGACCCGCCGGGGTAGGCCTGGTATACCTACCCGATGTTTCGAGGTAGAACCCGTTCCCCCACCGGTACTCTGGGTTTGGAACGGAACCCTTTGTGATGCGCCAGAGAACACCAGCTGTCCCTTCGTGCGCGCTGGACTAGACCCGGCCTCCCTACCGGACCCCACATGTTACACCCGGTATCCCTACCTGATGCTCCGCATTAGGCTTGGCACCCATACCCGATCTTCTGCGGTAGTAGCGGTACCCCCACCGTTACTCTGCGGTAGTATCGGTACACCCACCGGTACTCCGGGGTAGTACGTGAACCCTTACTGGTTCACTGGGGTACACCTGCTGACGTTACTGGCGCGCGGTGTAGACCAGACATTCCTACCTGACCCTCCGTTTTAGGCCCGGCATCCCTACCTGATGCATCGTTGTTGGCCTGGCACCCCTACCCGATATGCTGGGGTAGTACCGGTACCCCCACCGGTACTCTGCGGTAGTATCGGTACACCCACCGGTACTCCAGGGCAGTACCTGAACACTTACAGGTTTGCTGGGGTACACCTGCTGACCTTACGGGCGTGCTCTGTTGACCAGACATTCCTAACTGACCCTCCAGGCTAGGCCCGTTAACCCCTACCTGATGCTCTGCGGTAGGCCTGGCCCCCTACCCGACAATCTGGGGTAGTACCGGTACACCCACAGGTACTCCGCGGTACTTTTGCTATACCCACCGGTACTCCTGGATTTTACCGGAACCCTTACTGGTGCGCCGGGGTACACCTGCTGACCCTACGGGCACACTGCTTTGGACCCACCCTTCCTACCTGACCCGCCGGGGTAGGCCTGGTATACCTACCCGATGTTTCGAGGTAGAACCGGTTCCCCCACCGGTACTCTGGGTTTGGAACGGAACCCTTTGTGATGCGCCAGAGAACACCAGCTGTCCCTTCGTGCGCGCTGGACTAGACCCGGCCTCCCTACCGGACCCCACAGGTTAGACCCGGTATCCCTACCTGATCCTCCGCATTAGGCTTGGCACCCATACCCGATGTTCTGGGGTAGTAGCGGTACCCCCACCGTTACTCTGCGGTAGTATCGGTACACCCACCGGTACTCCGGGGTAGTACGTGAACCCTTACTGGTTCACTGGGGTACACCTGCTGACGTTACTGGCGCGCGGTGTAGACCAGACATTCCTACCTGACCCTCCGTTTTAGGCCCGGTATCCCTACCTGATGCTCCATTGTTGGCCTGGCACCCCTACCCGCTATGCTGGGGTAGTACCGGTACCCCCACCGGTACTCTGCAATAGTATTGGTACACCCACCGGTACTCCAGGGCAGTACCTGAACCCTTACTGGTTCGCTGGGGTATACCTGCTGACCTTACGGGCCTGCTGTGTAGACCAGACATTCCTACCTGACCCTCCAGGCTAGGCCCGGTATCCCTACCTGATGCTCCGCGGTACGCCTGGCCCCCTAGCCGACAATCTGGGGTAGTACCGCTACACCCAGAGGTACTCCGCGGTAGTTTTGCTATACCCACCGGTACTCCTGGATTGTACCGGAACCCTTACTGGTGCGCCGGGGTACACCTGCTGACCCTACGGGCGCGCCGCTTTACGCACACCCTTCCTACCTGACCCGCCGGGGTAGGCCTGGTATACCTACCCGATGTTTCGAGGTAGAACCGGTTCCCCCACAGGTACTCTTCGTTTGGAACGGAACCCTTTGTGATGCGCCAGAGAACACCAGCTGTCCCTTCGTGCGCGCTGGACTAGACCCGGCCTCCCTACCGGGCCCCACATGTTAGACCCGCTATCCCTACCTGATGCTCCGCATTAGGCTTGGCACCCATACCCGATCTTCTGCGGTAGTAGCGGTACCCCCACCGTTACTCTGCGGTAGTATCGGTACACCCACCGGTAATCCGGGGTAGTACGTGAACCCTTACTGGTTCACTGGGGTACACCTGCTGACGTTACTGGCGCGCGGTGTAGACCAGACATTCCTACCTGACCCTCCGTTTTAGGCCCGGCATCCCTACCTGATGCTTCGTTGTTGGCCTGGCACCCCTACCCGATATGCTGGGGTAGTACCGGTACCCCCACCGGTACTCTGCGGTAGTATCGGTACACCCACCGGTACTCCGGGGTAGTATGTGAACACTTCCTGGTTCACTGGGGTACACCTGCTGACGTTACGGGCACGCGGTATAGACCAGACATTCCTACCTGACCCTCCGTTTTAGGCCCGGTATCCCTACCTGATGCTCCGTTTTGTGCTTGCCACCCCTACCTGATATGCTGGGGTAGTACCGGTAAACCCACCGGTGGTCTGTGGTAGTATTGGTACACCCACCGGTACTCCAGGGTAGTACCTGAACCCTTACTGGTTCGCTGGTGTACACCTGCTGAACTTACGGGCGCGCGGTATAGACCAGACATTCCTACCTGACCCTCCAGGCTAGGCCCGGTATCCCTACCTGATGCTCTGCGGTAGACCTGGCCCCCTACCCGACAATCTGGGGTAGTACCGGTACACCCACAGGTACTCCGCGGTACTTTTGCTATACCCACCGGTACTCCTGGATTGTACCGGAACCCTTACTGGTGCGCCGGGGTACACCTGCTGATCCTATGGGCTCGCCGCTTTACGCCCACCCTTCCTAACTGACCCGCCGGGGTAGGCCTGGTATACCTACCCGATGTTTCGAGGTAGAACCGGTTCCCCCACCGGTACTCTGGGGTTGGAACGGAACCCTTTGTGATGCGCCAGAGAACACCAGCTGTCCCTTCGTGCGCGCTGGACTAGACCCGGCCTCCCTGCCGGACCCCACAGGTTACACCCGGTATCCCTACCTGATGCTCCGCATTAGGCTTGGCACCCATACCCGATGTTCTGGGGTAGTAGCGCTACCCCCACCGTTACTCTGCGGTAGTATCGGTACACCCACCGGTACTCCGGGGTAGTACGTGAACCCTTACTGGTTCACTGGGGTACACCTGCTGACGTTACGGGTGCGCGGTGTAGACCAGACATTCCTACCTGACCCTCCGTTTTAGGCCCGGTATCCCTACCTGATGCTCCGTTGTTGGCCTGGCACACCTACCTGATATGCTGGGGTAGTACCGGTACCCCCACCGGTACTCTGCGGTAGTATTGGTACACCCACCGGTACTCCAGGGCAGTACCTGAACACTTACTGGTTCGCTGGAGTACACCTGCTGACCTTACGGGCGTGCTCTGTAGACCAGACATTCCTACCTGACCCTCCAGGCTAGGCCCGGTATCCCTACCTGATGCTCTGCGGTAGGCCTGGCCCCCTACCCGACAATCTGGGGTAGTTCCGGTACACACAGAGGTACTCCGCGGTAATTTTGCTATACCCACCGGTACTCCTGGATTGTACCGGAACCCTTACTGGTGCGCCGGGTTACACCTGCTGACCCTATGGGCTCGCCGCTTTACGCCCACCCTTCCTATCTGACCCTCCGGGGTAGGCCTGGTATACCTACCCGATGTTTCGAGGTAGAACCGGTTCCCCCACCGGTACTCTGGGTTTGGAACGGAACCCTTTGTGATGCGCCCGAGAACACCAGCTGTCCCTTCGTGCGCGCTGGACTAGACCCGGCCTCCCTACCGGACCCCACAGGTTACACCCGGTATCCCTACCTGATGCTCCGCATTAGGCTTGGCACCCATACCCGATATTCTGGGGTAGTAGCGGTACCCCCACCGTTATTCTGCGGTAGTATCGGTACACCCAGCGGTACTCCAGGGCAGTACCTGAACACTTACTGGTTCGCTGGGGTACACCTGCTGACCGTACGGGCGTGCTGTGTAGACCAGACATTCCTACCTGACCCTCCGTGTTAGGCCCGGTATCCCTACCTGATGCTCTGCGGTAGGCCTGGCCCCCTACCCGACAATCTGGGGTCGTATCGGTACACCCACCGGTATTCCGCGGTAGTTTTGCTATACCCACCGGTACTCCTGGATTCTACCGGAACCCTTACTGGTGCGCCGGGGTAAACCTGCTGACCCTATGGGCTTGCCGCTTTACGCCCACCCTTCCTACCTGACCCGCCGGGGTAGGCCTGGTATACCTACCCGATGTTTCGAGGTAGAACCGGTTCCCCCACCGGTACTCTGGGGTTGGAACGGAACCCTTTGTGATGCGCCAGAGAACACCAGCTGTCCCTTCGTGCGCGCTGGACTAGACCAGGCCTCCCTACCGGACCCCACATGTTACACCCGGTATCCCTACCTGATGCTCCGCATTAGGCTTGGCACCCATACCCGATGTTCTGGGGTAGTAGCGGTACCCCCACCGTTACTCTGCGGTAGTATCGGTACACCCACAGGTACTCCGGGGTAGTATGTGAACACTTCCTGGTTCAATGGGGTACACCTGCTGACGTTACGGGCACGCGGTATAGACCAGACATTCCTACCTGACCCTCCGTTTTAGGCCCGGTATCCCTACCTGATGCTCCGTTTTTTGCTTGCCACCCCTACCTGATATGCTGGGGTAGTACCGGTACCCCCACCGGTGGTCTGTGGTAGTATTGGTACACCCACCAGTACTCCAGGGTAGTACCTGAACCCTTACTGGTTCGCTGGTGTACACCTGCTGAACTTACGGGCACGCGGTATAGACCAGACATTCCTACCTGACCCTCCAGGCTAGGCCCGGTATCCCTACCTGATGCTCTGCGGTAGACCTGGCCCCCTACCCGACAATCTGGGGTAGTACCGGTACACCCACAGGTACTCCGCGGTACTTTTGCTATACCCACCGGTACTCCTGGATTGTACCGGAACCCTTACTGGTGCGCCGGGGTACACCTGCTGACCCTACGGGCACACTGCTTTGGACCCACCCTTCCTACCTGACCCGCCGGGGTAGGCCTGGTATACCTACCCGATGTTTCGAGGTAGAACCCGTTCCCCCACCGGTACTCTGGGGTTGGAACGGAACCCTTTGTGATGCGCCAGAGAACACCAGCTGTCCCTTCGTGCGCGCTGGACTAGACCCGGCCTCCCTGCCGGACCCCACAGGTTAGACACGCTATCCCTACCTGATGCTCCGCATTAGGCTTGGCACCCATACCCGATGTTCTGGGGTAGTAGCGCTACCCCCACCGTTACTCTGCGGTAGTATCGGTACACCCACCGGTACTCCGGGGTAGTACGTGAACCCTTACTGGTTCACTGGGGTACACCTGCTGACGTTACGGGTGCGCGGTGTAGACCAGACATTCCTACCTGACCCTCCGTTTTAGGCCCGGTATCCCTACCTGATGCTCCGTTGTTGGCCTGGCACCCCTACCTGATATGCTGGGGTAGTACCGGTACCCCCACCGGTACTCTGCGGTAGTATTGGTACACCCACCGGTACTCCAGGGCAGTTCGTGAACACTTACTGTTTCGCTGGAGTACACCTGCTGACCTTACGGGCGTGCTGTGTAGACCAGACATTCCTACCTGACCCTCCAGGCTAGGCCCGGTATCCCTACCTGATGCTCTGCGGTAGGCCTGGCCCCCTACCCGACAATCTGGGGTAGTTCCGGTACACACAGAGGTACTCCGCGGTAATTTTGCTATACCCACCGGTACTCCTGGATTGTACCGGAACCCTTACTGGTGCGCCGGGTTACACCTGCTGACCCTATGGGCTCGCCGCTTTACGCCCACCCTTCCTACCTGACCCTCCGGGGTAGGCCTGGTATACCTACCCGATGTTTCGAGGTAGAACCGGTTCCCCCACCGGTACTCTGGGGTTGGAACGGAACCCTTTGTGATGCGCCAGAGAACACCAGCTGTCCCTTCGTGCGCGCTGGACTAGACCCGGCCTCCCTACCGGACCCCACAGGTTAGACCCGGTATCCCTACCTGATGCTCCGCATTAGGCTTGGCACCCATACCCGATGTTCTGGGGTAGTAGCGGTACCCCCACCGTTACTCTGCGGTAGTATCGGTACACCCACCGGTACTCCGGGGTAGTACGTGAACACTTCCTGGTTCACTGGGGTACACCTGCTGACGTTACTGCCGCGCGGTGTAGACCAGACATTCCTACCTGACCCTCCGTTTTAGGCCCGGTATCCCTACCTGATGCTCCGTTGTTGGCCTGGCACCCCTACCCGATATGCTGGGGTAGTACCGGTACCCCCACCGTTACTCTGCGGTAGTATCGGTACACCCACCGGTACTCCGGGGTAGTACGTGAACCCTTACTGGTTCACTCGGGTACACCTGCTGACTTTACTGGCAGGCGGTGTAGACCAGACATTCCTACCTGACCCTCCGTTTTAGGCCCGGTATCCCTACCTGATGCTCCGTTGTTGGCCTGGCACCCCTACCCGATATGCTGGGGTAGTACCGGCACCCCCACCGGTACTCTGCGGTAGTATTGGTACACCCACCGGTACTGCAGGGTAGTACCTGAACCCTTACTGGTTCGCTGGGGTACACCTGCTGACCTTATGGGCGTGCTGTGTAGACCAGACATTCCTACCTGACCCTCCAGGCTAGGCCCGGTATCCCTACCTGATGCTCTGCGGTAGGCCTGGCCCCCTACCCGACAATCTGGGGTAGTACCGGTACACACAGAGGTACTCCGCGGTAATTTTTTCTATACCCACCCGTACTCCTGGATTGTACCGGAACCCTTACTGGTGCGCCGGTTTACACTTGCTGACCCTATGGGCTCGCCGCTTTACGCCCACCCTTCCTATCTGACCCTCCGGGGTAGGCCTGGTATACCTAACCGATGTTTCGAGGTAGAACCGGTTCCCCCACCGGTACTCTGGGTTTGGAACGGAACCCTTTGTGATGAGCCAGAGAACACCAGCTGTCCCTTCGTGCGCGCTGGACTAGACCCGGCCTCCCTACCGGACCCCACAGGTTAGACCCGCTATCCCTACCTGATGCTCCGCATTAGGCTTGGCACCCATACCCGATGTTCTGGGGTAGTAGCGGTACCCCCACCGTTACTCTGCGGTAGTATCGGTACACCCACCGGTACTCCGCGGTAGTACGTGAACACTTCCTGGTTCACTGGGGTACACCTGCTGACATTACTGCCGCGCGGTGTGGACCAGACATTCCTACCTGACCCTCTGTGTTAGTCCCGGTAATCCTACCTGATGCTCCGTTGTTGGCCTGGCACCCCTACCCGATATGCTGGGGTAGTACCGGTACCCCCACCGGTACTCTGCGGTAGTATTGGTACACCCACCGGTACTCTAGGGCAGTACCTGAACACTTACTGGTTCGCTGGGGTACACCTGCTGACCTTACGGGCCTGCTGTGTAGAACAGACATTCCTACCTGACCCTCCAGGCTAGGCCCGGTATCCCTACCTGATGCTCTGCGGTAGGCCTGGCCCCCTACCCGACAATCTGGGGTAGTACCGGTACACCCACAGGTACTCCGCGGTACTTTTGCTATACCCTCCGGTACTCCTGGATTGTACCGGAACCCTTACTGGTGCGCCGGGATACACCTCCTGGCCCTACGGGCGCGCCGCTTTACGCCCACCCTTCCTACCTGACCCGCCGGGGTAGGCCTGGTATACCTACCCGATGTTTCAACGTAGAACCGGTTCCCCCACCGGTACTCTGGGGTTGGAACGGAACCCTTTGTGATGCGCCAGAGAACACCAGCTGTCCCTTCGTGCGCGCTGGACTAGACCCGGCCTCCCTACCGGACCCCACAGGTTAGACCCGCTATCCCTACCTGATGCTCCGCATTAGGCTTGGCACCCATACCCGATGTTCTGGGGTAGTAGCGGTACCCCCACCGTTACTCTGCGGTAGTATCGGTACACCCACCGGTACTCCGGGGTAGTACGTGAACACTTCCTGGTTCACTGGGGTATACCTGCTGACGTTACTGCCGCGCGGTGTGGACCAGACATTCCTACCTGACCCTCCGTTTTAGACCCGGTATCCCTACCTGATGCTCCGTTGTTGGCCTGGCACCCCTACCCGATATGCTGGGGTAGTACCGGTACCCCCACCGTTACTCTGCGGTAGTATCGGTACACCCACCGGTACTCCGGGGTAGTACGTGAACCCTTACTGGTTCACTCGGGTACACCTGCTGACTTTACTGGCAGGCGGTGTAGACCAGACATTCCTACCTGACCCTCCGTTTTAGGCCCGGTATCCCTACCTGATGCTCCGTTGTTGGCCTGGCACCCCTACCCGATATGCTGGGGTAGTACCGGTACCCCCACCGGTACTCTGCGGTAGTATTGGTACACCCACCGGTACTGCAGGGTAGTACCTGAACCCTTACTGGTTCGCTGGGGTACACCTGCTGACCTTATGGGCGTGCTGTGTAGACCAGACATTCCTACCTGACCCTCCAGGCTAGGCCCGGTATCCCTACCTGATGCTCTGCGGTAGGCCTGGCCCCCTACCCGACAATCTGGGGTAGTACCGGTACACACAGAGGTACTCCGCGGTAATTTTTTCTATACCCACCCGTACTCCTGGATTGTACCGGAACCCTTACTGGTGCGCCGGTATACACTTGCTGACCCTATGGGCTCGCCGCTTTACGCCCACCCTTCCTATCTGACCCTCCGGGGTAGGCCTGGTATACCTAACCGATGTTTCGAGGTAGAACCGGTTCCCCCACCGGTACTCTGGGGTTGGAACGGAACCCTTTGTGATGAGCCAGAGAACACCAGCTGTCCCTTCGTGCGCGCTGGACTAGACCCGGCCTCCCTACCGGACCCCACAGGTTAGACCCGCTATCCCTACCTGATGCTCCGCATTAGGCTTGGCACCCATACCCGATGTTCTGGGGTAGTAGCGGTACCCCCACCGTTACTCTGCGGTAGTATCGGTACACCCACCGGTACTCCGGGGTAGTACGTGAACACTTCCTGGTTCACTGGGGTACACCTGCTGACATTACTGCCGCGCGGTGTGGACCAGACATTCCTACCTGACCCTCTGTGTTAGTCCCGGTAATCCTACCTGATGCTCCGTTGTTGGCCTGGCACCCCTACCCGATATGCTGGGGTAGTACCGGTACCCCCACCGGTACTCTGCGGTAGTATTGGTACACCCACCGGTACTCCAGGGCAGTACCTGAACACTTACTGGTTCGCTGGGGTACACCTGCTGACCTTACGGGCGTGCTCTGTAGACCAGACATTCCTACCTGACCCTCCAGGCTAGGCCCGGTATCCCTACCTGATGCTCTGCGGTAGGCCTGGCCCCCTACCCGACAATCTGGGGTAGTACCGGTACACCCACAGGTACTCCGCGGTACTTTTGCTATACCCTCCGGTACTCCTGGATTGTACCGGAACCCTTACTGGTGCGCCGGGATACACCTCCTGGCCCTACGGGCGCGCCGCTTTACGCCCACCCTTCCTACCTGACCCGCCGGGGTAGGCCTGGTATACCTACCCGATGTTTCAACGTAGAACCGGTTCCCCCACCGGTACTCTGGGGTTGGAACGGAACCCTTTGTGATGCGCCAGAGAACACCAGCTGTCCCTTCGTGCGCGCTGGACTAGACCCGGCCTCCCTACCGGACCCCACATGTTAGACCCGCTATCCCTACCTGATGCTCCGCATTAGGCTTGGCACCCATACCCGATGTTCTGGGGTAGTAGCGGTACCCCCACCGTTACTCTGCGGTAGTATCGGTACACCCACCGGTACTCCGGGGTAGTACGTGAACACTTCCTGGTTCACTGGGGTACACCTGCTGACGTTACTGCCGCGCGGTGTGGACCAGACATTCCTACCTGACCCTCTGTGTTAGTCCCGGTATCCCTACCTGATGCTCCGTTGTTGGCCTGGCACCCCTACCCGATATGCTGGGGTAGTACCGGTACCCCCACCGGTACTCTGCGGTAGTATTGGTACACCCACCGGTACTCCAGGGCAGTACCTGAACACTTAATGGTTCGCTGGGGTACACCTGCTGACCTTACGGGCGTGCTCTGTAGACCAGACATTCCTACCTGACCCTCCAGGCTAGGCCCGGTATCCCTACCTGATGCTCTGCGGTAGGCCTGGCCCCCTACCCGACAATCTGGGGTAGTACCGGTACACGCACAGGTACTCCGCGGTACTTTTTCTATACCCACCGGTACTCCTGGATTGTACCGGAACCCTTACTGGTGCGCCGGGGTACACCTGCTGACCCTATGGGCTCGCCGCTTTACGCCCACCCTTCCTACCTGACCCGCCGGGGTAGGCCTGGTATACCTACCCGATGTTTCGAGGTAGAACCGGTTCCCCCACAGGTACTCTGGGGTTGGAACGGAACCCTTTGTGATGCGCCAGAGAACACCAGCTGTCCCTTCGTGCAGGCTGGACTAGACCCGGCCTCCCTACCGGACCCCACAGGTTAGACCCGCTATCCCTACCTGATGCTCCGCATTAGGCTTGGCACCCATACCCGATGTTCTGGGGTAGTAGCGGTACCCCCACCGTTAATCTGCGGTAGTATCGGTACACCCACCGGTACTCCGGGGTAGTACGTGAACCCTTACTGGTTCACTGGGGTACACCTGCTGACGTTACTGGCGCGCGGTGTAGACCAGACATTCCTACCTGACCCTCCGTTTTAGGCCCGGTATCCCTACCTGATGCTCCATTGTTGGCCTGGCACCCCTACCCGCTATGCTGGGGTAGTACCGGTACCCCCACCGGTACTCTGCAGTAGTATTGGTACACCCACCGGTACTCCAGGGCAGTACCTGAACCCTTACTGGTTCGCTGGGGTATACCTGCTGACCTTACGGGCCTGCTGTGTAGACCAGACATTCCTAACTGACCCTCCAGGCTAGGCCCGGTATCCCTACCTGATGCTCTGCGGTACGCCTGGCCCCCTACCCGACAATCTGGGTTAGTACCGCTACACCCAGAGGTACTCCGCGGTAGTTTTGCTATACCCACCGGTACTCCTGGATTGTACCGGAACCCTTACTGGTGCGCCGGGGTACACCTGCTGACCCTACGGGCGCGCCGCTTTACGCACACCCTTCCTACCTGACCCGCCGGGGTAGGCCTGGTATACCTACCCGATGTTTCGAGGTAGAACCGGTTCCCCCACAGGTACTCTGGGTTTGGAACGGAACCCTTTGTGATGCGCCAGAGAACACCAGCTGTCCCTTCGTGCGCGCTGGACTAGACCCGGCCTCCCTACCGGACCCCACATGTTACACCCGCTATCCCTACCTGATGCTCCGCATTAGGCTTGGCACCCATACCCGATCTTCTGCGGTAGTAGCGGTACCCCCACCGTTACTCTGCGGTAGTATCGGTACACCCACCGGTACTCCGGGGTAGTACGTGAACCCTTACTGGTTCACTGGGGTACACCTGCTGACGTTACTGGCGCGCGGTGTAGACCAGACATTCCTACCTGACCCTCCGTTTTAGGCCCGGCATCCCTACCTGATGCTTCGTTGTTGGCCTGGCACCCCTACCCGATATGCTGGGGTAGTACCGGTACCCCCACCGGTACTCTGCGGTAGTATTGGTACACCCACCGGTACTCCAGGGCAGTACCTGAACACTTACAGGTTTGCTGGGGTACACCTGCTGACCTTACAGGCGTGCTCTGTAGACCAGACATTCCTACCTGACCCTCCAGGCTAGGCCCGTTAACCCCTACCTGATGCTCTGCGGTAGGCCTGGCCCCCTACCCGACAATCTGGGGTAGTACCGGTACACCCACAGGTACTCCGCGGTACTTTTGCTATACCCACCGGTACTCCTGGATTTTACCGGAACCCTTACTGGTGCGCCGGGGTACACCTGCTGACCCTACGGGCACACTGCTTTGGACCCACCCTTCCTACCTGACCCGCCGGGGTAGGCCTGGTATACCTACCCGATGTTTCGAGGTAGAACCGGTTCCCCCACCGGTACTCTGGGTTTGGAACGGAACCCTTTGTGATGCGCCAGAGAACACCAGCTGTCCCTTCGTGCGCGCTGGACTAGACCCGGCCTCCCTACCGGACCCCACAGGTTAGACCCGCTATCCCTACCTGATGCTCCGCATTAGGCTTGGCACCCATACCCGATGTTCTGGGGTAGTAGCGGTACCCCCACCGTTACTCTGCGGTAGTATCGGTACACCCACCGGTACTCCGGGGTAGTACGTGAACCCTTACTGGTTCACTGGGGTACACCTGCTGACGTTACTGGCGCGCGGTGTAGACCAGACATTCCTACCTGACCCTCCGTTTTACGCCCGGTATCCCTACCTGATGCTCCATTGTTGGCCTGGCACCCCTACCCGCTATGCTGGGGTAGTACCGGTACCCCCACCGGTACTCTGCAGTAGTATTGGTACACCCACCGGTACTCCAGGGCAGTACCTGAACCCTTACTGGTTCGCTGGGGTATACCTGCTGACCTTACGGGCCTGCTGTGTAGACCAGACATTCCTACCTGACCCTCCAGGCTAGGCCCGGTATCCCTACCTGATGCTCCGCGGTACGCCTGGCCCCCTACCCGACAATCTGGGGTAGTACCGGTACACCCACAGGTACTCCGCGGTACTTTTGCTATACCCACCGGTACTCCTGGATTGTACCGGAACCCTTACTGGTGCGCCGGGGTACACCTGCTGACCCTACGGGCGCGCCGCTTTACGCACACCCTTCCTACCTGACCCGCCGGGGTAGGCCTGGTAAACCTACCCGATGTTTCGAGGTAGAACCGGTTCCCCCACAGGTACTCTGGGTTTGGAACGGAACCCTTTGTGATGCGCCAGAGAACACCAGCTGTCCCTTCGTGCGCGCTGGACTAGACCCGGCCTCCCTACCGGACCCCACATGTTACACCCGCTATCCCTACCTGATGCTCCGCATTAGGCTTGGCACCCATACCCGATCTTATGGGGTAGTAGCGGTACCCCCACCGTTACTCTGCGGTAGTATCGGTACACCCACCGGTACTCCGGGGTAGTACGTGAACACTTCCTGGTTCACAGGGGTACACCTGATGACGTTACTGGCGCGCGGTGTAGACCAGACATTCCTACCTGACCCTCCGTGTTAGGCCCGGCATCCCTACCTGATGCTTCGTTGTTGGCCTGGCACCCCTACCCGATATGCTGGGGTAGTACCGGTACCCCCACCGGTACTCTGCGGTAGTATTGGTACACCCACCGGTACTCCAGGGCAGTACCTGAACACTTACTGGTTAGCTGGGGTACACCTGCTGACCTTACGGGCGTGCTCTGTAGACCAGACATTCCTACCTGACCCTCCAGGCTAGGCCCGGTACCCCTACCTGATGCTCTGCGGTAGGCCTGGCCCCCTAACCGACAATCTGGGGTAGTACCGGTACACCCACAGGTACTCCGCGGTACTTTTGCTATACCCACCGGTACTCCTGGATTTTACCGGAACCCTTACTGGTGCGCCGGGGTACACCTGCTGACCCTACGGGCACACTGCTTTGGACCCACCCTTCCTACCTGACCCGCCGGGGTAGGCCTGGTATACCTACCCGATGTTTCGAGGTAGAACCGGTTCCCCCACAGGTACTCTGGGGTTGGAACGGAACCC
Organism: Astur gentilis; assembly: GCF_929443795.1. Taxonomy (NCBI): domain Eukaryota; kingdom Metazoa; phylum Chordata; class Aves; order Accipitriformes; family Accipitridae; genus Astur; species Astur gentilis. The sequence continues at coordinate 4,286,007 of NW_026060858.1, forward strand.
TTTGTGATGCGCCAGAGAACACCAGCTGTCCCTTCGTGCGCGCTGGACTAGACCCGGCCTCCCTACCGGACCCCACAGGTTACACCCGCTATCCCTACCTGATGCTCCGCATTAGGCTTGGCACCCATACCCGATGTTCTGGGGTACTAGTACCCCCACCGTTACTCTGCGTTAGTATCGGTACACCCACCGGTAGTCCGGGGTAGTACGTGAACCCTTACTGGTTCACTGGGGTACACCTGCTGACGTTACTGGCGCGCGGTGTAGACCAGACATTCCTACCTGACCCTCCGTGTTAGTCCCGGTATCCCTACCTGACGCTCCGTTGTTGGCCTGGCACCCCTACCCGATATGCTGGGGTAGTACCGGTACCCCCACCGGTACCCTGCGGTAGTATTGGTACACCCACCGGTACTGCAGGGTAGTACCTGAACCCTTACTGGTTCGCTGGGGTACACCTGCTGACCTTACGGGCGTGCTGTGTAGACCAGACATTCCTACCTGACCCTCCAGGCTAGGCCCGGTATCCCTACCTGATGCTCTGTGGTAGGCCTGGCCCCCTACCCGACAATCTGGGGTAGTACCGGTACACCCACAGGTACTCCGCGGTACTTTTGCTATACCCACCGGTACTCCTGGATTGTACCGGAACCCTTACTGGTGCGCCGGGGTAAACCTGCTGACCCTATGGGCTCGCCGCTTTACGCCCACCCTTCCTACCTGACCCGCCGGGGTAGGCCTGGTATACCTACCCGATGTTTCGAGGTAGAACCGGTTCCCCCACTGGTACTCTGGGGTTGGAACGGAACCCTTTGTGATGCGCCAGAGAACACCAGCTGTCCCTTCGTGCGCGCTGGACTAGACCCGGCCTCCCTACCGGACCCCACAGGTTAGACCCGCTATCCCTACCTGATGCTCCGCATTAGGCTTGGCATCCATACCCGGTCTTCTGCGGTAGTAGCGGTACCCCCACCGTTACTCTGCGGTAGTATCGGTACACCCACCGGTACTCCGGGGTAGTACGTGAACCCTTACTGGTTCACTGGGGTACACCTGATGACGTTACGGGCAAAAGGTATAGACCAGACATTCCTACCTGACCCTCCGTGTTAGTCCCGGTATCCCTACATGATGCTCCGCTGTTGTCCTGGAACCCCTACCCGATACGCTGGGGTAGTACCGGTACCCCCACCGGTACTCTGCGGTAGTATTGGTACACCCACCGGTACTCCAGGGTAGTACCTGAACCCTTACTGGTTCGGTGGGGTACACCTGCTGACCTTACGGGCGTGCTGTGTAGACCAGACATTCCTACCTGACCCTCCAGGCTAGGCCCGGTATCCCTACCTGATGCTCTGCGGTAGGCCTGGCCCCCTACCCGACAGTCTGGGGTAGTACCGGTACACCCAGAGGTACTCCGCGGTAATTTTGCTATACCCACCGGTACTCCTGGATTGTACCGGAACCCTTACTGGTGCGCCGGGTTACACCTGCTGACCCTATGGGCTCGCCGCTTTACGCCCACCCTTCCTACCTGACCCTCCGGAGTAGGCCTGGTATACCTACCCGATGTTTCGAGGTAGAACCGGTTCCCCCACAGGTACTCTGGGTTTGGAACGGAACCCTTTGTGATGCGCCAGAGAACACCAGCTGTCCCTTCGTGCGCGCTGGACTAGACCCGGCCTCCCTACCGGACCCCACATGTTACACCCGGTATCCGTACCTGATGCTCCGCATTAGGCTTGGCACCCATACCCGATGTTCTGGGGTAGTAGCGGTACCCCCACCGTTACTCTGCGGTAGTATCGGTACACCCACCGGTACTCCGGGGTAGTACGTGAACCCTTACTGGTTCACTGGGGTACACCTGATGACGTTACTGGCACGCGGTGTAGACCAGACATTCCTACCTGACCCTCCGTTTTAGGCCCGGCATCCCTACCTGATGCTCTGTTGTTGGCCTGGCACCCCTACCCGATATGCTGGGGTAGTACCGCTACCCCCACCGGTACTCTGCGGTAGTATTGGTACACCCACCGGTACTGCAGGGTAGTACCTGAACCCTTACTGGTTCGCTGGGGTACACCTGCTGACCTTATGGGCGTGCTGTGTAGACCAGACATTCCTACCTGACCCTCCAGGCTAGGCCCGGTATCCCAACCTGATGCTCTGCGGTAGGCCTGGCCCCCTACCCGACAATCTGGGGTAGTACCGGTACACACAGAGGTACTCCGCGGTACTTTTGCTATACCCACCGGTACTCCTGGATTGTACCGGAACCCTTACTGGTGCGCCGGGGTACACCTGCTGACCCTATGAACTCGCCGCTTTACGCCCACCCTTCCTACCTGACCCTCCGGGGTAGGCCTGGTATACCTACCCGATGTTTCGAGGTAGAACCGGTTCCCCCACCGGTACTCTGGGGTTGGAACGGAACCCTTTGTGATGCGCCAGAGAACACCAGCTGTCCCTTCGTGCGCGCTGGACTAGACCCGGCCTCCCTAGTGGACCCCACAGGTTAGACCCGCTATCCCTACCTGATGCTCCGCATTAGGCTTGGCACCCATACCCGATGTTCTGGGGTAGTAGCGGTACCCCCACCGTTACTCTGCGGTAGTATCGGTACACCCACCGGTACTCCAGGGCAGTACCTGAACCCTTACTGGTTCGCTGGGGTACACCTGCTGACCTTACGGGCGTGCTCTGTAGACCAGACATTCCTACCTGACCCTCCAGGCTAGGCCCGGTATCCCTACCTGATGCTCTGCCGTAGGCCTGGCTCCCTACCCGACAATCTGGGGTAGTATCGGTACACACAGAGGTACTCCGCGTTAATATTGCTATACCCACCGGTACTCCTGGATTGTACCGGAACCCTTACTGGTGCGCCGGGTTACACCTGCTGACCCTATGGGCTCGCCGCTTTACGCCCACCCTTCCTACCTGACCCGCCGGGGTAGGCCTGGTATACCTACCCGATGTTTCGAGGTAGAACCGGTTCCCCCACAGGTACTCTGGGTTTGGAACGGAACCCTTTGTGATGCGCCAGAGAACACCAGCTGTCCCTTCGTGCAGGCTGGACTAGACCCGGCCTCCCTACCGGACCCCACATGTTACACCCGCTATCCCTACCTGATGCTCCGCATTAGTCTTGGCACCCATACCCGAACTTCTGCGGTAGTAGCGGTACCCCCACCGTTACTCTACGGTAGTATCGGTACACCCACCGGTACTCCGGGGTAGTACGTGAACCCTTACTGGTTCACTGGGGTACACCTGCTGACGTTACTGGCGCGCGGTGTAGACCAGACATTCCTACCTGACCCTCCGTGTTAGGCCCGGCATCCCTACCTGATGCTTCGTTGTTGGCCTGGCACCCCTACCCGATATGCTGGGGTAGTACCGGTACCCCCACCGGTACTCTGCGGTAGTATTGGTACACCCACCGGTACTCCAGGGCAGTACCTGAACCCTTACTGGTTCGCTGGGGTACACCTGCTGACCTTACGGGCCTGCTGTGTAGACCAGACATTCCTACCTGACCCTCCAGGCTAGGCCCGGTATCCCTACCTGATGCTCTGCGGTAGGCCTGGCCCCCTACCCGACAATCTGGGGTAGTACCGGTACACCCACAGGTACTCCGCGGTACTTTTGCTATACCCACCAGTACTCCTGGATTGTACCGGAACCCTTACTGGTGCGCCGGGGTACACCTGCTGACCGTACGGGCGCGCCGCTTTACGCACACCCTTCCTACCTGACCCGCCGGGGTAGGCCTGGTAAACCTACCCGATGTTTCGAGGTAGAACCGGTTCCCCCACAGGTACTCTTCGTTTAGAACGGAACCCTTTGTGATGCGCCAGAGAACACCAGCTGTCCCTTCGTGCGCGCTGGACTAGACCCGGCCTCCCTACCGGACCCCACATGTTACACCCGCTATCCCTACCTGATGCTCCGCATTAGGCTTGGCACCCATACCCGATCTTCTGGGGTA